>NC_137813.1:51854215-52486715 GCF_963921795.1 Nannobrachium achirus
GTGTGCAAGTCTTTGAATATATGTGTTTTTTAAGTGAACATTTGTAACTAAAATGTTGCTTCTGGGGCGTCCCTGGAACTAAATATTTTGAGATGGGGGTCCGTGGCCAAATTAAACATTTAATTTTGGGGGTCCTTCACATAAAAAGGTTAGAGCACCACTGACATAGAAACATAGGTTTTTCAAAAAACCTTAGAAGGATTTGAAATATTCAAAGACTTGCACACATTTTCAAGGTTTTTCAAAAACAGCAGAAATACAAGCTCGCAGCACGGCACTCTGTGCAGCGCTGTGAGCTTGTATATCTGCTATTTCTCGATAGTTAAAGCACAAAATAATGCGTAATAATGTGTTCCCAGTCTAAATGGGTTAAACCCCCTCCCCCTATGAAGAACATTCACAGGGGGCCTGCAGTGAATCCTTGTACCCACGACTACCCAGGGCCCAGAATTTGGTGCAACACCCCTGATAGGAAGAGGAGGAGGAGGAAGAGAAGTGAGAGCTATAATGGAGAGATGAAGAGATGGGGCAGAGACGATGGGAGAGGTGGGTGGCGTGTGTGCCACTCTCACACGGTACCAAAGTAGGTCACAAACAACAGCTCCGCGTAACCAAATTCCCTTTCTGCTCTCCATTGGCCGGCACTCACAAAGCCACGGCATCCCTCAAGGACCAATCACACAACAGCATGCGGTGGGGCTGGGCGGGGCCAGAGAAGGAGGTCAGAGTGACTGAGTCATCTCGGTTCAACCGAGGGAAGAATTATCATAACTTTTTAAGCAACTTATATAACTTTATGTCCTCTGCACACAAAACGATGTGGCTTTACAAGTAACAGCGGGAAAGTGGTACAAACGGACAGAGAGAACAATGCAGTCGTAGGGGATATCATTTCTTTAACACTTTTCTGACCATGTGAGTTGACAAAGACAGGCATTCAGAAGATAAGTGGGTGGGCAGTGGGCTTAGGGTGGCAGCAGGCAGGGTGAAATTCTATTACACACGCAACCAGACAGAGTCAGGGTCCAGTGCCTTGCTCAAAGGACAGTTCTACAGTCAGTTGTTGAAGGATGAGGTGGTTCACTCGAGTCGCATCCCCCTTCCAGCATCATGGGGATTTGAGCCAATAACTACCAGGGCACAAGCCCAGTTTTTGAACCTGCAGGCTACACCCTCAACACACACAATACAATCCCCCCCTTTGAGTTTAGTACGAGACAACATCATGCTCAGTTTCTCTGTCTTTAGGGCTTCCTTGTCATATTTGTGTGCATGAACCAATTTTCTAGCGTATCGTACAGATACCCGGGGTGTGGATAGACCAAAACTAAGCTGGCGCCTTTGTCTGTGTGGCACGGAGGGGCCTATAGAGTTACCTAACGTGTGGGTGGGTTGGGTGCTGGTTATGTCACAGCATGCTACACTACAGTGAGTGTGGGGAGCAGAGGAATGCCGCCTAGGTGGCCCACGGTGGGACCCGGGGAGGCAGTGTGAGGGGCATCTAGTGATCACACAGAGGAACTGCTGGGGAGATTTCATTATTTAGGCAAATTATTCTGTGCATTAGATTTAGTGTTGGGATGCTTTACCATTGTAACAATTCCGGTTCTGCAACGATTCCCCCTTAACAGTCTGATTACTAAACAGTTCTCTCTAACGATTCTATCTATATAGTCTATTTATTTAAATTTTTTAAAAGATGAATTGATAAACACAAATTCAATCATACAGTATATTCTGTCCAGTATTGCATACATTGTAGTGGTTCACTGAGCTAGGATACTATGAGTTACTTGAGGGGGTCCCAAATTGACACTTAACGGTGAGAGTACAAATTGGACCAAATGGACCATTTGGTTCCATATGTACTCTTGAGTTGTATTAAAGGGATATTACACTTTCAAAAAACTTTTGGTCATTGTATGGTCTAATCAGGCTTGTATGAACACCCTGAACAGTTTTTAATTTGCTTCATTCAGTATTTAGATATTTGATGTAAATGTTACCAGCTCCAACACGCCCAGGCCCTCTCCACATACACACCCATTGTAACTTCAAACTCCATTTTAACCATGATAGATTCATTAAAAACATACATTATTTTTTCTGGTGACTCATAATACCCTCCTAATACGTGAGCAGACCGTGTTTTTTCAATAACTTTTTTCATTTATTTTCAATAAAATATTATTGTATTTAATGTTTTCCATTTTCCCAAAGAATTATTAAAAATAAAAGAAAAAGGTTATTGAAAAAACACGGTCTGCTCACGTATTAGGAGGGTATTATGAGTCACCAGAAAAAATAATGTGTGTTTTTAATGAATCTATCATGGTTAAAATGGAGTTTGAAGTTACAATGGGTGTGTATGTGGAGAGGGCCTGGGCGTGTTGGAGCTGGTAACATTTACATCAAATATCTAAATACTGAATGAAGCAAATTAAAAACTGTTCAGGGTGTTCATACAAGCCTGATTAGACCTAAAAGTTTTTTTGAAAGTGTAATATCCCTTTAAGGCACCCTTTACTGAACGAACACTAAAGCAATAGCTGCTATCAGAATATAGAGCTATTTTAAACAAAACAATTAACACTTATTGCACCTTTAACCACTGGGGGACTCAGCTAAACTATATAACTTAGTTTACCTATAAACTCTATAGATTAATAATATATTTTCAATATAGAGACTTTTCCTGTCTACATCAAATATATTCTCAGAAAATAGCAGATGTACACAAGCACAAGCAGTCACAACACATGGCATTGTCAGCTTGTAGATCTGCTATTTTCACCCCAGAATAGGGACATGTTGGTCGATAAGTGTACCAACAGTTACACGGCTCAGAGAGTCAAAGCCTTGATGTATTTAATAATAATAATAATACAACTTTATTTGTATAGCACCTTTCATGACATGAAATGCAGCTCAAAGTGCTTTACAGAGCATAAAATGAAGCACACGTGCTTAACAGAGAAAAAGTAAAATAGAAATAAAAAATACATAAAAAAGAGATAAGTAAAATGATTACAATAAAGCAAGAAAAAATAATTTGCTGGCAGTATGGCTCAGTTGGGCCTTAAGACGTGGCATTTCATTCCATTATGTAACTGTCTTCTATTTAGAACGTCATATCGTTGCCGCTGTCGGACAGAAACCTCATATCTCCATATTTAAACTTTTATAAAATAATGCCCCACCTCATCATAGTATTACAGTGTCACAGAAAAGTAGCAAAAATAGCAGATCTACACGCTCACAGCGTGTCGTGGTGCGACTCGTTGTGGGATTGTAAACCTTTTAATAAACTGCAATACATTTGTTTTAGTTAATGTGAACGTGAGAGTGGTTAAGTCTTGTCTGTGGGTTTTATAAATATTTAACCAAAATGAAAACATTATCAATAAGAGCCTGTGGTCTATAACAACTACATTAGAACACAGGCACATTATTTTCCCCATTTCCAGAAGTCACAGATTAACACCCGATAGCTATGATATCTGGTATCCATCTTTCTGATGACATCACAGGAAATGACCATTTCGAACTATTGCCTCTCTGGCAGATTACCATTTTTGGATAATATTTAGTACTGGGAAGTATTATGGACAATATTATTTCCCTATAATGATAAATTAAACATTGAGATATACTGAAAGACAGAATTCATCTTCTGTATCTGTCAAATGTGTATGTAAAAGTATAGTGTGTAAAGTAATGTTATAAAAACGTTATCTCCGTTTAACCTTAAATAAATACAATACATTTTTGAATTGTGTAGCGTGACACAATATTGAGCCAAATCTTTCTTCATCATACAACACTTTGACAAAATTAAATAAGTCTGTAAAATAACCATTTCGCCTAATTATGTACATTTTAGTCAAACTGTACAAAAAAGTTTGTTTTCCCCCAAAACAAATATAATCTTTACATACAACCAAAGTCATTCTCAATGTGAAGGTTTATTAATACAGGTCATAGACTGCCCCCTTGTGGAGCAAATATAAATCAACATTAAATGTTACAGAGCAAGATTGAGGGAATATACTGTAGGTGTTGAGAGGACAAAAAAGATAAAAGACTAAGATATAAATAGAGTAAAGCAGAAAAGACATTTAAAGAAATGTGTGACAGAGAGGACTATTTTAACATACAGGTCAGATGAGGGAGCAGGAACTGAGGAAGACCAACCACCCTGTCAGACTCATGTTGTCCTTGGGAGGCTGAAATCAAAGCAGTCCACAACTTAACGGGTATTCTATAATGACTCAACGTAATAATATCAAGTTACATTGTCTTGCAGCACCCTTGAACACATTGACATTCATTTACATTTAACCCATTCAAACAGGAAAAGCATCGGTGTCATTTTAGCTATATACTGTATAGCAACATTAAGAACAGTGGTTCTCAAAAATAAAGGACAACTAAAGGTCTTAAAGGACAACTCCGCACTAAAGAACATATAGGCTCATTTTTGTCCTTGTATTGATCCCAAACGACTCGTCCAGTTTCCCCAGTAGACCTCATAGCTTAGAGTGGAGCCCATAAGTCTATCGTTTTTACGCAATTTGTTGCCGTTTTTTTTTTACATGAACTTGTTACTAGTTGTCATTACAAACACATCCATGTGTTTGTAATGACAACTAGCAACATGTTCATGAAAAGAATAATCACTTTTGACCGAAACAAATAGCGTAAAAGTGATAGGCTTATGGGCAACAGTCCACTCTAAGCTATGAGGGCTGCTGGAGTCTGCTGGAGAAACCGGACGACAGGGGCACTTCTTCCATCACTGCACACACAGTTGTTACCTGTAGCAGTGCGGTGTCTACGTGTTGTATGTCTTTGCGTACGGACAGCAGTGTGGCCTGTCCTGCAGTCGGGTATCCGATCTCCACCTCCAGAATGCAGATGACTGAGGCTGACTTCAGATACGTCAACTGCCTCTTGGCTGGATGCCAGTCTATGGCAAAACTGGGGACAGAAACAAACGATGAAATTAATTAAAAAGGCATAATTTTGTTTTGACTACATATAAAGATTCAAAAACCCAAGACAAGATTAAGCGGTTGTTCCTGATCATTGGTTTAAGAAAACTATTCATTATTTGGCCGGGAAGGCCCTGGAGTTCTAGCTAGGACGTCTGTCTGACTGCCAGGGACCCTAGACCTCAGCCAGTAACAGTCCTCCTAAATCCAGGGCTGCCAACTGGGTCCACTGAACCCAGACCCTGGGTCAGGGGAGCCCAAAAGTGCACCCAACCCAGTGCACCCAATATTCTGATGGAATAATGTCAAAATAATACATATATATTTGTTAAGAATTCATACAGCAATTGTGATCATATAAAATCTTTTTATTTTATCTTCCTAATTGTCCTTGACATAGTAGTGTTAAAACTATGTTGCTTTCCCCTCCCTGCAAAAGTATGGTTTTGCCTGTCCCTTGCTGGCATTGTGGCTGGTGGCGGGCCAATACTGGCTTCCTGCAGCCCAAGCGCACAGTCTGAGTTGGCAAGCTGTGGTGGATGGAATTATAGTTTGTTGCCAGTTTAAAAATTGCACATACCAGGATGTCAAGTGAAACAAAACAAGGCAAGTGTACAGCCTTCCGTGACACAAATGTAAATGAAGCTCATAAACAAATGACTTGTGGTTTACCATGTCCCATGAGAGCATAAACCACAAGTTTTGCTCTTGTCATTTGGAGTTCAACAACACTAGTCCTGCTGCACCGTGTGCTTATTTGGATATGGTTCTGGTGTGACAATGTGCAGTAAAGAAAGGATTAGTTCAGGATTCATTTATGCAAGCCTAACCTATTTTGCTCAATAATCAGACTATGGGCAGTTGGTTGGTTTATGAAAAAAGGGTTATTAAAAGTAATGAATATATTGCTTTAGCCTATAATGTGTGATAATTATCTACTGTCTGTTTGTAGGCCTACGTATACAGTATATCATTACACAGTATACACCATTTAAATCTATGTTCTGATTACTAAAGAACAATTCATCAATTTGTCATGGACAACTTTAGGGCATTATATTTGGGAATTAGAGCATCCTTATTTTGATTAGTATGAGAGCCTGGAGTGGAGAACTCTTTGTCATGTGCAAATGGAAACCTGCCATGTGTGTGCATTATGGTCAGGCAGGAGATCATTTTGTCCCGACCCAGTCACCCAGACAAGACGGTGTCGGTGGCCAGAGTGAAATAGAAAGGAATTCATCCCTGTCCCTGACACAAATGACTAGGGTCTTAAGGGGAACACACACCGGCTGCGGACAGGCTGTGCACATTTTTCACCGCGCGGCAAAGCCTGGAAAATAGAACAGCAGCATATCGGAGCGGCGGGTGAGGCGTGAACGCACGCTTGCGCACGTCTGACGCCGCCGTTGTGGGTATGTTCGTTGAAAATAATGGGTGGTGGATGTTTTGATGCTTGCCATCCGCTGCCGGTGTGTGTTCCTCTTTAGAAATGCATAAATGGTAAGTACAATTAAGCTCATGAAAAAATACACAAAACTATTCTCGTGCAATGCACTACCAACCTATCATGCAGGGCCTGTATCTCAGCCAACATGTCCTTTTGACTGCTGAAGCGCTCCATCACCTCCCCCAGGGTGGCACTCAGCTGAGACATACGGCCGTCAACACACTCTTCCATGATGCCTGCTCTACCTCCTCTCACCTACAGAGAGAGAAGGTATTGTATAGAGAGACAATAGGGAGACAGCCAGTCTGAGACATTAGAACAGTCTCTGCTCGTACACCTACAATAATCTAGACATTAGTCGTCAACTACATGTACTGTAAATGAGTCAAGTAGACAGAAATGTACGGAAGGTCAAGTAAACAGAAATGTACGGAAGGTTTTACTGTCTCTTTAGTTTGTTTTGAATACGTATTGAGTTGTGTACCTCGTTGCAGTTTCCTTTCCGTTTGTCCTTTCGCAAACTCCCATATTTATGAACAAATGAAGTTGGGGTGGCATTACTGCTAGTATTAGCAGCAGCAGCTACTAATACTACCAAATGCTATACCACCCACATCAATGGTTATGTGTTATTTTATTATTGTTGAACCGTATCTCTTTGACAGTAGTAATATTCATAATAATAGCAGTAGTTGTGGAATTTACCTGCATCCTGAAGCGATCATCATGGCTCCAGGTTACTGACAGCTTTAGCGGCTCTAGCTTGGTGGAGTGGCTGTTGTTAGACGTCCCCAGCTCAAGGCAGAGTTCCGACTGGTTGACTGAGACTATCTTGTAAACCATTGTCTCGTGGGTGGCTGTCACATAACCCTGGAGCCTAGATTGGGGGGAGCATGGGTAATAATTACACAGTGATCAGTAAAGCAAATACTTGTGCATACATACAGTAGTAGGGATGCACCGATATCTTATCGGTATCGGCTCCCGATATGACTAAATTAAGTCATATTGGGATATCGGATATCGGACACGACATCACCGATCAAGTAACAGATAAAAAATAATAATAAAAAAGTCTCTGGCTTATAAATATGCAATAGAATTGTAAGCCCATAATAAGCCAAATAAACGATATCCCACTATCTTATCCAGCAAACCTTTTTCGACGCTCCTCCACTCTTGAGACGAGACACGTGTTGCCATTGCATTTTGCACTCAGTTGCACTGACTGCACTCTGTTATTGTCTCCACCAGCCGAAGGCTGAGGGAGAGTATGTTTTCCCCTCCGTCCGTCCGTGTGTCCGTCCGTCCGTGCGTGTGTCCTCGCAGTTTGTGTGCAGCTAATCTCAGTCGCCGTTGGCCCGGTCGCTGCCAAACTGAGCACACACACTCCCTGGATGCCAATCTAGAACCTCTGCCCCACATTTTTCAAATCAGCCTCATGGTGGCGCTATAACAGGCCGATTTGTGTGGCCTGGTTGTTACCAGCTAATCTCCGGCGCCGTTGGCCCGATCGCTGCCAAACTGAGCACACACACTCCCTGGATGCTAATTCAGAACCTCTGCCCCACATTTTTTAAATCAGCCTCATGGTGGCGCTATAACAGGCCGATTTGTGTGGCCTGGTGGAGACCTGTGCTCGGAAGAGCACTGCTTCTAGTTTGAACTGAAGCCTATCCTACAATTAATAAACAGCTTTAACTGAAAGGTGATGCATTGTTTTTTATACTTGCTATGTAGCCTACTGTATGCACAACTCCTGTACTCCTGCATAAACTTGTTATTAAGACATGCTAACCACTTCAGCCCTTTTTACTTCTAGTATGTTGAATAGCAAAAATAGCAGATCTAAGCGATTGACGCGCTGTGATCTCTTGGGGAAACTTGTCTGTAAGACAAGTTGGAATGATATAACATTTACAATGTTGGGCTACCTCCAAAGAGAGAAGGCCCCACGCCACGGACCCCAGCTGATCCATTTAAACACACTGATAATGACTATTATGTGCTCCCGCCCCACCGATTTTATGCATGAGACTAGCTCTTTAGCACACACACATACTGTAGTAAGTACTTATTGTGAGGCTAACATGCACACAGAGGTACAGGCGGACAACAACAAACACACAACAGCAAACCCACCCGTCACTTACTCGTCTTTAAGCACCTGCCAGTTGCCACCGTTACCGAGCAACGCCTCCAACTCTGCCCTGAGGTTTGACAGCTGACCTTCGGTCACGTGCAACGCATTTTGGGCCTTCTGTAGGAGCTGTTCCAACTGCTCACTCGTCTCTTTCTGTTGGGAGAGGAGGAGGATTTAATACCAGGGGAGAATACAACACTGGCATTATAGTCACAACTAAGCATCGTGGGCCATAACATGGGATGAGATGAGAACCACTGTTCCCAAGGGCCCCTTGAGCCTCAAACAATGTGACTGAAATACAGAGGTCAGACTCAGAACATTGCGTTCCACATGGTTGAATGTTTGACAAGTTTCAACAGAAACATGTAACAGCATATAATATATGCCCGTGGACATTCAGCGGTCTCGCTTCTCATCACAGACTGACCATTCAGAGCAGACCATTCAGACGTACATTTCTCTGTGAATGTCCATGTTGTTGTTGCTGTCTATATGTGTGTGCGTGTGTGTGTCACACCTTTGTCAGTAGTTCCAGGACCAGCTGCTTAAGTGTCTGCCGTTTGGTGTCAACCTGCTCCACCTTGCCCTGCAGTGTGTTGATCTGACTCTCCATCTCTTCCGCCTGGGTTTTGACCTCCGCCTTCATAGACTTCCACCTGGCACGTGCTTTGTTGTCTGTTAACACACACAATGGTCAGACACATAAGCGTATGAGGGAGTAATGGAGTGACTGTGGTGGTGCTGCTTCAAGGTGGAGTATAAAGCAAGTGAGTGAGTGAGTGAGTTCTGTACCGGGGTTAGACGGACGAGGCTCCGTCAGCAGTTTCCGTGGACATTCCAGTCCCTCCAGCACTGACATCATGGAGTCCAGAACGGACATCTGACAGAACAGAACCTTCTGCATGCGCCGCCGATCCTACACACAGACAGAAAATCACTGATTAATGATCACAGTGAGAGAGAGAGAGACAGAGATGCCTTCAGATTGACAGGCATACAATGCTATATAAACAGCGAGAGAGACAGAGGAACAGGGAGGTATGGAGACAGACTAGGGATGGGACAATAAGCAATATTTATCGTTTATCGTAAAAAAATAAAATAAAAAACACTCGTATCGTGGAGTTTAAATGTATTGAGAAATCGTCCTCCGTCATGCACTGGGATAAATTCACCTATTATTTGCCAAGCTGCATATCCAGTACCATTTAAACCCTCTATTGGTAAAACGTACTTATAATATACGTACTTGATACAGTCTTTTTTATTTTTTCACTCTCTACCAAATCTCTTTGTCAAAAAATAGCCGGTCTACGTGTTGTGAGCTTGTAGATCTGCTATTTTTTTGGCAAATGTTCCGCCCCAGGATAATGGATGTTGGGGATATTTTGATTATCGTGAAATCGTAAATTCTTTGGTCACAATAATCGTCGTGATATGAAATTTTCATATCATCCCATCCCTAAGACAGACAGTTGAACATGGAGGGAGACAGACAAATGAACAGGATCATGGGAGACAGACAGACAGACAGACATACTATCATGCGGGAGTCGGTGTCAGTCACATAGTTGACGTCGGTCTCCTCTGGGTCCCCATACAGGTCCAGGAGGGCAGGGTCACATCTCCCCAGCACCCTGCCACCCACAAGAAGAGACAATTCATAACAACATGGAACATATCAATGTGATTATACTATTTTGCCACAAATTGCATCACTAGATTTGTTTTCAATGTTGAATCTAGGGTTAACTTGCAATACCTCAAATTTGGCAGCCAATGCATCAAAACAGTTCTTTGCTATCTGATTGTATTAAACGACGTCAAACTCGCAAACATTGCTCGGCTGTATGGAAAGTATGAATTATCCTCTTTCCATCTGCAACATGTTTGTTTAATAAAACCCCACGTAGACATCTTATGAGCTACTTTCTTTCAATAAATTCCGTTCAGGTTGATTGTTGTTGCGACCGAAGGTCGCATATACTCTGAAAAACCGTGTCGCTTGAGTGTCCTTCCTTCCTTCCGTAACCTCTGTGATGTCAGTGTGATGTCAGCGAGTTGTGACATCACTTCCTGTACGGGGCGGCTACACGAAATGTGGATAACACTATATATGGAGATAGTCCAGTCCATCATGTCATATGGGACTACCGTCATAGACAGTAGCCAAAAGAGAAGGATACACAAGACTAAGAAAGACAAAAAAAGGAGGAGGAGGAGGATAAAGATACCAAAAGGAGAGAGAAGAAAGGGTGGATGAGGTACAATGTGTCTCAGAAAAGAAAAGGAGGTGGCAACGGGGGCGGCTAGATAAAGTTATTAGGCCTGGATCCGACTTTAAGTCGACGTACAGGATTCATCAAACTGGTACTCGAAACGTTCTTAGAATTTAATATATATTTTCTAAAGTAAATATGGGGGCGGCTGTGAAAAAAAAGAGAAGAATAAAAAAGAAAAAAAGGAGGAGGAGGATAAAGATACCAAAAGGAGAGAGAAGAAAGGGTGGATGAGGTACAATGTGCGGTATCCTCCTTGTCAAGCTCGACGTTGGTCATTTGGACCTATACATGGAGAAATGGAGCGAACCTGTTTGGCCTAAACATGGAGATGTGGTACAGAATGACTCGTATATGGGCATAAAAAGTATGTCATGTGACATCACTTCCTGTACAGACAGTCAGCCATTGACTCCGGGCTAACAATGGCTACTGTCTATGACGGTAGTCCCATATGACATGATGGACTGGACCATCTCCATATATAGTGTTCTCCACATTTCCATGTTTAGGCCCTATCGCTCACACCCTAGGTGGGGTTGGCGATAGGGCCTTTCTGTGTGGAGTTTGCATGTTCTCCCCGTGTCTCCTAGGGTTGATACCCTCACAAAAACATGAACAAACTCCCCCCAGAATGATAACAACTAGAATCGTCAGAGAAACGCTGTGGTTGGCCAGATAGTCAAGAATTGGCGCGACCTCGCCCTTTAGGGCGAGGTCGCATGTCACCCTGAGGTCGCATTCCACCCTTAGGTGTCTTACTAGTTATTTATTCTAAGTTTTGGAGTTTGGAAGCGCTTGTGGTAAATCCCTCAACGGGTCAGGTGTACCACCTGATTCTAAATGTCACATAATGCAGGAGGCAGTGGGACGTTGTGTTATAGAAGACGACACTTTGCAGATAAAAAGAGGATAATTCAAGCTTTCCATATAGCCGCACTGTTTTTTGTCGCTAGTGTTTGTTCATTTTGAAGATCATCCAGATCTAGCCTACTGGATCTGGATGAAAATGTACAAAAATAAACGAGCATCAAATATACTTAAAGGGGAAGACCACCCATTTTCCATTTTCAGGCTATACAGTATGTAGGTACTTCTACTATTGGTACCTTAAGGGGGAAGACCACCCATTTTCAATATTGAACTATGTCATTAATATACCCTAGAGGAGTTGTGTGGAAATAATAAAAAGGGGTTCACCCTCTTCTGTGTTGTCTAGAACTGGAGGATTGATTTTGGGGTTTGTATTGCAAATCACAATGTGATGACATCACACTGTTGTACAATAAAAACCTCCTCTAAGGTATATTAATGACATATTAAGTACAGTACTTGAGTACTTAGTTACTTTACACCATTGTCGACGTAGGCTACTAATGTTATGATAGCTGTAGTAGCCACACAAGCAACACTATAATCTGCATCTTTGTTCTTTGTAGCAAAGATGCCAATATGCCAGCATATACAAAAGTAAAACATAATATACGATAGAAGAAAGAACAACATTACATTTCATAACTAGTTACAACAACAAAAAAGCTTCGTAGTAGTGCAGTTTGGATTGTGTTGTTTTGTTTCCAATGCATGCATCGCAGCTCCTTCTTGTTAACGGACAGATGAGTCAAAATAAGCAGTCATATAAGGTATGTTAGAGACACATACATTGATAATACTTAATACAACTAGCGTGTCGAGGTGATGTTAACCATATTGGTTTAAAATGTGTGAATTCTGTGAAATGTCTTTTTGAAGAACCTTACCGTTCCACGGCCATTTCTGTTTTCAAATATCGGCGGTACCCTGTGCGATGTGATTGGACGTTGGAGTATGACGCGTCTGCTCGTGAGGGCCTTTTGACCAATGGCGTCCTCTCTGAGTCTCTAGTGATAGAGCCCGCCTACTGTATCCGGTTATTTACACAGAGGTGCGCGCACATAAACTGTTTCCGTATCCGCTGTAGGCCGGATGTGCACAATACAAGTGAATTCAACCGGTCTGTCTTCAGTTCAACGGAACCTCCCGTTTACCTTAAATTAATTTAATTTAAAGTAATTCTAAACTCTAGTATCAACTCAAAATGGACAATAATGATAATGAATAATTATGATGTTTGCTGTTACCAATTATGCATGATGTTTTGTTTTTGTAAAGTGACCTCCATCAGTTCTCTTTTATAGGCTATACCAGTATAATAAGCCTACTTGTCTTTTGTTTAAAATTCTATTCTCTATTTGTATTTTATAATTACATCACAATTATTATTAAATTGTGTTTTTTCCTCAAAATGTTCTACTTCTTAATTCTAATTGGATAAAAAACAGCTCTGGTTCATTGACGTTAGAAGGAGAACTCCTAACAATATGGACCAGATCACTGTATAATATTATTATGTAGAAATATTAGACCTTAATTGTTGTTCTAATCATATATAGGCCACTTTAATAAATATTTTCCAATATTTTTCTTTCTTTTCTCTTTTTAATTTTTTTTAATTTTGGGGGAATAGCCAATTTAACACCGAGGCAACCAATTTTCCTTGCTGCCCACCAATCGATCCTGTTACCTTATAAAGTAATCTCTCTCTCTCTCTCTCTCTCTCTCTCTCTCTCTCTCTCTCTCTCTCTCTCTCTCTCTCTCTCTCTCTCTCTCTCTCTCTCTCTCTCTCTCATATATTATATTGATTCCTTATTATTATTTGTAGTGTATGACAGGGACGGGGTGATGCATGCAGTGACAGACTTGTCTTGTCATCATTCACAGCGGGGTGCAGCAGCAGTATTTCCTCTCTTCTTGTTGGCTGTACAGACACAGGATTCGTTTATTTATCCATGATGATGGCTACTGAATGCAGCTAAACACCACAGCTACAACAACATTATTATAACACCAGTTAATAATAATAATAATGAGTTAAACGAGCAGATCTGGACCCATGATGGACCGCTAACACATCGCAGGTCGGTTATAATATGGATGGATCATTGTTTTGATGAATAGTGCGTTGCTATTATGTATACGTCTCCCCCGCTGCTTGTTGTTATGAAATGTTATGATTATGATGACTGTAGCGCCCGTTTCAGCTCATTTAACAGTTGCTTATCGTCCCAGTGTTTTGATATGAGAGTGAATCTTTGAGGCGGTGTGTCATAACGTTGCAGTAACAGTGTTATAAGCTATTAGCTGACTGTCTGTCTGCAGTGATTTCTCAGCCAGCCAGGCCATTATTGATGATGGCGTGTGATCAAGCTAACGATGCTAACTCGGCTAGCTTGCAATAACCCAGGATAACTTGTGCTGGCATTGCTTTATGTAATCGTATAACATTGCATTGGAGATGAGGGTTTATTGTAGCAAGATAGCTTTGCAACCCCCGATACACTGTGACTGAGAATAAGCTATGGAGAAGGAATACATTTTGATAGCAGTGTTAGCTTCCTCCTAGCTCTGGATTTATTTGCTCAATTTAGCTAAATAATCAGTGATTACACCTCTTTATCATGTTTAGTGGTCGTCAAAGTGGGGTCCGGGGACCCCCATGAGTCCTTGAGAGGCAGCTGAGTTTTAGGGGGTCCCACTCCTCAGAATAACGAGTTAATACAAATCTATCAGTTATTTGAAAATAGCTGATCTAACGTTTGAACAATTTTTAATATTTCTTTTGAAACATTTTAATCACACAAATTCCTGTATGAGGGTCCCCTCCTGGCACAGAAGCTTTTCAGATGGGGGTCCCGTAGCCTGGCCAAATGCATTTTGGGTTCTTGACATGAATATTTTTGAGAAGGATAGACAGTGATGTAGGAACTTTGTGTGTGCTTGCGTGCGTGTGTGTGTGCGTGCGTGCGTGCGTGTGTGTGTGACAGGTGAGGACCAGGACAGTAAAAAGAGCAGGATGCCCATTCCTCCCCCACCTCCTCCTGGGGGACCTCCACCTCCGCCCACCTTCAGTCAGGTAAGCCATGCTGCCACCTCGCACGCACGCACGCACGCACGCACGCACGCACGCACGCACGCACACACACATACACACACATGTCACACACACACTCACACACACATATGCACGCATGCTCACACACATACGCACGCACGCACGCACACACACACGCGCCGCGCACACACACACTTCAGAATTGCCTTTGTTTTGTCCGAAGAAAAGAAAGGATCTGGGTGCTCGGAAGTTCAAGAAAGTGTTGCAAAGGTGCCCTTTGGAAGGGGACTGAAAACATGCAATAAAGGGGGAAAAAACAAGGCACTCTTCTGGTGAAAAAAGTAAAAGCCTTTATTGATGTGGCTATTTCATAATAGAATTAGTTAACCCACGCGTATAGCGGCCAGGACGGCCTTGGTTTCCTGTGTGTGTGTGTGTGTGTGTGTGTGTGTGTGTGTGTGTGTGTGTGTGTGTGTGTGTGTGTGTGTGTGTGTGTGTGTGTGTGTGTGTGTGTGTGTGCGTGCACGCGCGTGCGTGCATGCATGCATGCATGCGTGATTCGTGCGTGTGTGTGTGTGCGTGCGTGCGTGCTTGCGTGTGTCATGTGAAAGTGTGCAGACACTCAAACGCTGCTCTGCCATTGTCCTCTACCTCTTTCAGACTCGTCCTCCTTGCTTTCATCCACACCTCATTTAGACAAGAGATGTGATGGATTTCTTCTTCAAAACATCTTGTATACATCATTCCCTTTTTGCAGCAGACATTCTTGATTTACTTTGTGCATTTTTTGAGTTCTGATCACATCTTTGATTACACTGTTCCCAGCACCAGCTTCAGGCACGGAGGGGAAACAACACAAAAGGTCACACACACTCAAAATACATACAGTATCATGACTTCAGAGTCCTAACAACATAACTGGTTGGTAAACCAACAAACCATCACAAAGTCACACCAACAGCAACACCCGCCGGTCCCATCCTCTTTTACAGTACACTTTAAGACATAATAAGACATAATAAGACAGAATAAAGCCATAATAAGAAATAATGTGTTGGTAATTAGAGCTAATATATTTTATTAGACAGAAACAAAGACAGAATAGTAGAAAGAGCGAATACATTCTCTGGCACCGTCACCTGCCGCGGAACTGCAGCGGCAGACACTGCCGCACGACCGCTAGTTCGACCAGCAGTCGCACTGCATCGCCGGCGATAGGACCAGCAGTCCCGCCAGTAGGACCGGCGGCCGCCGCACGGACCGGCAGGTCCCGTAGCAGTAAACTGCCCGTCCGTGCGGTGGTGGCTGCCGCGGCAGTTACCAGCGATGCCGGTGCCAGATAATGTATTTGCTTTCTGCTATTCTGTCTCAGCCACCACCGCACGGACGGGCAGTTTTCCGCTACGGGACCTGCCGGTCCGTGCGGCGGCCACCGGTCCTACTGGCGCGACTGCTGGTCGAACTAGCGGTCGTGCGGCAGTGTCTGCCGCTGCAGTTCCGCGGCAGGTGACGGTGCCAGAGAATGTATTCGCTCTTTCTACAATTCTGTCTTTGTTTCTGTCTAATAAAATATATTAGCTCTAATTACCAACACATTATTTCTTATTATGGCTTTATTCTGTCTTATTATGTCTTATTATGTCTTAAAGTGTACTGTAAAAGAGGATGGGACCCACCCGCCATGCTTAGTAATAACGATGAAAAATTAGCTTCAGATTGACTGCATGAAAGACTTTGGGATGGTTTTGACACCCACAACTCCTGTTTCATGTGAGATTACTTAATGCATTATATTGACTTGCTGTATGGCTGAGGCTGGGCGATGTGGACACAATCTAATATCACAATCATTTTCTAATTTGACCAAAATAATGAAAACAACAGTTGATCTACTGCTATTCTTTTTGACAAATTTTGAAGGTTTAAAATAAAGCTTAAACAAGGGTCCTTTAACAAGGGTTCATACGGTATTTTAGATTGTAATTAGAGAAAAGAAAAGATGAATGTTATCATTTAATGCTTTCTATAATTTTAGCGATTTTAGCTATTTTGATGTGTACAAGTGGCTAAATATGTTGTTTTAGACACAATAAGCCGGTGAATTCTTTATTACTATTTATTAGCCCCCATAAGTCACATCTGTCCATGAAAGATTGCACTGCACCTTGGGAATTGTGTCTAAAAAGACATACTGTATTTAGCCACTTGTACGCATGCCCCCACCCACTGAAATAAATAAAAAAACGATAGAAAGCAGTAAATGAAAACATTTGAACTATAATCTTTTCTTTTCTCTAATTACAATCTAAAATATGAACCCTTGTTGTAAAAGTGAGTAAGTGTTTGAAACTAGGAAAAGACAAAATGTTTGTCTTATGACATCATTACGATATCGAAAATATATAGTCTCATGTCACAAAAAATGATCAATTTATTGCCCGGCCCTTTTATCAACGTACACATCCCTCTCTTCTGTCCATGGACCTTTTCTCTCTCTTTCTCTCCGCTTTTGTATCTCTCTGTCCCTCTCTCAATCCCCCTCTCTTTTTGTAACCCCCCAACCCTCCTCAACTGCGTCCCACTTCTGCCTCAACCCTCCCCTGTACGTGTTTCTCTGCAAATCCCCCCCACCGCTCAACAGGCCAACACCACCCCTCCCAAGCTGAGCCGAACGGAGGCCAAAGGCCGCGGCGCCCTGCTCTCCGACATCTGCAATGGCAGCAGACTGAGGAAGGTGGCGGTGGTGAACGACCGCAGCGCTCCCCTGCTTGAGAGTAAGAGCCAAACACCAAAGACAGCTACAACACCAACAACAGCAGTACCTGTAGATCACCCATATTTTCGGTTATACCAATACTTAAGTCAACCAAAACAGCAGCAACCGCAGCCGTCGTCCCCGGAAGAGCAGAAGAAGGTGACCAGCGATAGGAGCGCTCCCATATCGCTGCTAGAGAGTAAGACCACTCAATGTAATGTACGCACCGATAGGCTGTATGCAAGATGCAAGGTTGTATTTATCATTTGGATTTATTACTTTATTTTAGCCAGCCTTTCCATACCTTACCTGTCCAAAATCGTATCCACTCGGCAATGATAGCTGTTTGCAAGGATAGACAGCTGAGGCGTTAGAAGGGGTGGTGGCGAATCAGGGGCGATAAATATACCTTGATGTTGATGTATTGTATTGTGGCAATAGTATGCATTTCTCATTAATTTGTCAAAAATAGCGATATAGAGGTCCACAGCGTGTCACATTGTGACGTGTTGTGAGCTTAGATCATCTATTTTTGGCAACTTTTGACAATGTTTAGAAAGTATAAAATACCATGAAAAGACAGCACTTTTGCCACATCACAGTATTACGATGTAAAAAATCTAGTCTTATATCACGATATTGATATAATAATCTATATATTGCCCAGCTTCAGGACGTCAGGATGACATAACAGAAGTCACAGTGCAAGATTCAGAGGGCTAATATGGAATCAGGTTTTGATATAATTTCTGACTTATGGTTTATTACACCATTGCCAGCATGGCATCTTTTAATTTATCTATACCCCAAACCACTTTTAATGCCGTTTTAAAGCAATTCATAGGACATAAGCTAGTTTGTAAAAACATAAAAAAGTTAAAATTAAGGTTGTCTCATGTAAATTCCTGCTCTGCTTTGGTATAGATATTCGTTTTCACATGCACTTACAGTATATGCACTTATAAAGTAATACACTCAATTGTGATGCAAAGAAAGAGCAACTCTTTCTAATGTTAATATCAGCAATTCTCAGAAATGACCGTGGCCAACTTTAATCACGTAACAAATAGAGTACTAGAACTAGAAATCAGCTCTATCTCAGATGAAATATCACAGCTGGGAGTCAGGACACAACACATCTCTTACACGTCACTTTGCTTGCGTACCGGTATATACAGTACATATTGAACAACATTATTCCAAATATAAGGATTAGAGCTGACTCAGCTGAGGAAGTTATTGCCTCTCTTTGGGTAGCGTGCTTTATGTATGCTATGTTGTACGGCTGTGTCGTTTGCTGAAAACTGCGATTATGACGCATCGTGTTAGCTTGTAGATCGGCTATTTTCAGTAATCGACACCATCGTACGACAAAGTATGATCAGGCAAGGCTTCATGCATTTCTTCATTTCAGTAAGATTTACAGTAATAGTTACAGTAAGGTGCCCTCATGTCTTCATTATGGGACATTGGTTCATGTCAGTCTGTTGGATGCATGTATGTGTTTTCTGTAAAGCTTCAACTTTGTGTTTTAATGTCACCTCATAAATGCTTTATTATTATTATTATTATTACCCTTATTATTAATCGCTGTCATTCTTATAATTAACCAAATTATTATTTACTGTTTAACAAATCAAAATGAATTAAGAGTTCGTCTGCCTTGTAAACAGGGCACATCTTAATTCTCAAATAATTAGGATCAGTCGAAAGACTGAAGCCATTTTGTTGTGGCTATAGCTCCCTGTTTCTCCTCTACCACAGCATTAGAAAATGTATGTACGTACAGGTTAAAGGAATAGTTTTTTCCTTATGGGAATATATACAGGTGCAATTGTTATTATTATTAATAGACAAAAAGGACAAGTACTGGAATAGCTGGCAAGAAAAAAAAGAAGTTGTAAGCATCCTGCATAGAGGCTATTGATGTTCATTTTTGATCATGCTTGTTAGTGTCTTTGTTCATGGATGTTTCCTTACATACAAAATACATCATGATGCAATAGAAAATGCAAAGTGCAGCAGGTGCTTATTAATGTCCGTTGTCCAGTTTGACATCATACGAAGAGTGTCAGAGATATTTCATTCGACAAATAGGTTGGGTCACAACAAAGCCAAGGGGAGTGAGCTTTTATAGGGCTGTCACGATTATGACATTTTACATGACGATTAATTGTCACTTAAATGATTGCGATTAACAATTTAATTGTGTTTTTTTTCCGTTGACAATTACATTTCTGTTTGGCTTGTAGGCTTTGAAGTTGCACATGGCAGCTATGAAACATAACCTAAATATACAAAGAAATGAAGGACATATTATTTGACAACTTTACACTTTAAAAAGAACATTGATAGTGGAAATAGCCGATCTACAAGCTCACAGCGTGTCGCAGCCACAATTTTTTTTTAAATGTTTGAACATATATAAAACATTTTCAATGTGTAAACGATTATGACGATTATCCACAAATACCGGTAATTGCGATTATGTCAAATAATTGTGACAGCCCTAGTGAGCTATTATTCAAAACAAAACATTTCGGTTGTTTACCGGTATGTCTAGTCATGAGTTAGCATAGCACAACACACCGACAAATGGCCCCACGCAGTTGATAACTGCCTTTAGTTTTTTTGCTGTCGCACAGAAGTGGAGGACCTGCCGCATGATGACAGAATGGACCTAAGACATATTTTAAGCACCTGGTTCAAAGTACAGCATGTGTGTGTCTGTATATATATAGTGCCTTAAGGCTCGATACTGCACAAATCATATAGCTTACACTGGTTTCTATTTTTGCATTTCAATCTCAATATATTTTGCAATACACATTGATGTGACGAAAGAAGAAATCTCTTTTTAAAACAATGACCACCCTCAAACGAAATATTCTAAATATCTTGCAAATTATATTGGATTGCCGTTTGTTTTCGTTTTGCAATCTCCCTGCATAATTGTTCACCCTAATAATATGTCCTGTATTCTACTTTATTGTAATATGACATGTTTTACCACTGTTTGTCTTGTTGTGCTGTCCTTTTGACGTCAAACGGAGCTGCCTGGGGCCGTAAACGATTCATACAATTTTACTCATCTCACTGCATCTCATCTCGTGTCATCTCATCTCAACATACGAACAAATACATGACATAGCACCGTGGCATGCCCTCACCACATCTACCCATTCAGTAGCATTGATACGATAGTGAGTGGAACCGTAGTTGTAGTTGCAGTGCTAGCATAGCATAGTCATTATGGTAGCAGCGTGCTGGTAAGGGCCTCGACACTTAATTGACTCATTGTCCAATGGTTGTGGTTCTCAGAGTCTAAAGGAGGTGGGTCTGGAGCGGGGTCAGCCAATGGCAGTGGAGCAGGAAGCCCTTCGGGCTCTGTTCCACCAATCGGAGGGCTGTTCCAAGGAGGCGTTCCCAAACTGCGTCCAGTAGCGGGTGAGTAGCTGATTGGCTTACACCCGACGAGTGTTAGCCCATTGAAAACGAGAATGCATCTGTGTCATTTTGGATTTTATCGTTGGCTTTGTGAACACTTTATGAAACATCTTGTAAGTGTTTGAACACCATGCATGATGACTGAAACGATAATGATGAGACTGTCCACACTGATGAATGATTCATTCTGTAAGCACGTCGGAGCCCACACACACACACAGGCAGTGAGAGTGATCTCTCCGCCTCTGTGACGCTGGTGCTAAAAGACACATATTAGGCTATATGGATAATCGGACTCTGATTATTAAGGAGGCGAGATAGTTGGTAGGCTACCCGTACCAGATGTCACTGTTTCCGTTTTCATCCAATCCGATCCAAACGATATCACTCACCAGTATCGTCGTTATAATTTAGTTGTGGTGTGGGCTCTGTCATACACTTTTAAACAATTAAAAGTTATCGTTGTAGTCATCGTTCTTGGTGTAAAACGCCCACCCACCTCACCCGATGTCCTATCGAAATATTCTCGTTTGCAGACGGATCGACCGCCCGTTCGCCCTCCGCCCGGGCCGCCGCCCCTCCCCGCCCGCCCAGCCATCATCGCCACGACGACGCGGCGGACGGCCCCTCCTCCCTGGCCTCGTCGCCCACGGAGACGGCACGCTCCCAGCGCCCCTCTCTCCCCAACCTGTCCTCCTCCTCTCCCACGGGCTCCATGAAGCACTCCTCCTCCGCCCCTCCCCCGCCGCCTCCCCCCCTCTGTCGCCGCGGCAACGCCCCCTCGCCTCCCGTCTCTTCCTCGTCCTACAACCGGGAGAAGCCCCTCCCGCCCACGCCCCCCAGCGGCACGCCGCCGCTGCCCACCAAGCCGCCGCCGTCGCCCGGCAACAGCAGGCGGCCTCCGACCTCCGGCGGGAACCCCGCCTCCTCCTCTTCCTCTTCTTTGGCTCCTCCCCCTCCGCCGTACCGCGTGGCCAACGGCCCGTCCAGCCCCGAGGCGGCGCCCGAGCTGCCGCAGCGGCACAACTCGCTCAGCAACAAGAGGCCGGCGCCCTCGCCGGGCGGCCACACCCCCACCAGAGGCCCCGCCCCTCCTCCCCCTCCCTCCTCTCCCACCCCCTCCCAGCAGGGAGCCAACAGGCCGCCGCCTCCGGTGCGGGACGCCCCGGGACGAGGAGCAGGTAATGACCACGTTTGGGACCACTTTATTTATTAAAGTTCCTGGACTAGTGGCAAGCAGTGATGCTGAGTAAAGTAGATGAAAGTAAATGGAAATAAAGCAGTGAAAAAACATGATAAATACTACTATATCATAAGAGCAAGTTTTAGCTAGCAGTCAGTTTTGTGCATGTGCACACAGTTTACATTTATACTGTTACATTCTCTAGGCATTTAGCTGGCACAGTGTGTGCGTGCATGCGTGTGTGTGTGCGTGCGTGCGTACCGGTACGTGCGTGTGTGCGTGCCTGCATGCCTGCGTGCACGTATGAGTGTGTGTGAAGTTAAAGCAGCAACATCCACACACCAAACAGCTCCTGTAAGTATTATTAATCTGCTGTGAAAAATGGTGTTTGGAGCAAGCACAGGCTCACAGCCTCAAAAATAGCAAAAGTAGCTGATTTACAAGCTTAAAACGTGTCGCTTCGCGCCGCCTTATTTGCATTTTTACTCCAAAAACTCTTATCAATGAAAACATGGTGTATGTACTGTAACCTCTCTCTCTCATTCCCAGCTCCACCGGTGCCTGGCCAGGGGTCGTCCAGGGCGGGCGGCGGGCGCGAGGCTCCGCCCCCGCCCCCTCCTCCCTACAGGACGCACGGTAGCCCCTCCCTGTCCTCCGACCCGCCCACGCGGGGGAAGCCCCCGCCTCCCCCCTCCCGCACCCCCGCTGGGCCTCCCCCACCTCCCCCTCCCATCCGCAATGGACACTCCCCCTCTATCCCTCGTTCCTTTGTCGGTGAGTCGTCTGCCTACGTACCCGTCTGCCTGCACACTGTGTATTGTCTCTGTCTAGCAACTAGAGATGGGACGATAATCGCTGTTATCGTTTATCGTGATAAAAAACACTCGCGATAATCGTATCGTGGAGATTTAATTTATCGTGAAATCGCCCTCCGTCATGCACTGGGATCAATTCACTGTACTTGATACCGTCTTTTTTTCTCACTCTCTACCAGATCGCTCCAAAAAATAGATGAATAGAAATAGATGAATATTGATTTTGAGGATTATTATCGCGATAATATCGTATATCGCAATTCTTTTGGTCACAATTGGTCACAATTGTGACATGACATTTTCATATTGTCCCATCCCTACTAGCCACCTGTGTTCTCTCTCTCTGCCTCCCCGCCTGTCTACCTCAGAATCAGAATCAACTCTGTTGTCACATCAGAGGTTTACAGGTGTAAAGAAGTGGGGGAAATTCATTTTTCGTGCAAAACACAGTCGTTCGTAGTTTCTTCAAGAAAGTGGGGGGGGGGGGACAGAGAGAGGAAGAGCAAGGAGAAAAAACTAGAGAGTAACAATTCAAAAGAAAATTAAATGGGTGTATACGCTATATAAAAAAAAGAAATATACATATTGTATATAGCATGAATACGTAGAAGGTAGTATACATGTGGTTAGACATAAGGTCCAAAGAGTAGCAGAGATGTACAGGGTACAGAGACATAAGGTGAGGTAAGGTGAGGTAAAGAAAGTAGTAGCAGGTGCAGTACCTAAGGTGCATCGCTTTAACGGTAACAGATATTGTGCACAGGCCTTCGTGCAAGAAAGAAATTGTCTGGGGTTGCATATATATTCCACACGTGGTCAAATATAATCTCTGTCTGTCTGTATTCTATCTACTATATCTACCTTTTTATCTGCAGGTATGTTTTCTATATATAATTAAAAATCAATCACATTCATTTGTCCAGATGTATCTTGCAGTGTTTGACACCAAACCTCTCTGACTAAAAGAAAAAACACTGAACAACTCTCCTCTACTTCATGCTTCTATCCTTCCTCTTTGTCTCCTGTCCTCCCTCCTTCTTCCTTCTCCTCTGCTCATATACCTTAGTCTGCTCTCTCCCTTCCTCCCTTCCTCTCCCTCCTCTTCTTATATTCCTCCATATCTGTGTCGCCGGCTTCCACTCATTTGTCTTTTACCGTCTTCTGCTTCCAGACGACTTTGAGTCCAAATATTCCTTCCATCCTCTGGATGACTTCCCTGCTCCGGATGAGTACCGGCATTTCACCAAGATCTATCCCAGCAAGGCCAACAGAGGTATGAACCCACACACACACACACACACACACACACACACACACACACACACACACACACACACACACACGCACACACACACACACACACACACACACACACACACACACACACACACACACACACACACACACACACACACACACACACACACGCGCACGCACAGATTGATCACAGCAAGATCCACATAGGCCTAGATGTATACATAGTAAAATCTGAGGGTTTTACTCTGTGTATTGACACATACAAATATGCGCTCGCTCGTGTGCACACGCGCACACACACACACACACACACACACACACACACACACACACACACACACACACACACACACACACACACACACACACACACACACACACATTACACACACACATACACATACACACACACACTAACGTGTCCTGTTTTTGTGTTTGTTCCAGTGATGAGAGGAGGACCTCCCCCACTGCCTCCCCCTCCTCCTTTGGGGAGGTGAACCCTGAAATGTCAGGACCTACCACGTGGGCAGGAAATGTTTCACACACACACTCACACGCACACATGCACGCACGCACACACACACACACACACACACACACACACACACACACACACACACACACACACACACACACACACACACACTCACACACACACACACATACACACACACACACACACACACACACACACACACACACACACACACACACATACGTCTAAACACATACACCATCCATTATCATCATCTATCTCATCTACAGCATCTGGCTTCAAGCCTGTCCACAAAGACTCGTCGATATCACTTTCGCCTCCTCGTCAACGCTCACTCTCTATTGGCTGCCGGGACTGTAAGTCCCTGTCAGACAGCATGACGGACAGCTGGGAGAGCCATTCCAACGTGTCATTCCACCACCCTCCCTCCGCCAGGAGGAGGGGTCAAGAAGGATAGAAGAGACTTTGAGTTTTGAGAGATCATAAATTGTATTTTTCTTTGAAACGAACGGAACTTTTTAAAAGATCATTGAGATTTTTGAAAGGAGGACAAACGCTGGACTACCAGAATGACTTGTAACGCCTGATTTAGTGGCGGAAATCGCATAATCTACAGGCTCGTAGTGCGTTGTGTCGGTGTGCAACACCCAAACACAACTACTGTAAGTATAAATAAGGCATAGCTCCGCTGCAACAGCTGGGTCCTCTCGCCAACCTGCCTGTTGGTTCGGACGGTTTTCTTGCTGCTGTCGCAGTGGAAGTATAGTGTGGAAGCCCGCGGCAGCGCAGTGCAGAGCAGAGCCCTATATATATATCGAAACTTAATTCAGGAACTAACAGAGTCTTCAGTGGATTTTGGGGCTCTGGCTGTAGTATCGGGTCATTGGCACTGATAAAAAAGAAAATGTTTATTTTCATGTGTTGCAGTTTAAATCGTTAATGAAAAGCCATTTCCTCTCAGCGGCAGGGGGGGGGGTGTGGCGGTTCAACGGGTCACATGTCTCCATCGCGTCGCGTCAAAGTGCCCTTGCTCCAGCGTCAATCGGAAAGCTCGCCTCAGCAGCAGGTAAACGTTGAGTAGTGTTAGTGTAACCATAGAGCTGGACGGCAGAGTGAATAAGCTTGGTTAATCATTGGAGCCAACAGATTATGAGAAAGGCAGTGAAGGTAGCCCTGAATAGTTTGGCTACAAAGGTTCATTTATGCTTTGCGCGCCAAGTGTCGGAACGACACGTTGCACCATGAAAGGAATGTGTGGTGGAGGACCTTCGCAGAGGGTGTCGAGGGCCTCTCGAAAGATTTAAGGTTGCGGACGCGGTCATAAAATGTTGCATTGTAAGCTCTGTTACCATGGAGATGAACAAGACTACGTCCACTTCCTTGTTCATACATGTACGCTGTCTGCGAATCGCAGAAAGTACCAATGCTCAAAATTAGGAACATCGTGAGACGCGTGGTGCAACATCTCATCCGACACTTTTCGTGCCAAGCATAAATTGGCGTTAAGCCTAGATATATAAGACTGGGCCTTCCCTGATCCTGCTCCTCCTGCCTCTCGGAGTAAAAAGAGATGTCTATTTTATAGTTTTTCTTCCTCACTGTGTGTATGTCAGTTAACCGTGTGCTTGCTGGCCCGCGTTTGGGGGCGAATATGCTCAGTATGAAGCACACAACAGCCGATGGGAACTGTGGGATGGTCTTGTTGCGACCGACATCTCTCATTAAAGAATGCAATAAAGATGAAGCGTTTACGAAGCGTTCATCCGCAAGCCAAGACTGCTGGAGAGGACCCACACACCCAGAGCATTTTTTTGGACTCTATCATCATTGCCACGTTACCTTCCATTGTAACCACACTAGATAAAGTACATCCGGACGGAGGTGTATTAAGCAACCGAGGAACTATTGCGACCTCCCTCTTCGTCCCGGCTGACACAGACAGGCTTAACCGACGTGCACAAGAAGGAGGTGTGATCACCCCCTGTGAAGAATCAAGACTTTTGGCAGAACGCTAAATGGGTTTAAATAGTATACCCAAACTGACAGGAAATCATTTGAGGAGATGGTCTCCGCAAAGTGCCAAGATGGGCAGAAGTGAAGTGGGGAAACTCGTCCCAAACTAACCTCAACGCAACTTCACCCTCTCTTTCCCCTGCTGCGAGCTCTAGTCCAGGCCGGCTGGTCTCTCCCACACAGTCAAATCCTCCGTCTATATATGCGTTCGTAACTCAGAGAGGATACAGATACGATGTGGGACCGGATCCAAAGGATCCCACCCTAATTACATTTACCCTCTCTGCGTTAAAGCTGATGCATACTTGAATTTATTTCGGTTAGGTTAGAGGAGTCACGAAATCTCGGCCGCGCCGAACAGCCGAATTAATGACGTCATATTGTAGTTTAGACCGAGCCGAACCGAAATAATTTTGTCTCTAAAAGTGGAGTAAGCATCTGCCCTTAAACTTAACACTCACTCAGGATTTTGCAGTGCATGTTTGTTTAGAGTGATGACTGGGGGAACGCACCATGTTGGTAGGATGAGGGGTGGACATGCAGAGACGATCACGGCTATACGATCAAGTCTTCCGTGTGCGTGATGAAGTGTTAGTGCGTGCCGTGGTTGATCCTGTGTGATCCTGCAGCTCGGGAATGTGTCCGACCCCCCTCCCTCTGTCCTCTATCGCTGTGAGATCCCGGGTGTTCGTTTAACTCTGAGAGTCCACTTATTGTCGCTGTGGGCGGAAACCTTGTATGTCCAGAACATACAACAAAACAAAACAGTGTTCCAATGGATCCAGTGTTGTTATTATTTAGGGCCGATGCGTACTCCACAGCTGTTTAATTCGGTTCAGTTCGGTGTCACAACATCTTGGCAGCACCGACTTAATGACGGCCCCGTCCACCTGAACCTCTGAATGACATCATATTGTAGCCGAACCGAATTAATCTCGGCTCAAAAGTGTAGTATGCATCGGCCCGTAGTCTCAAACTCTTGTTAATAATTTTCATTGGTTAAATATGTATAAAACCCACAGGCAGACTTGACTACTTTCAAGCTGGCTGGCCGATACAAGCACACAAAGCATCGCATCAAGAGATGTTTTGAGCTTGTAGGTCGGCTATTTGTGCCGCTTTCGTATTAAATAGTATTAAAGTATTAAATAGGGCATTTGGTCGCATATACAGTATGTCGCCTCTCTGAGTTAAACCAACGCTGAGGATTTGACTGTGTACTTTGACAAAAGACTAAACTCCGATGCATGTTGTCTTATTTGGTACGTCTCTATCTTAAAGAAGCATGACAGCTCAGCCTTGGGTCTCTGCATACAGTGTTATAAATTATAATCGAACCCCTCATCCGAGCTAGGCTGACCTTAAACATTTAACAGCCTGTTCCGTTTGTGGGGTGTCTCGTATCTAAATCGGATGACCTGCCACTTTTTCTTTCGTCTCCATTTATCATTGTATGTTGTTATATGGCGCAGACGTCCATATTGACAAACAAACTAAAAAAAATACCTACTGTAAGTAGAAGTACTTACATTAGGGGTCTTCAACAAGGGGTCCGGGACCCCTAGGGGTTCCCCAGAGTTACTACAACGCGAGGCGTTGTGAGCTTGTAGATCGGCTATTTTCGGCAAAGAGCTTTGGTGTAGAGGGGAAAAAGAGCAGACTAAGTACAGAGTGAAAGATCAAGTTTATTAAGTAATGACGGTTCAAGTGGTTAAATATCTGAAAACACAAATTGACATGAATCCAAAATACACTGATGATTGTGCTGTCAAATGATGAAACTATATGGAATCTATGAACAGGTTGTGGGGGTCCCTGCTTAGTGCTTCATCTCTCTCTCAACTAAGGGGTCCTTGGCCTGAAAACATTGAAGACCCCTGACTTCATTAAGATTATGTTCTTCCCCTACATTTCCCAGACTAACTACTGACAGTTATAGACGTGTGGTGACAGCGATCGCCCCAAGTCGGTTAACTGTCATTATTATTTCTTAACCCGCCCTTCATTGCTGGTATTTTGCCTTATTAAATGTTTGCTGTAAAACTGATTGATTCAGGATTTGTACTATAGAACTACGTTGGAGGGGGGGAAAAAACGCTAACAATGGAAAATCTGTTAACTGTTGAAAAAAGGTGATTTAACACTCTTCATGGATAACAGTAAGAATACAGTAGTGATTTTAGATGTTACATTACAGTGTAATAGGTTCATGTATTAAAGCGTATTAACACGGGAGAACTAAACACGACATGGGAGCAGGTGGGAAGGCCTACACGGGCCGTTAAAGCCTGATTTATATTCTTTGTCTCGTGTCGACGGTGTCGCGCGTCGAAAATAGCCGATCTGCAAGCTCACAACGATTCGCTTCGCGACTCGTTGTGAGCTTGCAGATCGGCTATTTTCGACGTTGTATAATGGAATTTGAACTAAGACAGAAGGCAGTGAGAGATAATGGTAGTCTGTGTGCTCCTGTCTTCCTCTCTCTCTGTCTTTCTGTGTCTCTCTCTCATGGATGGACTAACAAGAATATTCTCTGTCATTCCCTTTGATTTGATGGCACAAGGTTATTTCAACTGGAGCTGATTCTCTCTCTGTCTCTCTCTCTCTCTCTCTCTCTCTCTCTCTCTCTGTCTCGCTAATATCAAGAACTTAATCTCAATTATTAACATGTCCATTCTCATACTTCTATAACTCGGTCAACTGTTGTTCAGCTAAATCTTAACAGATTAAAATGTCAATGTTTAAATCACTGACGTGGTTTGTAATTATTATTATATATATTTTTTCTATTACACAATATTTGTATATGTCTTCTCCATCTACTATGTTGGATCACTACTGAATTTTGAGTGAATTGGTTCTCATAAATGAAACGAGGCCTTGTGAGAGATTTAGGCAGTAGTGGAAAAAATACTCAATTGTTTTAAGTGGTTTATGTATGTTTTATAATATTATAATTTATATCTGCAAAGTAACCAGTAACTAAAGTTTTCAAATAAATGCAGTGGAGTAAAAGTACAATATTTAGAAGTAAAAGTATTGGAAATTGGAAACTCTCAAGTAAAGTACTAATACCTCGAAAGTGTAAGTACAGTAGCCTAAACGTACTTAGTTACTTTACACTAGTGTTTCTCAACCACTGTGCCTGGGGACCTTTGGTGTGCCCCTTGAAACTGCTTGAAAGCCAGTATTGTATTTATCATTTTAAAAATGATTTAAACTAGTGAAAACAGCCGATCTACAAGTGCTTGTAGATTTGCTGTTTTCACTACTGTTGTGCGACAGCCTTGTATGATGAAGCGGGGCTTTACTTTGAGAGTAAACGTACACATTTGAAACTTGGAGATAGCCTACAAGGTTTCTTGCCGACAGTGACAATATTTACACCCCCGTATTATGTTGGTGGTGTGCCCATGGATTCTTGGGACATGTAAAGTGTGCCCATGCAGAAAAAAGGTTGAGAAACATTGCTTTACACAACTGGATTTAGGAGATAACAAGTCAAGGACAACTAATAATGTCTTTATGGTTGATATGGTTGATAATGTATAGAGATATCTCTCATATATAAGTATTGTGCAATGGATGGGAGATCTCCATGTTGAGATATGTATTATGGACCTTTAACACTAGGGGGCCTCACTTATGCTTGCTAAAGCTTCTTGAAACGCTCGAATGAATTATATCCGGGTTGAGGGGTCACAGAACCGGAACCACGTGATGTAAATCTCAAGAAAACAGTACATGTGCAGATTGGAACCAGTCGCATGGGAGCGATTCTCTAAAACATTACATTCTGTGCTCATTTCTACCTAATAATAGGACATTGGTGTCTGCTTACTGTAACATAGCGGTGCTGTTGGTACAGTGTTATTATTCTAAGCATGGAAGAGATGATCAGACTCACTGACACAGGAGAAGAGGAGGAGGAGGACAGGGCTGCGGCCAAGAAGAGGAAACTTGCCATGCAGTTTGACTCCCAGAAAGAGGCGAATAAACGTCGGCAGAACGTGAATAAACTGTGCGTTCTGGGGGCCGACCCGTCCATCAAGCTGCTGGAGGATCTGGTTTTCGGAGCTGAACACGAGCTGGTGAACAACATTGTTAAGGTACTATATCATAATGTCATTCATTTGGTTCGGGTCCTTTTCGTTCCATCTACAACAATCTCACTGTTACCCCCCTTCAATGAACAGCTGGTATGGTATTATTGATAATAATGACACATTCAATCTATATCCAGCTTTTTTAACCAGCCTTGGCTTGGATCAATAATCATAGATGGCAAAAGTCAGTCATAAAATACATCTATGATTGATCCAAGGCTACTTTTTAACAATAAATTAAAGCTCATCTCTTGCAGCAGCTCAAGGTTTAATATTGGGTGGTAATATAGTGTAGTGATAGCCATAAATCATAACTCTTGTAGAGTGTTTTTATTTTGGTTCGTTAAAACGTAATAATACGTAAAAATAAACGTAAAATAAAAGCACTTTACAAGAGTTATGATTTATGGCTAGTGTAGTGATGCTGCACAAATCCCATGCATGTTATGGAGAAAGTAAGGAAACCCTCTTGTCAGTCTGTCCTGCTCTGCCTGGTTGTTTGTTTTAGACAGTTAAAATCAAACTGTTATGATTCTGATTATTTGGAATATTGTTATCTGTGGACTGGAGTGCATGGTTGCAGTAAGTCTAGACTGGCTGATATTTCATACATTGCATGTACCCGTATAGACATTTTAATGGAGAGATTCATCTTGGTGGTGTTCTTATTTGTAGCAGTATATTCACTTGCCCAATAATTGAGTTCAGGCCATTAGTCATCTATCATAACCATTTTAATGTTTTGACAGACATTTCCACTTTTCCCACAAGGTCCACACAGATCACTTTCTCCGTTACTGACAATATGGCATTCACAGCAGCATTAGTGCCGCTTCCTTCAATGAGCACATTCATAGGGGTAGGGGCACACAGATTGACAGGTGTATAATGTATATTATATACATTATCTTACCGGTATATACAGTATATACCGGTAAGACTCCCTAATCGGGAGATAAGTGACCGTCATGTCGCATACACAAACTTTAGAAGGCAATCGTAGCCAATCAGGAGGGAATATGGGAAATGGGACAGATCCATGATGACATGTCATGACTTTAGAGATACTGTGTACCGCTTTGCGTGATTTTAGGCCAAAATCTGTAGGAGCAGTGTCCAAAAATGTGTTTTGCAAAAATTGGCCAGATGGTGGCGCTATAGGAGGGCCATGTGAGAAATCAGGGGCGGAGGTTGTGATTTGCCATCCAAGGAGTGTGTGAGCAAAGTTTAACATCGATAGGTTCAACGGTGGCAGAGATTAGAGTAGGGCAAAAGTGTGACAGACAGACAGCCGGTGGAGCTTTTCATAGTAACTTACGACCTGCCGGTCACAATTAATTTAATACCAGAAGAACCATAGTATGTCTTTCCATAACCCGTGTTAATGTATAGGTTTTCTGATATGTTGGTTTTTAGGTTTTTATTCCCCCCTCTCTCTCTCTCTCTCTCTCTCTCTCTCTCTCTCTCTCTCTCTCTCTGTGTCTCTCTCTCTCCAGGATAAAGCTCAGAAGCCTAGCCTGCTATTGGATGATGATAAAGACGATGGCAACGAGTCCAGCGAGTCGGAGACAGAAAACGAGTCTCGTCTGCGGGTCCCGACGTTCAAGAAACCGGCCTGGGAGGATGATGATGATGACCAGGAGGAAGAGTAAGCAGCTGTGTGTGTGTGTGTGTGTGTGTGTGTGTGTGTGTGTGTGTGTGTGTGTGTGTGTGTGTGTGTGTGTGTGTGTGTGTGTGTGTGTGTGTGTGTGTGTGTGTGTGTGTGTGTGTGTGTGTGTGTGTGTGTGTGTGTGTGTGTGTGTGTGTGTGTGTCCACGATACGATTATCGTGAGAGTTTTTTATCACCATAAACGATAATATCGCTTAACGTCCCATCCCTAGTGGAGTCATCCATTTTCATCTCCCTCGCTTCATGGCTCACCAGTCATCTGCTGTCCTCATGTCCTCCTTGTCCCCTCTGTTGTGTCTCTCTCCACAGGGTGGACATGAGACATCGTTTCCGTAAGGACTTGACCAAAGGAACCGCGGAGTCGACCATGACCAAAGAGAAACTACAGCAGAGAATGAAGGAGCAGTGAGTAGAGGCCGACAGACAGACATTTACTATAACTACAGATACTGAGGTTGGATTGGATGACATAAAAGGCTGAATTCTGCTTCTGTGATTAATTCGCTGTAGCTACAGCAACTAGCAGGTGATTTATTGTGACCGTAGGTCCATCTTGACCGTATCTGTCCGTCCGGATGGTAACGCTTGTCTTTTTTGTTGATTGACTCTCATGCTCTGACATCACTGTGATGTCATGGGAACCAAATCCCTTTTATTGCCATATATGGAGATCCCTGTGATGCCACAGGAACCAAATCCCTTTTATGCCCATATATGGAGATCCCTGTGATGCCAGGGTAACCAAATCCATTGTATGCCCATACTGTATGGAGATCCCTGATGTCATCAATATTAAGCCCATATCTGGGAATGCAAATATATATAATCACTGTGATGTCAGGGGAACCAAATCCCCTTTATTGCCATATATATGGAGATCCCTGTGATGCCAGGGGAACCAAATCCATTTGGCCAGATGGCCAAACATGGCGCGTTTCGCCCTTAGGCGTCTTACTGGTTATAGATACTGTATGTGTATGCTTTAACCGTGTTGTCTGTTGCGTCACCTCCACAAAACTACATGGTAGTTACTCTACAGTACCAAGAAGTAATGTTGTTTACCCTGTTTTTGATTTCAAGATTTTGCAATTTATCACAAAACAATCTGTCAAAACATCTGTAATGGTGGTCTAGGGCAGTGTTTCTCCACCTTTTCAGGTTTGATTTTGTCCATCCTCAGGTTTCAGAAGGCGATGGGAGGAGCTCCCTCTTGGGCAGAGATCAAAGTCACAAAAAAGAAAGGTTAGAAAAAACCTCAGCCTTTTTGTGAAATTCTGTCAAGATGGTGATCTGGAGGAGAAGAACAAAAAATCACAATACCCAGAATATCTTCTTGTGATATTTATAAACATTGCAATATGTATACCGTACCTATATTCAGGTGTAGAAAATCAACCTGTAAAATTCTAGGTGACGTTTCATCACACTGGACTGTGTCATGGTTGTTTGTTTGTTTGGTTATTCTGTCAAAAACGTACGACTCCAATAACTTCCCCTCTGTCCGCATCAGCCGAGGAAGACGACGACGAAGATGAACTGGACGAGGATGACGAGAGCCTTCTCAGGACAACGGGGAACTATGTGGTGTCGTCAGACAGCCTACCTTCAGGGATCCTACGGGTCAGTAGATATGGTTCATGCTAGCGTCAGGGCGAGTGGAAGACATGAGGGTCATCCATGTTCTGGTGATGTTTACGGCAGTGGTTCTCAACCTTTTCAGGACGCAACCCCCAAAATAATCATATTTTAACTGGGGGACCCCCCACCCCGATGAGCACTAAGAGTTGAGGCATTACATTGTGTATAACACGGTTCTATTGTGAAAATAGAAGATCTACATGCTCACAACGCCTCGCAACGTTGTGAGCATGTAGATCAGCTATTTTCACAATTTCTGCCTCTAATATTTGACAATTTGGCCATTATTTAATTTGTCATGTTAGAGGTATTAAAAAAGTCCTTAAATTGTCACTTTAGAAATGTACTATACACTTAAACGTTATGTTGGACACACAGGTTGAAAACCACTGGTTTAGGGAATCAAGATGAGGAAATTATAGTAATTGGTCCTCACAAATCTATGAATGTGGTGTTGTGAATGTCTTGTCTCCCAGATGAAGAGGTGTCTGAATGCCAATAACGCGCAGCCATCAGACAGCAAGCTGACCACGGTCCAGTTCCACCCTTCAGCTCAGGTCATCATGACAGCAGGCCTCGACCAGGCAATCTCCCTCTTCCAGGTACAATCAAATTATTATGCGTCTCCAAGGGACCCCCGCCTATCAAATGTCTTAATCTTGTGAATAGTATTTTAAAGATGAGAGTGAAACTGTTAACACGTTGACATTGGTGTGGTCTTTACAAATATGCATTTTTTCATCATTCATCCACACATTCAAGCAGAAACAAAGTGTCTTATTTATTTAGTTATTTACTTATTTGATTTAAGATCAGTCCATTTCTTTCTATTTAAGATGCTGTACATCAGTGGTGTGTTCTAACGTGATACACATTATACTTAGTGTTTTCGTAGCCAAGCGTAGCCATTCAGAGAAAGCATATCTTGATACGCATCTGATACTGGGGCAGCAAGAATGTGGACTTCGATAGCTTAGTCTGAGGTGAAGATGTATGGCTATTGTCTTTTTTGAGGCGATAATGGCAGCTGGCTAAGGACTTCACACAGTAAACAATAGACATGCCACACTTCATAGCATTCTAACTTAATTCAGTGAACACACGCGCGTGTGTCTGTATATGCGCACATGTGCCGTGTGCGTGGGAGGGAGGGAATAATTACAGGTGCCATCCAGAACAATGTAGAACACACCACTGCTGTACATGCATTAACCACCATGAGCTTCAGTTGTCTCTGTTGTGACCAGTGGCGCAAGTATCAAAGCGCATACCTTTCACTGCCACTTGGGGGCGCCAATGGACATGGAAGTGTGAAAACCCCGACCAGGACAGTTTTTATCTTTTTGAGCGGTGGTCACAACGCTCCTATACGTGGCCGTGTGTGTGGGTCTGTCTGTCTGTCTGTCTCCGTGTCTGTCTGTCTGTCTGTCTGTCTGTCTGTAGCCTGCAGTAACCTTTTCTGACCACACATGTTAAGGGAGGGGCGCTGTTGCACACACACACACACACACACACACACACACACACCACCGCTCAGTTCACACGAGTGTGATTTTTTAGATATAATCCAATTCTAGTCTTCGACACAAACATTGACTTGAGACAGTCAGTGGTTATCAGAGACAGTGTTTGTCATGTCTCTGTCAACCTCATGTCCTGTTTTATACTTTAACCCGATTTGACGCCTTGTTGGCTTGTAGATCAGCTATTTTTGCCGGGTTGAAAGTGGTTAAAGTCCCTCGAGCTCAGCTGCTCTTTGCCTCCTCAGGTGGACGGTAAGACCAACCCCAAGATTCAGAGCATCGCCTTGGAGCGCTTCCCCATCCACAAAGCCCAGTTCACCACGGACGGAGAGAAGGTGGTGGCCACCAGCCTCACCAACAAGATGTTCTACATCTACGACATGATGGAGGGCCAGGTGGTCCCCGTGCTCACAGTCAGAGGTGAGGAAGAGGAGGAGGACTAGGGGTGTAACGATACATTTAATAGCGATACGATACGCATCACGATACATGGTTGACGATACGATACATGGACGATATTGGTTCATTCATGGCAATACGGTATGATTCGATTCAATGATTTAAAATCAATATTGTAACTATTTAGCGGGTTAGGGTAATTGATTAGAGCATGCTCTGGTGAACGTCAATAGTGCAGGTTTTTTAAGGGAGAATCTATTATTATGGATATAAATAAGTAAATACTGTGATTCTCTAGCAAATACATGGACATCATTATTTCTACACACATGGAGAAACCTTGACATGAACACAGAGATTACAACATATTTGGCCTGGGCCACAGGCTAGTGGTCCAGGCACCTAGGCTGGTAATCCAGCCTTGCAGCGTCGCGCGTTCGAGTCCCGATCCTGACGACCTCTGCTGCGTGTCACCTCCCCTGTCTCTCTTCCCGCTTCCTGTCTGCCTATCAATAAAGGCAGAAAAAGCCCAAAAAATATCTTTAAAAAAAAGAGAGAGATTACAAACATGTATCGATAGACCAAGAGTAGCTATATGGAATGGAATTAGTGAGACCCCTCTTTTTTATTTTCCCTCTTAACATACTGAGTGTCTCTACCGGGTGCTAAATACAAGGCAAAATACTTAGTTTGCATACAATCGATTATTTGCTTTGCAAAACGATTCGATACCGATTATCTGCATTGTAAAGCAATACAAAACGGTACGATATTTTACTTTTGCATATCGATTTACTATATATTGTTACACCCCTAAGGAGGACTGTGTGACTGTGCCGAATCCCATCCCTCCCCAGATTTTAGATTGCACGTCTGGATGAAAGAAATCTTTCATTGTATTCCTATACATACGTGTCGTGACTCATGATATGTCTCCTATGCAGTTGTTGTGACGAGAGTATTAGTTTTGTGTGTGCGTTATTGATTGATTGATTGATTGATGTTTCTATTGACAAAAATGCATGAACATATATTTTAAATCTTGAGATTCAATGACATTGATGTGGTTTCTGGTTGTGTTTAGGTCTGAATGAAGCCAAGGTGAAGGAGTTCGCTGTCTCTCCAGAGGGAGATTCTCTGCTCCTCACTGGAACCCGTGGATACCTGCACGTCCTCACCTTAAAGGTAGGTTCACGGTTCACAGCGCAGGTGTTTGGTTGACGAGTGACTTAGAAATTCGCTGTCGCTGCTTGTGCCTGTTTGAGTGAGTGGCAAATAAACCCTTCTTGATCATTGAGTTGTTATTTATCTACTTAAGCTAGGAAACCACCAGGCGCACAGGCAGGCATAAGTTCACTATTGGTTCAAGTGCACTGGACGCTTCATGTGACACCACGGCGCTACATCAGTTCTTTTGGCAGGATCACGCACACGCACGGTTGTGCACTAGCTTGCATGCTAGAATCTCTGATTCATGAGCTAAGCACCCAAATTGCTACTTTGCATAACAGGTTGTGCCAATGCATCCTCACTCCGTCCTCACATACACTATACTGTATATAAGGTTATAACTTATAAGCAATGCAGCATTTTGTCTACATAACTTATAAGCAATGCAGCATTTTGTCTACAGTACTGATGCTGCCAGTATCCTATCTGCACGCAAGAAGAATGCCTCTCCTCAGTCGCCGTGGAAGAAGAGAAAACTAGTTCAAAGCAAACTCGTTTTGCTACTACGATGTGCGTGTAACTTCATTAAAATAAGGTTCCCCCAGTATAAATCGCACCTGTGCCTCACTTCACATGGTATCAAACACAACACACGTGCACTGTCCGTCGGTCTACGTTGGTCTTGTGTGACCGCAGCTGTTGGTACTGCATACATAGCGACAATAGCGTTGGTACTGCATACACAAAAGTCAAACTTAGGAGCGTTTAGTACCACTCAAAAGAATCACCGTTATACCCCTGATAAGTGCCCCCTGCTCCATGTTAATGAACGCAGCCGCTCTCACTGGCTGGTCGCTCCACCCGCGACCGGACAGATTTATTTTCAACTAAAAAAAAAGGTTGTCTGCACGCATTCTCATTGAAATGCATTGACCAGTAGTCCCCGCTGTGGCCAGGTTTGGCGAGAATAGTCGAGTGCAAACCTGCAAGTCACTCTTTTGTTGGGTTCTCAGCATGTTTGTACTTTGTTGTGCAGTGAAAATAGCAGATCTTTAGGCTCACAAAGCTGGTCAATCTGCTCCTTTTGAAAATGTTTAATGACATGCCTGGTTGAAACCGAAAGTGGGTAATGTGTTTGTTTGTTTGTTTGATGACAATCTTTGTATGCGTTTTCCAGACAAAGGAGGTTGTACGCAGTATGAAAATTAACGGAAATGTCGCCGGAGTCGCCTTCAATCGCGACGGCAGCAAGATCTACACACATTCAGGTCGGTTCATACGCTCCTTGTTTGGTGTGCGTGGGCGTGCGTTCACATTTGCTGAAAGACCTATTTATATGATTCACCATCATAAAAAAATAAATAAAAGAACAATAAGATTGTGAACATGGTGGTGGTCTTTAACATTTACAACAGATTATTTAATGGGTTCAATGTAAGCAATAATGAAATGAAAATACATTGTAATTATACCAGCTCTGGTTGTTGTTAAACACCATAGCTGTTGTGTAAGTCATGACCTCAGCTGTAGTAACACTAGTTGCCAGTAATTACAGCAAGTTGCCAGTAAGCATCGCCCACAAGCTGTCAAACGTAGCAGTGAGTTATTATTGTGATTATACAACAGAGAAATTCAGTGTTTTGAGGAGGAGCTCCAGTTTTATCATGTTATAATGAGATTTTGTTGAGGATTAGGATTAGGGTTAGTGTGTCAAAGTGTATTGGCACAAGTGTGTGTGTGTGTGTGTGTGTGCGTGCGTGTGCGCACGTGTGTGCTCGCGCGTGTGTTCATCTTTGGCAGCATAGGTCCTAGGATATAGGATGGTTGTAAGAGGCTTCCAACAACTTGTAAATATGTGTGTCATTGTATTTTATCTCTCATTTGGACATACATTTGTGTGTGTGTGTGTGTGTGTGTGTGTGTGTGTGTGTGTGTGTGTGTGTGTGTGTGTGTGTGTGTGTGTGTGTGTGTGTGTGTGTGTGTGTGTGTGTGTGTGTGTGTGTGTGTGTGTGTGTGTGTGTGTGTGTGTGTGTGTGTGTGTGTGTTATACAGAGGAGGGGGAGGTGTACGTGTGGGACTCTCGGAGCAGCCGCTGTTTAAACCGGTTCACAGATGAAGGCTGTGTGCATGGAACTTCCATTGCTGCTTCCAGGAATGGACAATACCTGGCCTGCGGGTAACTAACACACAAACCAAAAAGAACTGGCCTCACCTCATCCTCCTTTTGAAAACATAAGAATCTTTATAGAAGGTATCACATTTGTTAGAATGAAAAAGCGGGTGCAAATTGCGGAAATTGTAATAAAATTGCAACGGTAGGTGGGCTAAATGTGTGCGTGGGTAGGGCTGTCACAATTATTACATTATTGTCTAATCGCAATTATTTGACATAATCGCAATTATTTTATGATAATCGTCATAATCGTTTACATGTTGATTTTTTTAATATATATATATGTCATAGTATATTAGAGAAACAGCACATTCGAGACGCGGAGCACTCGTGGTGCGGCACGGGGCGGAGCAAGCGGTCGCCACAACAACGTACTCCAGGCGGTGCGCCGCTCTATTGTCCACGACACTGCGAGCGGCTACCGAAGCCCCCCTGTATCCACGAAGCCCAAACGAGTTACGAGGCCCCCCTGGGTCCACGAAGCCCCAAGCGGCGCGAAGGCCAGCGGACCTTGGTCCTGCTCTTCGCCCCCGAGCGCCGCAGGCGCGAGTGGCCGCGAAGAGCGGGCCAGGGCCGCGCGGCCGGCGGAGCGCCGCGCGAGTTACGAAGCCGTGGTGAATGCAATCGTTATATTTATGCCCAGGCCGTAAGGCCTGGGCAAGCGCACGTTAAACGCCCTGTCCAAGTGACTACAATGGAGCTAATGGCTAGGCTAGGCTAGGCTAGGCTAGGCTAGGCTAGGCTAGTAAATAAAGAGTAAACACTTCCGGTCTGCGGCGAGTTCAAAGCGTGACGTAACTCTCTTATATACACTCTGGTGAATGGCAGAGCAGTGGCTGACGTCGCCATCTGGTGGTGATTAGTGTGTGGTGAACGTCAAAACGAGTGCTCCTTGACAACTTTTACTGGTTTCTTGAACATACTGTAACATATATATATTCAAACATTAAAAAAATTAAAAAATAGTGGAAATAGCCGATCTACAAGCTCGTAGAACAGCTTGTAGAACAGCTATTTCCACTATCAATGTTCTTTTTAAAGTGTAAAGTTGTCAAATATGTCCTTCATTTCTTTGTATATTTGGGTTATGTGTCATATCTGCCATGTGCAACTTCAAAGCCTACAAGCCAAACAGGAATGTAATTGTCAACTGCAGAAACACAATTAAATCGTTAATCGCAATTATTTGAGTGACAATTAATCGTCACATAAAATGTCATAATCGTGATGGCCCTATGCTTGCGTTCCCCGTTCCCAGATCCCAGTCGGGTGTGGTGAACGTCTACTCCCAGGAGGCGTGTCAGGGCTCGGCCAATCCCAGGCCTCTGAAGGCGGTGAAGAACCTGCTGACCACGGCCACCTCCTTGACCTTTAACCCCTCCTCTGACATCCTGGCCGTGGCCTCGTCGGCTGAAGACGAGGCTGTGCGACTGGTGAGTCGTCATCCATGTCCCAATTCAGTGGTCCTCAATCTTTTTTTTCCTCAAGAGTTACAAAGGCCCATGCATACTCCACTTTTAGGTGATAAGGTTATCACCTTTTTTCACAATATTTATCTGTGGAACTGAGACAGACAAAATTGAATGCCTCAACTAGCGAGGTGTAGCGAGCTGAAAAGGTTGAGAATCACTGCATTAACCCATTTGTAGCCGATCCCGAGAATACTCGTGAAAAATACTAGAGTACTCGGAGTGCCGATCCCGAGTATACTCGCGCTATATACTGTATATACAGTAAAGCTGGCAATCTTACCCTACGGTCCGTTGGAAAGTGCTGGCACGATTGGACTCGCCGATTCATCATCATCGCAGATCCACGTGCACAAAATAGTAATCCCTTAACATGGTAGCCGACGGTCTATCTCATCTTTAATGTCCATTTTCTCCAAAAAACACTTTTGAAGCCAAGGATGGCATTAGATTCTCGCCATAATAACACAAGCTGAAAGGCAACGATCGGCCATTACTCCAACCGCATGGGACTATGACCACTTCCGGAGAATGACGTCATGACGTCAAACAGGAAAAATCGACTTCTGGCCTTCAAAATAAGAGACTGGCCGCGGACGGAGCAGGCGAAAGGCGTGCTGGACATTTAACCCGTTCATGTCTGGAGCACTAAATGGGTTAAGACATTGGTCCAGGGACCCTCTGGGTCCGTTGAGGCTGTTCTAAATGGACATTAAAGGCCCGTGCATACTCCACTTTTAGGTGATATGTAGAGATGGACCGATTGCAAAATTCTTGGCCGATTCCGATTTCCGGTTTTATTAAATTCTGATCTGCCGATACCGATTTTTCCGATACCGATTTTCTATCTAAGAAAGAACAATAATTATACAATACACCATATATTTTTTGGCTTGAGTACCCTTTCCATGATTTTTTTATCCAAGTACTCCCTTTCCCAGACAACATTTTGCTTATATAACTGCAATTAAAACCACAACTATGGTAGGCTATATGCATAACACCCCTGTTCAACAATATAACATCACAAATAAGAAATGGAGTGAGTTTCAAACAGTGCATCCTGAGCAGATTTATTTTCAACACTGACAATAAGATTCAGTCAGTTTTCATGTCAATAACTAGTAATCAACAACCAATCATCAACTGATCAACAAAATTCAAAAACACATCTCAGTTGGCTGGTATTCTACCATGTAATTTCTTCAGTATCCCATGCAGTACCTCTGGGTATCACCAGGGGTACTCGTAGTACCCCAGTTAAACACTGGAATAGTTGACTTTCAATGTCACAATCAACAATTTTTTAAGCAGCACTGAGTTAACTTAAGAAAATAAAACTTGAACTCAATCTAGTGCAATGTTTGTACTTGAAAAATGAAAGCTGGTGCTATTTAACTATTATTATTATCATTGTTATTAATATGCTGGTGAAATTGGCTTGGCAATCCTTTCTGTTTTTATACTGTCATTAGTATCAACAAGCAACCCCCCTGGTTGCTTGTTTCTCAATCAAAAACAAAACCTGGCAACATTGGGTGATGAGACTCAGAGAAGTGTTTATCTTAGCACAGGACGCTAAACAAGCAGGCTACAGTGGACACTCATGCTGCTCATGATTACATGCATTTATGTAGCGCAATATTTGGGATATGTGTGGCTGGCTACCAACAGGGAGGGAACATCGGAAAATCACTGTTGATAGCACGTAAAATAGACGATTCGCACGGGAAATAAAATAGACGCTTCTCGGACATTTTTAGCGCTTCTTCGGCAGCCTTTGCTATAGAGCACATAAAGCGTGTGCATTAATCTGGCCATTCTTTAGCATGATGTGAGTTTGTATGCCTTGTAGATCAGCTGTTTTCGACTAAACTCACGCAGCCAGCCACCAGTACACCACTCGCTGCTGTTCGTTGTGGGTGTGAGAGTCAGAGTGTGTGTGGAGGGAGGGAGGGACGGGGAGAGAGAGCGAGAGAGATAGACGGAACACTATAGCACCGTTCAGCTCGCATCGTTGCTTTTGTTCAGATGTACTGTAATGAGATGGAGTTATTTATTTGAGCGAACGGGTAATATCAATGCAAAGAGCGAGTTTTGGATCATCCTGGCACACAGTGAAATAAGTCCAAATCTGCGACATGTTTTCTTCATGAGTCTGTTAGCGTTAGCTTCGCTGCTGCTTTGTTTTGGTCAGCGCGCGTTGAGCCACATGTTGCGTACTGCGAATGTGTGTCATTTTTGATCGGCGGAAAACCGGAAATTACGTTAGGACCGGCCGGTCACCGATTGAGGCCGATTTTATATAATACCGGCCGATTTTCGATACCGGCCGATACCGATGTCCATCTCTAGTGATATGCCTTTCACCTTGGAGGTCCTGGGTTCGATTCCCGCTGGGGACGCTGTGGGCACTGGGGGCATGTTCTCTCCTCTGCGTCATAAGTGGGGTTTGGTGAAAGGGCCTTGCTGTGTGGAGTTAGCATGTTCTCCCCGTGTCTCCTAGGGTCTTCACAAAAAACATGCAGTAATCCTGGTCTCTACTGCCTCCCCCTGGCTAGCCGGGGTGCCTGATGGAGGGGAAAGGATCTATTTGGAATAACGTGTTCCTTCCACGCGTTACGTCCAGCCGGGGAATCTCTCCCCTGTCAGGTGAAAAGAAACGGCTTGGACTACTCGTGTATAGAAGGAAGCATGAGATCAGTCCGCTGCTCCCCACTGGCAGAGGGAGTGTAGCGCCCAGGATTACATTAGATAATTGGCGCTGGGTGAAAAATGGGTTGCAAAATCGTGGGATAAAAAAATAAATAAAAATAAATCTATTTGTTTGGACGTCAATCTGACTTATTGTGTCCTGTCTTGTGATTTTTGTCTCCAGATCCACCTGCCCAGCCTGACAGCCTTCTCCAACTTCCCCGTGGCCAACAGGAAGGTGGTGCACCGTGTCAGCTGCTTCGACTTCTCCCCGCACAGTGGCTTCTTCTCCCTGGCTAACAGCAAGGGCGTAGCCCCACTCTACAGGTCAGTCGTACACTGAGGAACATGCTTCCATAGAGGGGCCGTTTGTACATCAACCCCGCTGCCAGTGCCATATTAGCACTTTGAGTTCCATAGTTTTGCCATAACTAATGTAGATTACTGCCAAGGCTTTTCTATTGTATTTAGGGGGGGTTTAGACGCCTGGGGAGTCGGGGACATCTTAGGCAGTCCATGTGTTAAGAGAGGCAGCTTGCCATAACGCCACTGTAATAAATATTATGCCCAAGTTGTGCACAAGGAATACAGGAAAGGTCGACCTAAAACAAAGTCGATCCAAACTCGTTTCCCAACGGGTCTGTGGCCTTAAGCTAGATGCAGAATAGACCGAAATCTAATCTTTGCTTCTGGGGGTCCCTGGAACAAAATATTTTGCGATAGGGGTCCATCCGTGGAACAAAATATTTTGAGATGGGGGTCCGGGGTCAAAAACACATTTTGGGGGTCCTTAACCACTGTGTCTTCTAAATCCTAACAGTTTTCCTGAAAAGAACTTATGTTGCTATCATTGTTTCTCAAACTTTGTCATGTCAAGGACCCCCAGAATGATATGTATTTGGCCACGGACCCCCATCGCAAAATATTTTGTTCCAGGAACCCCAGAAGAACAGATTTGATTTTGGTCTATTCTGCATCTAGCTTAAGGCCACAGACCCGTTGGGAAACGAGTTTGGGTCGACTTTGTTTTAGGTCGACCTTTCCTGCTACCGTGCACGAGTACCTGAGACTAAAAGGTTTTACTATGTAAGATAAAGTGTTTTGGTATGAAAACATTTACACAAGTATCCCATATCATCAAACATATAATTTTCGAGATGTCTGAGTGAGTGTCTGTCTGTCTGTCTGTCTGTCTGTCTGTCTGTCTGTCTGTCTGTCTGTCTGAAACAGCGTTTCTCCTCAGTGGCTGGAGCAATTGATCTGAAATCGCATCACCATTAGCATAAGAACACACCTGACATAACTGTGAAGCCCGTTTGTCACTTTCACAAATCATCAGTGTTGGGCAATATTACTTAGGAGAGTAATCGTTACATATTACTTATTATTCCTTGGAAAAAGTAATAATGTTATATTACTTATTACTTGGAATCAAGAGTAATATATAATATATTAAGTTATATTACTTTTTTTCTTTTTTACCCCGCAAAAGAAAAGAGATGTAGGGTACAATGACACAATCTGTTTAGCCAGCTCCTTTTAGAACAGAATCCAATGGACCAATCCCCAATCACAGTTACAATGGGTGTGTATGTGATTGGGGATTGGTCCATTTATTGGAAAAATAAGTCTCCAATCAGCCAAACAAGCTTTATTTGACAGCTGTGATCAGTGCATTTACCAGACATTTAAAACTGTCAGTAATTTTGACCCTAGGCTCTGTATGGTCTTTAACTCAGAATAAAGGATATAGGCCTAATCAGAAGGAGTATCTGTAAGTTGAAAAACAATCCAGCACCAAGGAGATGAAGAGAAACTACTTCTCCCTGTGTGTCGTTGTGTGTAAATGAGAAGAGGAGGGTCTCTCTCTCTCTCTCCAGTGTGTGTGTGTGTGTGTGTGTGTGTGTGTGTGTGTGTGTGTGTGTGTGTGTGTGTGTGTGTGTGTGTGTGTGTGTGTGTGTGTGTGTGTGTGTGTGTGTGTGTGTGTGTGTGTGTGTGTGTGTGTGTGTGTGTGTGTGTGTGTGTGTGTGTGTGTGTGTGTGTGTGTGTGTGTGTGTGTGTGTGTGTGTGTGGCGACGCAATCTACGACTCGCTGCGCAACTCTGTGTCAAATTGACCTAGGCTCTCAGAGAACATCAAAAGAAGTTAACGACCGTCAATTAAGCAGCTGCATGCGCTGCTTTGAGTGCTCTCCTCTCCGGCCAGCGAGGCACGAGTAACGGAGTAACGAGGTGTTTTTTTGGCAGAGTAAAGCGTTATATATTACCGTTTTTGACAGAGTAATACCTTACACTACTCGTTACTGGATAAAGTAATAATATTACAGTAATATATTATTAGTAATTCGTTACTGCCCAACACTGCAAATCATATGCTGTATATTAGCATTTTTATGGTGTATCTACTATCTATTCTGCATCTAGCATGAGGCATATCTATTCTGCATCTAGCATGAGGCAACATGTTTACCCAGGTGTGTGTGTGTGCGTGTGCGTGTGCGCGCAGGCAGGCGGGCGGGCGGGGGTGTGTGCAGGCGGGCGGGTGGGGTTGGGGGGGGTGGTGGTGGGGTGGAACACAGTATCTGTATCTCTGTAGCCATTAAACAAAACAGGTATTTCTTACATTGATGCTCCTACATATTAGCATGCAAGCACCAGTTAAAGTTACTTTCCATCCCTCATATACTGTGTGCACAGTGCACACCCCATAACCCACACACTGCACATCATTTCGGAGCTCATATCTTTGAACGGGTAAGGGCTAGTAATAATAACATAACTTATATTTATAACAAGGTTCAAGGTTGTACTTTATTGTTACGTCTTTTGTACAGGTACATAAGAGTAAAACGTATTTATTACAAACCGAACCATGCACATGAAATTCAGTTGAGGATTCAGCGAGTTATGAGGATTTTAAATGTGGAGAGATCGCCTGCTTCAATAGACATGCAGTACAGGGGGGCATACATGGATTAGCAGGCAAGTCTCGACCTCTCTTAATGTTGACGGTCACAATGGTACGCTCCAATGCACAGCAGTGTATATCTATAGTGTGGTTCATTTCAGTTCAGCCACAATCTGGTTCATCCATCTGAACATGGTTCATTTCAGCTGAGCCACAAACTGGTTTGTCCATCTGATGTTTAGACCACACTAGCCCTTACCCGTTCAAAGATATGAGCTCCAAAATGATGTGCAGTGTGTGGGTTATGGGATGTGCACTGTGCACACAGTATATGAGGGATGGAAAGTAACTTTAACTGGTGCTTGCATGATGTAGGAGCATCAATGTAAGAAACCCGTTTCGTTTAATGGCTACAGAGATACTGTTTCCCCCCCCAGCCCGCCCGCCCGCCCACCCGCCTGCACACACACCCGCCTGCCTGCACACACACACACACACACACACACACACACACACAGAGCTGGTTAAACATTTTGCCTCAAGCTAGATGCAGAATAGATGCGCCTCATGCTAGATGCAGAATAGATAGTAGATACACCATAAAAATGCTAATATACAGCATACGATTTGTGAAAGTGACAAACGGGCTTCACAGTTATGTCAGGTGTGTTCATATGCTAATGGTGATGCGATTTCAGATCAATTGCTCCAGCCACCGAGGAGAAACGCTGTTTCAGACAGACAGACACTCAGACAGACATTCGCAAAATTATAGTATAGACTAGCCCTTACCCGTTCAAAGATATGAGCTCCGAAATGATGTGCAGATATGATGCACAAAGATATGAGCTCCAAAATGATGTGCAGTGTGTGGGTTATGGGATGTGCACTGTGCATACAGTATATGAGGGATGGAAAGTAACTTTAACTGGTGCTTGCATGATGTAGGAGCATCAATGTAAGAAACCCGTTTCGTTTAATGGCTACAGAGATACTGTCTCCCCCCCCACCCCCCCCCAGCCCGCCCGCCCGCCCGCCCACCCACCCGCCTGCACACACACCCGCCTGCCTGCACACACACACACACACACACACACACACACACACACACACACACACACACACACACACACACACACACACACACAGAGCTGGTTAAACATTTTGCCTCATGCTAGATGCAGAATAGATGTGCCTCATGCTAGATGCAGAATAGATAGTAGATACACCATAGAAATGCTAATATACAGCATATGATTTGTGAAAGTGACAAACGGGCTTCACAGTTATGTCAGGTGTGTTCATATGCTAATGGTGATGCGATTTCAGATCAATTGCTCCAGCCACTGAGGAGAAACGCTGTTTCAGACAGACAGACAGACAGACACTCACTCACTCACTCAGACAGACATTCGCAAAATTATAGTATAGATATGGATAAAATATCAGTAAAACTGCTTGGGCTCAGTGTGCACTGTATGGCCGTGGGAAAACTATTCCTTCATGACTCTCCCTGTCCTTTTCCGTATACAGTATACATTACATATCAAAGTTGATAACGCTATTATAAATCAATGGATGTTTTGCTGATTTTACCATTGAGTAAACCAATCTCCCTGTTTGTTTGTTTGTTTGTTTGTTTGTTTGTTTGTTTGTTTGTTTCCTTGCTCTAACAGACTGCTGCACTACAAGGATTTCTAAAGAAGAACTGGGTGTTGAAGAGGTTCCATTCTGTTTGGAATGTCTAAGAGGAAATATTCGTTATGTTGTTGAGTGGAAACCTTGTATGTCCAAAATAACCTTTGTTATTGATCCAAAGTAGTTATTATTCAATAAACAGCTCTTTTCATTGGCTTAACATTTATAAAACTCTACATTAGCAACTCTACAAGCACACTATGCAACGCGATGCGACTTGTGAGCTTGTAGATTGGCTATTATAGCTAGTTTGCTGTGACACTTGTACTACGAAGGAGGGCAATAATATACAAAAACATAAGAAGTTGAAATATGGAGATACAAGGTTTCTGCCTATGATATGCTATATGTTAATGTATGCATACAAGATCAATGCATAGTACCTAGTATGCATACATACTGTACATAACTGAGCTGACGGTTTCATCCAGAGCGATCTACAGGGAGGGATTTGTAGAGATTCAGTTTGTGGCGCTACTTGAAGATGAAAATGAAATGGGTTACATCTGGACACATCCTGACTTGACCTGGACTGTAGCAGAGATCAGACAATCAACAGCCTACTGCTTCCCATAAGCCAGCGTTTCTGAAACGTTTTCATTTCAAGGATCCGCAGTTCGATATGCATTAGGCCATGGACTTCCCCTCTGTAAAATCCTCAGTGCTAATTCTGACGTGCAAATGTAAAAATGGACCCATAAGGGTCCATTTGGTTGCATTTGTACGCTGTCGGCCTGCCTAGGCCCCCCTCAAGGACCCCTGCCACAAGACTTTTGTCACAATGTGATTCCATTTTATTGTTTGATAGTATTGAAGAACCAATACAATTTTTACTGTACATTATGTCTGTCTGTGTTTATTTAATTGGTTACCAAAATTCTAATGTATACTAACATTACAGTAAATAACTAACTTATGGTACTAATGTTTTCCCACAATAATGGATAGTTTTAGAGCAGAAGTAAATATTTATGCAAATAATAATAATGTTCTTTGAGTTTATGAAGTGTTGAGATATCAACTGTCCGCTGGGAGGTGTTTATTGTTTAGAATGTGCCAAACTATATAAAACAGGTAGAGAATGTCATCTCACCTGCGGTGTGTTAAGACACTTCTGACGCGCTCATGCACTTCATGAACGGTTTGGAAGTCTGTCCAATCATGAACAAATGACGAAATGAAAATAACTGGAAATAGTCTGTGGGAGGTGTGTTCTTCACACACGCGTGCTCGTGCACGCGCACGCACACACACCTGCTGTTGGAATGCCCCCTTTCCTGCTTGTCTTGTCAACCATTCAAAACATCCTGGGCCGGCCTCCAGCGGCTGGCCTGACACATCCAAACCCCTTTTTTTGATACATGATATATCCTGATGGAGGTGTTTTTGTTTGACCACTGCGGGCTAAAACATGGATTCACTTAACACAAAAAGCATTTTGATCGATTGAATACTTTACTAACAGTTCGCAAAAAGTACAGAGGTACGGTTATACAACAATGCTAAATGGATGACACAAAAAGCCCTGAGGGCTCGTTTCCATTGTGGTCCTCCTGTTTATTCAATTCATCAATACTAGGAATACATATTTACAGACAAACTGGGGGGTAATCTCCAGTTGCAAATTGCAGACTGGTGCTTTTTTATGGCGAATGTAGGCTAACTAAATAAATAACCAATCTTTATTAAAAAGTTAATGATAAAGTTATAGGCTTTATCATCATTTTAGGATTGTTATATTACTTTTGAGCAGTGGTGTAAAAAGTACTCACATATTTTACTTAAGTAAAAGTATCAATACTGCAATACAGAAATAATCTGTTGCAAGTAAAAGTCCAGAATTCAAAATGGACTTGAGTAAAAGTATGAAAGTGTTGGCATCAAAATGTACTTCAAGTATCAAAAGTAAAAGTACAAAATGTTTGAAAATAGCAGATCTACAAGCTCACAACGCTTGTAGATCAGCTATTTTCAAATAGCCAAGGTATAAAGTAGGGCTAAAGTGGTTTATTTATGTTTTTTTAATATTATAATTTATACCTGCAAAGTAACTAGTAACTAAAGTTTTCACATAAATGTAGTGAAGTAAAAGTGCAATATTTGGATCCGAGATGTAGTGGAGTAGAAGTAAAAGTATTGGAAATTGGAAATACTCAAGTAAAGTACAAATATCTCAAAATGATACACAAGTATATTACTCAAGTAAATGTACTTAGTTACTTTACAGTACACCATTGCTTTTGAGAGGTCATTCATCTCTGTGCTCTCTCTCTTCATTACTTTATTTACAGTGATGGAAAAAAGTACTCACATGTTTTACATTTGAGTAAAAGTATCAATACTGCAGTGTAGAAATACTGTTACATGTAAAAGTCTGGAATTCAAAATGTACTTAACAAATGTAAAGGTAGGAATGTATTGGCAATTTGGCCTCAAAATGTACCAAAAGTAAAAGCACAAAATGTTTGAAAATATCAGCTCTACAATCTCACAATGAGTTGAGAATTTGTAGATCGGCTATTTTCAAATAGCCTTGGTATAAAATAGAGCTAAAGTGGTTAATGTATGTTTTATAATCATTTATCTGCAAAGTTACTAGTAGTACGTTTTCAAATAATTGTAGTGGAGTAAAAGTACAATATTTGGATCCAAGATGTAGAGTAGATGAAAACTGGAAATACTCAAGTGTACTTGAGTACTGTACTTAAGTAAATCTACTTAGTTACTTTACACCACTGTTTATACTTCTCCACTCACTCACTCTCACTTTCGTTTCTTCCCTCTCATTTTCTCAAATCTCTTTTCCTGTTTTCCTATAAGCAATCCACAGTCCATCTCAAATGCCAATGTGTTTGTAAAGGTGTCTAGTAACACATCTAACAAAGTTTGAAATTCTATTTCCCTAGAGTGTTTTTGAGAGCTGCTTTACTATACAAGGGGGAAAAAATATATACCTATATATTTTTTTTTTTTAAAGGAAAGGAAAGGGAAATGTGAGGAGTCACACTATGGGTTTTTCATGATTCTGAATAAGCATTTGTTTTGCACAAAACCAAAACCATCACAAACTACAGACCCACCAAACTTTGTTAGACAGTTAGTCTCGCGTAGCCAGACAACTATTCCACAATCTCTGAATGGGAGCATTTGACCAAATCGCGGAGGCAACAGTCTGGCCACGCGAGACTACTAGACAGTAGACACTTTTACAAACATTGGTGAAGAAATGTCTTGGTATTAAGGAATTTATTTCCAGATTGATCCCCTACTCTCTTTCTCTCTGCCACGCCCCCCCGCCCCCTCTCTCTCGCTCTCTCTCTGCCACGCCCATCTCTTTCACTGGCCAACTTACCTGACAACTTCATTTCAGTCACTTTACTACTCAGTAATGCACGGCACCGATACTGAACAGGGTACGATGAAGACTTCTCCTCAATAACAATAAGTAAACGTGGACAGAGGACCAGCAGTCTAAACAAAACAGACACACAGAACTCAGGTGAGAGATTGTAGATTATTGTTTTTGTTTGTTTTTTGGTGGGCAAATGTGGCTTAAAGTCCACAATAGCAATAGGAATCTGTTAATGAGTGTAGCCTACATGCCAAATACTTTTTTTCCCTATTTTATTTATTTTTATGTATTTGGTGGCGTTCATTAAAGCAAATGCAAGATCTTAAACGTGAGTAAATGCAGTAGGCTTTATATGGGATGTGTGTGTGTGTGTGTGTGTGTGTGTGTGTGTGTGTGTGTGTGTGTGTGCGTGTGCGTGTGCGTGTGCGTGTGCGTGTGCGTGTGTGTGTGTGTGTGTGTGGGGCTCTGTTTCTCATAATTATGTTCATAGTGTAATGCTAATGAAAAGCTATTAGGCCCTGTTTGTTTTATATTTGTCAAGGTCAAAATATTCCTCTTCTTCAGATGTATTCCTTCTTTCCTATTATCATGTAAAGAGATGAGAGTTATAGAGTATTGGCTTAAACTTAAAGTAGCCTAGGCTTAAGAATGCCGGCCAATACTTCTCAAACTTTTTTTTAACTCATATAACATTTGTTAGGCCTGTCTATAAATCCATTTGGTTCTACTCAGACAGACTTGATGGTCAATATACTTCCCTAACTGCCTAAAGGAAAACAGAGTCCCTGGAATCAACATTGAGAACCCCTGAGCTATAGCTAAATGGCAATCACTTGTTAGGCCTGTCTAGGCCAAACAGGTAATTTTCATTATCCGAAATGACAGAGCCAAATCATTGCAAGTTCGGTTTCCCCGAGCTGTTTTGTCAATACTACCAGAGGTAATAGTTCTATTAGCATGATGATGGATGGTGTAACTGGTCGGACCAGACCAGAGACATCTCAGCTTAGCTGTTGGGAAATAATGGAAATCAACATGGATAAACATCCACACCCACACATATTATCCAATTCTATTATTACTAGCCCTTACCCGTTCAAAGATATGAGCTCCAAAATGATGTGCAGTGTGTGGGTTATGGGATGTGCACTGTGCACACAGTATATGAGGGATGGAAAGTAACTTTAACTGGTGCTTGCATGATGTACTGTAGGAGCATCAATGTAAGAAACCCGTTTCGTTTAATGGCTACAGAGATACTGTCCCCCCCCCCCCCCCCCAGCCCGCCCGCCCACCCGCCTGCACACACACCCGCCTGCCTGCACACACACACACACACACACACACACACACACACACACACACACACACACACACACACACACACACACACACACACACACAGAGCTGGTTAAACATTTTGCCTCATGCTAGATGCAGAATAGATGTGCCTCAAGCTAGATGCAGAATAGATAGTAGATACACCATAAAAATGCTAATATACAGCATACGATTTGTGAAAGTGACAAACGGGCTTCACAGTTATGTCAGGTGTGTTCATATGCTTATGGTGATGCGATTTCAGATCAATTGCTCCAGCCACTGAGGAGAAACGCTGTGACAGACACTCAGACAGACAGACACTCACTCAGACATTCGCAAAATTATAGTATAGATTATTATTATTATTATGATTATTATTGGACTATTATTTCTTTCTTCTTATTCGTTCTCTCATTTGGGGAGATTAGGCCTAAACATTTTGGTCAGGTCCTAACATGGACAAATAGATATTTTATATAACAATTCGCCACCTCATCAAATGAATGTAAAACACTATCCACCAGTGGTGGAAAGTAACTAATTATATTTACGCATACTTACAATATACAGGGGGCCTTGGCCTTGGCCTACTTTTACGCAACTGCAGTAGGCCTATTCCCAATTTTCAGTAGTTTTACTTCTACTCCACTACAACTCAGAGGCAAATATTGTAGGCCTATTTTTACTCCACTACACAATTATTACTTTGTAGATTTTTTTTTGATTAGGCCTATTTACAAAACATTAACACATATTTCGGAAAATTCGGCCATTTGAAAATATATTTTTTATTATGCATTTGAAAACTTGTGAAATTGGACATTCTGCATAAAGAGTAGGCCTACTTTTACTTTTGGTAGCTAGACCTACTCAACGGGCGATGGAAAGCCATACTTTTCCCCCATGAACCTCATTATGATGGCTCATTTTGACATGGTAAATAACACTGGTGATATAGGCTATGACATGTTTTGGCCAAGGAAATAGGCTTACTGTTTTCATTGTAGGCCTATAGCCTAAATAAGGGAAGTCCTCAATTAAATAATAATCTCTCTCAAAATATTATGAGATGGTCAATGTAATCAATTAAATACATTTTGCGCTTTATATCGTTTTATATCAGCATCTCAGAATTCGATCTGATTCGATCTCATGCACACCTTCCAGGCTGCCACATGGAGCAGGTCACAGGTGGTTGGCCTATAGCCATACATTATAACTCATGTAGAGACCTTTTTATTTTGAAGACGTATCTGAAAACAAAAGTGCTCTACTGCATCATGAGATATAATTTATGGCTTGTAGGCCTATATACTTTTTGTCATATTAACTGAAGGCGTTGCAGTGCAGCTGCGTGTGTCTACAACTATGCAAATGTTTCCTGACAGTAAAAGGCATAGCCTATTGTGTTTTTGATAGATAGATCGATCGATCGATCGATCGATTGATTGCATAGGCCTACTTTGTTATAGCCTCGCGTAGCCAGGCACTCATCTGCAGCTATGATCTGCAGAGAAAAGCCTGGTGACAATATCAGGAAGAGACTGAATAGTACAGTGTGGTACGATTAGGCTACACTGATGCTAAAAGGATAACACAAAGCCCTAGGGCTTGTTGTTTCCATTGTGCTCCTGTGTATTCAATTCACCAATATATTTAAAGACATAGGCTAAGTAACTAACCTGCCGACCATGTCGGAACAGCGGATAGTCGGGATAGTGAGCGGACCCCATCATAATCATCATCAACACTAGTAGCAATTAACTTATTGCTTCTTATTATTATTCAGAAGGGGGGGGGGGCTTTTCTAGGATGGTATACCTATTCGTTACACATTGTAGACAGGTGCTTCTTTATGGCGGTTTTGTAGGATGTCAAGGAGTTATTTTGATGGACTTTTTGATGGTTGTTGGTAGGGAATTACATTTTGGTGGCATAGCCATTGAACAAATTTAACCTCATGTTTGTGCTGTTTGTGTTAAGCAAGATCAGTGGAGCTCCAGTGAGTCCAGTCCCCTGGTGTTGTGACGGTGTGTGTGATCCCTTTGTTTATCTTGAAGACCAAGTTCCCTACCCTAGCATAATGAACAGAGGTTATGTGAGTTAGCCAAAGTAGTAACCTGACCAGTTTGTTTTGAGAGGTTTTTTAATGCCTTTGAGGTGCCATCAGGTGCATGCATAGTCATGACAGGATGAGTGCTCCAGCCAGTGTAATCAGTGTACACTAGTCCTATAACCAACGTGGAGATCCTGCCCAAAAAATCTTGTTGTTTTGTTGACTTTCCTGATTACTTTTGTTGCCATTTTTTCACTGGAAAGATGGCCATTTCTTCACTTGTCCATCAGTGTTCTATAAAGTGGAAGTGGTTCTCAACCGATTAAAATGATAACATTAATATAAAAAAGGGAGGTAGAAAAAAGGAACGTCAGTGTTTTTCTTTAAAACCTTGAAAAAGGTGTATTCAGTGATACCAATTAATACAAACTTAAAGGTAGGGTAAGTGATTTCACGCAAGTTTCAGTTTCCATGTTGGTGACAGGCGGGGGCCTTCCTCCAATCATGATCAAGTGGGGGCGGGCCTTGGTGCGCCCCCACTCGACCATGATTGGAGGATCGAAGGCCCCATTCTATCCTGATTGGAGGAAAACCCAACAGTTTTGGTGGAGGAACTGAAAGTTTGAAACTGCTTCTTTCTCCTCCTAAGGCTGGAGTCCAAATATGGACCAAACACTATACTATAGTACTATCAGGACATTTTGTTATTATTTGAATTAAATGAAATCACTTACCCTACCTTTAAAGTGTACTACTTTAGTTCCATTTATTCCGAGGCAGAACACAGTCGATTGATTGGTCATTGAAATAAACATGATCTGAAAGGCCTACCCACCTCACCTTAACACGCCAAGTGGTCAGATGGGTGGGCCGGCCAAAAACGCTTTTGTGATTTTCAAGTGGGCCCTGATCCAGGAAAGGTTGGGAACCAGTGTTCTAGTAGGTTATAGGGTTGGGATTCGGAATTGATTGATCGATTGATTGATTGATTGATTGATTGATTGAAGAATGTATTTGAAGTTTGCATAGGAAAAGGTACAGTTACATGACAGTTCACTGGTACAAGGTCAACTAAAAGGATACGTCAGGAAAGCACAGGCATTATTTACACCATAACTCTGAGAGTGCAGGTCCACTTGGTTCCATTTGTACACTCTCAGAGTTATGGTGGCCCTTTTCCACTACAGGGCCGAACCAGAACTAGAACCAGAACTTTCCAGAACCAAGAACTTTCAAGAACCCATGAAGTTCCAGGACCAAGTGCTGCTGGCCCCACGGCCCCCACCCATAGGTTCCCAGAGCTCAAGTTGAGTACTACATCAAGAGCAGGACCCCTCACAAAAACATGCAGTAATCCTGGTCTCTATAATGCCTCCCCCTGGCCAGCCGGGGTCGCCTGATGGAGGGGAAAGGAACTGGTTGGGATAACGTGTTCCTTCAACACGCTACGTCCAACTAGGGAAACTCCCCCCTGTCAGGTGGAAAGAAGCAACTTGGACAACTCATGCATAGAAGGAAGCATGAGGTCAGTCCGTTGTCTCCCCAGGCGCTGCAGAGGGAGAGCAGAGCCCAGGATTACAGCTTAGGCAATTGGCACTGGGTGAAAAAATGGGTTACAAAATCGTGGGATAAAAATGATAGATAATAAAAAAAAGAGCAGGACCTAAAAAAGGTTCCAGAACCTTGTCTAAAACCGGGCCGTGCGCCATCGAAACAAAACCAGAATCAAAGAAATGGGTTCAGGTTCTGGAAAGTTCTGGTTACTCGTAGTGGAAAAGGAGCCTTATAGTTACAGACCTGTTAGGGTCCATTTAGAAACCACTATAGGAATCGGACCGTTAAGAGGGAATGGTTTAAAATCCTAACCCTAGTAGGTAAACATTGTTCAGTAGCTTATCTTGAGATACACACCTGTAATCCTCCTTCACATGGAGCTGCCATGCACACATGGTCCCACGATGTGTGTTGTGGTTGTTTGTGACAGAGAGCAGAGCAGACTAAAACATTTGTGGCATCCTCATTAACATTCACTGTTATCACTAAGAGGATCTTAGTCACATCGTGTGCACGCACACACACACACACACACACACACACGCGCACACACGCACGCACACACACAGACGCCTTTCATATTCTACAATGTTGTTTTCCACCATGCTCGGTCTGCTGTGTAAACTTCCAATAGCTGTCACAATCAGATCTTCATTTCCTGGAACTAGAGCTTGGGAGCATTAGTAGGCTACTAAACATTTCACCAGGAAGCAATGGGAACTCTGTGTGTGTGTGTGTGTGTGTGTGTGTGTGTGTGTGCGTGTGCGTGTGCGTGCGCGTGCGTGCGTGCGTGTGTTCCATTACATTTGATTGTTGACGCCAGACCGGCCCATTCGTTTCTGTGTTGTGTTGGGATTACAGTATGTCTGAGTATTTATAAAGCCTCTCACACAACAAAACAAAAACCAAAGGTCTTGACTTTTGACCCCTGCTGACACGTGACACTACAATATGAGTTGACTGTAACGACCGCCATGTGAAACCTGTTGGTGTGCCTTTGAGCAAGTGACGTTAACTCCTACCTAGCATACCAGTAGCTGATTGGTTGGATAGAAACAACCCCCGTCTGATAGCTGGTTGGATCCGTTTTATCTCTAAAAGTAACAAACAAACAACTAATTTTTGCTCTTGACAAATTTCAATAGCCTACATAAATAATTAGTTCTTCATTGTCATAATAAGCAATCACCAGGCATTTTGCGGACCACTGAGGGGACTAGTGCTGCCCGCGACATGATACTAGTCCTACCACTGTGCATAGGCCTAGATGACTCTGCTGCACAGGCTGAAAAACAATATCCAGGAAACCAGACGAATCTGCCACAGCTAAAAAAAACATTAGTCTAGCCATGCCAGGCTAGAAAAACAAAGCCAGGGACAGCTGTGGAAGTCAACGTGAGCGCACATGTGTGTCGGTGCATCTGGTCCGGCCCTCATCTTCGCTTAATGCGGCCTAGACAATAGTCCAGTAATAATTGAATAATTGTGGAAGTATGTACATACATAAATGTACAAACGAGAAGTGTTAGAACTGTCACTTGAAATGGGAGACAAAAGCTAAGCAGAAGTGGTTGATACAGCTTATTCTGCTGTAAGTATAGTTCTGCATGAGAACATCAGTTAAACCAAAAGTTACAGCAGTGGTTCAATCTCAACCTGTGGGTCTGGACACAAAGGGGGGTCCCTGGACCTTTTTAAATGACGTTTTGGGAGTTATGGGAATTGTTATCGGGAAGGAAGAAGTTGTATCGGTACAGACTAGTGGCAGACCAGGGCCGCCATTCAGTTATTTCATGCATATTTTCTCCAGATTAATCTGGTTGTAGATCTGCAGACTACGCTGAGTGCATATCAATTCACATCTACACGTGACACATGTTATAGACACATGTTTTCGTGTCTGCAGCCATACATTCATCGGCCACTTTCAAACCATGTCATTATTATAGCATATATTGTAGGCTATATAATATTATTTATTACAAGCTCAAGCTCACTTGCCAGCCACCCTCCAGGGTGTTTCGGGATGATCCCTTATGGCAGAGACAGGAGAATGTGCACGCACGCACGCACGCACGCACGCACACACGCGCACACGCGCACACACGCACACACACACACACACACACACACACACACACACACATGCAGTCACATTCTGTGGCATTTCTATGCATCTGTGATTGATTTGCTTTGATGTGGTTCAGGTGTGTTGTGGTGGCCACACCTCTTCTATACCTGTCTACTCCAGAGAGCACACACACACACACACACACACCTACCAGCTACCACACATACTCCTTCCAACATTATCATCCATCTTTGCTGATAGAACACAGACGACAAAGAGCTCTATCCTAAGTGCTGCTCAGACTGTCATTAACTGCTGTGGCTGCTGGTGACAGACTAGACTGGACAGAGCTACACGGGTGTTAGTATCCATCTTGGCTGGTTTAGAAGAACTTTAGCCTGCCTTCAGTTTGTCATTTGAAGTCTGAAAGACAGAGGAATATTCTTTCAGAGACTTCTTGGACTCACATACTGTATCTGTTCCTGCGAATGGTGTCATAGAGTTAGTTTTGTACACAGTGTTACTGTCCATTTGTAAACCGGAGTATGTACATATGGAACCAATATATCCATATCTTAACCCTAGCCGCAAATTGCAACACTAGATTTTTTTATAATCGGATGAATCTAGGGTTGCAATACCTCCCATAGAGATTCAATGCATCAAAACAGTTTTTTGCTATCTGATTGTATTAAACGACTTCAAACTCACCAATATTGTGGCTCTATGGAAAGCTTGGAATTTACTCTTTCTATCTGCAAAGTGTTTGTTTCAGAAAAATCCACAGTAGACATGTTATGAGTTACTTTCTATCCAAGAAATTTGGTTCAGGTGATAATTGTTTCTCTAAGTCCTGGAGTTTGGAAGCGCTTGTGGAAAATCCCTCAGTGGTCCCGTGACCACCTGGTTCTAAATGTCACATTATGCAGGAGGCAGCAGGACGTTGCGTTATAGAAGACGAGCGCTTCCGAAGTTCAACACTTAGAAAATAAACCGCGTCTGCTCGGATTTCTTGACAGAAAATAAATCATAACAATTATACGGTGGATTTTTCAGAAACAAACACTTTGCAGATAGCAAGAGTAAATTCCAAGCTTTCCATAGAGCCGCAATATTGGTGAGTTTGACGTCGTTTAATACAATCAGATAGCAAAATAACGTTTTGATGCATTGGCTGCCTATGGGAGGTATTGCAACCCTAGATTCATCCGATTATAAAAAAATCTAGTGTTGCAATTTGCGGCTATCTTAACCCTGAGGATTTAATTGTGTTTTAAGAGTTGTTTTTAATCGCTGATACTGAGAGAAGTATTGAACGAAAGTAAACAACTTCTTAGAGCAAATCAAACTAAAAAGTGATCTTGTCTCTACAGTTGGTGATCTGACTTCTCAGACGCATTGAGGCCCAGATACCACAGATTCTCTTTAGGTAAGTTCTTAATGTTTGTTAAAGTTAAGGTTATACATTTTCATAGTAATCTCTAGACAATAGTGTTTGTTCATTAAGTTAACAGGTGTCTCCCCATTTCTCCAGCTAAAACAGCTAAACAGAAAATACATTTTCCGGTGGGGTTGCCAATTAAATATTAGATAAAAAAAAATTGTAGCCTATTCCTATTTTGTAGTTTTCTCATTCAATCACTTTCAATTTCACTTGTTTGTCCTATATGAGATATCTCAACCGATTGGATGAATTTGGCATCTTTCTGGTTACTGAACAACACTGTGTATTCAGTGAATTTCAGTCATTAACAAAATAATTCGCACTCAGTACCTTTTTTTTTTAAAACACTGAGAACTCCAAAGCTTCGTTTTCATGTTGGCTAGTACAGTACGTACGTACACATTAGGCAATGTGACCCATATACTGTACAGTGATATTGTTTATCTGTTTGACAATCGCTTCTTGTTTAGAGCCGTGAGCGTTGCAGGATGGATCAGTGCCAAATTCAACCTCTATGTGTCCTCCCATGTATTTCTGTTTAGAGTTAGACTAGTGAACCTCATACTGGCTGAACCATGTGTTGCTGAGCTTTGACTTGGAGGTAATTTGAAGCCTTAAGGAGTCACACAAGGGTACCTTATGGAACAGAATGGTTTAATTTGAAGCAAAGAAAGACGTCACACTAGGGAACGTAATGGAATGGTTTAGCGTTGCTCTGTGCTCTTGTTTGACATGATGAAACCTGGCAGGTGGATTTGTAAGTGGCTCCTCTGACTGCATTGTTTCCAGCACTAGATCAACAGCTGACAATGTCTGAATGATGATACAGGGGGCAAATACGTCAAGGCTGACACACCTTGGTTCTTTTGTCAGCTTGAGTAGCCTGCTGCGTTTCTGACAGTGCTGTAAGTGGCACTTTTGTGTGTTCAGTCTGCATGGGACATGTTAAGCTACGGTATTTTAAGTGGAATGTGGCCAAACCTGGGAATTGTTCAGCCTTTATAATGCAAGTCGGGGAGGATCACAGGCCACAGTCAATCCCTAAAACCAGGTGGAAAAAGTGAAAATAGCAAAAATAGCCCACCTTCAAGCTCACAAGGAGTTGCATTGTGATGATATGTTGTACATATTGCTATTTGTCAACCTTTGTTTCTTTTTGCTCTCCTTTCGGCGGCACACCTGGCAGTCTTCAGTTTGAAAACCACTTCCCTAAACTGACTGTTGTTGAGAATACCAATGATGACATCATCACGGTATACTTTGCAATACAAACCCTCCTCCAGTTCTAGACTTTTCTTATTTCCACATAACCACTCAAAGGTATACTAATGACATAGTTCAATGTTGAAAATGGGTGGTTCTCCCCTTAAGCGACAACAAAGTACAGTGTCCTCGGGTATTTTACTGTCCGGATAGTTTTATTTGGACACACGCTTGTGTTGGTGGTGTCTGTAGCCCAATTATAATGAAGGCATTTTAGCTACAACATTTTGCTACAAAATCCACCTTGAGTGCCCAGACCTTGATTTATCCCAGCAAGCACAGTCAGGACCTGGACCAATCAGTGACGTCTCAATTGGGGCCAGATCAAGTCAAACCATGACTAGTCAGATCTGGCCTATAATATCACCTGATTTCAACCAACATAAATCCTGCCCACGAAAACGGACATCCTGGATTAATCAGAGAGGGTCCGATCGAGGCCAGATAAATATAACTGTCAGATATGTCCCAGAATATAAACTTATATGGTCATATTTCAACTAACATTACAAACAATAATAACAATAGTCCATATGACGTCTTGGTAATGACGTCAAGATCATCCCCATATGGGCTGTGACCTAGTTCTGAACGTCACCGGAGGACGTTATCATAACGTCATCATGACGTCATTTGGCTTGCAGGGATTCTTTAATGGCCTTTTGACATAGTATTTCCTCTCACCTGAACATTATTCCCATCCATGAGGGATACCAGTATTGCTCCTGTAACTTATTTTTTGAGCGGTGGTAAACCGCTCCATAGAGTGGCTGTGCGTGTGTCTGTAGCCACTTTTCCTCAGCGTTTTGCAATAGCAATGTGTTTTCCTCAGCGTTTTGCCATAGCAATGTGTGTGTGTGTAGCCTGTATTACATCACCAATTACATCCTAGACCTATCTGTAGCCACTTTTCCACAGCGTTTTGCCATAGCAATGTGTTTTCCTCAGCGTTTTGCTGTGTGTGTGTGTGTGTGTGTGTGTGTGTGTGTGTGTGTGTGTGTGTGTGTGTGTGTGTGTGTGTGTGTGTGTGTGTGTGTGTGTGTGTGTGTGTGTGTGTGTGTGTGTGTGTGTGTGTGTGTGTGTGTGTGTGTGTGTGTGTGTGTGTGTGTGTGTGTGTTACATCACCAATTAATCCTAGACCTATCTGCAGCCACATTTTCCTCAGCGTTTTGCCATAGCAATGTGTGTGTGTGTAGCCTGTATTACATCACCAATTACATCCTAGACCTATATCCTTGTCTGAAGACGTTATGCAAGCACGACCACCGCTCACTTCAGATTGGGTGTGATTTTTCAGGTTTGTTTTGAGTAAACTCTCTCCAAATGAGAAACTGATTACTTCCTTTTATTCAGTGGTGCATTTTGGTTTATTTCTCATGCTTTGGCCCTGGGCCTTTCATCATCATAATGGTCATCTGATGATGTTGTTCTGTAGGAGTCGCTCCTCCCAGTCCACCATGATGGCAGAGGCAGCAGGAGGCCCGGCCCCCGAAATGTTCTCGGAGCAAGAGCTCACCTGCTCCATCTGTCTGGACCTCTTCAGCGACCCCGTCTCCACTCCCTGTGGACATAACTTCTGCCAGGTACTGTATGTCTGGACAGTACCATGTTCACCCTCTGTTATTTATTTAAAACCCACTTCAACCGTAGCATCCCTATTCTGGGATTAACATTCAGCAAAACAATTGCCGAGCTACAAGCTCACAGCGTGTCACAATGTGTTTTGAGCTTGTAGAGTGGCTATTTATGGCAAACAGATTGTGTTGTGGAAAAAGGAGCGCACCTAGAACAAAGCCTTGGGGGACCCCGGTCAACTAAATAGACAGTGTTTATAGTTTTCTAGGAGTGAGCCTGACCTACTGGTGTACATACTAAGGTGGTATATGTATGAAATACTTGGGTTTTACCTGCTGGTGTCAATGTGAGATGCTGTAATCAATATTGTAATTAATGGTTTCTAGGAGAGCGTGTTTTAAAAATGAAAGTAAACTGTCGCGTACCAGCGTTGTGCACCGAAAATAGACAATCCACAAGATCACAACACATCGCAGCACACACGCCCCGTTGTGACCTTGTAGATCTACTATTTTTGGTGTGCGACACCAGCACGCAACTAAGCATAAGTCAAGCCTCATGGTGTGTGATTATAATTGTCTTTTTTTCGTTTTTTCAGGCCTGTATTGGAGGATACTGGGCTTCCAGTACGGTGTGCACCTGCCCGCTCTGCAAGAGACAGTTTGAAGAGCGACCGCTCCTCAGCATCAACCGCGTCTTCGCCCTCATCGCCGACAAATACAAGCTGTCCCGCTACGGGACGGCCTCTAACGGAGAACTGCCCATAGAGGCCGGGATGGGTTTACCCACGACGCCGGACTCTAAGGCCATGCACGCGGCCGGAGGGAACACAAACCCCTTCCGAACGTCCGAGTCGCACGAGGACTGCGTGTGGTGCGACGTGTGCACGGGGATCAAACAGCGCGCCGTCAGCTCCTGTCTGACGTGCACGGCCTCGTACTGCGACACGCACGTCCAGCCTCACCGCAACACAGCCTTCTATGCCAGCCACCAGCTGCTGGACCCCCAGGAGGCCCTGAGGGGCCGCACCTGTAGTGCACATCGCCGCCTGTTGGAGGTGAGGAGAACTTTCAATGGCTGAGTGATTACTTACACTTGGTTGCGTGTAGGAAAATAGCTGATCTACAAGCTTGCAATGTGTTGTGTGACGTGACACGCTGTGAGCTTGTAGATCGGCTATTTCCGGTGCGTGACATGGCTCGCAACGAAGTATAAATTAAAGGAGTACTTAACCCATTTTCAAGAAGTATTCCCTCAGTGTAGATGCGCAGTAAAACTGTAATCAATCTGTAAAAGCCTGGAAGCTTTTCTTTTTCCAGTATCATTTCAATCCATTAGGGAGCTAGCTAAAGTTGGATAATTCTTTTATGTAGTCCTGAGGATACTATTTGTATTGGCAGAACTAGCCAGATAAATGACAAAATTATCTACAAAATGATAAAAACTGTCTCAGAGTAACGCAAACATTTATTATAACTGTTGTATGAAAGCAATATTACATGAGAGGACTGTGTATTTAAACTGAATCAGTGCTATGCTACAGTATAACATGACGTTGCTTTAATATAGTGTTTGATTGCAACCGTTTGACTGTTGCTGCATTCTTGGCCATGCCTCGAGTTAAGAATGCATATATTTTAATTTCACTAGATGGCTCAATAATGGTTAAATGGCTAAATCATTGTTTTATAACCTGATGATGTTGTACTCATTGACCAGGTGTACTGTAAGACATGCCAGCGCTGTATCTGTGCCATCTGTGTCCTGGACGAACACCGTACTCACAAAACTGTCTCCGTCCAGACCGAGAGACTCAGCAAACAGGTGAGAAGAAGAGACACACAGAAATGGAATGATGAATGGAGATGGTAGAGGCCACTGCCGGCCAGCTAGTGTGGTTCTCAAACAAACCTTTTCTTGTCAAGGTTGTTTAATTCATGCATTTGGCCACGGACCCCTCATCTGAAAACATTGATGAGCGGTGAATTATAAATGAGCCATTCGAAATCTATGTATTTGTATAACTAGACCTTACCCGTTTGAAGATATGTGCTCCAATATATGTGGCTTGGTATTTTTTCAGTGGTTGTTAATTTGATCCCATGGCCTGGAGGAACGGACCGTAGCCCTGACAACAGGCTGAAGTTGAGTTGAACAGAAGTGGTATAAAAACGCGAATAAATAGCTTGAATTTGGGAAAAATGGAAATCGGGCTCCGTCATCGTCTGTATAATGATAATGGCCAATGCCATGTGAAAATGTGTGAAATTGGGATCAGTTGCTGAAGAGAGAAAGGTGGAAATGCATATTCTGACTGACTGACCTACTGACTGACCTACTGACTGACCTCCCTAATTATAGAATGGATGTCTTTCTGTCTGTCTGTCTGTCTGTCCCTCCATCCTTTTCTCCTTCCAGAAACTGGTAGCAAAGACAGAGATGGAGATGATGAATCGAATTGAGGGGAAGAACCTCCGTCTCATGGAGCTGAAGGAGAGGCTAAACCGTATCAGAGTAAGAATAACTTTCATTCATAGAATTAGCCTCATACAACAAGCTGCAATTAACCTACTGTAGGCACTGCAGTAAGATCTAGTATAACTGCTCCACCTCTCAGAGCTTGTTCCATCAAGTGACCTTTTGGAGTAACTTTAGGGCAGGTGTTCCCAAACATTTTAGCTTGAGACCCAAAAAATACATTTGGTGTTTCCCTGGGAGTCAAAACTTATTTACATAATTTTTGATAGCCCTATTCAATACTGAAATAGCCCAAATAATTGTAGATCTGCTATTTTCCTTTTATGAATGGAAATAAGAAAGCAAGTGTAGTTAAGTAAAAACAAAACCTGCAACCCATTATTCTTTTTGGGGAAACGCCGCTTTAGGATAAGATCACACCTGCGGGCGACTGAAGCAGTCGCATTGCATTCTACGAGGAGCAGCATAGCTGAATGGTTAGGGAGCCTGCCTAGGGAAAATACTGAATTTCCCTTACGGGAGGAAATGGGTATCTATTATATTATATTACGAAAGCAAGAAGCCGAGGTTCCTGTTGGCGGTGTGTGACGTGTGTCACGTGGAGTTCAACTTTGTTGAATTTTGGCTCATTTGACGCCTCTGCGTGTGTTGGCCACTCACTGTAAACATAAATGTAAGTAAATCGGGCTTGTAGATCTGCCATTTTCACTAGCTCTCGGATCTAAAACCACCGCTTTAGGCCACCGCTGCCCCGTCGTGAACGAATGCAATCTGTCTGTTCGCAGAGCTACGCGGACGGCGAGCAGAACGAGGTGGAACACGTCCTGGACGGAATGTCTCGCTCCATGGAGAGGATCCGCTCGGAGCTGGTGGGCGGCATCCAGGACAAGCGGGCCACCGTGGAGACCAAGGGGGAGGGGCTGGTGAGACGCCTGGAGGCGGAGCTGAGCCTGCTGAGGGAGAGGCGGGCCAAGCTGGAGGTGCACGCCACCAGCCAGGATCACATAGGATTCCTCCGGGTAGGGAATGGAATGGATGCACCCTGGATAACACTTCTTCCTCTGCTACTTTTACTCTCTTTATTTCCTGCCCCTCACCTCTTATTAAGCCCCTATCATAGTAGGCACCGTGGTGATAAGCTATCCACGAGGTGTAGTCTTAAAACCTTAAATTAAGTCATAAAACTACGACAATGTAGTAGCAACAAACAACGAGCTCCATGGCAGAAGCCCTGTCTGGGAGCTATTTAATTATGTTCTGTAAATATATAATTTTTTAGTGCTGTTGCTGATATTTCATTCATTGTCTATCATGATGAATTGAGTACACTGGACCACAATGTAAATGAGCCCCGCCCATATTTTTCTTTTACTGTCCTGCTGCACCGTTTCTAACTGCTAATATCAATCATGACCTTTATTTTAGGAAGACCAGAACATTTGATGATATTGCTGTTCTATATTATGATGTTCTAAATATCCACAGGTTGGCAAACTTGACGTAGATAATGTACTGGACACATATTTTATTTTGTTGACCTGTTATGATTTGGTCTATAGTCATCACTTGCCACCATTCTACCCCTTCCCCTGAACTCATGTTCTATTTCCCATCGGTCCTACCTCTCCTCTCCAGGGTTTTGAGGAGGCCGGTGCCCCTCTGGGAGTGGTCTCGGACCTCCAGGAGGAGGTAGACGACGAGTCGGAGCTCTCCCTGCAGTTCAACCTGGGGGAGGTGAAGAGCGCCCTGGTGGAGGTGAAGGACAGGATGGACGACATCAGGATGGGAGAGATTCGACACAGGGGCTCCCGCAGCTCCAGTGAGTACAATTTAGTTGGGAGTTAAAATTCTGTCGTGTATTTGTGACGATTTTTCTTCTCAACTTGCAGCCTGTGTTGATCTTAACACCCACCGGCCTGCCTGATGGCTAAAGCCAGGGTAGCGCATGTTGGGTACACATCTAATTATGATGTGTGCAGCTTCCAGTGTGGCCCATGATTTGTGCATAGGATTAATGATAGTTACTTGTATGCCCGTATAACCTTTACTTAAAGGACAACTTCACCACTTTTCAACCTATCTTCATATAATTGGTCCTCACTAATGTTCATGATAAAATAGCACAATTTCTTTCTACTCGGTCTGTCTCTCAGAGGAGGGCTGTGGGAAGGTCAGAAACCCATCGTCTTGTGACATCATCGATGGAGAATCCAAGCTATTAGAAAACGCAGACTTTCTATTCCTGAAAAGTTGCAATGTAAAGTGGAAGCCATTGTTCTCGTGATAATAAAAATCAAAATATTTTTTCAAAAATATTGTTTAATAAGACTATGGATTTCTGAACTTCCCACAGCTCTCCTAAGAGACGAGTAGATTTTTTTTTGTTTTTTTGCCATTTTATTATGAACATTAGTGAGGACGAAGATAGGTTGAAAAGTGGCAAAGTAAAGCTAATTGTTAGATTACTGTAAAGGGGTTTTGAAAGGAAATGTGCAACCTTTCATCCAGAAGTCATAATGATAACAATACCGGTATATGTGTTGTGCTCCAGTTTCGTCAGGTGAAGGGCAAGGCACGCTAAATAACTCGGAGAGCATGATGAGTGTGAGGGAGAGCATGCTGAGTGTCAGAGGAAGCACTGTCAATCTGAAGAAGAGCCACTGGTCTCTGAGAGGTCAGTGGTCAGTTACAGTACCTACATACAGCACTGAACTATCATGGTTGAAAATGATGTACACCGTCAAATCGCAGTGTTTGATTTGACTCCAAAGATTGTACAAAATAATGGACTCATTGGTCCATTTGGTTCAATTATTTTGTACAATCTTTGGAGTTAGGACTTTAGCCTACTGTGTACACATCCTTAGTTTTAACAACTGAATGTAAATATTACTTTTCAATATTCTGCTTTTCCTATGGTTTTCTCTTAATTCATCCTACAAAATGGTGACTTAAGCAATTATAATTGTCTCCAATTAAAAAATGTATAGGCCTACAGTAATTGTCTCCATTGAAGTGCTACACGTTAGTGCTACTGACAAAATGATTCACATATAAAATGATAACTGTTTGGCTCCTCCTTTCTATCTGTCCAGATCTAAAGAAGATTAAAACGGGTTCAGGTAAGTCTTATTTGAATATTACCAACTGTTTATTGCTGAAACGTTTACTCCAATATTTGGCATTTTTCCAAATAGCAGCTCGGCTCAGTCTATGTTCCATAATAACAGATTTGTCTTATCTCTCCAGGCCTAAAGAAGATTCGTCCTTATCTTGGTGGGTAATGTCTTCATTCCATAATGCATAATAAAACATACTGTAGGTTCTTACTACTACTATAATTCCTTTGTGTGACTGAAATTTTACTTGACGATTAATTGTCATACAAATGATTAATGATTTCATTGTTTTTGGCATTGAATGTTGAAACGTATAAATAAAAAATACATTTCAGTTTGATTTCTTTTTTTTTTGTAAACAAAATTGCACAGGGTAGATTATTACAAATAACATAAATGTACAAATAAAGTAATATTAAATGATGTACTCTTATATCTATCAGATTATAATGTCTTCATGTTTAATAATTTTATACTTTGAAATGTTTTTAAATATAGTGGATACTGGGAATAGTGGACCCATTGTAGGCCTACATCTGCCATTTTTGCGGTTTTGGAAAATGTTTGAAAATGTGTGAACACTTTTCAACGGACGCATTTACACCAAGCCCCCAGAACCCAGGGCTAGATTTGAAGCAACCCCGATGGTGGCCAAAGTTGGAACTGCAGCCTAAACGCGCATTTTGGCCCCGCCCCCTCCACTCCAGACAGGAGAGACAGGAGAGGAGAGCAGCGTGACGTCATTTTGGAACCACGGTGGTTCCAATTCCCCCAGAATGCACCTGGATTTAGCTACATGCTAGCACGTAGCCGTTGCTTCAAAACGCCACTGAGCACTTGCATTGAAATGATAGTGGGGGCGGGGCTCGTCCGCTCTCTATTTTATATATACTCTATGATTTACACAGCTGAATGCTAACGGATTATGTGACTGTACTTCCTGTGTGCAGAGGATGTGACGTTGAACCCGGTGACGGCCTACCCTTTCCTCATCCTGTCGGAGGACAGGAAGCAGGTGAAAAGAGGAGAGAAGCTCCAGTTCTACAGGAACAGCCAGCAGCGCTACGATGTCTGGTCCTGTGTCATCGCCAAGGAGGGCTTTACCTCTGGACGGCACTACTGGGAGGTGAGAGGTCCCGGGTGATGGAGGGGATAAGAGTTATGTGGCAATTTCATGGGGAAAAGATCATTGCATGTCATAACTATAGGTGTGACTCTCTTACTATGGAGTGAATACGTGGGGGGTCAATGTATACATTAGGATTGACATTGACATGTTTTTCATGCTCCAGTTCATTTTCCAATAGCTTTATTTGTTTGGCCCAGTAGCCGAATCCCATATGAAACCTTCACAGGTGTTTCCAGTTTAAATATGCTGCCGAGCCAATCAAACAAAGCTATGGGAAAATGAACTGGAACGGGAAACGGGTATGTCACATTCTGAAATCCTGGGACTAGACAAAGATAACCTCACCTCACCAGGCTTTCTGGGGGAAAGCCTGGTGTTCGTTCACAACAGGCCTCTAACCCACTATAAGAAGCGGAGTCGCTTTGTTTTGGTTCCCCTCGTTTGTTTCCCCAATCCCTATTAAAATGCTCGAGTAGCCTAGTGTTGTCTTGCCAGTCGCTACGAGTTGGACTAAAAGATGGATATACCAAACGAATTTTCCAAAAGCAAAACTGGCTTGTGAAGTCTGGCTCCAATATTTTGTTCACTGACAACAGAGATGAAGAGAACAGGTCGGTAGCTGTGTTCATGTTCAGTCTCCGCTGAGTCATCTTCACTCTCCCATTGGAATTAATGTTACCACCCCATTTCTTCTGATGCCCTTCATGTCTGTGTGTCTCTCAGGTGAGCGTAGGAGAGAACAAGGACTGGAAGCTGGGTGTGGTGCAGGAGTCGGCTCAGAGGAAGGGCCTGTTCGACATGAGTCCCGGGAACGGCTACTATGCCATCTGGTGGAGCAACAATCACCTGCGTGCCCTCACCGCCCCACCCCTCACCAAGGTCAGCTCATGGATTTTAACAGCTACTTTATTGCCGTGATATGTGCTGTATTGTACAGCCCTTTTGTTTGTCTACTCAAAATGATGGGGTTCCTCGTTCCTGGCCTCCTTTATGAAACATTACATTGTGCGTGTATAGCATGACAAAAATATTATACAAATAAGGTATTGTTTAAAAAAGAAGACTTTTTACAGGTCAGGTGGGCATGTGGGTCACATGTGGCACTGGGCACCACGGTGTAAAATTGTCTACTTTGTCCAAAAATGTTATTAAGTAATGTAAAGTATACATGATGTGAACATGCACAGTACAATGGGTACATCATTATCAGACTTAATTTTATCTTTCAACTTCTTGTTTATGCCCCAAAATGGTGGATATACAGGTTTTGCAGAAATATTAGACCTTAATTGTTGAATGTTGTTGAATGTTTCAAATATATATATTTTTTGGACAAAATGGACAATTTTACTTTGAGGTGCCCAGATGTCCCTAGTGCCCGCCTGACCCCTTTGAAGGGCTAGAGTTAGAATTAGGCGTTGAGGGAAAAAAAAAACTAAATCTTTCCGCCCATCCGTCCAACCCTCTCTTCCCGCCTTTCTTTCCCTGTCCGTCCAGGTGAAGGCTCCGCCCAAGCTGCGGCACGTGGGCGTGTTCCTGGACGTGGAGGAGGGCCAGGTGTCCTTCTACAACGCCAAGACGGGCAGTGAGATCTACACCTTCACCGGGGCGGTGCTGAGCGGGAAGACGTTCCCGCTGCTGGGCACCGGAGACAAGGAGGCGCCCCTGGTGCTCATGACCACACATTACACCAGCCTGCACGAGTAACTCCCATCCTCACTCACCACATCGTCGTTGTCGGGTGGAAACCTCGTATGTCCAAAACCGTTTGTTTTGTATTTATCATATTAATAATGATTTAAACTAGTGAAAACAGCCGATCTACAAGCACACAACGCCTCGCACCGTGAGGCGTTGTGTCTTGTGTGCTTGTAGATCTGCTGTTTTCACTACTTTTATGCAACGGCCTTGTATGGTGAAGCAGGGCTTTACTTTGCAAAAAGATTTACACATTTGAATCTTGGAGATACGACCAACGAATTGTGTTTAAAAGAATCCCTGGCTAATAAACCTCATATGTCTTAAGACATTATTAAATATTTTCTTTGTTTTAGAAATATACTTAATCTTTTACTTGTGGGACAACGCCAGTCGCAAGTTGACGATGTCATCTGTCTGTGTGTGGACCGTCCAGCCCTATGGATTGCATGTGGTAATAAAAAACATATTTAAAATATTATTTGGATGCTCATATTAACCTTGGGAAGTATTACGTTACGCTTTTTTGAGCGGTGGTTACACTGTCTCCTATACGTGGCCGTGTGTGTATGCGTGTGTGCGTGTCTGTATGTAGCCTGAAGTACCTTTTTTCACCACACGTGTTAAGGGAGGGGCGCTGTTGTTCAGGCCAGGCCAGACACACACACACACAGGCACCCCCCCCCCCCCCCCCCCCCCCCGACCACCGCTCAGTTCACACGGGTGTGATTTTTTGTTTATGTTTAGGTTGAGTACAATTGTTTATTGCTGGACCACATGGACAAATGACATCATCAACTTGCGACGGGTATTGTCCCACTTGAGTAAAAGATGAACTATTTCTAAAATAAATAAATATTTAAGGTGTTATTATAGAGGGCAATCATAATGTATTAAGGCATAAAGGGCTTATTAGTGAGATATGCTTTTAACTAATAATTTTAAATGAGCTATGCTTTATGATGAAGCCTGGCGGTTTTAGCAGAGGGAGAAGGATAGATGGATGGGGAAGAGTAAAGGGTGGGATGGAGTCAGCGAGGCTAGGAGGTGGGGTTTTTAACCATCTTAGCTGCTGGAGTCAACCAAATGGACTCTTAAGTCCATTTGGTTCCATTTGTACAGTCTTTGGAGTCAAATTAAACACTGTTTAATGGATGGGTTGATACTTTGTATAACACGTACATACACCTGTGATCAACACACACTTACACTGATCGTCTTGAACTGAATAACACAGATGTGACCAAACATTTTTGTCTGTAATCTGGAATACATTCCTCAAGATTGTATTTGTTTATGAAATGAAGTAATCTATATTAATAAATTGAGGAAATCAATTGCGTTTATGTGTGATCACTGTCCCCCCCCCCCCCCCCCCCCAACATGGATTAGCACAATAATATTGTGCTAATTGTTTAGGAAACCTTGGGATGTTTAGTTCATATTTTTCTGAACCTATAGCCTGCTACTAGCAGTCAAGGAGACTCAGAACTTCAATCCTTGTCTGATTAATATTGATTTCTTACAATACTTGGTTGCTCACAACGCTGAGAGCTTACAGATCTCCTACCTACAGTTTTGTGACACTGGCACACCTTTTGTATACATATTTGGGCTCAGGAATCAAACCCACAACTCACTGTCAGACAGCTGATATGTGGTATGAACCTTGAACCGCTAGGCCATCGGCAATTTGTTGCACTTTTGCACTATTGTAAATTCCCATTTCTTTTATTATACGGAATGTTGGAATGTTCAGTTTGGAGAAAAACTAATTCATGTGATTTACTAATCAATAATTTGTAGAATTTGTTTAGGTTATCATTCTGACAGTGTCATTTTGGTAATTGTGTGTTCCCTTCCAGTCTTAAGTAAAAAGAGTGAACTGACCAATGTAGTATAAAATGTTTGTCAGTAGGCTTAATAAGACTTCCTCTCTTAGTCTTTAGCTACTATTTTTACATCCGAATATGAACTACCCGTTCAATATAAATGCAATTGATACAAGCCCAGTACCCTCTATTCTATTACAATTGACAGTTCTATAGCTGGGATGTGAATACTAGAGACCTTTAAAATCGTTCACCATTGGGTTAATCATGGATTCAAGAAACCAAAGACTATTATAACGTCCTATAATGTCAATATTCTTAAAACATGGATTCTCAACAGGCCTATAACTTTCTGACTGTGGTGTAAAGGCAGGGGAAGTGTGTGCTGAAGCCATTTTTATTTCAGCTTTAAACTTTGAGTTGGGTGGAAGAATAATGTTTAATATTCTGGTGGTAATGTGGCTGATCCACCTTAGCCTAGCGCAGCTAAGCTCTATCCACCCATGTTAACACAAGGGAGAATTTCCTGGCAGCATGGATAGTCGGGTTAAACCAGGCTAGATCCACCTGGAGTTAAACTTTTATATTAAAGAATGTAGCTCCCTCTAGTGGTTCAAAGCATATCTCTGGTATTTTTCAAATAAACATTCAGCAAAGGATGATGTCATTCTGTAGATGGGGAGGCGTTGCCTTGTAAAATCTCTTGATACACAACTCCTTAGAATTGGACTTTTCAGTCGCCCAGGACAACTTTGCCGTAAGAATCATTACCAGTCCAATGCGCAGCCATTCGACTAAATGAGAACATACTGGTTCTCTCTCACCGTCAGTCCGGTAGCCCAAATAACTGCCCTCTCCTCCTACTTTTACCAGGGACTTCATTGCACTCAGTTGTGTGACCCAGAAAGATTAGACTCTGATGATCTCTTGACAGTAGTCACTATTAATCAGAATTGAAGGATTATAGGTGAGAACCTCTGTTAGGGCTGTCACAAAATAAATATTACATAATCGTCTAATCGTGATTATTTGACATAATCGTGATTATTTTTCATAATCGTTTCCATGTAAAAAATAGTGGAAATAGCAGATCTACAAGCTCACAACGATGCGACGCGTTGTGAGCTTGTAGATCGGCTATTTCCACTATCAATGTTCCTTTTTAAGTATAAAGTTGTCAAATATGTCAGTAATTTCTTTGTATATTTAGCTTGTGTCATATCTGCCAGGTGTAACTTCAAAGCCTAAAAGCCAAACAGAAATGTAATTGTCAACGACAAAAACACAATTAAATCGTTAATCGCAATTATTTGATAGAAAATTAATCGTCATGTAAAATGTCATAATCGTGACAGCCCTAACCTCTGTACCAACACAACGCGCCTACTAACATTTTCAGTTTGGAAACGTGTTATGCGCTGTGGTCTTCTGTTCATCCCACGGTGGTCTTCAAGCTCCACACATCACGGTCCAGTCATCTGTGTGGCCGGCATAACACGGGATGTGGACATCAAGGTATAGTTATAATCATTCAAGTTCATATTTTATTTAACATAATTCAATGTTTGCAGTCAATGTGAACGGCTGGGTTTTCTTTCATCCTTTTTTTTAATATACACAATAGAATCCTAACATTTAAAGCCCCTCCCCCCTCCAACACCCCCCTTTGAAAATCTAAAGCCCCCCCCCCCTTTTAACAAAAACACAAAGACCCCCCCCCCCCATCCCATCCCAACCAGCCCTGACCGTTACTGATCCTTGCACGTCTAGATGGTCTGTCCGTCTCCGATGATTAGTCAAGTCCTTACATTGCTTGTCTATGGCGTGTATGTCAAGTTGTGTGTTGTGTGTGTGTACCTGTAATAATTCACATAAGTACATGAGGTGGCGAGTCCATGACTCATATTATGCTATGACTGTCGCCAAAGTATGTGTGCGTGTGTGTTCAGCAATGCTCATACGTCTCCCATTCAGGAGTGCTAGCTGAATGTGACTTACAAACACTCAGCCAGTCTTAAGGAGAATGGGAGTGAGAGGTGTCTGTCTTCTTGTCTGTCTGTCTGTCTGTCTGTCTGTCTGTCTGTCTGTCTGCCTCTGCCTATCTGTCTGTCTGTCTGCCGGTAGGTGGATCAGTTGGCATGTCTCTTTGCACAAAAACGAAAATGAAAAAACAAACAAAAACAAGAAAGAAAAACAAACGAAAAAAATAAAATTAACTTGTGAGGGCTTCATCTCAATCATCATCATTATCTTATTCGTAGTGGCTTTACCAGCTTGATTCGCCCGAGTAACATTCACTGACCCCCCCTGTCCCCCATTGCTTCCTCAGGTTCCTCCTTCTTCTTTGCCTCCTCTTCTTCATTTCCATGCATCCTTCCATCTCCTCTCCACCGCTCCTTCCTTATCATTGTCCTCCACTGCGATCCATCGTGTCACTCAGGGGTGGGGGGGTGTGTGTGTGTGTGTATGTTTGTTTGTGTGTGTGTGTGTGTGTGGTGGTAAGCTGGCGTCCCCAGTGATGTGCAAACTGTAGAATGCATCTCGGAAGTAGAAGTAGTAATAGAACGAAAGAAGAGGAGGAGGAGTGGGGGAGGAGTTCTCTTTCTTTTTAAAACAGAAAAAAAGCGTCTTCTGGCGTGCTGATTCTGCTGCTTGCCGGGCTGCCGCCGCCGAGCAAGGCAGCGCAGTAGAAGGTTGTTTGTTTATTGGTTGGTTGGTTTGGTTGGTGGCGGGGGCGGGGGTGATGGTGGTATATGGAGGGTGGGTGGGTGGGGAGGGAAGATGGAGGCGAGGCGACTGCGGTGCGAGGTGAAGGGGGGGGGGGGAGGGTGTGTAGACACTATTTGAGACACCGCTCAAAGTAGGTGGCGCCCACGTAGCCCCCCCGCAGGGAGCGCTGTACGTTCTGCTCGAACAGCCGCCGGTTCGTCTGCAGCACCTCGGCCGCCTCCTTGTTCAAGGGATCCTCTGGGTTAGGCTCCTGCAGGGGAGGAAGAGAAAGGTAATGATTATATATTAAACGACGACAACTAACTGAAACTGTATTGTGTTTACAAAACCAACTAAAATGAACTGGAATTATAGATAAAATGCCCTTATTTTCCTCGTTACCAACAGTAACTGAATATATAATATTTAAATTGTATATTTTGTTACACAATAGGCCTTCTTACTCTGAACCTTTTGAATGCACTTGACAAATAACTAAAACTAATAAAAACTAGCAAACCTGCTTTAAAAATGAATTAAAACTAACTGAATTAGAAGGGGAAAAGAAATGTCAAAACTAACTATAACTAAAAATCCAAAACTATTATAACCTTAATAATTAGTGCTGTCATGATTAGGACAGATTTTAGTTGACAATTAATTGTTGCTCAAATAACTGTGATTAACAATGGAATTGTGTCGTTGAACACTTGGAACATTAGGAACAGAAATTTACATTTCTGTTTCTGGCTTTTAGGCATCGCAAACAAAATATATGACAAATGACTTGCATAATTTCATTTTAACTTTATACATTATATGAACGGCGTAAATAGCAGAACTGTGACGCGTTTTGGGCTTGTAGATCTGCCATTTCCTCAATTTTTTTAAATGTTTGAAAATATATGAACTATGTTCAACACGGAAACAATTATGATGATTATGCAAAAATGACTGATTATCTCAAATAATTGCAATTAGACGATTTTGAAATAATCATGACACAGGCCTATAAACAATGAAATGAAATTAGTCCAAAGTGTCAATAATACTCACTAGAAATAGATACTGTAGACCATAGATGATGGAGTTTACTGTCAACACAGGCTTCCAGTCCTCTCTGGGAACACCACAAAAAGAAAAGAGCAATTATTATTTTTCCTCATCGGACATTTCTTAACGTTTCATAGGTTACGATGTTGGCTTCGTTCCGTCGGCATAAACAATGAACACAGGTCTGTTTTGGCATCCCTCAGTGGTGTGTGTATATAGCTTGTAACATGACATCTGCCTTTGTGTTTATTTTTGTGTTACAAAACACGTCTGCCTTTCATCTATTTCACATTTTGTTCACTTTTTGCTAAGCCCCAGCGCTCCTTCTATTTGGGCTGTCAACAGACCTTACACATACTAGCTCCATATTCAGTATCAAATGTACCTGACACAGAGGGGTAGCTAAACATATGATACTAAGCGTAAAATAGCAGCCAAACTATAATCTGTGTCTAATTACAGACTTTAATTGGCCGAGTAAAGTCATGCCAACGCATACAACAAAGACTAAAAGGAATGGAAAATGGTGTAGAGCTGTATGCAGCTTAATTAAACTCACAAAGGCTTGAAAATTCAAAAGAATAATAATATCATGAATAGAGGTTGTCGCTGAAAGTGTACATTTGTGAACACTCCCCCCCTTCCCACCAGTTTTCCCCAGTTTTTTGGGGAAAGCTGCTCTAAAGCTGTGGTTACCAAACTTAGCCTGTGACCCAAAAGAGAAATTAGATATTCGCCAGGGAGCCAAACTAGTGCATCTACAACATCTACAAGCTCAGCGGTTGTGTCGGCTATTTTCACTACTTCTTAATCATTTGTGTTCTAATTTATGGCATTTCTTTGGTTTCTTCATGAAATTACTGAGAAGAAATCATAGAATTTTGTTTTTAATTCACTGAAGAAGAAAAAAATTATATAGCTTTTTGGGAATGTTTTTTGAAAATGTTTTGGAATAATAATTAAAAACAAAATGTAGGAAACCAAAAATTTAAGGACCCATAAAAATGTGTCAGCGACCCACAAATGGGCCCGACCCACTGTTTGGGAACCAGTGCTCTAGAGACACAATGGCCTTTTAAAGACGCCGACATTGGGTATGAGTGTACGTACGTACCTTAAGATATTTAGGCAAACATTTCCTTCCAGGTCGATGTTGGGATGATACACCATGGTCTCACACTTTACCTTGGGGGGATCATGGGGGTAACCCTGTCCTACCTGAAGAAAACACACACACACACACACACACACACACACACACACACACACACACACACACACACACACACACACACACACACACACACACACACACACACACACACACACACACACACACACACACACACACAAAACACTCTTTCAGGCTCCCCAAGCAGTTGAACTCAACTGTCTGTCTGTCTGTCTGTCTGTCTGTCTGTCTGTCCGTCCTTCCACTTTTCAAACAACATTTCTCATAAGCTACAGGTTGGAGTGCCATGGTGATGGCTGTTAACCATCCAGGATGAACCCTACCGATTTTGGTGACTCCTTGACCTTTAGTTTCCTCTAGCACCAGAATTTCCACTTGCACATGAGACGTCTCACCATCCAATGGACAAAATGCCATGAAACCTGTGCACAGTTCCTGTGCCCTAACCATTCGAGTGGCACTAGAGGCACCCCAAAATCTTCCCACACATTTATATTGTTGGCCCCATTGTGCAGGTTCAACCCCCTTTATTCCAGTTGGGTGTAAGGAGCAGCACTGCTTCTAGGGGCTGCTGCTAGTGTGCTTTTTAGACTCACATTCTGCATAATATTCGTGTTAACACACAAGGCTGATCAGATTGATATATACAAGTGGTAACAAACAGAGATGGAGAAACAGAGACAGAGTGAGCAAGAGAGAGCTAGAAGCGTCCTGTCTTGATCCTCCCGGACCAGGATAACTCACCTTAAAGCTGAAGACGAATTTACCACCCTTGTAAAAACCCTGGCAAGACAGAGATGAGAGGAAATAAACCAAGTTAATAAATCTACAGTCCACAAGGCAAGAGTTACATTATGTTCTAATGAGCTTAGGTCCCATGACTGGTGACTGGTGAGTAAATCATCTGGGTGAGTGGCTAAGAATGATAAAATTAAATAAAAGCTTCCATCTCCCTGGATCTTATTTGTTCGCCATGCACTTCTCCTATCTTCGGAATCTACTTTTATTTTATTTCCAAAATATATGTATTGTATAGCGGTAATTAGAGATGTGCCGATTTATCGGTGACTGATCGCGATCGGCCCATAATGCCTCTATCGGCTTTGTTCGGTATCGGCTATTTTCAAAATATTTATCTGTAGGACTGAATGTAACCTCAGCTTCAACTCCTACAAGTTGAATTTGATACTAAAGGACCTCAGCCTGCAATTTCCTAATGTTTATACTTAATATACGATGTCAATGTTTTGTAAGAAGAATCGTTAAATATATAAATGTTGCTACAGTAACAATAAATAGAAGAATTTATGGATTTGACGTTGTGATCGGGAATATCGGTATCGGCAGATACTGATTCCAGTTGATTGGTATTGGACCCAAAAATCACAATCGGAGCATCTCTACCAGTAATATGAAAATAGTGAGACTGTAAAATCCTTCAACATATTACTGCTTCCTAAATCATGAATATAATGAACAGGCACTCCTTGATCTGTTATTAGGCCGATGTATTTTGGGCATGAAATTACAATTTCCTTCTATTTAACATTCTCCTTAGACAGTAATTTTGAACACTTTTACAACTAATCAATGTATTTTACTCCATGAATAGGTAGGATAGGCATTCATAAGCTTTCAGCTTCAGCCAATTCCTTTTGATCACCTGATTCAATGATTATGTGGATGTATGACTTGTATAAATGTATGCGAGTTGATCAAATAAACTAAACTAAACTAAAACTAAACTATATTCGTGCTATGACTTACAATGAGAAACAGGTCAGGTGTACAGGTGTAGAGGATTTTCATGAATCCTATCTCGTACGGCGAAAGGCAGAAATGTGTGCAGATATTTTTAGACTTGGTTGGAGGGGATTCTTTTTTTGTGTCTTTTCTCCAACTTAGTCATTTTTTTTTAACAATTCCCATGTGAACAACAGTCCCTGCCAACCCCCTGTGTTTGCCTAGGGGTGGTGTAGAAAACCACATGCCTCCTCTGACACACATGGAGTCACCAGCTGCTTCTTTCAACCTGACAGCGAGGAGATTCACCGGGACAGCGTGACACAGGAGGTTTCATGCTACCTCCCCTAGATCCCCTCCCTACTGAACAGGCCTCCCAGTCCCAACCAACCAAATAGTCACCAGAGTAGGACGGGGCAATACGGTTGATTATGTCGATATCAAGACACGAGGTTTTAATCACTCAGGGTGCCGCCACTTCTGATTCTGCCAATGCTTTTAAATGCGAATGTTTGTTACCAAACAAACAAACAAACGCATAGGCAGATTGTAAGATCGGTGTGACTGCACCCTTAGGCCTGATTTTATACTTCCAGAAATAGTCAAAATAATTAAAAGATAATCATCAAAAACATTTATATTATGGTCACAATACAATATTATTGTCACAATAACAATGGAGATATTTGGCCAAAGTTATCGAGATAGTTTTGCAGTAATAACTACACAATCCCCTGGGCGCTTCGTTCCCCACCCGTAAACACCAACCAACATGCTCCATGACCGTTGGTGGCCAAGCCAGAGGCACCACCGTTGGGAATCTGTGGTGGTGGTGGGGCTAGTAGTGCTTTGATGGGATGTTTGTACTGTACCAACTTTCATTAATATGTTCTTCTGACAGACATGCTGGAATAGTTGAATGCTGTATCATTCCTGTACTGGCTGGCACTCTAAACCAGTGTTTCTCAAACTTTCAAATTTCAAGGTCTCCCCTTAACTCTGACAGTGTAGAGTGTACAAATGGAACCAAATGTACCCGTTAGGGCAGGGGTTTTCAAAGTGGGTGACGGGGCACCCTGGGGTGCCGTGACGGCAGTCCAGGTGTGCCGCGAGATCATTTGATAATATTTTGAATTTATTTGGACACAAAAATATTTAGTATCATTTTAAACTTGAAGTACAAAGTTATTTTCAGTCATTCTAAACAAAATGGCTATTATCTCAACGTTTTCCTCGCAACATAATCACTAAAATATTGTCACTGTCGGGCAAAAACCTCGTATCTCCAAGTTTCAAATGTGTACGTCTTTTGGTCAAGTAAAGCCCTGCTTCATCATACAAGACTGTCGCACAAAACTAGTGAAAACAGCCGATCTACAAGCACACAACGCCTTGCGTTGTTTAGTACATTTTATAAATGATAAATAAAAAACAAACGGTTTTGGACATACAAGGTTTCCACCCGACAACGATGATATGTTATAAATATAAGGTGCTGGGAGTGAAAATTATAATGTAGGGGTGCCTCGGATTAAAACGAATATTTATGTGGTGCCCTGTGACGAAAAGGTTTGGGAACCCCTGCGTTAGGGTACATTTGAAAATTGTCAGAGTTACAGACTTGTAAGGGGCAATTTAGTCCCCCTTAAAGGAGTCATCCAGACCAAAACACATATAGGGTTAAATCTGTCTTTTATCATACCCCTTTATACCTGCTTTAGTCGATTTTTTTCATAGCTGCCCCTGTTGCTAGATTTCGGCTGCCCCTGTTGCTAGATTTCGCAGGCCCTCTCATAACTAACAGAGTGTATAGCCTTTATACTAGTGCGGTTATTTCTTCAGCTTCAAAGTTAGTATTTTTTTATTGGATTGTGTTTACACAACGTCCTGACCAACCAAACCGCTGTTTTGACCTCACAGGCACCCTTACTTGTCAAACCGACCCCTCCCTCCCCTCCCTTTCTAGCCTCTCCTCTCCCTGCTCTGGTGCAGAGCAGAAGCCGTTTGACAAGTAAGGGTGCCTGTGAGGTCAAAACAGCGGTTTGGTTGGTCTCAGGACGTTGTGTAAACACAATCCAATAAAAAAATACTAACTTTGAAGCTGAAGAAATAACCGCACTAGTATAAAGGCTATACACTCTGTTAGTTATGAGAGGGCCCGCAAAATCTAGCAACAGGGGCAGCCGAAATCTAGCAAAGGGGGCAGCTATGAAAAAAATCGACTAAAGCAGGTATAAAGGGGTATGATAAAAGACAGATTTAACCCTATATGTGTTTTGGTCTGGATGACTCCTTTAAAGGAACCCACAGAGTCCCTGGACTCCACTTTGAGAAACACAGCTCTGAACAAGTAGCAGTAACATGACACGTTTAGGAAAAGTGCAAGCAGACCTCGTCTGGCGAGATGATGAGTCTGAAGTTGAGCAGGTCATCGTCATCAGGGAAGTTGATCTCACATGTCTTTGGCAGGTTCAGCTCATTGATGTCTGAGAGAGAGGATTACAAAAGACAAGAAAGTGAGCCGAAGGAAAGCAAAAAAATAAGAAAAGTGTAAAGAAGAGAGAGTGCATGGAAGTGAGCGAGAGTCTTACATAGACTAGGGATTCTAAGTAGTTATATGAGGTACGCCAGGACAGAAAATTCAATATTGAGATATTGCACTTAAAAAGCACAAAGCAGTTACTTTTGCCGAGCAACACAAGTACAAATTAGGCTTTACTGAAGAAGTCTGATTCCACTAGATATTTAGAAAGTGGAAGAAGTGATTTTCGTTAATTTTATTTTAAACAGGTTCCCAGTTCGATCCCGGGCTCCCCAGGAGTAAGTGTGTCCTTGACTGAACTGAACCCATAACTGCACCCTATAATATACCTTGCATGGTTTCCCCAACTGTCGGTGTATGAATGTGAACTGGGTCAATGTAATGCACATTATAAAGCACTTTGAATAAAGGAGATATATAAATGCACCATTTACATTTATTTACTAGCTAATTCGACGGCAGGCACTATTTAATTTGTTTTCCATTGTCTAGTCAAACTAATTCTGCAAACAATATAACACCCGTACGTTTAGCATTCTGATGCTGGGACTCTGGGAGAGAGAAAGGGAAATAATAAACGCTCTCTAAACCAGAGACTTAAGCAATCATTCAAGTTCAGTATTGTGGAAAGGACTTGGTGATGAGCCCACACTGCGTGCATGGCATGGCACACTGGTTCCAAACATGGGATCCAGGGACACCCCGAGAGTCAGGACAACTTAGTTGTATTACAACAAGGGTTCATATTTTAGATTGTAATTAGAAAAAAGAAAAGAAGTGTTAAAATGTTTTCATTTACTGCTTTCTATTGTTTTAGCGATTTTGATTTCAGTTGGTGGGGGCATGCGTACAAATATATCTTTTTAGACACAATAAGCCGCCGGTGATTTCTTTATTACTATTTACAGTAACACTACTGCCCCCATACGTCACATCTGCCCGTGAAAGATTGCGGTGCATCTTGGGAATGGGCTTATCATGTCTAAAAAGAGAATATTTAGCTATTTGTAAGCATGCCCACTGAAACCAAAATGGTTAGTAAAAGAAAACATTTTAACACTAATCTTTTCTTTTCTGAAATTACAATCTAAAATATGAACCCAAGTTGTAAAAAAAACAGGTCCCCGGCTAAATGACTGATAATTATTAAACAAATGAACCTTTATAGATCTGTAACTCTATTCAACGCTGAGGATTTTACAGAGTAGATTAGGGTCCCAGATAGAGATGGACCGAAAATTCTTGGCCAATACCGATCCACCGGTTTTATGAAGGTCTGACCTGCCAAAACCGATTTTTCCGATACCGATTTCTTTAGCTAAGAACTAGAAAATAGGGTTGCTCCAATACCCTTTTTTTCAGGCCAAGTAGGCCTACAAGACATACTTCAATTTGAGTACCAATAAGCTAGAAGAACACTAATGCCAAATCAATCACAATAGTACACTATCCAAAATCACAGACAATATCCAGTCTAATATGACCGTCTGGACTAGGCAGGAGGAAAGCAGGTGACGCATGCTTTTTTTTCCCCTTCTTTTTGGAGATGACATTGACACAGGATTATGGACTATATCCTTACATTGCAAAGGTAATCAGCACCATCTGTATTCTGTAGGCTGCCACTAAGTAGACTGGCTGCTACTTGCTAATGTTTACTTTAGTCACAGGACCAGAGCATCATGCTGTGCTGCGCAGTGCCATAGACAAAATCTGCATAAAACCGGTATTTATGTCAGTGACCTGCCGGTCACCGATTCGGCCGGTTTGATATAATACCTGCCGATTCTTGATATTGGCCGATACCGATGTCCATCCCTAGTCCCAGAGATTAAGAAATGGGGGTCACTCTGTGGCCCAATATCGTAATATCAAACTGAGGGTCCTTGAAATTCAAAAGGTTGAAGAATCACTGGCACAACACACTCCTGGCCAGTGCCCCGCCATCTTTATCTGTGCTGAATGGACCAGATGCCGGCGGCTGGATTGGAGCCATTCTAGGCTTTCAGTCCATCCCATTGATAAATTCCCAACTGGCATTGAGCTGGCAGAAGCTGGTCTGAGGTGTGCCTTGACACTTTTCAAAAAACAGTAACAGACTCCCTCTCATGCGAAATTAAAGGAACATCCATCAGAGAATGGCTTCAAGAATGGCTGCATGGAGGGATTAATAACTGTGAAGTGAAGTAGAAAAGGGGTGGATTGGTCTTAGAACACAACACACCACCAACAACAACAGTAGAGGAGACTGAGGGTGGAGGCCTGGGACGACGACAATGATCATGAAGATAATGTTTAAAGGGATAGTTTAACCCAAATTATGTAATTAATCTACTGAAAAGGTTCCCAAACTTTTCCATGCCAAGCCAAGGACCCACAAATAGCCATAGCCTCTGTCCGGGACCCCACCACTATTGCAAAATGGATTCAGAAAATAATTATTGAATATAGTCAATCTACAAGCTTGTGAGTACAAGTTGTGAGCTTGCAGATCTGCTACCCCCTGGAAAGACTGATAGTTTATCATTTACTTATAACTTCTCACAGAGGTTGCAAAACTTCTCCAACACAACAGTGACAAGTCCTTTAGTTTTATAAAAGGGCAAAGAAAAAAAGAAAAGGCTCCAGGGAATAAGCATAGAATCTAAAGCTCAATTTACAAAACACACTTGCACTTTCTGCTGTGCACTTTTGATAACAATAGATAAAGATTTTAAATAATTTTCCACTCGAAGCAATAATTTTGGTTTCAGAAAACGTTATGGTACATGACGGATAATGCTGCATGAGATGTTTAGTGTAATTTTATTTTTAGTCATTTTGGAACTCTACTACTCTAGGACTTCTCACCGTTGGCTTCAGTTGTGTTGGAGGAAGCTGCTATGATGTTCTGCAAACTCTGACAGAGGAACTAACTACTGTAGATTAACTGAATTTTCCATTTTGTTTTTTTCTCTGCTGATCCTACAGGGTTCCCCTGGTACATGAACAGGTAGGGGGGATATGTTTTTTGGAGCTGTGTGGAACACAAGCTCCCTATACGTGGCCGTGTGTGTAGGTATGTGGGTGGGTATGTGGGTATGTGGGTGGGTGGGTCTGTATGTAGCCTGTATGTAGTAACCCTGGGTGACCAGAGAGGTGCTGTTGAGTCTAGCCTGCCCTGAGCATCAACTGCAATACACACACACACACACACACACACACACACACACACACACACACACACACACACACACACACACACACACACACACACACACACAGCTCCACTTCGAACAGAGGTTCGATTTTTTAGGTATAGGGTAGGGCAGGAGCAATGAACCGATCATCTATCAACACAGAAATTTAGAACCAATAACAGACTAAATCTTTCTCATGTAGGTTAATCGATTTATCAAGATGCAGGTTCTCTTTTGGATATGTTATAATTTATTTCTTGTATACCAATTAATCAACAAACAAATTCGGACAGATTATTTATAATGGACTAAATCGATTAACCATGTAACAATGTATTTATTATACGTGGTTCAATACTGGCATACGTGCTGTTCAGCCATTTCCACTTTATTTTTTTTAAATATCGTTTATTAATCGTAATCGAGACAAAGTTTGAAATTATTGTGATGCTGATTTGAAAATTGAAGTCATACGACGCCCAGTAAGTTTCTTCTACTGGTATGGTCATCATTACTCATTAGCTTTGTTGTGATATACTCTTCTCATATGTCTGTTCCACCACATACAGGTGGAACAATGAATGGAGTGGACACCTCTCCACAAAAGACCTGATGAGGCTTTTTGCCTGCTAGTGAATACATGAACGCTTTCCCCAAAATACCCCGGGTCAAATCCAGCGACCTCAGAGCGGTTGCCACCAGGTGTTCCTAAACGTAACCTCAGTAAAGCTATGCCTAAAGCTAACCTGATTGTTAAACATAACCTCAGTAAAACAGAACAATCCCTAAAGCTAACCTTATTACTAAACTTAACCTCAGTCAAATTATGCCTAACCCTAAACGTATTACTAACTCAGTAAAAAACTAAAATACAGGAACCGCTGGGGGGTGAGAGGCCCACGAAAATAAATGGGGCGAGCGTTCCGATTACAATGCCAGTCCAACCACTACAAGTGCAGGAGATTTAACATTTAGCTATATAGTAGCTATTCAGCTGAGTCCAAGACTTTTCTAAGAATTGAGTAGAAAAGGACCCCAATGTGAACAAGCCATTGTGCTTTCTTGGGTTTAAACCCTAGTATGTAGACCTTGTATCTGAACCAAACTCTTATATGTCCTCTTCTGTGCTTTTCCTATGCCAACTGTGAATAAAGTAATCAATCAATCAATATGGTTTGGTGTCTTGCTAACAAGGACACTAAGAACATGTTGATTATCGTGACAGTGACTAACCACTGTGCCACATAGTTCTGTCAATCCCTCACTCCTCACCTTGTTCTCTAGAAGCATTATATTGTGTAAAGTACAAGTCATGGAGAAATTTTCCAATGACGGTTTTGATGCCATGGTGATTCATCAGTCCTTCATGTGAAAGGAAAGCTGATGACAATTTACCCATATGATATGTAGGGTCCACTTCAACTATCTTTGGGACAACAAATACCAGTGTGTAATAAATTCATGGTGGTTTATAACTCTTTACACTAAGTGGCACTTCACTTGACATGACAATAACTAAAGAAACTATATGTATGTGTCCAATTAACTTGTTATAAATTGGCCCTTGTAAGTTATACAAACAAACCTCAGACAAAATATGAATCTTGAGGTTTTAAATGAATATGACGAGGATTGTAACTATATTTCATGTTCCATGTTAAGAGGAGATATGACGTACGTTCAGACACCTGTCAGTCAATCAGCTTGTTGTGAGTGATCTTATCTTTACATGATCTATAACTTACAGTCATTCCCCTGAACATATGACATGTTGATGGTGTGTGTGTGATGGGCTCTGTCAAATGTCTGTCAAACAGCTAGCTTGGATAATAGAAGCCAGGTTTTGGGGGTTGATTTTATAAACAAAATACATATGACAACCAAATGAGATCACAAACCGTGAAGTTTGCTTTTGTTGTGGTCATTACTATGTCATGTGTTCTCAAAGTGGGGTCTGGGGACCCCCAGGTGTCCTTGAGGGAGTTCCAGGGTTTCCCAGCTAAATGATAGTTAGGAACCAAATGGACCCTTATGGGTCTGTAACTCAGAGTATACAAATGGAACCAAATGGACCCCGACAGGTCCATTTGGTTCCATTTGTACACAGTTAAATTAATGTTGATTTTACAATCTAATAAATTGGGGTCCCAGTCCCAGAGATAGAAATTCCATTAAATGGGGGTCCGTAGCCTAATGCATGTCAAACTGGGGGGTCCTTGAAATTAAAATGGTTGAGAATCACTGCAAGAGCTGTAAACATATTCTGTTATGGGGGGTCCCTGGCATATCTTTAAAATGGGGGTCCGTGGGCTTATAAGTGTCAATTTGGTGGTCCTCAACATGAAAAAGTTTGGGAACCACTGATCTAACTATTAACTTATCCCACGAACAAATGACATGTTGATGATGTGTGATGATGGCTCAGCCTCTGTCTGTCAAATGTTGGCTAACAGCTAGCTTGGACAGGACAGCAGAAGACAGATTTTTGGGGTTGATTTTATAAAAGATACATACGACGACCAAATCAGATGTTAACAGTGTAGATTGCTTGTGTTGAGGCCAGTGTGTGTATGCAGTGGATAGGTTAGAAAAGCTCTGCTTTGGGTTTGATGATCGCTCCTGACGACGTCGGATGCGACGTTTGTTTTCAAATAATATTAGCAGCACCCACCAGCCAAGCTATAGCACTGGTGTAAAGTAACCAAGTACATTTACTTAACTACAGTAATTAAGTACAGTTTTGAGATATTTGTACTTTACTTGAGTATTTCCAATTTCCAATACTATTACTCATACTCCACTATATCACAGAGGCAAATATTGTACTTTTACTCCACTACAATTATTTGACAACCTGTGTCAATTTGAAATGGGACATTCTGGCAGAACGAGCACTTTTACTTTCGGTACTTTTAAGTACATTTCGACGCCAATACTTTCCCTCAATTTTGAATTCCAGACATTTACTTGCGGCGCAGTATTTCCACATTGTACTACTGATACTTTTACTTGAGTAAAAAATGCGAGTACTTTTTCCACCACTGAGCTAATAGCTAAATGTTTAGCCGGGGTACGTAGTAGCATTTCTAGGCTAACCTGGAAGCTAGCATGTGTAGCCCTGAATGGCTAGTATATATGCTCGGTCACTTCATAGCCTCGGTAGTACAGTGTTTATCAACCAGTCCGGGGGGTCCGCCACGGAGCGGGACGTGCGGGGGGATAGAAGGGCTTGTGTCTGGGGGTACGGCGGACCACCACCACCACCACCGCCTGCCTACCTTTCTGTATTCGTAGCTGGGCCGCACTTGCTTTTTTACCCCCGGCTCCTGTTCTGTTTCCTCCAGCAGATTCCTCGTCTTTCTTCTGCTGCTTCAGAGAAAAGAGCTTAATCATCTTCACTTATTTTTTGGAGGGTTTTGTTTTCAATCCCTACAATGTGTTTAATTTACGTGTGTGTCCCCCTTTTTCTATGTAACGTCGGCCGAGGGTTTTTATTTTTTATTTCCCCCCCCAGTTCTTGAGGTATTGTTGTTGGTGAGGTCTAAATTAACTCTACAGCACCGGGATGTTGCTGTGCGGAGCCGGTGCGTCTCTCTCTGAACTAATAGACCGTTTGTCAGCCTTCTGATTGGTCCCTGAGACTCCCTGACTGGCCAACCAGAAAAAAACATTCACTTTTTGCTATCGGGGGTGGAGTTTGTGCAGTGGAGAATGTTGCTTCAGCCTTTCAAAAACTGTCCGCAGTGCGCGACACGGAGATCGGCCGGTACGGTGATAGCGACGGCAAGCGTCAAGCGATCTCGCTCATCATAACGAATAAGCTTCAACAAACTAGTTCACATGTACCTTATCAATGGTCTAAGAGTCACGATTGGGTACATATAATTTAAATGGGCAGAATTACGAAAAGCCAGCCTATTATGTGAGGAGAAACATTCTCTCTGTCCTCTTCCTAGTACCCAAGATGCAATGCGCTTCTCTTTCTATTTCTGATCCAGAGGATTAAACTAATTAAAACATTTATTTTTCGGGGGAAAACTACTGTTTTGCTATGTAATTACTGTACCTTTTTCTTCCCTTTTTATTAATATCACGTAGATGTGTTTTTTGTGGTACTTTATATAGCTGTAATGAGGATATGAAGGGAAAAAAAATCGCATCCACTACCACTATAAAAGAATCTGCAAAGAGGATTCTGTCCCACTGGGATTAAACAAATTAAAACATATATTTTCGGGTAAATCCCCTGTTTTGCAATGTAACTACTGTACCTTTGTCTTCCCTTTTTATTAATATCACCTAGGTGTTTTTCCTTTGGTACTTTATATAGCTGTATGAGGCTATGAAGGGAGAAAAAAATCCCATCCACTTCCACTATAAAAACAATCTGCCCAGGGTTAATGTCCCATCATAGTAACAGGGCAGAATGGGGCGGGATTTGCAAAAGGGTTTATTGCACTGTTACTGTCGGAAGACTGACTGGCTGTGGCTGCTGCTGAGCTAGCCTAGCATGCTAGCTAGCAGGAGGAGAGGCCAGCGGGGGCTACGATTGACGTGACGGGGATGCGTCGGTGACGTCTTCTGCCGTCATGCGGAAGTGGGCAGTCGAGTTCTTTTGATAGATGGAATAAGTTTGCAGAAGTGGTACAGTTATACAATAATGCTACAATTTAATCTAAAGGGGCCTTGACAATAAGCAAGGCAATACATCAATTATACCATCATCAATACATCTAAAAACTGGTTTTAAAAAGATACATATAAAATGCTATCTAAATTACAAGGTGGAGTCTGAAGAGGTGAGTCTTCAGACAATGGCGGAAGCTAGGAACTAGGGAGTGAGTCTGCAATTTTAATTGCAATGGAGAGTTATTCCACAGTTTAGGCCGGGGCTAGGAGGGCGAAGTATCTAGGTCAGACGAGTGGATCATTGTCTACTCTTCCTAAAAGGATAACACAAAAAGGGGGGTTGTCCTTTTTTAAATGGCTGGTGGTAAGGGAATTGACTGACATTCCACATTTTGGTGTCATAATAGTAGAATGAAGTCATCCTCATGATTGTGCCAAATCTGGGGGGAATGAGATCAGTGGAGCTCCCTGTTGTGCCCTTGGGCATTTCTCACTCATTTTAAGTAGTTTTACAGGTACATGGGTATACCGTCCCATGAGTATCTTGAAAACTAGGCCCATTACAAGTTGCTGTACTCTGTTCTCTATACCCTGAGCCAGCACCCTAGCATAATGAGCAGGGGTTATGTTATGCGAGTCCTACGTGTGAGGTTTAGTAGGAGTCTGACATAGAAAACTGCATTTTGGCACAGTTATACAAAACACACAATACAAACACAATAGGTCTTAGTTTACACCTGCATTACACTTACTGTAACGTGATTGTAATAACAAGTCCTATTCATACCACCAGTAAGACAGACGCCTAAGGGCGAAAAGCGACCTCGCCCTATATGGATTATATGTTGGTGTGGATACAATCCCTTTTATGCCCATATATGGAGATCCCTAACAGAATCCCTTTTATGGCCATACTATTATATGGAGATCCCTGCTCCGAGTATCTGACAGCACTAATCCCTTTTATGCCCATATATGGAGATCCCTAACAGAATCCCTTTATGCCCATATATGGAGGTCCCTGCACTGAGTATTTGACATCACTAATCCCTTTAGTTACCACCTATCCTGTTACCTTCAAATCATTTTACTTTATTTCTCGCAATTTTCCAAGCATACCTGGTTCTCATGTGCACACTCTTCTGGTTACCCAGTAGTTTAATCATATTGGCATACAGTAACAACAACCATTAAGTTTTAAAAAATAAAATCAACATTTATTTCACATACTATGTTAGCCAGTCTGGGGCGCTTGGCATACAAGGAACCGTGTCAGTGCTCCCATGGCTTCTATGCTGCTTGGCTGCTTTTCAGTTTTCTGTTTACACTTTATGTCATTTAGGCTATATCATGGATTCTACCATATGGCTAACTGGAATAAAAAAAAAAAAAGAATAAAAAAATTCACCTAATCTTCTGTGACACTTTATACTATCCACCCTTTTTTACCCCCACTCAGTTCTCTTCTGAGATCTCAGTATATTGTTTTTGCCAGACCCATGAAATGGGTAGGCCTACATAAGCAAATGTCGGTCTGTCTGTCCGGGTTTTCTATATAAAGGGTATATATGATGATGACATGATGATGACATGCCTACAAAAGGCATGATGTCATAAATGATGATGACAGACAGGGGGTCTGGCACAACCAGGTTGACCTGGTCTAGTTTCTTTAGACATTCAACTTATGTTCTGAGGCAGGGTGGTTGTGGCATAATTGTCATGCTTGCAGGTTTGTTAAATGGTAAATGGTGCGCTTTTACATAGATTGTGCATTACATTCACCCATTCACACACACATTCATACTATGGCGGAGGAAACCATTCAAGGCACCAACCCTTCGTGCTCTAATGACGGTTTCTCTACCCCTGAGCTATAGTTCGATTTGCCTATACCGAACTTCCGTGTCTGTTACGCACACGTAAGAATTCCATCAAGGAATGCCTATCCTTTTTTATAGGCCCCAGAGAGCCGGAAGAGTGGTTCTTAGAGGCTTCATACGAAAAGACTCGCCCCCACCTGCCTCTGATTGGCCTAAAAACTTCAGTTTCTGTGATGCATGTGGAAGTGGGAAACTACCGGAAAACGGCCGGTCGGCGAGTCCCGCAATGCATATGCCCCAGAGCCGAAGGAGGCGTCTACCTTTCTAATTTATATCTATGGCAGTTTCAGACATTTGTTGAGACATTACTGAGTCACCGCCACCTAGCTACCTGGCATGCACACAACAGTGTTTCATCCACTCATGCGTCTTTGTATAAACGCTGGGAAAAAAGTGACAACGCAATGGGACCTCACAGTTTTCTCGAGAGACCGTTGTCGTCTAAACGGGGCCTTTGTTTCCAAATACGGAACGATCCTGTATTTTACGGGACGGTTGGTAACCCTACTTTGAGGTGCTATGGTACCAAGGACAGATTAACCCCTGCCTGGGCCCCTGGGCCAATCATCTTTTATCATCAAAAATCATCAACAAAATTCTTTGTTTGGCTTAATTGATCACATTTCCAGATAGGAAATCTTTTCTTTCATTGTGATAACAAGAACCTGACTTGACTTCAATTAAACACGGTGTCGCAAACCAAAATAACCCAATCTACAAGCCCACAACGAGTCGGATCCGCAACGTGTTGTGGCTATGTTCGATGCGCGACATCACTCATTTACTTATTAATATAAATTGTTTATTTGGCAGGTCAATGAACAATTACATTGCACTACAGATAGCGAATTAATTTTGTATAGACTAATATACATCTGTATATTGCGGAGTGTTTTCTGCGACCTGTTCCATTGTTCAAATGTGTGTTTATGCTAAATAAAATAAACACATTGTAGTGGAAATTAAGCGGGTGGTTAAGGGGAGAATAATAATAATAATAATAATTGTTATTATTATGATGATGATGATGATGAAAGATCAACGACAGTCCTCTGAGGATACTAGGCTACACACACTTCTGCCTGTTTGTGACATCACTGTCCCATCCTTGGTATGGTTATATAGGGACAGGGCAGGGGCAAGGCAACAACAATGGTATAACTGTGGGAGGGAGGGAGTTGCTATAACACAGACTTTGTTTTGTTATGATAATGTGTTTGCTTTGCCTTTTTAGGAAACTAAATTGGTGGGGTGGGGTGGCGGTTTACATTATAGGTAAAGTAGCTGGAGTCAATGAACCAAATAATGAGAGAAAACTCCAAAAATGGTCAGGCAGGTCCTTGCCTAAACCTATATCTGGCTAGTGGTGCAAAAAGTACCATACTGATGGTAGTTTAATAGCTTTTAGATGAAAGGTTCTCCCTCTGTGTTTGGGGGGGGGGGGTTATAAGTATCTAGTTATGTTATTTCTTGAATAAAACTAAATTTTCACGCTTGTTTTTGAGTGGTGCTCCTGGAACAGGAGCTATAGCTCCAACATCTGGTTTTGTCCGGTCAAAAAAACGTGTTAAAGTCCGGGGCTTAAGTAAACTGAAGCGTGGCGGCCGTGGCCTACATCTGGCCAAGATATGGCCTGTATACATCTTGGCACAAACGGCTCAAAGTTTGTTGTGTAAAATGTCCGGTGCCGGGGCTAAAGTAAACTGAAGCGTGGCCTACATCTGGCATAGATATGGCCTACATCTCGCCACAAACATCTCAAAGTTTGTTGTACAAAGTGTCCCATTGGCCAAACTTTGCAGGACACGCTGTGATTGGCTAGCGGGGCGCCTGATGAAATTAATAGCACCGCTCTTCACACTCGATGTGTTTTTTTTATATGAATCCATAATCTTGCTTGCATCTACATGATGTATGTGTGAATATATATGTTATTATTAATAATAATAACAATTATTATTAATAACTAGAAGCTCGGCCGCGAGCGTCTAGTCAGCGACCTGGCCAACTCGGAAACGATGTAAATAGGGAATGAATGTCCCGCCCTTTAATGCAAACCCCATTATACCTGTTGTCCTAGGATCCGTTTTGACCATCTGTTTGCCTGTGTCCATTTATGCCCATATATGGAGATATCTGTCAACGTCCATTTTATGCCCATATGTGGAGATCTCTTTAGGACCCGTTTTGACCATCTGTTTGTCTGTGTCCATTTTATGCCCATATATGGAGATATCTGTATCTGTCTGTCTGCGTCCATTTTATGCCCATATATGGAGATCTCTGCAGACACACTGCCGGTTCCGGAAAACCCTGATGTCAGACATCAGAATCCGAACCTTTCATGCCGGTTCCGGAAAATCACGTATCGGGTTGGGTCGAGGCTGGGCACTGCACTACCTGCTGTGGCAGGGAACGCGCGTGCCGAATTTGAAATAGGGAATGAATGCCCCACCCTTTAATGTAAACCTCATTATACCTGTTGTCATAGGACCCGTTTTGACCATCTGTTTGCCTATGTCCACTTCTACCCATATATGGAGATCTCTGCAGACACAGTGCCGGTTCCGGAAAACTCTGATGTCAGACACCAGCTCCGCATACGGGCGTCCATTTTATGCCCATACAGTATATGGAGATCTCTGTGAATGCCCTACCCTTTAATGCAAACCCCATTATACCTGTTGTCATAAGACCCGTTTTGACCATATGTTTGCCTGTGTCCATTTATGCCCATATGGAGATATCTGTCAACGTCCATTTTATGCCCATATGTGGAGATCTCTTTAGGACCCGTTTTGACCATCTGTTTGTCTGTGTCCATTTTATGCCCATATATGGAGATATCTGTATCTGTCTGTCTGTGTCCATTTTATGCCCATATATGGAGATCTCTGCAGACACAGTGCCGGTTCCGGAAAACCCTGATGTCAGACATCAGAATCCGAACCTTTCGTGACGGTTCTGGAAAATCACGTATCGGGTTGGGTCGAGGCCAGGCACTGCACTACCTGCTGCGGCAGGGAACGCGCGTGCCGAATTTGAAATAGGGAATGAATGTGGGAATGATGTGATGTCACAATGAGTCAGCGCTTGCGCCGGTTTCCTCAGAAACAGCCTGATGTCAACAATCATCTCCGCATACGGAGATTATGAACGTTTCGCGCCGGTTCGGGAAAACCGCACATCAGGTCGGGTCGAGGCCCGGCACTGTGGGGAACGCGCGTGCCGAATCTGAAGCCGGTGGGACGAACGGTTCCCGAGTTACGCGGATTACATACAAACAGACTCACAGAGACTTCTCGCATTTATTGTAAGATAACAATTATTATTAATAATAGGCATACAGTAGATATGGACAACATACAATTTCCTCTTTTCGTTTTCAATGAATGTGCTTTTGTATTTTAGTTTTATGTGACTGTAAAATACTCCATATTGTTCTCTTTCTCACACACACACACACACACACACACACACACACACACACACACACACGCGCGCGCGCGCGCGCGCACACTCACGCCCGACGTCACATCACGTCACACACACGCGGCATTTGCGGACTACAACTCCCAGAACTCACGCCGGCAGTGACGCTTAGTCATGACGACATCAGGAAGAGGAGGGGCGTGCACATTTTCACTCCCCATATTTTATTTACGCTATTTATTTATTTATTTCCGAGGGCAAAAATGGAGAACGATAATAGTCACCTATGTGATGTAACGTGAACACGGAGGATTAAACGTGTCTTATTTGATGTTGCTGCCAGCTGACACACACGCATACACACGCACACACCATAATTCACACACAAACACATGCATGCACACAACACGACCAGCACAATAGAAAAGGAGAACAATAGCCACAACTCAGCGCGTTTTTGTGTTTCATTTTGAGTCACTTTTTTATCATTATATATATATTTTTTTGTACTGGAATTCACAGGAATGCTCCGGCGGGCGCACGTTACGATCTACTGGCGCACGTTTTGTGTCACGCTTTAGTACAAGTACAACAATGCGTGCGTGTTTTTAAAGAGGGAGGAACACGTTGTGATAGACGAGAGAAAGAGAGAGAGAGTGAACGAAAGAGAGAGAGAAGGAAAGAGAGAGAGAGGGAGAGAAGAGGAGAGGGGGGTCAAAGAGAAAGAGAGACAGACACACCACCCCCTTCCAGTTTATTAGCATCGATCCAGATTGGTACAATCATCTTTCTCCTCCAAACACCACATCTAGGTTACATACAGTGAGAGGATCAGCCTGAAGGGGTGTGTGTGTGTAATGTGTGTGTGTGATGTGTGCTACAACAGTGCTAGGCTGCTGGTGTAATAACAACATGGGAGACATCATGTGAATGTGTGTGTGAACGCACACAGAGAGAGAGAGAGAGAGACACAGTAGCAGCAGAAATAAGGAAGCGGACATTAAAGCAAGGGGGCTAAAAAAGCCCAGAGCTAACGTTGGCTAACTGCTGGTGTTGCTAATATCATTTCTAATGAGAGACCAACGACTATGCGACGTGATACGAAGAGGTGAGTGTTTTGGAATGTATTTTTTATTTATTTGTATTTTATTTCACATTTTTCATACACACACAAAACAAACACACATACACACCACCCTTCATCACCGCAGGGTTTTCTTTTATTTAGTATGATTTTCCAGTCAGTGGGTTTGATTTGTAATGATGCTGCTGTGCTGAGCAATAATGAAAGAGGAAGCATATTGCAGAAAGAGCTTGATCAGTTGCAACATTATACTGTCTGTTAGCTAGTGCGCGTTCATCGCTGTTATTACGAGAACGTATAGCGTTATAAGTGTGCTAATGTGTCTATGTTTGTGCTAAATTACTTTATAGTTGTGTCCATGCCGTTGTGTAGTGTTTGTAAGGACGCAGGTTAACTGTGTCTACACGGTACACACACACACACACACACACACACACACACACAGCCAGGGCAGTGTGTGTGTATGGGAGCTAGCTGGCTTTGGCTACTAGCCCAACAGGCTCTTTTTTAGACTGTCGCCCGACACAAATTAACCTTTTTATGTGTCATTCCGACCGGGGGAGAAAACTGTCGGGGGCGAGAATTACGTCATTTTGTGTCTAGCGATATAGCGACAGGGCTGAGGGCTCTGCGCGACGACGGAGGAGCATGAATGTCTTTGGGTGCCAGATGATCACCATGTTCATCATCATCATCATCATCATCCTCCTTTTGGTTCTGCTAACTTGTGTCTTCAGCTAACACAGCTATGATGATGATGATGACGATGATGATGATGTGGGATTCGAACCGTTCTGTCCAGTGGTGGTGGTGATGCTGCTGCTGTTAGGCCCTGATGTGTGTGCAGTCATGTTCACACACACATTATTAGCATCATATATTCATTACATTGTATAACACTGTGCGTGTGAAGGTATGATGAGTAATTATTACACACATACACACACACACACACACACACACACACACACACGCCTGTGTGCTATGTAACGCTAGCTCATTACCATAGCTTGCTAATCAAGCCAGTGTGGTTGTGTGTGTGTTGCTGCGGATTCCGTGGGAGCCATCTGTAACTGTTATATTATTGGCTGGCTCACACACCTCCTAGTCGTGGACATTTATGTATGATGAACATGAACGCTTTATTACTGCTGTCTGTGTGGCTGGAGAATAGATATTAACACATCAGACTTCTGTAGGCAGCAGCGCTTTTCTAGGTGCTTGAATACATTTGGTGAATGAGAGCTCACTGTGGTCAACACGGCACACACCCACAACCTTGTCAGTCCTTGTCATTAGTTGATTTGTGGAAAGATGCCCTCTTGGGAGAAGCCGGTGCAGGCTCCGTTGGAAATGGCTGTTGGCGGTGGTTTCATTTAGGTGATGCTTTTTTATGTGGAGCAGTGGAGGAACTTTTCATCCCTGTGTTTCTGCAGTGTCACCCTCTCTCCCTTGCTCTCCACCCCTCTCTCCCTCTCTCTCTCTCCTGCTCTTGCTGCCTCCCTGTCAAAATTAGGAGACCTGAGTGAAGGACACGCACACACACACACACACACACACACACACACACACACACACACACACACACACACACACACACACACACACACACACACAATTGGAAAGATAGGAGACGTAGGCTATTCTCTCATCCTCTCTTAATTATATCCTCTCTCCAGTGTGAAGGGGTTGTGCCGCATCCTGCTGGGTACTTCTCATTTCACTGTGGAAAGGGAAGGGTGATTCTTAACCACCTGCTCTTCAGAAACTGCTCTCTAATCAGCCCTCATGTGTCCTCAGAAGACAGTGTGTGTGTTTTTTTTAATCCTGCTGAAGATTTGAGATAGACTGTAGTGTAGACAAGCACTCAAGCGCATCTAAAGACGCCCAAAGAAGAATGTTTTTTTTCCCCCAGTGGTTAGATAAAAATCTATTTCAAATGAATCTCAAGTGCACTGTTCTTTTTATCTAAACACAAAATGCTTTAGTCCACCGACCACCTCCATAACAGAAGTGAAAAGTAATTTATCTACAGTACGTTTAATGACAGAGGCAGTGCACCAAGCACTGCAAGCAGTGTCCTCTCCTTCTCCGAAACAGGTGGGCAGGGAGTCTTTCCTCCAAACTAGTTTCTTAAGCAGTGGGTCTCAGACAGACGTAGCAGGAAAATGGGGCCAGAGTGGTTGGATCACTCCCCAAAATTCATTACTCAGTTTAATTGCTTTCCAGGCAACTACATAAAAAATAGAATAACATAGTGTTGACCGTTACAAAGTGGATGGGTCGAGTAAACAAGCTCGCCAGCCAGAACAAGAATTCAATAGCTGGAGGGATGTTGCTCTGCTGGTCCTAGGACAGGTCACAGTTCATTTATTGTGGCTGCCAGGCATAAAAAAGTGAAAGAATCCCATTTAATACATTCATGTTTGCCTCTGCAGCACATATAACAACACTTAATCGATTTAGAGATGATTCACACAGCCTGTACAAAAAAGAGCTGACAAGCAAATCTGTGAAGCGCACTACGATTTGTTGCTGCGCCAATGCCACTAAGACTAATTCCTGTACCTTTATTGTACTCAGAGTCAAGAGACTGAACAGAGAACAGAGAGTCTTAACTGCCAGAAAGTTGTGCCTGGCTGGCATGGGTCCAATGTTTAGAATTGTAACGTAATAATCTAAGCATCAAAGTACATGCATGCTACTGAAGTGGAACCAGATTGGGAATTATTGTCTTGCCTACAGGGCACATGATCCGGTAAATCTTAGCATTCACATGCCAACTGACCAAATAGAATTTTTTAAACGTAAAAGACCCTGCCACTAGAGAAGTTGTTTAACTGTCAAAATTGATAGTCGTCGAGTAGGTAAACACAACACCCATATTTATCAGTGTTAGGCAGGCTGGTGGCTTAATTCTCAGCCCTGGATGGTGGACTAGTTTTGGAGCCATTCCCTGAATCAAAATTGTACTTCTTCCAGCTTCATAGAAACTCCTTGATCCAGCTAAAGGGCTTTAAAAGAAACCTGTCTGTGTGCAATGTACAGCATTGGCGACTCTGTTTATATCTATCCTTCTGTCTGTTCTGTTTTTGTCGTTTCTTGCTCTCTTCCCCCATCTGTCCTTTTTCATCGACTTGCTTGTTCATCATGGTGGCTGTCCCTAGTGCATACAGGCATGAAATTAGCCCATAGATAGTAGAGATAGAGACTGCAGAGTAGACAGGGCTGTGTTTTTTGTTATTGTTATTGTGTGTAATATACTATGGACATGAGTGTGGTGGGTTTGCTGTCACTCCTGTCTGTTCTAACTTATTTCATTGTGTGTTATTGCTCTCTCTCTCTCTCTCTCTCTCTCTCTCTCTCTCTCTCTCTCTCTCTCCTAGCTGACTTGTTAGGGGATGTCGGGCAGTAAGGCGCTGGGCGGGGGGGCAGGCGGGGGGGCGAGACGCAGGAGGACCCGGTGTCGTCGCTGTCAGGCCTGCATGCGGAACGAGTGCGGGGAGTGCCACTTCTGCAAGGACATGAAGAAGTTCGGAGGGCCCGGCCGGATGAAGCAGTCCTGCCTCCTCAGACAGTGCACAGCGGTGAGTGGGACGGACACAGCTCTCACAGAGACACAGCAGCATAACAGCACCTTTACTTGGACTAGGCATGGTGCAGGTGTAGCACGAGGAGTCGATTATGGCCGTAGTGGTGACAGGTTTTGGGCTTCCTGTGTTTGCTCATTAGTTGTAGGACTACAAATATAGCGATTATTCTATCAATTTTTCGATTAATCCAATCAAGAAGCACGGTAAAGAAAAACTGTGTGTGTGTGTGTGTGTGCGCGCACGCACACACACACACACACACACACACACACACATTTACATCAACAAATAGGTGCAAACACAATTTAATAATAATAATAATAATATCTCAAATTTATATAGCGCTTTTCTAAGTACCCAAAGACGCTTTACATGGGGCAAAAAAAACAAAACAAAAAAAACAACTTTATTAAGAATGATAAACACTAAGACTAAAATTTAACACGAGGAGGATTGGATGTCCATCAAAGGGCAAGTACCTATATAGGTACACATATACGCTCAGAACATTCATAAGCACACATGCATTCTTATAGAAGGTGCACACACGGGTAAACGGGTGAGGCATGGCATTAATAGCACCGTGGGAATTGGTTGAGCAAGGCACAAACACTGGTTCACGCAGATAAAGGCACAAAGATATTGCAGCTGCATTTGTTCTTGAAGGGCTGCTAATGTGCATGCATGTAGAAGGAAAGTGAAGTATTTGTATTATGTTACTCTTCCTTCTTGAGTGTCTTATAGCATGTATTATAAGCTTGGATTTGTAGGTCACGAGGTACAAACGGTCTCTGGCAAGGATACTATAGAAACACCTTTCGATTAAAGGTTTAAGGAGCTATTTAAGAGCAGACACTGATTTGGCAAGCCTGAACTTCTCAGTTAGGTCGTCCAAGAGTGGAGGACCCCTGACGTTAAAGGCATGCTCAGTCGCCCACCTTTGTTTTCTGCTTTGACTCAAGAGCAGCTAGCAGGTTCCCATCTTAAAAACCAAACCTAAAACAGAACGGACCAGCTAAGTGCAATATATTGTACTCATCTCCTCATTGGAATTTGAAGATTATTAAGTGTCTTTTCTTGCGTAAGACATGTTAACATACCAGCAAAGAGAGTAGGCATAAGAGGACAAGAATCTAGACTAGTCTAATCGCTACAAGCCCATTAATCAACAGATACTCTGTAAAAGACTTTGTCATGTACTCTAAAGAGTACAGTCATACACTCAATTACGTATACATGAGAGAGGTGCAACACACCACAAATAAGGTCTTGAGTTGTAACAAAGTGTCATTATGACTTAGTCCTTATTTTAAAGAACAGAGAGCATATGACATAACATTGTTATTTGCTGTTCTGTTCCAAGTACTCATTTTAAAAAGAGGCCTTTGATTCATTTGAAGGATAACGTTTAGAGAGACCACCATCAGCGATCAGAAAAAGGCCCATGTTTCTTTTTTTGTTTTTCTCACCATGACAACTCCTTCACACACTGCTATCTCCATTCAAGAATCGCTGGCTGTGATAAACATTCTTCTATCACAACCTCCATATTCACCTGCCCTCTTTTATTCCTGCTAACGGGGAGGTAGAATTCTGGCATAACTTCAGAACGTGTCAGGAATGTTGAGACATTTGCATAGCATCTGGAGGGGATTACTGTTGAAAGAACAGCTCGTTATGAAGTTGTATGTATGTACACCGTAATTTGAAATAGAGGCCAATTCGTTCACCTTGTTGAACGGCCCCTCGTACTTTGCGAAAGGGGTCAGTGCTAGTGGACTGCACTCTAGATATATGATTATGAAATCGTTCTGTACTGTGTTTGGTACTGGACCAAACAAAGTTTTAATCGATAGTCATTGGTTTCCCTGAATGCAATGTCAAAATAAGAATCTTTTGATATCTTATCTTTGTAGGTTATTTTGACAAATCTTTATGATGGAGTATGTTGATACAATATACTATTACCTTTGCAGTGGTTAGAGGAGGTGGTCTCCCTACTCTTCCATTGAAAAATGTTGACCCAGGTGTCAGGTACATCACCTACTAGTTGACAAGTAGTATTGCCTATGTTATTTGACAAGTAGTCTAGTATTGTCTTATCTCCCCAGGCCAAGCAGGTTTTCCATCTTGAATGTCCACACAGAAGCGGCAGAGAGATGCAATTGAATTCTTTGGACAGGGCGACTTCCTGTCATACCCATGATGATGACACCATTACTCACTCTAATTCTGTGAATATTGATATTGATACCCTGGCACAAAGAGGCTTTTATTTTAGTATCGCCCTCAGAACAGGAAGGTTTCGATAACTGGCTTTTCTTTTTGAATCTACGTGAGAATTGAGAGCTTAGTTCTAAGGTGTGTCCTCACTCCTCCTGTGTTCAAGGGCAGAATAAAATGATGCCCAGGGCTTACTAGGTGATATCGGTATCACGATTATGTCAAACCTTTGTCTCGAAATTCACTGTAGCTTTACAAACTGAATGGTTGTTGAGTCACACAGGACAAACGAATAAGCACAGGACAAAGTGATACAAATGAAACTGATTAAGACGTTGAGCGTGACAGTGAGTGACCTCGTATGGGTGCATACGATGTCCAGATCAGTGGAAAAAGTGGCCAGCTGGCAATGGTGGCGTTGGTGGTACTGTATATCACACCTGTATTCTAGAAATGTGCAGTCATACATTCAAGCAAACAGCTTATGAAAGGCCACTCTTACTTTAAAGGAATAGTTCACCCCCAAAATGATGATTACTCACCCCATGGAGACTTGAGTTCAACAACATATTTTTGTTTTTGTCGCATTCCAATAATTTGATTATAACCAATGCATTTGTGTCTCCATCCGGAATCTGTAGGGCAAATAAAACGTGCACACAACATCTTTGCCCAGACAGATAGACGCATATTAAGTGTACTGTCTATCAATGAAATCAAGGTGCCAACTTGCGCCTCGTGCACAAGTACATGGTTAACTGGGTTCCCCCAGGGTTGGGACACTACTTGTATTATCCCTTCACCAAATCTCTTCATCGAAAATAGCCAATCTACAACTAGAGTTCATGTGATATGATCAATCGCGCGGGGGAAATTCAGTTTCACCCAGCTGATAGCTGCTCAGATGGTCATGATGAATGCTTGGTTGGGGGGGGGGGGGGGCAGTGTTAATTTTGTTGATTAAGACGAAAAGACAAGTGTCTTGCTTAGGGACATTTTGACAGGAGGCGAACTACCCGCCCGGGAAAGTGAACCGGGAAAGTGAACCATCAGAGCTGCCTATACCACTAGGGCAGTGGTTCCCAGACCTTTTAGCTCGAGACCCAAAAGAGAAATGAGACGTTTGCCTGGGACCCACACTAGTGAAACAGTAGATCTACAAGCTCACAACACATCACGTTGCGCCACGTTGTGAGCTTGTAGATCGGCTATTTTCACTACTTGTTAAACATTTAGCTTTCTAATTTATGGGATTTCTTTGATATTTCTTATTTTTTTATTAATGAAATAAATGACTAGGAAAAAATCATTGCCTTTTTTATTCATGAAAATCTTAGCATTTTGGGGATTTTCTTTTCCTTTTATTTTTTTTATTTTCTTTGAAAGAATGTTTTGAAATAATAATAATTAAACACTAAATGTATCAAAACAAAAATTAAGGGACCCATAAAAATGTACTCACGACTAGGGATGCGGTATCGGTACTCGTGGTATCGGTACTCGCCCCGATACCGGCCTATTTTGCGGTATCGGTACTCGTCCGATACTGCTCACAAAGTGCCCGAGTACCCTGTGTGTCACTTCGCCTTTCTCTCTCTCTCTTAAAGTATCAAAAGTAAAAATACAAAATGTTTGAGCAGATCTAGAAGATCATGCACAGTACAGGAATTTCCATGGCTAAACCTGAAAAAAAAAAGTGAAATGTGTGGCAGTTGTGCCATGTTCTGGGAAAGCAATGCAATTTAATGTGTTATATACAGCCAGAAAGTGAGGAACATCTGATAAAAAAAACGTAATTTAAAGACATTTTGTATTATTAATTGTACTCGTATCGGTACTCGGTATCGGCGAGTACTCAAAATGAAGTACTCGTACTTGTACTCGGTCAGCAAAAAAGTGGTATCGGGACATCCCTACGTCACGACCCACAAATGGGTCCCGACCCGGTGTTTTGGGAACCAGGGAATCGAACACGCAGCCCTCCCTGTGTCAGGGCCTTGCTCCAACTACTACAGTCCAGTGTAAAACCCTGTGTTAGTATAACTCAAGTGTAAAAATAAACCCTAATGGACCCCACAAGGGGATTTCTTTTTTTACTGTGTGTACAATTAATCATTGTGCCCTGATTTATATCACGTGATCAAAGGAAGCATCCATTTAACAAACAACACCTCTGAGAACTGTGATGCTAAAATGACTGTTTCAATCTCTCTCTCTCTCTCTCTCTCTCTCTCTCTCTCTCTCTCTCTCCAGCCGGTGCTGCCCCACACAGCAGTGTGTTTTGTGTGCGGTGAAGCAGGGAAGGAGGACACGGTGGATTCTGAGGAGGAGAAGTTCAGCCTCTCCCTCATGGAGTGTACCATCTGCAACGAAATCATACACCCCAGCTGCCTCAAGGTGTGTGTGTGTGTTTCATGTTATGTATAACCTCTGCAACAAGATCATACAGTACCACTACTCCAGCTGCCTCGAGGTGTGTGTGTGCGTGCGCAATCGACCCAAATGTATCCTCACAGTTCTAATTTTACACTCTGGAGTTAAATTAACACTGAGATTTTAGTGTGTGTGTGTGTGTGTGTGTGTGTGTGTGTGTGTGTGTGTGTGTGTGTGTGTGTGTGTGTGTGTGTGTGTGTGTGTGTGTGTGTGTGTGTGTGTGTGTGTGTGTGTGTGTGTGTGTGTGTGTGTGTGTGTGTGTGTGTGTGTGTGTGTGTGTACACAAATGTATGCGTCTTCTTTCTCGAGGTAGGCGTGACATACATTTGTTAGGGTGTGTGTGTGTCCACTCGCAATTGGAAGTTTGTGCGTGTCTGTCTCTTATGTCACATACACAGCAAGATTGTCCGGCCCAGCTGTCAAGGTGCAGCTGTGTGTATATGGAGCAGGAGGCATGTGTCTCTGTCTTGTGTGTGTGTGTGTGTGTGTGCTCCATATGTGCACACTCTTCATGCTCCATGCTCCTGACATGGGCTTGTGATGTGTTAGGCAAGGCATTAAGGTATTCCCAAACTTGTCCATGCCAAGGACCCCCAAATAGCCTCTGACTGAGGCCCCCCTATTGTGAAATGGGAATAACTAAAAAAAAAAAAAAGACAATGATGAAGATAGTACTGTAGATCTACAAGCTCAAAATGTTCAGTTTTGTGAGCTTGTAGATAGACAAATTTGGGTTACAATTTTCTTCTTCGTTTGAGTTTTGTTGACTGTTTTTCATGTGAGATGATTTTTTACATATTATCTTGAGCCTTATTTTTCCATCTCACCTGTATCATTATGGTCTGTTACCATTAGCACTTGGTGTCAGCAAAATCGTTTTCTTCTATACCAGTTCCAGTACTTTTCAATTCAATTTAGAATCTAAAATGTATAATGTGTATTCGTTTTTTTAATGGTCCACTCAGTGAGTGTAAAGATACATTATAATTACAATGACACTGATGAATGACACAAGCTTTCCTAGGCGTAATCATTTCCACGTGTGCTTGATGTGCATGTGTGAGTATTGTGTGCAAGCAGCCCTGTACGTATGTATGCCATGTGTGTTAACATACTGCTGTCGTGTCCTCTTCAGATGGGTAAAGCAGAAGGCATCATCAACGATGAGATCCCAAACTGCTGGGAATGCCCCAAGTGCCACAAGGAGGGCAAGACCAGTAAGGTGAGACGCTGGTGGACTGCGACTGTTGGCTGTCGTAACAGCTGAAAAGCAAGAAAAAGTATAGACCCACAAGTCAGTCTCTAAACACATTGCTCGGCTAGAGACTAAGGACAATTTCCCAGTTTCTACACAGTTTTGCTGCTAAAACTGTAGAAACAATTAGAGTTTAATGAGAAAAGAAACAAGAAAGAAAAAGACTGCATTGCAGAATCAATCTAACATCTTTTGCGCGGTGACATAATTGGTTATCAGCTGTCAGGGTTTCCTGCAGCACTTTATTTTATTTATTTAAAATCTGTAGCACCTGGCCAAGAGACAAGAGTCAACCTCTCCTTTTATGTTGAGGGCAAAAATAAGAATTAGTCTAAAATAAGGGAATTAATTTAGTTGTGTTTTCAGTCATCATGGGCACATTCATGTGTTTTTTTATAGGGCAAAAATAAGAATTAATATTAAAAATTAAGTGAATTAATTACTCGAATTAATTAATTAATTATCAAAAAATGTCGCCATGAGTTCCCCCCCTGGTCAAGACTTTTTCCTGCAGGAAACCCTAGTGCCATTCTATCAACTTCCTTGCATTTTAGTCCCCATCGGTAGGTGGAAATCTCAGAATGTCTGGCTTTGTGAGGCGAGACAAAGTATAGATTACGCTTTAGGGTAGTAGAGGAGAGTGGTAGGAGAGCCAGATGCACATCGGGGGGGAGTGTTTGAGGGCCGTTGATTTAGAGAGTACTGCACTTTGTTTAGGAGCCAGTTGAGGAGTTACTGAGAGGGAGAGGCGAGGCCTGGAGAAAATTCAGGTTGATAAAAGGCTTCTGCTTCTGTTAGGGCTGGGGGGAAAAAGAAGGTGGATTCAAAGACGAGAAAGGTTTGCACCAGTGGGTGAGTAGTTAGATTGCTTCTGGAAGAGACAGAACTGGCCCTGAAGAGGAAAGCTACTGTAGGCTTCGGTTATTTTAACTTGTATCGTTCTTACTGAATATTTGTAGATGACCCCATTAAGCTGACTGCACCATTTTGTTATGTGGACCACAATACCTGTAGTTCAAATAGGCTGAGTCAGAGAGAACAGGCTAGGAGTGAAGGAGGTGGTAAAAGGAGAGGTATGTTGGGGCTGAGGGAGAGTTTAAAGGCTACAGGGGAGAAGCGAGTTGGACCATAGGCCAACTCTCAGTGGGTGGGACTAACATACAAGGAAATAGGAAACAAGTGAAGGAAATAGGAATTATTTAAGGACTTGAGACGCGGCTATAGAGACGGGTCAAAGCAAAATGGTGCCGATGCCCAACCTAAAACCAATTGTACTGATAATTAATAACAACAACAGCAACACATTGAGCTAGAGTGCTAGTTCTTTTTAGGCACTCAAAGACACGGCACAAAACAAAAGTAGGGGATGCAAATACAAAGACTAAAAACACTTTTAAAAAGTACAATGAAACAAACAGAAACAGAAACAAAGGAAGGCATGTCAGGTGGGATTTGAGGTTGGTTTTAAAAGAAGAGAGGGTGGGGGGGCTGCTTTGATGTGATTTGGCTGTGAGTTCCATAGAGAGAGGGGAGGTAGCAACTGAGAAAGGCTGTCGGGTTGCTGATTGTTGCATTAGGAAGCGTCCGTAGTAACAGTGTTTCTGTCGGTCTTCATGTGTCCGTCTGTCTGTCCGTCTTTCTGTGGACAGGACCAGGGGGACGGTTCAGGGAAGCGGCGTTTGGACAACGGGGAAGTGGGTCGCTGGAAGCTGACGGATGACCCTCCTCCAAAGAAGAAAACACCGACCTCTCTGGAGGACGGGGGCAGGACAGACGGAGGACACAAGCGGAAGAAGGACAAGGAACTGCCTCTGGACAGCGGGCCCAAGAAGAAGGTAGAGACACAGAGAGACACAGCCATATCCACTATCCAGAACTTTCTTTTTTGGATTGATTTTATGCACAGAAACATCTTCGTCCAAGTGAAATCTGACATGGAAATGTTCATCTCATCGCAGTTCTAACTCTCTCTCCCCCCTCCTTTACCTCCTCTGCCATGTCCATATCCGATCTTCTCTTCCCATCCCTAATTTCCTTCGTTCTGTCATTTCCTGCCTTGCTACCTCCTGTCATCCCTCACTGTCTCTTTCCTCTTGTCCTGCCTCCCTCATTCCCCCTCTTTTACTCTCCTTCCTAGATGAAGGGTGCCCACGAAAAACGTCTCAAAAAGGTAGGTCCCCTGCAGCTATGTTAGAGTTGATATACTATTGTCTGGTCCTTCCTGCTTTTTTCTTATTTAAAAAATAATCTTATGTGTAGCATTGGTGCATGATGGTAGTTGGAGTTTTTCCACAGGTGAGGCTGTTTCTGTTATGCATTGGTTATGCAGTGATTGGTCTATTTTGTAGGGGACAGTAATTAGTGTTGGCTGATGTCCATAGTCAGATTGTCCCCCTGTGAGATCGGTGTTGCCCGATGCTAGCGTGGATTCCTGATGGCCAGCCTGAGGAGGTGTTTGTGCTCTTGAGAGTTAGAGCGAGAGAAATGATCTGCATAGCTATGAAACAGATATACCAGTGTTTGAAATCTAATTTGGGGTAATGCTTTTCAGAAGATGCAAGTGACGTCATTTTGTAGTTGAACCGGACCTTTCCGACGAAAGGTTCCGTGGTCGAAGACAGTATGGACAGGCCTTTCAAAATAGAGCCCTCAGAGTTATGGGGGTTCTTGAAATTAAAAAGTTCGAGAAGCACTGATATTTACTAAACCTGTTCTAAAACATAATCGTGAGATTTGGTTTAATGATGATGTAAGAGAACTAGCGCTGCCGAATAAACCCAGTCTGATTGCCTTGCTCTCTCTCTCTCTCTCTCTCTCTCTCTGTTCACCAGAAGCCCAAGTCAGAGCCGTCGGAGTCCAACGGTCCCAGCAGCTCCTCGGGGGGAGGAGGGGGTGTCGGAGGAGGAGGGGGTGTCGGAGCAGCAGCAGGAGGAGGAGGAGGTGGACAGGGCTCTTCCTCATCCTCGCAGGCGGCAGGGGGGGGAGCCGGGGGCGGGGCCAGCGCCGACCAGCGCTCCCACCACCGGGAGAAGCTGGAGCGCTTCAAGAGGATGTGTCAGCTGCTGGAGCGGCGGCCCTCCTCCTCGTCCTCCTCGTCCTCCAGCTCCGAGTCGGACTCGGACTCGGACGACTCGTCGCGGGAGCCGGGGGGAGGCGGCGGCGGGGGAGGAGGAGGGTCCTCGCCTTCGTCCTCTCCCTCCCACCCGCCTCCCCCTCCCGCCGGCCCTCTGGTTTACGGGAACAGCAGCCGAGGAGAGAGAGAGCGCCGGGAGAGGGAGCGCGAGAGGGAGCGCGAGAGGGACAGGGAGCGGAGGCTGGCCGAGCTGGGCTTCAGCGCCAGCGAGGAGTCCGAGGGGGAGACGACGACGACAACAACGACGACGACGGGCGGCGTGAAGGTGGAGGACGAGGAGGAGAGAGACGAGGAGCCGCAGGGTGGTGGAGGAGGGGCGACGGGGGAGAAAAGCCGCAGGAGAGGAGGGGATGTGAGTCTGCAGCCCCAGAGAGGAGGAGGAGGGGGGAGGAAAGGAGGAATCATGGACGGAGGAGAGGAGGACGAGGAGGCCGCCGTCACCACGACAACCACCACCACCACCACGAACAGAACCCGGAAGAACTCCTCCTCCCTGGGCCCGCCCTCCTCCCCGCTCTCCTCCAATCAGACCACTCCCCCGTCCTCGGGAGGAGGACACTCGGACGGCTTTGCGGGGAAACAGCAACAGCAGCGCAACGGACAGGAGGCGCGCAACGGACGCACGCGGGGGGGAGGAGGGCGGGAGCGGGGAGGGGTGGCGGAGGGCGGCGAGAAGGAGAACACCGCCAGCGGGCCTCTGTCCAATCACAGACACGGGGGTGGGGTTGCGGGCGGGGGCGGAGCAAAGGGCGGCGGCAGCCGCGGCAACAAGATCCGTAACAACAACAACAACAATAACAACGGCAAGAGCCAGGCGTCGACGGGGTCGTCTTCGTCGCGGACCAACAACAGCCTCTCCTCCACTTCCTCCATCCCCACGTCGAACGGGGGAGGAGGGGGAGCGGGCGGCACCGGGGGAGGGATGCTGATGTCGGCCATGGCGGCCTCCCCCCGCTCGCAGCCGTCGCGCCTCGCCCCGCGCTCCCACGTGATGAAGCGCAGCCCCCCCGCCGTGCCCTCGCCGCCCCGGCCCATCCAGATGGAGAGGCACCTGGTGAGACCTCCGCCCGCCTGCCCCGAGCCCAGCTGCCTGCCCCTGGACTCGGGCTCGTCCCACATCATGACCCGCGACGTGTGGCTGCGGGTGTTCCAGCACCTCAGTCACAGGGAGCTGTGCGTCTGCATGAGGGTCTGTCGCACCTGGAGCCGCTGGTCAGTGTCATATAGGGGCTGTCGGCTGAAATAGTTTAGGTCAATTTTATGCTTTGAGCGACAAGTGTCGAACGAATTCTGAGCATTCGTAACGGCCCAGACAATGTAAGCAAGGAAGTGAATGTGGTCTCGTGCATCTCTGTGGTAATTAGTGCTAATTTCATCTTCCCAGCCGCACACAGTATGCAACATTTTATGACGTGTTTGCGACCATTCATTTTCCCAGAGGTGAGCGACACCATCTGCTGAGGTCCTCACTTTCATCATGCAGCGTGTCAGTCGGCACTTGTCACGCAAAGCCTAAATAGACCTTCCATTAAATCGATGTAAGCGATTATACATTTTTGTTTACGATAATGAAAATAATTGATTGTTGTGAATGCCATTATACTGTAGGTGAAAAGCTCACAGCGTGTTGTGAGCTTGTAGATATATACACATGTCGATACATAATCATTGTACTACAAAGTATCAGGACTTAAGTAAGTGGTTAATCAGACTAATTTAGTATTTTATACGAGGATTATTGGAATTATTTGGCAGCTTTCTTTCTGTCGAGGATTAGTTTAGCATGGAACCAAGGATCTGTATTGATTTGTCCCGTCTCTCCTCCAGGTGTTGTGATAAGAGGTTGTGGACGCAGATCGACCTGAGCAGGCAGCGCTCCATCACCCCTCCCATGCTCAGTGGTATAATCCGTCGCCAGCCGGTCTCATTAAACCTGGGATACACCAATATCTCTAAGAAGCAACTCATGTGGCTCATCAACCGTCTGCAAGGTAACACACAACCTCAATTACTGTCCATCTCTCCCTCTGCCTGCCTCTCTGTCTGGCTCTCGCTCTGTCCATCTGTCACTGTGCCTGTCACTGTGTCTTGGCATGCGTCTCTTTCAAGCTCTCTCTCTCACTGTCCTCCTGACTTCAGTTCGTCTGCCTGTTGTGAGTTCTACAGTGTGGATTTTATGACGTCACAGAGTGAACTCCTTCACCCAGGAGACTTCAGACGTCAGGGTGTCTGTTACTGTAGTCTCTTGACTTTGTTGTGATTCCCACAAAATTGGCCCTGCTTCCAGATTTTTTTACATTTTGACATCCGTTTCTGTTAGAGTTCTCAAATTATGCCCGAACCCGACCATACAAGAACCTGACTCAACAGGATAGGGTAGGGCCTAAAATGTTTACTAATTAGTCGGGCCGGGTAGGGCCTTGGGCTCAATGGAAAAAGAAAATATATTTTTAGAGCGTTTAAGTGGTTAAACTGAAGCTATATTGATGAATTCCACATATTAACAAAGTATTCTTCGGCACCCCTGGACTTTGAGAAACCCTCTCTCCCCCACAAATGTTGACCTCTCTCTCTCTCTCGCTCCCTCCCTCCCTCTCTCAGGTCTATTAGAGCTGAATGTGTCAGGTTGTCCGTGGTCGTCGGTGTCTGCTTTGTGTCAGGCTGTCTGTCCGTGTCTCAGACTGCTGGACCTCAGCAGGGTCGAGGAGCTCAAAGACTCGCACCTCCGAGAGCTGCTCGCACCGCCGCCAGACACCAGGACAGGTACTGCTGCACACATACTGAATACAAGTAGCAATAGTCGTAGCGCCATAAATATTAATTTATCAGCAGTAAAACACTACATGTTTTACTTTCTATCAACCCATCAAGACCTGAAAAATACTTAAAGGAGTAGTTCACCACTTTTCAACCTGTCTTCATATAATAGGTCCTCACTAATGTTCATGATAAAATATCAAAAAAAAAATCTACTCCGTCCAAGTCTCCTCGGAGAGCTGTGGGAAGTTCAGAATCCATCGTCTTGTGACATCAACATTTTCACAAAAAAAAAAGAAAAAGCTATTTTTGAGTGAGGACCAATTATATGAACATAGGTTGAAAAGTGGTGGAGTGCCCCTTTAAAAATGTCGTCAAAATCCTTATGGTTTTCTAAAAGTTTCTATATCAGTAGTGCTCAAAGTTTTTTTCTTTTTATGTCAAGGATCCGTAGAATGTACCGTTCTATGTATTTGACAGCAGACCCCATCTCAAAATATTTTTATAAGATTTGAACACATTTTCACATTTTTCAAAATAGCAGATCTACAAGCGCATAGCGTGGCACTCGGTGCCGCGCCATGAGCTTGTAGATCTGCTATTTTTTGAATAGCCAAAGTATAAGAAATAATGGTTAAAGTGGTTACATCGCGTGATACAGATGCATTCCCAGTCTTAATAGGTTATTATGGGATCAACTGCGAAATGAGCTGTCAATGATAAGGACTGTTATCGTACTCGCGTGGTTAACCACATTCTGGGGCATACATTCAGACAAAATAGCAAATATACAAGCTCATAAAACGTAACAACGAGATGTGTTGTGTGCTTGTAGATCAGCTATTTTCTGCAAAGATATTTAATGTAGAGGGCAAAGAAAGGACATGGGACCTAGGGCCCTATTTTCCTCCATGCTAAACCCTAAACCCATTCAATGCCTTTTTTTTTTTACAAAATAAAAAGTTTTTCAAATAGCTGATCTACAAGCTCACAACCTGTCGATGTAGATCGGCTATTTGAAGTATTTAAAAATGTTTTTCAAAATAGTAAAAAAAAAAAGGCAAAGAAGTTCAGGGGTATAAGGGTTTAGCATGGACGAAAATAGGCCCTTAGTGTGAATGATTTGGGGTTAAGTGGGGAAGAAAGACATTTCATATTATAATCTATTTATTGTACTATATATACTGCACTGCACTAGTATTATGTAATAGTGCATGTAACAATGCACTCGTAGCAAGTCAATTATGAGAAAGTAATCGCATGAGAGAGGGCTGCTATTCCATTAAGTGCCATTATATTTTCAAAACGGACTTGCGCTCAGTACATTATCATGCGTATACCACGGCTAAATTGCAATTAGCATACATCTTCATAATTGGCATAAACATTAAATGTTACATTTGAAAAGTCTTCCGTTAATTCAATGTAGTTACAGTAATATGTTTTTGTCACCAGGTGTCAGTAATTATGATCTGGTCTACCTCCTGCAATTAAATAAATCCTGCCAGACCACATCTCTTGTTCTCGATTGTGACCCTGATCTTTGCCTTTTTTTCTTACACAAAATTCCACCATGTTTCATGAAAATCTGCCCATTCGTTCTCAAATCTTAATCATGACCTTGACTGCGACTTTGGCCTTTGGCCTTTCTATGAAAGGCAAGTTTATTTGTAGAGCACATTTCAATAAGGCAAATCAATGGGCTTTACATAAAACATTAAGCAGAACAATCATGTTTATAACAGGACACTTGAAACCAAAAGGGACTTGTGGGCAGCCTGCTGACTATTCCCTCGAAGTTTCCAGATAATCTGGCTGTCTGTGCTCAGGTTATCTTCCCAACTACTGTTATAATACATTAACCCTTTTTGTGCCTATCCCGAACAAGTTCGGCTTTATTTCAATCCAATACAATGTTTTTTTTTTGCTATTTTACTTACCCTGAGCTGCTTGTAGAGATGTGGGTGGTCTTGGCTTGTCCTACGCTTTCCAACGAGTGATCCTAGATGGTCCGACGATTTATTCCATTGAAAATGGTTTAAAATAAAGTTTAGAGCCCCCCCAAAAAAACTCAATCTATACTGTCGGCGGCGCGACGTATTCCGGGGTGCCTAATGCCTATCCGGGATATTTAATAAAATTAATTAATTAATCAGAGGCTTATATCGGAGGGTCTAATTTTCCTTTCATGGCCGGGGCCGAGACTCTGTTTACATCGGCCCGTAATCGGGCAACGCTGCCGCACCGCGCCGCCCACTTCAATACAAACTCACATCTTTAGAGACTTTTTTCTCTGAACTGTGTTCCCAGTGCAGCGACATAGTTTGCGACAAAAATAGCATCAGATCGGGCTTCTAAAAAATAAAGAAGCTAATAGCTAACTGTTAGCTAACTTCCTCCTCTCGTCATCCATTACAGTGGGTGCAGTGAAAACACAAGGCACTTCTGCCTCTGTAGACGGATGTTAGAGCGAAGGCCTATACAGAAATGTCTGGCACTCTAGCGGAACTTGTGGCCCGGGCACAGTATGAGTTAATAATAATTTACAATACACTGCCATGTAATACTGCAAGCAGGTGTAATTATATGTACATTGACAGTATAGTGCAAATGTGTAATTTCTACAGTTCTACATTTCTGTTCCATTGTTGTTATAGTGAATCTATGTACCCACACGTCTCTGCTAATCAGAATGACGTAGTATTTTCAAGTATTGTATGTATTTGTTAAGGTACCATGAATTTACAATATCATTGCACTTTAAGTACAGTTATGTGCTACGTACTAGCATTATTTTTACGTAATGAGTACTTTAATAATGCCATTTCTCAAGCTGTGAGTTCAGACTAAATAAATATTCAGTGGAATGGAAAATGGACTGCATTCCTCCAAAAAGCACTTTGCACAGTGTATTTCACATTCACTCATTCGCACACACATATTCACTGATTGGTAGCAGTTGCTTGCTCGAGGACAAGCAGCCAAAAGAAGCCAGTGATTGAACCGCAAACCTTCGATTCCAAGACAGCCGCACTGAGTCACTGCCATTGCTTCATTTGCTTGTAACCTACTTGGTCAACATTCAAATGTAGAACCGTGTCTAGGCTGAACCAGGCAATCCCTGAGCCCATGTCAATTAGCTCTGTCAATCACCTCACAATGACAAACTGGCCACCATTTCCCCTCTGCCCCCGTAGGCCTTACAGGGCTTGTTCTGGCCAGGGGCGGTGGGACATTTGCCTCACACTCGTTTTAATTTAGTGAAGAAGCTGTTCCTGTGACTCCCACCGCAGACAAAAGCCTGGCTCTGTTTCTTGAGGCAGTTCCAGGCCCATTGGGCCTCCCAAGCCTTGCAGAGTCCCTGCACAGCAGCGTTTGGCCCCTCCTGTTGGCAGGATGACCAGCACTCTTCTTGGGTCTCAAAGCGGAGCCTGTGGCTTCTTGCATATTGCACAAATTAGATCTTGATCATCTATGGTGATTTGTGTTATTTCAGATATGCAAGTCACACATGAAAAGAAAAACATCTGGTGTGCTGCTTGGTGTGCAAAAAGCTAAAGCTGATCTAAAAATCTGTTATTTTGTTGGAGATTTTAAAACCAGTTAAACTGGTTTTAAAATCTCCATCTCAGAAGGCTAGTTCATATCCACTTGACACAGGCACCAGTAAGACCATGACTGGCTCATTTTAGTGCTAGTAAATACACTGCTACTACACTGAAAGTGCTTTCTAATCCCCAGCCAGAACGATAAATAAGATGAACAACATCTGAAATGGCGACCTTTCCTGTTTTCATTTTTCGGCTGACTCCAACTCCACAATGTATTAAACACATCCCTGGCCGCTCCTCACATTAATCTCTTCCCTCACTGACAATGCAGCACATGGAGAAACCAAGGGAGGGCGGTTCCAGAATGTGACAGAGCTGCGATTGGCCGGCCTGGATTTGACGGACGCGTCGTCGCGCCTGTTGGTGCGCTACGTTCCCCATCTGGCCAAGCTGGACCTGAGTCAGTGTGGCAGCATCACAGACCAGACGGTGCACACCCTGAGCTCCCCTATATCACCTCTGAGAGAGAGCCTGACGCATATCAACCTTGCAGGTACACGCACTGCACAGCATCAACAGTACACACATACAGTACATACACAGATAGACAAATAGACACCCACTCCCACAAAATAATCAGGTAACATAATTCAGGTAACTTAGTAGCAGGTATAAACATACTGTCTCTGTATGTTAATTCATAGGAGGTCCACGACGCGCCAGCGCGTCAAACTCTTTGATGTCTCCCTGTGCCCACTGACGCGTTTGACGCGTTGTACATTAAACTATATTAATCTGTAGCTACTGTACAAAGCTACTGCGGTGAAGAAAAACACTCCATTTCCCGAAATGCAGCACGAGATCACTTGACCAGGAAGTCCTGTCTCCCCCATTCACATCAGTGTAACGCTGCTTCACAAATGTGCATCCTTCTCCTAATCTAACTTTTAAATCACCTTCATGTTTAAAACGCGGCCTTCTCTACCGGCTGTTACAAAAGCACTGAGGCCTGCGATTGTTAGAAAACTGTCCTGACTGAAAGAAAATACTATTGTGAAAATAAAGGACATACTCGGATTACATTTACTCAGATTACTTTTTTGCCAGCCCTTTAAAAAAACGCTAAAATGGCGGTTTCCCATGGGCACCTGCCGATTCAATGTTGAATAATCCTGGGCATCCTATGTGTTAAAAGAGCCTAATGGTGCGTTCACACTAGTGCTCACACTCATTAGACCCACCGCAACCCATTATGGACGGGAACCCCTTTTTGTGCTTTTACCCCTCAGGCCGGGAACACATTTTTGTGTAGTACAGTTAGTACATGTACAGTATGTAGCAACATATTTGTTTTTGTACATTTTGTATAATATTTGAAGTTTTTCAGAAAGTCAGGCTTTAGAAGGTGTTTTTAGAATCGACCTCGGGCCTAAATGGGTTAAACCCCTGCAACAGGCCCCTTCTGCTAACATCTTCTGATGCATGTGTATACGGTTAAACCACTGTACACATCATGAGATGTAGCTGCGCGCCACAATGTACTGGAGATGACCTGGCAAAGCCAAATGCCGCTGCACAACCACTGGAAAGATGTGATATAGAAGATGGCCGGACACGAGGAAGAAGAACTAACAGCTACAAAGTGACAGGCTACAAGCCATTTTCAGTTCAAAGCCAGTGACATGAAATCAAACTGATGCTTGTAGCTTTTGACACAACGTTACAAAAGCTACGCAAAAGTAGAGCTGGCTTCAACTTTTCTCCACACAATTCCTGCTTGTAATGGTGGGGGGAGGACTAAGCCAGTTCCGTTCTTTTCAACCCAATACATTTTTCCACCTTCATATTTTTTTCACTTGTCAGACACATGCTTGATGATGGCAAGGTGTAACACAGCACTTCAAAGGTGACTCAGCAGCAGTGCAGCTGGCAACGCTTGGTCTTTCTGTAGCTTTTGTAGCTGCTAGTGTGAATGCAGCATAAGGCCTGGCTCATGTTTCCCAGTGCACCTGTGTTTGTGTAGCCTGGAAACCAGATGAATCTGTCAGTGTAAAAAAAAAAAAAAGCCCTATGCAGATTAGTCTGGCTCTGCTCGGTTGTGATTGGATTTTGCTGCCCCAAAGTTGTTGGGCACCATTGGGGCCTTGTATGGAAGTATGTGGCATTTTCTTTTTTATCTGACCCTTGGAAATGCAGGTTCCACACTACACAGAGATTCCAGACTAATGTCTATGCAGTCTGGCCATGCCAGGCTAATGTTTGTGGGCCCGTGACCTCATCCGTGCCCACGTTGCCCCGATCACGGAGGTCGTACGCAGATCATAAAAACTAAAGTACGACACGCGGTGATGTCAACATGCTCCCATGGATGATTGGCCAGACAATAACTGTCTTGGTGTTGAAAAAAACTGAACATCATTCTTTTGCCCCATGGGTTTATTTTAATATTATATGCAGAGAAATTTGATCAAATGCGTGGTATGTTAAATGAAGGGAAGCACAACACCTGGTAACATGTTGATTTAATCTATTGTGTGCATCCGAAACACATTTAAACAGATTTCACTATGAATAATTCAATATAATATAATTTGCTTTTCTTTGGAGTGGTGGTTTTCTATATCCACCTCCACATACACCTGCATAATTATCCAAGATTAACCTGTGGAAGTAAGGCAGGCACAGGGTGTATGAAAATGTTTGTAACTGTGCGCTTCGGCCATGAACCAGGCTTCACAGGCTTTAACTCGACACTAGGCACATGAGCATGAAGTGCATGTACACTAGAGATGCGCGGATAAGCTTTTGAAGTCATCCGAATCCATCCGAGCAAATTATCCATTATCCAACTGCATTAATTATATTATCCAATTTATATATCCGCATCCATCCTCATCCGCAACTTCCATAATGTCAAATCATTATTATTTTCTGGTAGGCCTACTTCCAGAAATGCATTGGTTTAGCCTACAGAATGTCTGTTCGTCTTTTTTTGCTGCGCTATGCGCTGATGCAGACAGACTGACACACACACACACACACACACACACACACACACACACACACACACACACACACACACACACACAGAGCCTGATCGAGAAAGAGAGAGCGAAAGAGAACAAGAACGACAGAAAGAAAGAAACAAACCCACAGCTTGTTAGTGGGATGTTTAACTTACCTATACTTGGCAATATGTGTGAGGAATCTATGAAAGAAATCTCAACTTTTTTAGTGCAGCGCAACCATAGAGGTGAGTTAAGGAGCGCAACGAGGCACCCGATTCAAGTGGTCACAGGCTCGCAGCTGTTTCGTTTTACTGTGGATTGGAGCACTGAGCACTCATCATGAAAAATTTACAAATTAGACAAAATAACAAACTCACACAGACACAAGCATAGATATATTATGTCATAATTTATTTCCTGCATTATTTCATCTGCGGTTATCCAAAATTAATTAATAATTATATTTGATTGATCCAAATCCGACTGCACATTAGAGATGCGCCATCCGCGCATTTCTAATGTACACACATGCACAGTTATACACTTATACACAACATAGATGCTATGTATAGTATATAGTATAACGATGTAGTTATATTAATGTTACAACAAAAACCTGCAGGTGATGGAGCAGTCTGTATGGTTTTACAGCTCAAGTGTGTGTGTGTGTGTGTTCGTGTCCCCAGGTTGTGTTAAAGTGACAGAGCAGTGTGTACCGCTGTTGCGTCGCTGCTCCTCTCTGCAAACGGTGGACCTCCGCTCCTGCTCCCTCCTCTCCTCAGAGAGTGGACAGCTCCTCTCATTCCCCCCGAACCCCACCTCCTCGTCCTCCTCGTCCTCGTCCTCCTACTGCTCCTCCGCCACCGCGGCCTCCTCGTCCACGACCACCTCCTGCACCTCTTCGTCCGCTACCACCACGGTCACCCCCTCTTCCTCCTCCTCCTCCTCCTCCTCCTCCTGTCCCCTAGAAGACAGAACACTGCTGAAGAACAGCTAAGGCGCCCCTTTTACGATGTCATCAGACCCACGGCTTCAGCTCCCCGCAACGGGGCCCTTCCGACCCCCGACGCACGCCCGCCCCCCCCGCCCCCGCGTCCCTATCTGCCTCTCATCCCAAGTTACACTACGACCAGGGAGGGGAGGTGGGATTTGGGAGGGGGCAGCAATAGGACATGTCTGGGGGTAGAGAGAAAGCGTGAGCCCAATACAGAACTTCACAACATTTACTTGAGGCTTTTGGGAAGGGTTTCTTTTTGTTGGGGGGGGGGGGGGTATTTACAAGAAAAGTGTTCAGAGAACGGCCACAGCGTCGGACAGAGAGTAGGAGAACGCGCTGGAACAGAGAAGTCTTGGAAATAGTTAAAAAAAAAGGAAAAGATTAAACCTGAGCATGTACATATTTGTTCTCTGTACAATTTGGGTGTGTGTATATATCTGTAGTTTACTGTAAATTACCTTAACCTTTGAACGCTCCTTCCCTTCCACCCAACCAATCACCACTTAAAGGCCATCTATCTGCTAGCCAGTAGCTGCAGTCCCGGGAAAGGGAAAACGCAGTATTTCATTTTCTTTCTTTTTTCCCCCCCTTCAAAACATTTTTGCTTGGTACCAGTTGTATTATCTAGGGAAAGTGTTTTATGTTCCGGGAACCAGCTGTACTGTCCATGCAGTCCCGATTACTTCACACTCCTCCAATTTGGCACTCTTGTCGCTTGGAACGGTGACTCCTCCCTCCTTCCCCCTTCTTTAGACACTCATGGTTGAAGATTTTTAAGCGAACAACAGGGATGGTGATCTCCCGTTTACTCTTAGAGTGGTGTTTCTACTTTTGGCCCAGTCTTATTTGTGTTCAAACTCTTTAGTTTGTTATCGGCTAATATTGGATCAGTATACACACGGCAAGTTTAAAAGTATTTAGTGAAAACTTTAAAATTGTATTCCAGAGTGAGGTATATCTTTAAAGATTTAACCAACTTCTGCCTGGAGGTTTTGCAGGGAAGGCTTAATCATATGCCTCTGAGCTGAAGTGATTTCCCACGGTCTTGGCTATATGGTTGTGAACAATGCACTATAAAATCCTGATTTGTTAATCTAACAAATGTAACCAGAGTCATGGTTACAAATGGATGAATTAACATTGAAGATTTTACTGTGTACTTGGCTATACTGTCATGCTGTCACGATACAGGACAAAAAATCAAAATGAATGTCCCATGGAAGACAAGTCTTCACAGTGAGGGTATTAATATAGTATGTATGGGTGGGCGGGTGGGTGGTCCGATCTCCAGATTTAAACTATGACAATTATAAACACTTACAGAATTCTGCTTGTTGCTTCATACAAAAGCCAAAGAAACTGAGATGAAATGTGAATGCTAGTTTGTGCTGTTAACCTGCCTCTGTCGCTGATCTAGCCATCATCTTTTGGTATTGTGACAGCCCTGCATTTCACATACAAATGTCAGTAAAGTGGGACATGGGCAGTATTTCTAGGAGCAAGTTGGGTTACATTAGTGGGTAACATGGCAGGATTCATGATGCAAAATTGTTGCATAAAAGGTTGGGCATAGATTTCATCCATGAGTCATGGTCTTCAATATTGTAGCCTAGCCACTGAACTAGCTGTGCTCACACACTGCGAAAAATCTATGTTCCCAGAAGTCATCCATCTGTTTTCTTCAACCATCTTGGGCTCGTGTTGACCTGATCATGACTTTTCCTCCTTTTCGTCAGTGTATGAGACGCTGTGGGGTGATCTTGCTAGCCAGGGATCTATCATGCGGTAACTTCAATGTCTCATCTCTTAATATGACACCATTAGTGCTGCACCTGGCAGTCAGCCAGCTAAAATCGTCTGTACACATGCAGAGTCAAAGGTTTAGCTCTTCAGTGGCTTGCAACACTCCCTGCTTTACCTAGCTAGTTGCCCTGATGAGTAGCACACCCAGTGTAACCACCCTGTTAAAAGCTGTTTCTGCCCTTCTCATGGAGTCTGGGATGTGTGTTGGCTTTGGTGAGGTGCGTCACAGTGTTAAAAGTTAATGTAAATGGAGAGAAGCTAAAACTGTGCACAGGACTGCCAAAGCCTAACCCATGCTTCATCGCAATGCCATGTCGCTTTTGCCAAGAAACAACTTATTTTCAACTGAAAAGGTGAAGTGATTATTTTCACCGACAGTCTTTGCGACAAATTATAAATTGGGTTTAAGCTTCTAGTCTGCAATACAATACGGTACAGATGGTACAGCCTAAAGGACGCACAGTATCAGCTTACATACAAACTGACAATTAATATGAAAGACAAGAAGCAAGGAAGCGTTCAGACTAAAAGTGTAGGAGTCTAGCCCTGCCCTGGCTCAGTGTAAACACCTGACCCCCTCCCTCCCCAACACCAAACAAACTCCAGGAGAACCAGCACTCCTCACATATGCCTCCTTCAACTCTCCTCTTTTTAGCCTTATTATGTGCCGTCACTCATCTCTTATCCTTTGTTCCAATGTGCCATCGTTATCGCGAAAGTGGGTTGTCATCATCTCTGTAACAATCGGGTTTCATGTAAGGGGCAGGCTGCAAAATGATGTGTGTCTGATAGGTTTGGATGAGTGGATGGATAAAGGGACGACTGGAGATGAAATGGCTGACCTATGTCAGTTTTGTTATCTGCCTCAGATGTGGCAGGCTTTTAGCCCGAAGGACCAGAACCATACGACGCTGCAGGATTTGAATCTCTCCACGTCTGGGCATGCTGCTTACTCTGTAAATACACCAGGGGATCCAGTGGTCTCTCATCTTCTGTCTTCCTCCGTCTCTGTGTTCTTCTTAGTGAGGCTGCAACGCTGACACAGAACTAGACGTGGACTTTAGGAATGTATAAACTGTTTAGTAAAGTCTGAGGGATACATCGGTGTTGCATACACAATGCAGCATGATTCCCATAAGCCAATGGGACAAGGACCATCTTGGTACTGAGATTGATTTAAGCAACCCCAGGCAGCCCCAAAATGGTAGGGTTCAGATCTACTGCTTGATATCCTCTGCCGGGTCATATGAAGAGTTCTTGGGGGGGGGGGGGGGGACGACGATCATTACCTCATCCTGTCTGTAAGGTGTAATGCACACATTTTGCCAATCAAGGGCTTTTCCAACCTTCGTCAATCATTCAGTGTGAATTTGACATACCTTTGAAACGGTCAGTTTCATTTAGGAACAAAACGTTTTCATATAGCCTCTGTTAGTTCAGCACAGTGTTGTTTTATATACAAATATAACAATATCTACATAGGTATTCCCGCCTCGCACTATTAACCTGTAAAGCTCCAATGGGCACATAGTTACCTGGCTCCATCTGACTAAATAACTCAGAGCTGCTTGCTATTGGGGGTTGTACACGTTAGCACTGACAGTATTGGTGTAGACAGCACTTTTCTCTATAGCATTAGAAGTGAATATTACTTCTGGTTGGTTTTTGGCCAAGGCATTCCCCTTTGTGTCTGTTCCTTGAGTTTGTGTGTGTGTGTGTGTGTGTGCGTGCGTGCGTGTGTGTGTACATGTACATGCACGCGCAAGTGTTAAAAATCATACCGACAGCTCTGGGTGTTAGAAACTGAGCCTCAATGTCTTCAACGTTCGCCTCAATCATGGATCCCTGCCTCCTTTTCGCTCTTGTTTTCTTTCATTTGAATGTGCCCCAGTCCCCACACACCATAAAATCCCTCCATCACATCATCTTCTGTGACCTCTGAAGCCTAATTTATGCGCCATGCGTATGTCGTGCAATGGCACGTGAATTAAACTTTACATATCGTTGTCCATTTGTCATTGTGTTTGCCCCCTCTTCACAGCCAACCCACATTGGCTCTGAAAGCAGCAATTACAATGTTTCATTTCCATCCACGTGTAGGGATATGATTTGTCATGTTTTCTCAGGTGTATACTTTTTTTTTCTTACCACAGCACTCTTGATTAATGTAATTTCTTTTTTGTTTTTGTAATCACAATTGTGCCATTTATTATGGCAATGACATTCATTTCTGATGGAAACATTCCTGTCTTTACTGTTTTCCACACTGCCTCATTATTAATGGTTTATTTACCTTTGTGTGTGAGGGGGGATACAACAACTCCCATTCTGTATTCTCATGTTTACTTCTCTCTCATTACCTCCTGTGTCTTTTTTTTTTCTTTTTAAGAAATGCTCTGATCATGTTCTTGAACATTGCAAAGTTCCATGAATCTGTTTTCTGTCTTACAGTTGGGCGGAAAGGTCAGGTTGACCTTATCCTGGGTTGTGTGGATTGATTACTGTAAAGAAACAATGATATGGAACAGTCTTAACTTGTCAAGTATATATTCAGAAAGTTGAGAATCAGTGCTGACAACTGATTTCGGCATCGTTGCAACTTGTATTTGTTTACAAAGCCTTGGATTGTGTCTGAATGAGAAATTTGAGCATTAATATCATGTAAACAAGGCCACAGATAAAGTGGCACATGGTGAGGCAAGAAATAAAATATTTCAGGGTAGAGCTGGCAATACAAACAAAGCAGGCCTATATAATGTCTTCAGTCACTACTCAATGCTGGTTCTGACTCTTGTGTTTCATTTCATTGTTTGAAGCCTAACTTATACTTCGTTCTATCACTGTGCCACTCGTCAAAAAGGTTTAGTTGAATATCAATTATCTGTGAGCAACAAGTTCAAGTATAAATTACTTTACACAGTATTTGTCAAAGTAGCAAAATATGTGAATTAATGGCCTATCATAGAAGGCAGTGGCACTGATTGGGGTATCAAAAGGGATTGTTCTTCTACTTTAAAATGTACATCACCAGGACAAATCGTGAAATGGCCAAATGAGGGATAGAGACATTTGTCTTCGTAGAACTATAGCTAGAAGGGCCTACCCGTGCCACATAGTGTGTGGCACGGTTCCATTGTACCCAACCTGTTCCATGTTAGCTAGTGGAGATTGGACACCCACTCAAGGCCATTTAGAAGAAAATAATTTGTTGTCAAATTGCCATGACGCTTTGCTGCTTGTCTTATCGGCCCTGCCATATCAAATGTACTGTGATGTTTTAGGGCTGGCAGACAGATAGGCCAGCCACGCTCATCATGCCCAATGTGGCAGAAATTTGCTTTGTGCCATAGACACCAGATCAATGTTTCAATGTGTGAAACTGTTCAAAGTCTGAATGGGTTATTCTTTTTTCTATTGTTTTTGTCTTTACATTTATTTTTCTTTCCTGTTAACTGTGATTGTAACGTGGGCTTTGATGCCCTGAGCCAAGCATATTGATGCAAATCAACAGTGATAACTGTCAACCGTGTTATCATAGAATCAAGTCACTGTTTGTCTGATGAGATCAAATATGATTGGAAGATTATCCTAGAATCCCAAAAGCTCATATCCAATCAGGAACCGGGACGTAACACATGTCACACCCCTCATCGCCCAGTCTCACATGTATCTTAGTAAAGTTGACCAAGAACTCAACAGCCACACTTGCATATCGTTATCAACATTACACCTTAAAGATGCACTGGATATTCATCATCATTGTCATCGCCATTACCTTTTGCCAAAATTCCTGTTTTCTTTGTGAAAAGGGGCATTTTATCACATTCTTTATTTTTTTGTTTTCTATGTTTGTTTTTACTTTTTTGGTCTGTTTTTTATACTTTGTTCATGGACTCCTCCATTGTGTTGATCAAAAATGAGGAAGAAGTTGGAACAATGAGAAGAGAAAAAAAAGAGACAGTGAAAGACCAACTCAAGGCAGCTACTTACGAGTGACTACTGTAAAATGACTAACTGAATAAAGACAATGGGGTTGTTTTTACAATCTTGTGTCTGCCTCTGCTACTTTTTCCAACTAAACTAAGAAACTTTTGGGAGACCGGTGTCCAAAAAATGACAACACATCAGTATTTCTCAACGAGTACAATAAGGGGGCTTGTAATGTTCCGACATGTTTGCAATCTGTAAACAGCTTTAATGGAGCAATACTAGGTTCTTGACTTCATCGTAAAATTTGGATCCCAGTGCAAGACCAGTTGAAACCCATTCACACAGATGACAGGGACAATAAAAGGGCACTGGGAAAATAAAATTATTGTTTTCTAGGTAATATATTGACCTTTGTGTCCCAAACAATTACAGTGCAACAGTAGAGAGAGCTTCAATTCATAGATTGTCATTAATGTATGGTGGAAAAGGTACTCACATTTGTTAATTAAAAGTATCAATAGGCTACTGCAATGCAGAAATACAAGTAAAAGAAATACAAGTAAAAGTCTGGAATTCAAAATGTACTTTAGTATAAGTACAAAAGCATTGGTATCAGAATGTATACTTAGAGTACCAAAAGTAGAAAGTAAGTGGCCGAAATGTATAGGGTTGAATGAGGAGGTTCCCAAATATTTATTATAGTCAGCGGAATAAAACACAACGTTTCGGCCTGTGTTGGCCTTCTTCAGGTGTACACCTGTTTTACACCTGAAGAAGGCCAACACAGGCCGAAACGTTGTGTTTTATTCCGCTGACTATAATAAATATTTGGGGAGCTTCGAGACGGTGTGCGGTCCTTCACTTCTTTTTTGCTGTACTTATTTTTTGGTCCAGCACCCGTCGTAGTCTCTTTGGATGTGCGTGTATCCACCGCCTCAGATTGAATGAGGAGGTTAACATATGTTTTGTAATAATAATCAAAATCTTCAAAGTAACTAGTAACTAAAGTTTTCTAATAATTGTCGTGGAGTAAAAAGTACAATATTTGCCTGAGATGTCGTGGAGTAGAATAGAAGTAAAATCCTCAGGTAAAGTAAAAGAAATATCTCAACATTGTACTTAAAGGGGCACTCCACCACTTTTCAACCTATGTTCATATAATTGGTCCTCACTCAAATTCTTTTTTTTTTTTTTTTCTCAAAGGAGGGCTGTGGGCAGGTCAGAAACCCATCGTCTTGTGACATCATCGATTGCCAATCCAGCTTATAGAAACTGCAGGCTTTCTATTCCTGAAAAGTTGCAATGTTAAAGTGGAAGCCATTGTTCTCGCGATAATAAAAATCTAAATATTTTTTTCAAAAATATTGATTACATTCTTTTTGGGAAAATGATGATGTCACAAGACGATGGATTCTGAACTTCCCACAGCACTCCTAGGAGACTTGGACTGAGTAGAAAAAAATTGTGATATTTTATCATGAACATTAGTGAGGACCTATTATATTTATATGAAGACAGGTTGAAAAGTGGTGAACTACTCCTTTAAGTATAGTACTTGAGTAAATGTACTTAATTACTTTACACCACTGGCAATGTGTTGGTGTGAGTTTGATTTCTGAAATCCAAATGTGTCATTGTTGTGGGCTGAAACAATATACTATCTTTTAGCTGCACTAGATGGAAATGGGGCGACATTCACACAAAGATCATGAAAGGCATCCATATCTGAATGGGTAGAGAGAGAGCTGAGAGGCTGCCTGACTGGTGTTGTTTTTGACAGCAAATTTTGATTTAGTTTTAGTCATAGTCTTTTGAATAAAATCTCATTTAGTTTTAGTCATAATTTAGTCTCCTGAAAAGTTTTTGCTTTAGTCTAATTTTAGTCGACTAAATATCATGAGATTTTATTTGACTAAATCTACAGTTGATTTAGTCAACTAAAATGTATTTTGGCAGGCCTTGATGGCATCATAATGACTGATTTTACACTTGGTTGCATGCTGAAAATAGCCGCTGCGACGCGTTGTGAGCTTGTAGATCGGCTATTTTTAGCAAGCAACAACACCTGAGAGCAACCAAACATAAAATTACTTTCTCCTCCACTAGTCCCTCCCTAACATTTTAGTCTAGTTTTTATTTTGTTGACGAAATTCTCAATATATTTAGTCTTAGTTTTAGTCATCACAGCTTAGTTTTTATTTTGTTTTTATTTAGTTTTCGTCAGTGAAAAAAACCCAGTCGACACACATTTTTCGTCATAGTTTTAGTCGACGAAATCAACACTGCGCCTGACAAACAGAAGGTCCCAGGTCAGCACCCTGGTCCAGGTGTCCCTGAGCAAAACAAACCCCTAGTGCTCCATGGGTGCTGCCCCATAGCTCAGTGGTTCCCAAACCTTTCAGCTCGAGACAAGATCCAAAAGAAAGTTTTGATGTCTACCGGGGACCCTAGTAAAAATAGCAGATCTACAAGCTCAAAGCGTGTCACGTTGAGTGATTTATTTTTATTTGATTCATGACATTTTTCTGATAGTCTCCTGACATTTCTTTTTCATTTCTGACCTTAAACATGGGTCCGTGAGGACCACGACCTAAACATGGGTTTTTGGGAAACAGTGCCGCAGCGGGTTAAATGGAGAGGTCACACTTCACTGTATGTCTGGGCTGTATGGGCCTGTGCGCTAGCAACTTCAAATCAATATTGTGATTAGTCCCTCAATTATGATTAATGAACGATTATTTAAAAATGTGCAGATCTACAAGCTCATCTGCTTATTTTTTTGTTGCTTTTTTCATCTGCTATTTAGTAGATTATAAATTACTATTCCTTGACGTATAAAAACATCTGCATCCCACTTATTCAATTGACCTACATGAGCTTTGAATGAAATTGCGTTGCTATAGAGAACAGCTTTTTGGGTCCAAGTTTATTGACCCAATAACACTATACACAAAATAAATTTGTTAGAAACAGCTTATAACAGAGGACACTTGTGGGTAATTTTCCTTCATTCATTGTTGATGGTAGTGTGAGTGATTTGTATTTTTTTAGGAGAGGCTGGAGCTCTGTATTGTGGCAGTGATCATTTCTGTGTGGAGCGTTTGTTCAGTGTCCGGGTTTAGTGGACAGAGAGTATAGGGACCAGGCCTGGAATTTCATCATTTTAGGGGCAAGGCCACTTGGCCTTTGGTGTTGCATTCTTTGAGGGCACAAAGGCCAAATGCCAGGGCAGGAAGGCCATCAAATAAAAGAAGATTTTAGGCCATTGAAATAATTTGTAGAATTCAAGTGTTAAGGATGATAACCTAATCTGCAGTGAAATAGATAAATGATGGTATTTACAATCTGATCCATGCTCAGCCCTGCACCAACCAAAATCACTGGATTGGTTTAAAGATGGGGAAAAAAACAGTGGTGACTACATGACAAGAAAGAGACACGGTGTCTACTGTCTACATATTGACAAGAAAGAGACAAAGGAGAAAGTGGTGCAGTCAGCTGAGGCATTAAGGCCACTGTGGCCTCAGGTCATGCCATTGTTTTTAGGGGCACAAGGCCAAACTGAGGGGCAACGGCGGCCATGGCCTTCATGGCCTCCATGAAATTCCCTCCCTGATAGGGACCCAAGTTTATTTCCTGTCAGCCAGGCTACTGATATCAAACTAGGGATGGGACGTTATGAAAATGTCATATCACGATGATTGTGATAAAATAAATCGTGATTTACTATATTATCGCGATAATCAAAAGCCATTATCCTGAACAAAAAATGGCAGATCGGCTATTTTCTTGCAAAGACATTTGATAGAGTGAAAAAAAGACTTTATCAAGTACGTATATTATAAGTACTTTTTTGAGCGGTGGTCACACCATCTCCTATACTTGGCCGTGTGTGTGTGTGTATGCGTGTCTGTATGTAGCCTGTCTGTATGTAGCCTGCCTACCTTTAATGTCCACACATGTTAAGGGAGGGGCGCTGTTGTTCAGGCCAGGCACACACACACACACACACACACACACACACACACACACACACACACACACACACACGCATCCTCCACCGCTCAGTTCACACGGGTGTGATTTTACCAATTATAAAGGGTTTAAGTGGTACCGGATATGCAGCTTGACGGAGGACAATATCACGATAAATTAAATATCCACGATACGATTATCGTGAGTGTTTTTTATCACGATAAACGGTAATATCGCTTATCGTCCCATCCCTAATTCAAACACGGCAACAGGAATAAACGTTTGAATGTTTATGTTATCAATTTAAAAGGTCTATAAAGTTGGTCTACATGAGCTGCTATCAGCCTGCATAGGCCTACATGTGACCATTGGAGAATACCTTATGATTGATGATAACATAAATTTCAGGTCACGTACAGGCAGAGTCAGTTTGGGTCAACAACCACTGGGGATCAAATCTTCCTGCAACTAAACTGAGATAAGATATTACAGCAATCCAAAAATGAGAGCAAAAAAAACCAACTAATCTGACTATCAGATTGCGGGGAATGAATGAATGAATAAATGTTTTATTTATGTGCATTCTTTATATTGTAAAACGCATGAGTAGGCCTAGGTCTATCAGGTGCCATCTAGGTTTTGAACTTAAAAATGATCTATTTAGATAGATACCTTTATTATCCCAAGGGGCAAAATCAGTTTTCCAGAGGCAGCAGCCGCAGCACAGCATAAGGTTATTTACAAAGTTACAGAGAAGTATGAAAAAGATAAAAAGAAAAAACAAGAACAGAGTACAGTAAAGAGCAAGGTATATCAAGAAAGGGAACACACACACACACACACACACACACACACACACACACACACACACACACACACACACACACACACACACACACATATATATATATATTAGGGCTGGGATGCGATTACAAATTTTAATCTAATTAATTACAGGCTCTGTGATTAATTAATCGCATTTTAATCGCACATTGATATTTGACCTGAGAAGCATTTTTTTCAAGTAAAACACATTTTGTTGTACGAGGGAATCAACGAGTGAGTTTTTTAAATCTAAATTTCGCATCCACTGGGCCAAGCAAAGCTCTCTGATTGGCTACTTCTCCCTTTGAGTTTGTTGTCTCTTCTTGGTTGGTGCATCGCTATGATCCGTATGCCCGAAACTGAAGGTTCTGTGGTGCAAAAACTAAGTGCGATTAAAATGCCTTAATTTTTTTAATCGTGTTAATTTTCTGTAATTAATTAATCGCAATTAATCAGTTAAAGTCCCAGCCCTAATATATATATATATATATATATGGGTCAGTGACGTGACGCCCCAAAAAATGTGTTTTTAAAAAAACTTTAAATTGCAGGCATAAAAGTTATTTACTTTTGTTCTACTCACTCTCAACCTTATGGAAATACATTTTGTTTTTAGATATTTTATTGGAATCAGACTTTATTCAGCAGTTTGTTGTACTTGTGCCTAAAATCGTCATATGGTGTGACATGAAAATAATTGTTCATAAAATGAAAATGGAGTACATCTTTCTTAAGTTACTCACTTTATCAAAGTCCTTTATCATAACTAACCAGTGATCCACTATAGTTTTTTGAAAATTAATTATATCTGTATATTTTGTTCATAATCGACACTCTGTGTGAGGCCCATGTTCATGATCTTACAACATATTTTAAATGTATTCTGTCAAAACTTTCTCTAAAATTACACAAATATTTGTGACTCTTCCTGATAATATTCTCTATGTAATCCATAAACATTTTTTTTGGTTTAATCATTAATAAAGGTATGATTTTTCACTATTTGGAATTAGTGTCACACCGTATGATCATATCTTCATGTGTCAAAGCAAACTGTGTTTTAACCTACCTATTAGTGAGTACTGAACTTTACTGATTGATTAAACAATTACCCAGGATAACATGGCCTTAATATTTCTGAACAGGATATTATTGTAGGGCTTTAACATGGGATAAGAAAGAATTGTAGTAGTAGATGGATGATGAGGATGTGCACAGGAATGCTACGCACACCTAAGTCTTCTGCCGGCCCACGGCAGAAGGATCCTAAAGAGACAATAAGGCGCATAGCCACACTTGGAGCCAAGGCAACATTTTATTAACACCAATTAGTGGAAACAGAAATCAGCATTCAGGTAAATTGCTTTTTTCCGAAGTCTCCTGAACTTGAACACAGCATTTTGTGTTGAACAAATGTAATTAGGAATCATGACATTACACCACATCTCCACTAGCTAAAGAGTGCTGGGTTGCGCAACTCCGAAAATAGCTGATCTACAAGCTCTCGCAGCACAACGTGTTGAGAGCTTGTAGATCAGCTATTTTCGCTAGTTTTGTCTCGGGTCCTACCTTAACACTGTCCACTGTCCAGTCCAGTGAGTGAAAGTACAAAAGTATTAGATCAGATTAGATTATACATTTAGACTGTATTGTACATCAGCCAGTCGTATTTGGTGAGGGTAGCAAACCGGCTGCCTTGTTGCGGTTCTGCTATGCCACAGACACCCTCCTGCTCTTCGTAGAAAATGCAGTCTCGCACCTTTGGCTCCTCTCTCCTTGCTGGGTCATTGTTTAGTTTCTCCCTGTACTTTCTCGTTCTCTCAGCACTTGTCATTTTCCAGCTGACAAAAGAAAATGGAATGTATAGTTTAAGACAAAGAGAAAATATTGTTTAGATTGAAACAATATGTTAAGGTTTCTGTGAAGGGGTTTCTGCTCTGTCTGATGAATTTGAAGTATCACTGAATGAAGCTAAATTACATTTTATGTAAAAATGTTTAAAACAAATGTTTAAATGTACAAAAGAAACATGGAACTTTGTTATTTATTGTTATATCTGTAGTTAAATACAGTATAAATCATATGGTGTGACAATCAAGTCATATGGCGTGACAAGCAGACATGTCACACCATTATGATTAAGTGTCACACCATATTACTGTTTTCTGCATTTAGGTTTACCTTGAGGCTACTATGTACACATTAGCATGCTAACAGCATGCTAGCTATAACAAAGCAACCTAGATCTACATGGAAATATGACCAAAACTTCAAATAACTTAAGCTTTTTTTAATGAAAAGGTGTCACACCAACAGACATCCAAAGTGGTGAGTTTGTCAAAGTTTCAACAAGATGGCATTTCATGAAAATGTTAAAATCATAACTCACCTCAGACACCTGTCTTGCAGTTGTGCAGGGAGTGCTGAATAGCCTTACAGAAGAAGGACCTCTCTAGCCAATAGGTGTCCAAATAATTGCCTGTTTAATTTGTCCAAACTAGTGTCACACCAAATGATTTTGGTTTGGGGGACAAAATGTTTTTGATCAGAAATGACTGAAAACATTATGCTTTGACTTTGAAAAGATATAGGCTCACAAATAGAATTTTTTTTTTAGCCTAAATTCATTTTCAAATGATTTTTAGCAATTCTTTTTCTTAGTTTTATTCAAGTTCCCACTTTGAGAAACAAGGTCAGGACAGTCACACCATATGAGTTTTGCCATGTTTGGTTGAAAATTCTGAAGAAATGAGGAATGAAATGTTTTAATCTTGAGTAAGTTCACATAAAGCTTAATGTCCTGCACAATATTCAGAAGGTTTTTGACAAATATATTTTTTATTTATACATGTTTGACACCGAGGACAGCGAAAACGTTACGTCACGTCACCCACCCATATATACACACACACACACACACACACACACACACACACACACACACACACACACACACACACACACACACACACACACACACACACATAAACGATAAAGTGTCCTTAAGCACAACTATCAATATAGAACAGTGCCCAAATCAAAGTGACCATATTTAAAACCTAAAGAGAGAGAGAGAGAGAATTAAGAAAGAAAGAAAGAAAGAAAGAAAGAAAGAAAGAAAGAAAGAAAGAAAGACTCTCACTTGACCTCGGTCCTCAGCTGACGCACGTGCGCGCGCAGGAGCAACCAAACCAACGCGGTTGCGCGTGAACAGCAAAGAATGGTCATGTGACTGTGAGAGCCCCAGAGAGGACGGAAGTCCCGCCCTCCCCAAATCCTTAACCTAAAACAAACTGCACCAAACTAACTCATGCCTCTATTTAACCATAACCGCACTAACAGTAGCAGTAGGCTACAGTATCTAAACTGGATTAGGTTAATAAATCAACCTAAATTCCTATGTATCTCAATGCATAAAGTAAATCCCTATGTTGTAGGTCTGCTTTGTCTATTTGAAAATAGCAGAACTGACTACAAGGCAGCCCACAAGCTTTGTGAGTTTGTAAATGTTTTTCAAGAAATTGAAGATTTTTGGAGAAACTTTTATTTTTTATTTTTTTAAAGAAAAGCATTGCAGAATTTAGAAATGTTTAGGGGGGAAATGAGAGGGGTTTTGGTTTTGGGATGCCATTAAAATGTCATTTTAGAAAGAAAATAAAAATATTAGGAAAAATATTTGAAAAATGTTTGAAATGTTTTAGATGGGGTAAAAAATAGATAAAGATAGATTTTTTTTGGCGTGCTCGTCAGGGCAAAACAAAAATTATTATGGGTCCCATCCCACAAATGGGTCCCGACCCAGCGTTTGGGCAGCAGCCAGGTTAAAGACATGGCTAAAACTTAAAGCGGGACTTCCGTCCTTTTGCTGGGGTGCCTCCTCCTGTCTGTCTCTAGTAAACCAACGACCGCAGAGGAGGGGAGGAGAGCCATATCCTTCCGCCGGGGAGACAAGTGCGGCCCTTTTCCCTCCCTAGTCTGCCGAGCGATCACACACACAGGATGCGAACAGGCAGCCCCGCTGCTAAGAAAACACGCTATTTGCTCCGGCTCACATCTATCCCACATTCACAGCAGCACTAGAGCAACACAAAAAAAGCCCGTCAACTGAAGTCGGACGTGCCGGGGCGGGGGGACAGTGAGTGAGTGGACAGTGGACACGCCGTTATCGCCGGGTGTTTTTTTGTTTTCTTATTTTTTTTGGCCGACTTCTCAGTTCTCATCATCATCCACGTTTCCCCCCGTTCGGTTAGCAAGCAAGCGCCGAGCAGCAGCAGCATCGGGGCTGAAGGAAATCTAATCCGGTTTGAGTTGTTGCGCGGCAATCGAAACCGTGAAGCGGTTAGGTTAGCACCGTTAGCATAGCGACGACTTGACTTCACCCCAGCAGCACCGCCCGGGAGGAGGAGGAGCAGCAGCGAGCGAAGCTAGAAGAAGCCGAAGCAGAGCAGAGCGGAGCGGCCGACCGACCGACCGGGGAACAAGGATGGAGCTCATCACGATCCTCGAGAAAACCGTCTCTCCAGGTGACAACCACCGCACAACGCTTGTTTTGTGTCAAGATAACGCCGTGTGTGTGTTTAGTTGGACTGGAGCCCGGCTCAATGTGGCCGCGTTCCGCTGTCGCTGGAGGAGTGGTGAAAGTTGGAACCGGTGCAAGGGAAGGAGTGCTAAAGTTGTTAGCTTGTTAGCATACTTTATTTGTTGGGCCGGTGAGTGCGCGAGCGAAAAATAGCCGACCTACAAGTTCACAGCGCGTGGCTTTCCCCACGCGCGGTGAGCTTGTAGATCGGCTATTATTTTCGCTCGCGCGACGCCGGCGCGCAACTATGTTGCTGGCTAGCTTGCTAAAGTAGCAGGCGGACACACACGGCCTGCGGCTCCATTCCATTCATGCTAACACGCTAACCGTGGCTATATTGAACATGCGTTATGTTGGCGGAAGGAAGAAGGCTTTTGGGGGTTTTGACAACAAGAGTTTAACGGGACAACCTGCCGGCTCGTCTAAATCTTCGTCTATATAATGTCAATAATAATATGAACGGGGTCGTTGCGGCTTGACGTGACTAAGCGTGATTTCTGACAGCTGCATTGCATCGGTAGCAGCAGCAGCGAGCAGCGACCCTGCCCATGCTGGGTTAGCTTGGGGACTCCCTCTTTCCAGGTGTTTCGCCTTCATTGCGTCTAAACACAAACATTTAATTAAAATACAACTATATCTCTAACCTCACAAATGGGGCTGTCACGATTATGACATTTTACATGACGATTGATTGTCACTCAAATAATTGCGATTAACGATTTAATTGTGGATTTGTCGTTGACAATTACATTTCTGTTTGGCTATTAGGCTTTGAAGTTGCACATCATGGCAATTATGACATAAATATACAAGAAATTTAGAAATTAAACTTAAATAAGAAATTACTGACATTGTTGACAACAACTGACAAATAGAACATTGATAGTGGAAATAGCTGATCTACAAGCTCACAACGCTTGTAGATCGGCTATTTCCACTGCTTTTTGAAAGTGTTTGAAACTATATTAACATTTCTCAACATGTAAACGATTATGACGATTATACAAAATAATTGCGATTACCTCAAATAATTGCGATTAGACGTGACAGCCCTACACAAACACTAATGTCTAGCCCTAACCTTAAACCTCACAGAAATGAACAACCTCAAAACCCTGCCCGCCTGGGCGAAACACCTGCGGAAAGAAGAGGTTCGCCCGTGTTAGCTTGGTATAGTTAGCAGGTTAGCAGCCCAGCAGCCCGCTTTTGCGGGGCTGTTCATGTGCAAATGAGTCGGCCCTCCCTTGCCTCGCTAACTTCGAGCACCTCCGAAGTGATCCGAGGAATGCAACCCGAGATATGCGACCCCACCGACGCTGTGTTGTCCCTGTTGAAACGTTGACATTTCTGAACCAGTTTAAATCATGTTGATCATTGCCAAGACTTTTAAATCGGGTCAATGGTTTAAGTTTGGGATCTGTGTGAAAAGTTTTGGCCAAGCTAGCTGACGAGCTTTAGGTTTTTTGGGGGAAGCATCAAGCATGTTGTTGGCACCAGAACCGCCGCATCCACCCTGTCGTCTAAACGTCATGTAATCAATGTTAATGAATCCAAGCCATAGTGAATGGAAGTGACCACTTAAACACTATGTCCCGTCATGTCTCCCACGACCACCCCACATCTGACGGCTCGGGGACGGCTGTTCACTTTATAGTTTCGGTACTAATGTCAAGCAAGCATGCTTAGCTAGCATTTCAGCTAGCTAAATTAGCTAGCATTACAGTGAGTAAACCCCCCTCCCTCTCTCCCTCTCTCTCTCCCTCAGATCGAAATGAATTGGAAGCGGCACAGAAGTTTCTGGAGCAGGCAGCCATTGAGAACCTGGTCAGTACTCAGTACTGTGTTTATTACGTTTAAACTGCTGTGTGAATGATGTGAAAGTAGGTTAGCGCCACGCAAGTATGGTGGCCAGATTGAGGAGGACGCTAGCTAGTAGCAAGTGACCCGCCCGGCTTTTCCCTGGGCTGGGCCCTCCCTCCACACACCCCACCTACACACACGACGGCTGACTAGTAGCGGCACACGCGCGTCATACACGCGCACACACTCACTCACACACACACACACAGAGTCGGACATCAGTTTGAGCAGTGAATGAAGGGAGACAGCCCCAAGCTTGCTAGCGTTAGCATTCCATGGCAGATGCACCCCAATCCCACCAGGGAAGGGCCGGGGGCATGGGGGCTGCACCACGCAAATACCTCTTGTGTTAAAATAAATGTACCCAAGGAATATCTGTAATTCTGTATCATTAGTCTGGTTAGCCCATATACAAGTTTAACCGTATATAAATGTATACTGTGACATTTTGGATAGTCAGTCCTCTGCAGGTAATTTAGCTGTTAATTTACCTGGCACAGTAACCTCTGACATGGTTATAGATGAATTGTAGGGAAAATGGGTGGATGAAGGCTGTATGTGTCCAGGAAACGCAACTTAACGTTAGACATTGAGGAGAAAATGTAGCATATTTGATAAATTGCGTTGGATTTTTCATTATCTAATCAAAGATAAGATAATCCCCCACCCCCCACCTGAAATGTGGACACAGATCAAAACATGCATTTGGACATGGGCACCGAACATAACTAGTAAAATATTGTTTGGCAGTTTGTCTGCTCATTTAGCTACTCTGACAGGTGAACCACCTCCACACAGAGGTCATATACCGGTATCTAGTGTTAGCCACTGTCAATCTAGCCTCCCTATTTTGTGCATGTCATGGGTGAAAATGTTTTTTCAAAGTTCGCTGCTCTACATCGAAGTATAAAACGGGGTATAAGTTGTCAATAATATGGCTTTCTAGTGCAATGCCAAAAATTACGTGTAAGGTTTTGGGGTAATGATCCACTCCGGCTCCAAACCAAAAGGCCAGATTCGTGCCCAGTGATGGAAGTTTTCCTTATGGATGACTTCACTTGGAAAAGTGCACCGACAATGCTCCAGTCAGCAACAGTCGGAACCATTAGACAGGAGATGGAGGGGCGGCCGACTTGTAAGACAGACCAACGCAGCGTTTTCTGTGGCTTCTAGAGGCCTGGTTGGTAACACAGCCAAGAGGGTGGGTGGCCGATGGGATACATGTCTTTTTTAAAGGAAGAGCATGCTGCAGTCTGGAGAAAGAAATGTGACACTCATTCAGAAGTAACATACTGGGGAAACATAAAGGGTTGTGTTTTTATTAGTTTGCACTTTCTTGCACATAATCTGAAAGTATTTGGATTCTTGAAATAAACTCAACCAGGTTGCAGATGAGGGAAGAAGTAAATTGCACGAAAAAAGAGCTACTTTATTTGCATAGTCATCTAGGCCAAGTTGTCATATTTATCATTTTGTAGTCTGGGAAAAGCACAACACATTGTTTGCGTATAGCAAAGATTAGATGGTAAAAAACTAAAAAAATATGAGCATGTATGTAAAGCTTGGCATGATTGGCTATTCATGCTTAAGTATTATACAGTAGTTTCTATTCTGCAGTTAGCAATAATGTATTATGATGTAAGATGATTTCCAGCTTAAGCACATGAACCTAGTATCCCTATTCTGGCCATGTCATGGGTGAACATTTGGTAGAAATGGATCTTAAAGCTCACAATGTCATGTGAGTTTGTGGGAGTGTTTTCTGCTGGTGTTTCAGTCCGAGTGTGTCAAAGGGTGCGTTCGGAAATGCGCACCGGGTGTGTGCTCACTGCTCAGTGTAGTGAGTGCCTAAACCCAACCCTAACCTCAGTAAAACTACACCTAAACTCAACCCTAACCCTAACCTTAACCTCAGTAAAACTATGCCTAAACCTAACCGTAACCCCTAACCCTAACCACACCCGGTGTGCATTTCCGAACGCACCCTTTGATACACTCGGACTGAAACACCAGCAGAAAACACTCTCCCGTGAGTTTGTAGATTGGATATTTTTGAGAGAGATTTTGTGCACGGGGGAAAGTAGTGGGCCAAGTACAGACACCAGGGAGAATATAGGGGTTAAGTAGTTAACACTCTGAAAAGCAACTATCAGCTAGTGTGCATCTGGACAAACATAAGGGGGTCAGTAGCTACTTTGACATACGGTCTAAGTTTAATAAGACATCTTATATAATCATCAAAGGATTTAGTATCTTTGCTATAGACACTGAGTCACTGACCTCTGCATGTCATTGAGCCTCAGTGCCTTCACCCTTTCTTTCACCATAGAAAGAACCAACGCAGAGCAGCATAATACAAAATCTTGTTGCAGTGGTGCTAGAAGAGATATGTTTATGGCCTTAGTTTGTGAGGAGCCTACGTGAAGCAAGCAGTCAATTGCTGTGGGGGATTCAAGATGGGTGTAATGTTTGTCTATATACAATATATATGCAGTATGTAACAAGCTGGTGTTAATGCAGCTCACTGTCTGTACAACCAGCTGTACAATATGTATACATGAATATGTGTCACCTCCGCTTATCTGTCCCCTACCCAACCCTGATCTCTGCTCTGTTCATGCGGAGTCCATCTTATATTTGTCTGTTTGACCTCCTTTCACATCCTCTCCTTGACTCTCATATCAGTGCCCCCCCTTCTGCCTCTCCCCATCTAATGCTATCGCCCCATGCTTTCTACTCTTCACCTCCTCTCTTTAATGCCTTCTCTACATTTCTTTCTATCTTCCACTTTCTCCCTTTGCCCTCTACCCTCTGAGAGAAAAGCACTCTTATCCTCTTGTCTCTCTAACAATGTTGCCCTTCACCTCTCCCATCCAGCCAACCTTTCTGGTGGAGCTGTCCAAGGTCCTAGCCAACCCAGGGAACACCCAGGTGGCTCGCGTGGCAGCCGGCCTGCAGGTTAAGAACTCCCTGACCTCCAAAGACCCAGACGTCAAGACTGGGTACCAGCAGAGATGGCTGGCCATCGATGCCAACGCGCGCCGGGAGATCAAGAACTTTGTAAGGAATCATGATGTGTTTATGCGGTTTTTGATTTAGTTAATCTGTGTGGTGGCATACTACTTAATACAAGCAAAGCTATTAATGATGGTGTCTGGTCTATGATGATAAACTATGCACCACGCTGAATTTGTGATGTATAACTTAACCATTGTATCTGAGACCTAGACAAATAGTTTTTTGAGATATTTACACCAACCCTTAATGCTTGTGTGGAGCTACCTTCCTGTGAGTTCCCCAGGTGATGGGTGTATCTGATCGCTTTCTCCATCTATCAACACAGGTTCTTCAGACACTAGGTACAGAGACATACAGGCCCAGCTCTGCGTCTCAGTGTGTGGCGGGGATCGCCTGCGCCGAGATCACAGTCAGCCAGTGGCCTGAGCTCATCCCCCAGCTGGTGGCCAATGTAACAGACCCCTCCAGCACTGAACACATGAAGGAGTCTACATTGGAGGCCATCGGATACATTTGCCAGGACATAGTGAGTACAGCCCCACACAAACATACACAGGTCAGACGGTTATATACGAACAGAACTGACGTCTGTTCCTCTACCTGTTGTGAGTTCTACTGTGTGGATTTTATGATGTCACAGAGTGAAATGGGGTCTACTTCACCTAGGAGACTGAAGATAGCAGGGCTTGTCTAATGTAGTCCTTTTGGTTTTGCTGGACCCCACAAAATGGCATTTATTCTGAATTCTTAGACATCTACAGTATCTGTTACTATCACGAATACTATATCTTAATACCTTGTTGACGGAGGATAAACATCCTAACCCTAAACCATATTGGTTGGACTAATATAGTGATTTGGGCCACGCCTTTTCTGCGAGACAGGACATTTCCTGTTGATTTAGATGTTGCTACTCCACACACACTCGTCTAACATGCTGCTGTGTGTTCAGGACCCAGAACAGCTGCAGGACAATGCCAACCAGATCCTGACAGCCATCATCCAGGGAATGAGGAAGGAAGAACCCAGCAACAATGTCAAACTGGCCGCAACCAACGCCCTGCTCAACTCATTGGAGTTCACCAAAGCCAACTTTGACAAGGAGGTAAGGAGCCAGAGTTGTGTCTCAATCTTCCTGCTATCGTTTGTCCTTTACTGCCCGGAATAGGATGGTTAGAACGGGTTAGAGCTCACACTATAAGGAGGGTTCTTTGGTTAAACCACTACTTATAATTAAACCACTACTTGTAATACGGTTCTCTGTGTTTGTGTGTTGCAGACAGAAAGACACTTCATCATGCAGGTGGTGTGTGAAGCAACACAGTGTCCTGACAACAGAGTGAGTACTTTAATTTACTTTATTTGTTTATTTAGACGGGATATTAATGGACATTAAATAAATGTGATGTAAATACACCGGATTTAACAAACATGCACATTTTCATCCGCAGTCCCCACACGAAAACATAAAACAAAACTGGCAAACAAGGGCGTACCTTGCATTAGGAAACAAAACATGCATAAAAAAACGTACAAAAGTCTAAAGTGCGTCTATATAATTTAGCAGCATTGTTTTTAAGGGCAATACAAATTTGTAACTAGTGCAGTGCTGTATTGCTTTCATATAATGGAGGATTCAAGTAATAAGAGGATACACTGTCAAAGTGCACTAGACTATTTAACTACATGTTCACAGGTTTGGTAGCCATCTTTTTTAGATTGTACTTAAAGGATGGAAATGATGGACAATCTCTTATTGTCAGTGGTAGGTCATTCCAGATTGAACAGCCCTGAACTGAGAGGTTGTTTTTTTTTACCAAAAGTGGTTTGCTGGTGTGACACTTCACAGTCCCCTCCAAACAAGCTCTGTCTGTAAAAATGGAGTAACCAAACAAATGGAGGAAAGAATATAGATACATCACTGGGAGAACTTTAAACTGATTCAGTTTTGTGATTGGTGTTCAGTTAGACCTCATCCATCCAGTCTAATCCTTTCACACATTCAATCAAGAACTTTGTAAGGAAGCATGATGTGTTGCATGATAATATTTTTGATTTAGTCCACCTGTGCAGTGGCATACTACCTCATATGATTTGTAATAAAAAAGCAAAGCTATATCAGTGATGTTACTAGGTTTTCAATGTAATGGATCCCGGGACCCACAGGTGGTCATTCAAATGGGTCCCAGAAAAGTTTTATGAGTACTCGATACAATGTTTTCGAGTGCTGTGAGCTTGTAGATCGGCTATTTTAAAAAGGTTTGCCTATTTCTTATATTTATTTTACAATTTGGCTAATGTTTGAACTTAGAACTACTAGAACTACTAAAACATGTGCCCCTAATGAATTTGGGCGCGCAAAATGGCGTTGGACGTCGGTGGAATCAAAACATTGACGTTTCTATCGCCTGTCTAAGACTTTCTACGTGGATTTTATTTGTGTTAACGTAGGGTAAAGTAGGATGCTTTCACCCATGAACAATGGTGGTGTCTGTGGAATTTTAAAATGTTTTTCTTTTACCGCGACCCGGTAAATTATTTTAATATGGACTCCAATGGAGGCGCATCCCCGGGACCCCAGGACCATGACATGAATGAGTCCCTGGGCGACTTGAATGAGTTTTTGATGCGGGATGCGCACGTAATGACATCACTGCTATATGATGATGAGTTGTGTCTGGTCTATGATGATAAACCATGCACCACGCTGAAATTGTGATGTATAACTTAACCATTGTATCTGAGACCTACACACATACAGTAGCTTTTGAGATATTTACACCAACGCCTCAATGCTTGTGTGGAGGCCTTAGTGTCATCACTGGGAGAGCTTTAAACTGGTTCCATTTTGTGTTTGGTGTAAGGGTGTTGTCATCAGTTAGACCTCATCCATCCATCCAGTCAAATCGTTTCACACATTCAGTTAAGTTTTCTTTCTTGATGTTGTTCTTCGTTAACGGTCCTGTTTTGTCGTACAGGTGCGAGTGGCGGCCTTACAGAACTTGGTGAAGATCATGTCTCTGTATTACCAATACATGGAGACCTACATGGGCCCTGCTCTCTTTGCGGTGAGACACTCTGCATACATTAACCACTACAGTGCATGCTGCATAGAAAAAAATGCAAAAATGGTCTTAGGCAGTATCATGCTGTCGGGCTGCTATCGCCTGATGTCTTCCTCTACATCCATCTGTACTTAACCGTCTTCTCTCCTCCTTCCCAGATAACCATAGAAGCCATGAAGAGTGACATAGACGAGGTGGCCTTGCAGGGCATTGAGTTCTGGTCCAACGTCTGTGACGAGGAGATGGACCTGGCCATCGAAGCCTCTGAGGTGTGTGTGAGTTATGTTTTTATTTTTTAAAGATCTCTCTCAAGCTCATTTCCCCCCCCTCTTCTCTTCCTCCTACTGACGTCAGTTCCTCTGCCTGTTGTGAGTTCTACAGTGTGGATTTTATGATGTCACAGAGTAAAACGGGGTCTACTTCACCCAGGAGACGTAGACCGCAGGGTCTGTCTAAAGTAGTCTATCTGGTTTTGCTGGACCCCACAAATGGCAATTGTTCTGACATTGTGTCAACCTAGGGATGGGACAATATGAAAATGGCATGTCACGATTATTGTGGCAAAAATAATTGCGATAATAAAAATATGATCAACTTAAATTGCCATTTTAATTAAACACTTGACAACACGTGAGCTAGTAGATGTGCCATTTCTGGCGAGCATACCAAATGCACTCTATACAGGTCTGTTTTATCGTGCATAGGGGGTTTAAGTGGTGCTGAATTTGCAGCTCAACAAAAACAAATTCCTCCTAGTGTATGAGGACAATTTCACAATAAATTAAAATCTTTGTTATACGATTATTGTGAGCAGTTTCTTATAACGATTAGCATCCCATCCCTATGACATCCATCCGTTACTATCACTTTCTTATTATCATTTTGACAGGATGATAAATCATGCACCATGCCTTAAATGTGATGTGTAACTCTTACCAATGTATTTAGGGACTTGCATACACTTTCTTGCTTGTTGGAAATGTTTATTATGATTAACTTTGCAAGCGGTGTGTATTATTTACTTTTGAGGCTATTGAAAGCTGTAGCAAATGTATTTGGTGCTTTTCAGAAGTGGGTAACATAAAAGTATTTTGTCCATTTATTTACTTGTGCTATAGAAGTTACTTGGATCCTGTCCTATTGACTTAAGTATTTGAATTGAAAACTGACCTAGATGAGTTGTTCCCAACCTTGCTCTTCTGGGACCCCTAGTACTGCTGGATTTCTAAATGGGAGAATCTGCAGTAAGGGGTTTCTGTGGATCAGCAGTGGGTGACAGCTAGGGCTGACCCAAAAAAATCGAATATTCGAAGCTTCGTTCGAAGGCAAGGTATTCGATTTTGAAAAAGATATTCGAATAATCGGCCGCGACCGTTTTGTCCTTTGGGGGGGGGGGGGGGGGGCGCGTGCCTTAGCTTGCGCCTCGCTTCACTCCAGCTTGATAGCGTCACCTCCTCCTCGCACACGTGTTAACATTAATAACAAGCCGACAACAACAACAAAAGCAAGCATGAAGCCATCAGAATGGTCGCCGATGAAAAGTAAGATAAAGCCCCAGACACCAATGTCTGAGTAACATCACCCAATGCAACTATTGCGACGCAGTCACACATTTCTGTGTCAAACCAATGTCATGCATGCGGTCGGTTGCTGTCTTCCACACGGCACATTCTGACGGAGACACAAGCGTGTTCTTCATCAGGAAACAAACAGCGAATATTGGATTTTACAAAACAGACCCCGTCACCATCAATCCCGTTTTAAAGAGGAAAAAAGAGCTTAAAACCAACTTGCTAGGCTTACGTTGTGGTGTTGATGATGACAGGTTTATATCGGATCTGCAAGCTCAAAACTGTCGTGCCCGCATAGTTGTCTGAGCCTGACTTTCGGTTGATGAGTGGAACGTTAAATCAGGCACACTGCAGTGCATTTATTTACTATAATATACTATTACATTTGCGTGTACATACAGTACACATTGGGACTTGGGAGTTAATCTGTTATATAGGGCTCTTGAATCGCACTGCTGCTGTTGGCTGTTGCAGCCGCGATGTTACATTATTTACAGTCATGATCATGATGTGATGTGATTATGTCAATCCTACTGTACTGCAAAAAACACTTTCTTTAATATAGAAAACATTTGTATCATAGCCAATTCTTCTTCCTCATTGTATTGTTGTTTTTAATGTAATGAAACAAAATAGGGAGCTTTATTATGAGGAAAAACAGGTGGGTTTTCCCTTTTAAAATTGGGTAAAATCGCGCATTTTTAAACACATTTCCTTAACGGTTATCGCTTATGTAGCCGATAAACTTTTGCTCCCGACATACACCGTCGCCGTCACCGAAGCTTTGAAGTTCGCTGGATTTTGGCAAACTAGCTTCGATTTTAATAATTGCAATCGAAGGTCAGCCCTAGTGACAGCATCTGTCTTGGTCAACTTGCTCACTCAAAAGCTGACTACCTCTCCAGCAGTGTTTACAGTGCTATTGGTTAAAACCACCCCTTTCATTTTAACTTTGGTCTGTTCCTTTCCTTCCTTACCCCAGGCTTCGGAGCAGGGCCGCCCCCCGGAGCATACCAGTAAATTCTATGCCAAAGGGGCCTTGCAGTACCTGGTCCCCATCCTCACACAGACACTCACCAAACAGGTAGGAACCATATGTTTGTTAATGCTTTGTCTCTGTCTGTTTGTCCAGGATTCTGTCTTTGCCAAATATTTTGCAGAAACGGACCAGTTAATATCTTCAGAAGATGTGATCTGTTCTTTTGCAACCTTTTCAATCAAACTCTTTTTTTTTTTTTTGTTCATTCATCCTGTTACTCAAGTAATCTCTCACTCCCCTGCAGTATTTCTGATTTATCCCACCCTACTCTCCTCTTACTGTCAATACCTCACCCCTCTCTCTCTTCCACTCTTATCACATGTCCCCTTTCTCTTGTTTCATTCAAAGTGTATTTTACTGACATGGTGCAGTGATCGCATACACACACAAAGAAAGTGAACTACCTGTAATGACAGTCAAGAGCACTTGTGTGTAAAATAAGTTAAGTAATCAAAGCAAAGCTAGTAAAGATGGTGAGTTGTCTGGTCTATGATGATAAATCATGCACCAAATGCTGAAAGTGTTGATGCATAACTTAACAATTGTATCTGAGACCAACGTACAGCATTTGACATACACACAGTTTTTGAGATCACACAAACGCTTCAATTAAATTGTGTGATTTGTCTTAAGGTTACATCAGTGTATTAAAATACCTTTAAAGTTCTACTTCTATGTAGTGGAAGTTTGGAGTCATACATCATATATGACTTAACGGCTGGCCATACTGAGATCCTCATTGGAGCAATATCGTTCCCATATGCATTGTGAGATCCATATGATAAAATGTAACGTTTTGATCTTTACAGTGCATGCAGTATTTCTGCCTCGTCCCACCTTACTCTTCTCTTACTGGCTCAACCTGCTGTGCATATAGCCTCTTTGTCTTCTGTTTCATTCAAATTCAAATTGTACTTTGCTGACATCGTCCCATCCACATCCAAAGAAAGTGCATGACCTGTAATGACACTCAAAAGCACTTATGTGTAAAATGACTCCTCCCACCCTCCGCAGGACGAGAATGACGACGACGACGATTGGAACCCGTGCAAAGCGGCCGGCGTGTGTCTGATGCTGCTGGCCACCTGCTGTGAGGACGATGTGGTTCCCCACGTCCTGCCCTTCATCAAAGAGCACATCAAGCACCCCGATTGGCGTTACCGCGACGCCTCGGTCATGGCCTTCGGTTCCATCCTGGAAGGACCTGAACTCAACCAGCTGAAACCCCTCGTCATACAGGTGACCCTGATTCACTGGGAACTTGGAACTTTATTCTATTTTTAAATGGACAACAAAGTTGGGGCAGGGGCAAGCACTGCATTACTGTGGTTATAAAACGCATACTGCAGAGTTGAGCTCACTATCACATTTGTTATTTAGTTTTTATAAATCTTTTGCTGGTGAAAAGTTACAGAAGTGCATATGTTTAAGCTTAGAAATTCCACGAAGACACTGATCAGTTTAGTTGTCGTCATGTTAAATTCTTCAGCTTCACAAATAGGGAGGAGCTATGATAATTTATTGAAGCAGACTGAAGCATAAAACAGTTGGAGTCGGTGCAAGTCCTACTTCTCTGTGTGGTAAAGCTAGCCTAGCTGACCTATTTTCTAACCCAAATGTTAAAGCTATACTGTGTAAGTTGCTCAACTAGTGGTCAGTAGCGTCCGCGTCTTTCGGCCGTTTTTCGCCGCGGACCGGGCCTCACACCCCCGCGTCACCCCCGCATCTGCCTCCATCTCGCCTCCATCTATCTTTGGAGGGGTCCCTGGTTCCTGTGCGTTCAGGCATTCCGTAGAAACGGAGTGTTTCACCCGAGTATAGATAGAGACACACGGGCGCCCACAAATATGGCCGCCCTATTGTGATGGCTAGCGACCCCACTTCAAGATGCGCTGTGATTGGCCGGCAGTGTATAACCCTCGCTGTGATTGGCCGGTAGTGTATGATGACGTCATTTTGCCGGGAAATCCCACCCCTGTCACTGCTAGAAGAAAATATATAAAGAGAAGGCTTCAGAAGCTGAAAATAACGGAGTGGGTGTTCTAAAACTTTAGCGATTTAAGAGTTAGGACAATTTTAAGATTTGTTTTATAAAAAAAGTTACATGGTATAACTTTAAGTCTCATAACTTGGCACATTCTGGATTTGAGTCGGGTGTTGTGGTGCATCAGGCTCATTTGGAACGAGGCATTGTGAAAATGGAAATTCTATACAGTCAAAGCCCTTATTTGCAACATGCATTTATGCACAAAGACCAGATGGGCTAGAGGCTCCTTTTAAGATAGGAATAATACATGCTCAAACATAAATCTAGATATTAAATGAACATAAAATATTAGGTAAGGGAACAATGTTTATTCGCTTATGGTTTGATGCCTTTTTAAGAAATATAACAATTTTGTTGCATTCTCAATTCAGATTGTAGATGGTTTAACCGAACTGATTGTCCAAATGAGGTTTTGCATAATGCAGTGCGATTGTTATAATTTATTGAGGGCCAATGTTTTGCCGGTGTCTTGAATTGGAATATCTTATGAAGCTGAATCATTGGTTGGTTTGTTCAATTTCTATTTTCTGCATAGTGGTATGATGGGGATGGCTAATTGGTACGACCAAATGTGAGGTTATTGATGCATCTGAAGCAGTAGAGATTTTATTTAATGGCTTTGCAGATTCACTTTATCAAAATGTATTTAAGAAGATTCCGTACTTGACCTTCTTTTGTTGGCTGTGTTCAGTTCACAGCAGGAGATATATGGTATCTGTCTGTAAACACTTTAACGTCATTGCTCACTGTCTCTCTCGTTCTCTTGTAATCTATCAATTCCACAAATCTCTGCGTGCGAGTGTCTGTCCTCCGTGTATCTTGAGAACCGCTGAACGAATCGCTTTCACTTTCTGTGTCTACTGCTGACACCCTAAGGGAGATGGGTGTTGAGTGTGAAGTCAGTTGGCTCAGCGGTTCTCCATATTTGGTATGCGCCACGATTCAATGCGACGACCTGGGTTTGAGCCTGCACTAGTATTACTATTTAATTTCCCCTAAATTAAGTAGCAGGACTGTCTAGCAGTCTGTGTATCCATCTGACCGATCAGCCAACTTAGTTTCTACTTTTTTCACGTGATGTATATTTTTAGAATATCCAACTATTAACTTTATAATCCTCCCAAATTTGGAGTCAAAATGTTGCACAGGGACATTTTACTTTTCTGCCCTTAATAACAAACCTTCCATACGTCACAGCCCTATTATAAACAACAAGGTGCTCAGTTCCTCATAAGTTGAGTAATAAAAGAAAAGCTAGTAATGATGGTGAGTTATGTCTGGTCTGTGATGATAAATCATGCACCAAATGCTGAAAGTGTTGATGCATATCTTAATCATTGTATCTGAGACCAACACACAGTTTTTGACTAACACACATAGCTCTTTGAGATTTTTACACAAGCGCTTCAATTCTTGATTTGTCTTTAGGTTACATCAGTGTATTAAAATATCTTTAAAGTCCTATGTAATAAACGTTTGGAGTCATACTGTACATCCGACTAACGGCTGGTCATATATTCTGAGATCCTCATTCAAGCAATGAATGCATCCCGAGATCCCCATGATACATTTTAATTTTTTGATCTTTACGTTGCTCTAACTCAACTCTTGTCCGTGTTGGTCTCTCCTTGATCCCCAGGCGATGCCCACCCTGATAGAGCTAATGAAAGACCCCAGTGTGGTGGTGAGGGACACCACGGCCTGGACGGTAGGCAGGATCTGTGAGCTGCTGCCCGAGGCGGCCATCAACGAGGTCTACCTGGCCCCCTTGCTGCAGTGTCTGATAGAAGGGCTTGGAGCCGAACCCCGAGTTGCCTCAAATGTCTGCTGGGTAAGCAACGCACAATTGTACACTGAACAGGGCTGTCACGATGACACGTTTTAATTTGATGATTAATTGTCACACACATAATTTTGACCAATGTTACCGAAAGCCTTTCCTGTTCAACAGAAAAGCTAAAGCTAGGTAGGTAATAGTGCTGGGCGATCGAAAATGGATCTCGATTCAGACTCCTATGCAATCTCATTTCTAATATGATCGTATTACGGCGATTCTATGACATCATGACACTGTGGCAGGTAAATAAACGTAACCCTAACCTCAGTAAAACTATGCCTAAACCTAACCCTAACCTTAACCTCAGTAAAACTATGCCTAAACCTAACCCTAACCGAACGGGAGTTCGACCTATGGGGCAGTCCCCCTTCACTCTATATATTAAAAATAAAAACACCCGCAGAACTAGACTTTTGTTACATGTGCTGCAGTTCCTGCGACTGTCTGCCAGTCCGTCCGGCAGACGTTAACCTGGCGTTAACATGTGAAGGAAAAATGTAGTAGCAAGCAGCTACTAGCTAGCACTGTAGCCATCTAGATTCTTGTGGAGGAAAATCGAGATTCTCATTTTAGCAAGAATGGCCCGGCACTAGTAGGTAATCTGAATAAAAACTGCCGAGCACTTTACCTTTTTGCTGAGATAACAAACATTCCTACATCACAGAAAAGGTGGTCAGTACCTTGTAAGTTTTGTTATAAATGAAAAGCTAGTAATGATGGTGAGCTGTCTGGTCTATGATGATAAAAATCATGCACCAAATGCTGAAATTGTGATGTATAACTTAACGATTGTATCTGAGACCAAGACAGTTTTTAGATGTTTACACCAACGCTTCAATGCTTGTGTCAAATGCATTGTCTTAATACCTTGTTTAAGTGTGCAGGTTACCATCAGAGTATAAAAATATCTTTAAAGTTCTATGAAATGCACTATTCTGAGGTATTTTAACTTGGGAACACATGGAAGAAGGAAATCCCTCAATACAGCGCAGAAAGACTGAAGAAAAACTAAATGTCATTCCTTCTTAATCTCATGTCACAGGTACATGTTACTTGAGTGTGTTTAGTTGTAGACCCACATTCATGGCAAATGTGAAACTAGTGAATGTTCAATTGAATGCCAGCTAATTATAGAAGCGCATTGAAGACCAAAGTAGTAATCGCTAACTGGAAAATTACCTAGCAATCACAAGACTTGAATGACTTGAAGTGAGTTTGCAGATGCAAGGAATTTGAATCGGTTAGTTATGCAACCATAATACATTATTTAATGCATCGTGCATTACAGAATTGTTAAAGATTTACAGCAAAACAAACAACCGGTTTGAAATTTAAATGGGGGAAATGCAGGAGTAGGTCCCTTCTTGTACAGGGAGCACATGGTTCTGGTGAGAACAGAAGTGATTGCTCTGCACTGATAGGAGTATGCATGCTGAATTGTATTAGCTATACATCAGTGGTCTTCAATATTTTCAGTCCAAGGACCCCTTAGTTGAGAGAGAGATGAAGCAGGGACCCCCACAACCTTTTCATAGATTCCATATAGTTTCATTGTTTGACAGCATGATCATCAGTGTATTTTGGATATATGTTAATGTGTGTTTTCAGATATTTAACCACTTGAACCGTCAATACTTGTGACCTTTCACAAGTATTGTATTGCTCTTTTTCCCCTCCAAAGCTCTTTGCCGAAAATAGCCGATCTACAAGCTCACAACGCCTCATAGCGCGAACGCTAGGGTTCAAGTGGTTCAAGTGGTTAATATAAAAAAGGGGAAAAAAATAGTTTCTATCACACAAAGATTTGGAGGACCCCCTGTAGTAACTCTGAGGACCCCCTAGGAGTCCCGTACCCCCTGTTGAAGACCCTTGCTCTATACATAATATAAATGGAATGAATTGTTTTCCTCCTCCAGGCGTTCTCCAGTCTGGCGGAGGCAGCCTACGAGGCCACGGACGCAGCCGAGGACCAGGAGGAGCCCGCCACGTACTGCCTGTCTTCCTCCTTCGAAATCATCGTACAGAAACTGCTAGAGACCACAGACAGGTCAGACAGACGGGTCAGACAAACTCCCATACAAAAACAAACTTTTCTTTCCAGTTTTCTCATAGCCTGACACTCAGCCTGAATTGACATTTCGTTTCACTCCATTATTCAGTCTGAACTTGCTCTCGTCTAAGGCAATTTCAAGGATGGGCGTTGCCAAAGAGGCAACCTTCTGCGATTGGTTCATAGTGTTATGTGTGGCTGGCTAGTGGCTAGCCTGTTGCTTGCTAGTGCTACTTGCTAACCAAAGAAACAGGCAGAATAGGAGCACTACGAACTAGTAATCAAACACAACATAACATGCCTGCTACTGGTGTTTCATAGCGAGATCGATACGATCGCATTTTACCGCAATTTACTGCGACGCGATGCACGGTACGGCGGTGGCGCTGGTTTACTTGGAAACGCACATGAGTTCTGGGAAACCCCCACCCACGCTGATCACAAGACGCTGATTCACGACGCTGATTCGCCGTACGCATTTTCGAACGAGGAAGGCCTCTTCAATGAGAGCAATTCTAGACCCCTGAATCGCCAAAACAAAAATTTAAAGGGGTGTGGCTAGCGATTCAGGGTCTGGAACTAGGCTAGTTTTCTCAACCTTTTCCTGTTAACGTCATGCTTTAAAGGGGCAGGTCACCCAAAATACAAAAAATATTGGGGAAAAAACAAAACAACAAAACAAAAGTTCTCTGTCCTGGGGACGGATTTCTATCTTGAGTCCCTAGGGGCTATTTATGAGATAAGTGCAGATTCGCAAAAAAAGAAAAAAGTCGAGCCGTCGGCGCTAATACTTTATTTTTTATTTTTTGCAAAATAAATTTCTGTCTTGGGATTATTTTTTGCTGATTTACCTTGTAAAAGTGTCATACAGTGTCTGCAAATATACCCCCTCCAACCAATCCGTGCTTTGAGATGAATAGTTTTGTCGCAAAATTGATTTCACTCAAGGTGGTATTAAAAAGGTCTTAAATTAAAAGTACTGACGCCTGCAGATACCGAAACGAGAGCTTCTCTCTGTATTTCAATACCCTGTTGTCTCCTTCTCTCCATCCAACAATCATTATCTATAATAAATGTTCTTGTTTATTTCATTACAAACCAGACGGAGTAATACAGAGGAGACACTCTGTTTGGCAATAGTGTCTGCAAACAAACGTGTTTATTCAATTCATATCTACAGTTCTTTTCCAGAACGATTCAGCAAAAATAATAGATTGAATATGAAATGTAGATGTGTGTGTCTTAAATGGAGCATTCATAAAAATAAAATAAAAATGTTACATAAAATGATCACGCTGTAGTAATGCTAACAAACCGTGTAAGTGTCTGGTCTGTGATGATAAACCATGCACCACGCTGAAGGCTGATGTATAACTCTTACCATTGTATCTGAGACCTACACACTACGTTGTACAGCAAGCTTAGGGCATAAAATATGAAATTCGGCACACTTGATGAATGTAATTGACAGTGCGTTTGGTCGGCAAAGCACACGAGAAGTTGGCCTTCAAATTATTTGTGCTTGTTGAACCTGGCTTCTGTTGCAGGTGACGCGTCAACTATGAAGTTAACCAAACAAATTACGTTAGTGGTTTTTACTTTTCTTTTTTTGGTGGTGTTCTCAGTTGGCATTGTGACACAATATCTCTTTATTAAATCCATACAAAGAATGGAGGGGAAGAGCTCTCGTCTGTCTGAACCTCAAGAATCACAATGTTTGATTGTTGGGTTGTTAAGCATGCACCGATTTGCTCCTAAAAGTTCATATTACGATATTGGAGGTGCTCTAGCATGTCCTGCCCGTTGACAATGACTCGAGATGTACTTGATGACCCTAACCTACAAAGTTAAATTCTAATGCATGAAAATCCACGTCCTGGGGTTCTTGAACTGTAGTCAGTTGGCTTGACACTGATGTTTGTGTGTTGCAGGCCTGACGGCCACCAGAACAACCTGCGCTCGGCAGCCTATGAGGCTCTGATGGAGATTGTCAAGAACAGCGCCAAGGACTGTTACCCTGCCGTCCAGAAGACCACCCTGGTCATCATGGAGAGACTGCAGCAGGTCCTACAGATGGAGGTAAGAGAGGAGGGAAAGGTCTGGACAGATGGAAGTGGGAAGAGAGGTGGGGCTGGCAATATGGAAGAAACTGTAAAAAAAAAAAAAAAAGTTAGTATAATGATACAAACAAACCGCTCAAGTGTGTCTGGTCTGTGATGATAAACCATGTCTGATCCATTATGAGAGACCATAAAAATCATCCTCTATTAATCACTGTCTGAGACCTACGCACTTGAAACCTTTGTGATTGATGGATTTTAAATGTCATCTTTAATATGGAGAAATGTTTGTTTACCACTTTATCTGAGACCTATATTCACTTTTTCCCACGGCACTAGCCAGCAAGCTGTGCGGACTGTAATGCAAATTACAAAAAATTAATGATACTAGAGGTTCGCGGCGCTACACGCCGCTCACATCTACGCCCCCTCGCCTCGTTAACGTGATTTTGAAAAAAAATTTAAAAATTTAAAAAAAAAATTTAAAAAAAAAAATGTTTTGGGGGGGAACTATTGTGGCGGAACTATTGTGCCGCAGCACACGTTTCCGGTCGGACATATTTGACGGCCGGACGCATTTCCGGTGAAGAACTCACGTTACGTTGCTGTAATGGGATGTACATACATGAAGATTATGTTAATGTGATCGGGACTCGTGCCTAAGTGATGGAATGTACTGGAATGTGGACAGTAGTGCTATTGACTATGCAAACGTGAGTACATCATTTGTTTAGCTAACTGTTAGCCTGGTGTTGACTCTACGTCAGCACGTATGGCGCTGGTGTGACGTGAGGACGTCGGCACGTGTTCCACGTGATCAGTCCTAGCCAATTGGAGTGCTGCATTTGGTCGTGTGGTGACAAATAAAAACCGCTGGCTGCAGTTTACAAATGTAATATAAGATATGCATGTCAAAGTCGGTGAACTGTGCCTTGAGTCGAATACACACATTTAAAAAAGTTGAATGGTAATGTTCCTGTAAGAAAGGCACAACTCTGTAAGAACATTTCTGTAAGAAAGGTATAACTCTGTGTCTCTCTCTCTGTCTCTGTCTCTCCAGTCCCACATTCAGAGCACCTCAGACAGAATCCAGTTCAACGATCTGCAGTCGTTACTGTGCGCTACTCTACAGGTCAGAATACACACACTACTGTCCTCTCCCCTTCTCTAGTGTTGCAACGTGCAAATATTACACTTATGTTGGATCCAGTTGACTTGAAATTTGAATGGCCATTAATTGAGGTGCACAACTTCTTAGTTGGTTGGTTTGTGCCTTTTTTCTGTGAATGTTGATTTTCAACTCTACTAGAACCATGAAACACAAACTAGAATACCTGGGGCCACATGTATGAAAGTTTGCGCAGAATCCTGGGTTCCTTTCTGGGTTCCCGTGCCAACAGCTGTCATTGGCATCGTTACCAACGTCCAGGGATTTTCTTTGACGGACATATTGTCCCTTTCATTCGTAATTATCTGCACCAGCAAGGAAAGTGCATTGAACCTTGGAGAAATGTCTAATTCATGCAACTATAATTGGTGATAAAGTAATGAATTCATATTTGACCTTGAGTAGAAGACTCCAATTTAAAACGGATGAATGTTGCTATGCAGGCCAATTTTATTGGACCAAAACACACTGCCTAAAAGTCTGCATACACTACCTGCGGAGTATGTGGACAGACATCAGTAAATCAGACTACTATTTAATATTGTATATTTCGGTTTTACACAGTGAATGGTGCCTGTTTTTTAAGTATTAGTAAGAAGCAACACAATTCACCAGTTCTGAAATGTAACTATGCATGTCATGTGAAATAGACACTCATCAAAATATGACATAAAATGCTCATTTGAACACCAGTAAAATGATAGAAACCGTGTAAGTGTGTGTGGTCTATGATGATAAACCATGCACCACGCTGAAGCCTGATGTATAACCCCATAGTATACCACTATCTGAGACCTATACTCACTTTTTCCCACGGGCTCTGCAATCAAGCTGTGCAGAATGCAATGCATTCCCAAGTCAGCGAAATATGCCTCGAGTCGAATACACCAATATAAAAAGTGTGAACGTTAATGTTGCTATTACATTTTTATTGAACTCTGAACAAAGACTATTTACTTGTTCATGCGCCATCTGATGTAAAGTTTCCCTTTCTTACAAGGGTGATTTTTGTGTAGATAGTACCTCATAATCCTTATGCGTTTACCATTGACACATATGGCCCCTGGTGGAGTAATTCTTTTATCTGCCACATTGAAAAGGCAAATGGTGCCATCTGCTGTATTCAACTAATCAATTTAAATATGAAAGACTGCGTCAAATGTTGTCATGCGCCAGCTGTTTTGATTTATACATTGCATTGTGTTCATGGAAGTTTTAACGAGTTTTGAAAAGTGCGTTCTAAGCAGCTATTGTTCTTGGTTGGTATTACAAAACCAAAATCTTGCAATGTAATCTATCGGTGGTTTTGGACTGGTACATGAGCCCGCTGTGACGTTGCTTTGCAGAATGTGCTTCGTAAGGTACAGCACCAGGATGCCCTGCAGATCTCGGATGTGGTGATGGCCTCCCTGCTGAGAATGTTCCAGAGCACTGCAGGCTCTGGAGGGGTGCAGGAGGACGCTCTCATGGCCGTATCCACCCTGGTGGAAGGTACACTGGCCCACAAATATCATACATACATATTATTTACATTTGTCACACGGTAAATGATTGTCATTGGTTTCTGTTGAACTCGAGTGAAAAGGTTCAACATATGAACAATGGATTTTCTAAAAATGGTGCCAAACATTGTCACTTGATAAACCCTGTGAAAGTTGTGTATGGTCTGTGATGATAAACCATGTCTGATCCATTATGAGAGCTAAAAATAATTCTTTATACGTCACTGTCTGAGACCTACACACTTGAAACCTTTGCGATTGATGGATTTTAAATGAACATCTGGAGAAATGTTCGTTTGATCTAAAAAATGTTTGATTCTAGTACGGCTACTATTTATGCTCTAATAACTGGTGGTGTTTCTCATTTTTCAGTGCTCGGTAGTGACTTCCAGAAATATATGGATGCCTTTAAGCCTTTCTTGGGTATTGGACTCAAGAACTATGCTGAATATCAGGTGGAGAAACTTCTGAAACTCACTTTCTTTCTCTCACATCTTATATTATGTCTGTCAGTTCCTCTGCCTGTTGTGAGTTCTACAGTGTGGATTTTATGATGTCAGAGTGAACCAGGGTCTTTTCACCCAAGAGGCAGGCCCTGTCTACTGTAGTCTTTTTCGTTTTGCGGGATCCCGCAAATACTGTATGTACTTAAAAGTATGAGGTTTGGACTACTTATCGGTTTACTATGGTTCATGGCTCTTAGTCTTAATCTGGCCTTGGAATATTTCAGCATAAATACTCTATACATTGTGTGTCTGGTCTGTGATGATAAACAATGTCTGATCCATTATGAGAGATGAATAAAAATCATCCTCTGTAAGTCACTGTCTGAGACCTACACACTTGATGTATTATAGATTAGTGTTTTTGAGTGTCTTAAATTCAATCTCTGTTTGTTGGTGTATTGAAATGAGATTAGTTTTTCTCTAAATCTGAAATTGGTCATATTTCTTAAATGTGCAATCCGTAAGATGTATTTCCTACCCCCGAATGCAACCTGGTTCCCCCTGTGTTAAAACTGCTACTGCTGAGCTAAGATGGAAAACCTGTTCATGTGTTAGTTTGTTTAAAATGTTTTATTCCCCCACAAAGTTGTGGATTACAGTTTAATTGTTGCTGTCTAGGACCCCCTCCCTCTAACCTGCTGTTTTGCTGTAGGTGTGTCTTGCTGCGGTGGGTCTGGTGTGTGACCTTTGCAGAGCTCTGATGACCAACATCTTGCCTTTCTGTGATGAGATCATGCAGCTACTGCTGGAAAACCTGGGGGTGAGGTGTCCCCCTTTCTCTTCTCTCTCATCCTCTTCATCCTTAGCATTTTCCCTTTTCTGTTCTCACTTGGAACCGTTCAAGTGGTCTATGATGATAAACCATGTCTGATCCATTATGAGAGATGACAAAAAATCATCCTCTGTAAGTCACTGTCTGAGACCTACACACTTGAAACCTTTGTGATTGATGGATTTTAAATGAATATCTTTAATATGGAGAAATGTTTGTTTACCACTCTGAGACCTATATTCACTTTTTCCCACGACGGCAGCCAGCAAGCTGAGGGGAATATGATGGAGAATATGACAATGTAAAAAACACAAGCTCGGAAATGGAAATTTGGAATGTAGTGAAACATTTAGCTTCCAACTTGATGCATTCTTTTAAAACATATTCTACAGCTTCTTGTTATTGAAGTAGTGCATTTTATTCTGTGCACAGAATGAGAATGTCCACCGGTCAGTAAAGCCCCAGATTCTGTCGGCGTTTGGTGACATCGCTCTGGCCATCGGAGGAGAGTTCAAGAAATACTTGGACATTGTCCTGGACACACTGCAGCAAGCCTCACAGGCCCAGGTGGACAAGGTAGGACACGTGCACACAAACGCACGCACGCACACACACCCACACATAGATGCTGTACCATGTCACACAGGTGCACAAGGCACGACTCGAGCCCTACAAGGTTCACAGGTGCGCAAAGTGAGAATAAACAAGTATGTCTGGTCTGTGATGATAACTCATGCACCACGCTGAAAAGCCTGATGTATAAATCTTACCACTGTATCTGAGGCCTACACACACACACACGCTCTCTATACCCGCTGCATCGTTCCACCCAGGTCTGGTTGGACAAGTTAATGAAACACTTCACTGGTCTATTTAACCTCGCATATTCTCAGGCACTCACGCCCAACATAAAAACGCAGGCTCTGAATTCAAACAACCAGGCCTCAGGTTGAAGTCTGAGAAAAATAAATTGAGTTGTTTGTTACCAGAATGCTTATTATTCTGTTACCGCTCTGTTACCGCCTTCCCACCCATGTGAGCAAACGCACGCATGTAATTGTTTTACTTGTGTTTATTGTAATTATTATTACATGTAATTCATTTGTGTGTGTGTGTGTGTGTGTGTGTGTGTGTGTGTGTGTGTGTGTGTGTGTGTGTGTGTGTGTGTGTGTGTGTGTGTGTGTGTGTGTGTGTGTGTGTGTGTGTGTGTGTCTTTAGACGGATTACGACATGGTTGACTACCTGAATGAATTGAGGGAGGGTTGTCTGGAGGCCTACACAGGAATCATCCAGGGCTTGAAGGGAGACCAGGAGAATGTGCACCGTAAGAGAGATGACTAAAATCTATATCATTACTGGTCTAAATTACTTCCTGTAATTTGTTCAAATTAAGCAATATTGGCAGAAGTACTGTATAGATTGTCTGGTTTGTGATGATAAAATAATAACACTGAAGGACGGCCTGATTGACAACTACATTATGTGCGTGCTGTAGAATCTGAGACCAACTCACTTGAAACCTTTGTGATTGATAGATTTTACATTTACTCCCTTATGTAAAACCGACTCTTAAAAATGTATATTATAGATTATTTATTGACACACAATATACAGTTCTCTGCCACAAGGAGGAAACCCTTGTGGCATTTTTCAATAGTTAAAGCACTACCGGAAATCCTCTAATAATGTCCTCCAGTCAATTAAAAACTGGCCTTTAATTTCCGGTGATCTTTGAAAAAAGCTGATAAAAGCCATCCTTCAAATACAAGCCTCTAGAGGGCGATGTTTACTATGATACTACAATCCCTATGATACTGTGTTATGTGCCCCATACCCCACACTTTCCGGTGAGCAGCAACACAACAGAATGTAAACAACATTTAGCATGGCCAGACAGATGCAGGCAAGCATGATGTAATGTTCAAAGAGGAAGTTTTGAGGTATGCCGCGGGGCATACTGGAGGTATGGAGGTTGGAATAAAGTTGGCAAGGAGGTGTGGACAAACATTAAGAGTGGATTAATTCAATGCTTGACAAACAACCCAGTGTGAAGGAAATTTAAACAGTGAGTGATGAAGGCATTTTCTGTCACCTTCCTCCTCCCTCTCTCCTGTCTGTCTTGTTGTGAGATTATAATTTGCACTGAATTGATTTTTTTTTATTTGTGTAAGCTCAAGCTGCATTAATGTTATTGTAGGAAATACCATCTTTTTGTTATTTGCAGCTGAACTTTGTTGTTGTTGTTGTTAAATCAAAATGACCAGTGTCCACCTGTAACTGCACTGTACATTTCATACAGTACTGGGCTTCAATACATTAACCCAGTACATTTTACTGGGTTCAAACTGACACAAAATGGAAATTAAATAATTCTGTTCCGTTTGAAAAATAGAAATATAAGCCTTATATATGCCTCCTTCCAATAAAAACCTGATACCCGCTACTGTTGAAACATTTAAAAGCCCTGGTTACTATAAGTAACCTGCCTGCTGTGGGCTCTACAGTGTTTATGACGTCACAGAGTGAACCAGGGACACTAGGGCATGTCTCCTGTAGTCTTATGGCTTTGCGGGACCCCACACATTATACTTAAAAGTAGTTCACAAAGGAGATTATGTTCACATCTTGTACCTGTATTTAGGCCAGGTGCTGGACATCAAGGAGAAGAAGGTAGAAACATCCCAAACCTGGTTTAAAGCTCCAAAGCGTATTGTCTTTAATGGTGCAACGTTTCGACCTGATAGGTCTTCATCAGGCAAATGTCATACATATATTTGACAAATAAAAGGTCAAATTTACGCCATTAAAGATCATTAAACCAATGTGTGGATGTTTTTACCGTCTACTTAAAAGTAGTCCCATGATTGCAAAAAGCCTGCATTGTAGTGCTACTCGTGCTTGTAGCTGTGGTCAGACTTCAGAGCTGCATAATAAAAACATATCAAGATAGAGTTTTTTCCTTCAAGAGACGGCCATTTCAGATTGCTTCCTAAATGAGACATTCTGCTGCTATGCACAATCTAGCAATAAGACAAATCTAATATACCCTCTCTGCACACATCTTGACTCGGCAACTATTTAATGTTTAATCATATTGTACAGTTCTAAATCTAATTGGATACGTTGGTATTGGCAAATATAGACTTAATTTTGCTCTAAAGTGCATAAATAAAATGCACCTTTTTGACATTGTCATCATGCGTCAGGCTCAAGTTCTAATTTTGTAGTAGGTGTGCCGTTGCTACGGTTAGACTTGCACAACAACATTTTTTGGTGGATCTTCATACGTGGTTTCTTCTTGTCCCTACAGCTGATGTTATGCTGGTGCAGCCGCGGGTGGAGTTCATCCTGTCTTTTATCCACCACATAGCTGAGGACGAGGACCACTCGGACGGCGTGGTGGCCAACGCTGCTGGCCTCATAGGGTAAGGGCTGGAGGAATGCTGGGTCCCTCGTAGGTCAGAACAGGTGTAAAATATGTTTAGCAATGAGATGGGAGGAACAAACAATGGCCCAATGTAGAATGCAACTGTTTTCCAGAAGTCGTTACCCATGTTGTATTGGTTGTTAGATGTGGTGAAGAGCCCAGGAGTCTACTTCCTGTAATTTTAGGAATATTTCAGGAGAAATACTTAATACATTCATTGTGTGTCTGGTCTCTGATGATAAACCATGTCTGATCCATTATGAGAGATCATCCTCTGAAAGTGACTGTCTGAGACCTACACACTTGAAACCTTGTGATTAATGGATTTTAATGAACATCTTTAATATGGAGACATGTTTAAAAATGCTCACAAGCAGTGATTTAACTTGTGTAGCACCATCACTAGTTCAATAGAGCAAATGCTGCTTCTAATTTCCACATGTTAATCTTTCCTCTCGCTACCGGTCTCCCCCATGCCTCCACAGGGACCTGTGCACTGCGTTTGGTAAGGACGTGATGAAGCTGGTAGAGGTCCGTCCTCTCATCAACGACTTACTGACGGAGGGGCGGCGCTCCAAGACCAATAAAACAAAGACCCTAGCAACCTGGGCCACCAAGGAGCTCCGCAAGCTGAAGAGCCAGGCCTGGTCAGTGGAGATGCACACATGAAGGCACTCGCTAGATGTACACAAATATAGTAGCATTTACTAAAATAAGATAAAGGCACGCGCTAATATACTTTAATGGACAGTCTTGAGGCACTTGAACAGATTTTGTAGTTTACCCCACATTTACCCGCAACACATGCGTTTAATTTGCATGCGTTAAATAGCAGGCACGTCATGTCTAAAGCCACACAAGCCTATTCATTCACCGGTGAATTAATTAATGCCCAGTCGCTGTTACATCACAGTCACTGACTAAAGACTTGCTCACATGGTATGGAGGATGGCAATGCCGGAATGTGTAGAGCAACATGGCTGCCGATGGCATGACTTTGCCCATTTGACGATTGGTTCTCTGCCATGTGGTCTTTTTGTTTTGATTCAGAAGACGACTTCTCACAGCTCATTCAGAGCAGGCAGATCGGAACACGGCTGTCTGCCGGGCCTGTGTTAAATGGAGTGCATACTCTGCCCAAGCTGGCATGGCAGTGCACGCCAGGGAGCCCTTAAACAAGTGTATTCTCTGCAAGTGGGATGTTCCTAAACACAGTAGCAAACATGATGTCCTAAACTGGACAATTCCGTTTAAAAACCTCTGGCGCTTATTGGATCTTACCCATTGAACGTAGATCCTGTCTCGGGACAAGCCAAGACTTAGAAAGACATGTAGGTCTTAGGATTTAACCCTCGACTGCAGTTTGTCTGTCACGCAAACGTGACAGGAGGCTCAAATCAGAATTGGAACACAATCATTACCACATGCAAAAGTCACTGGCACTAAACCATGTCTGTCGTAAAGCCTTGATTTCTTTGTGCTTTAATGCTAATTCATAACTATTACTAAAATCTATAACATGGCTGTTAGAAAAAAAATAACTGGTAATTTATTAAAGTTTAGGAATATTTCAGCAGAAATACTGTTAACATTGTGTGTCTGGTCTGTGATGATAAACAATGTCTGATCCATTATGAGAGATGAATAAAAATCATCCTCTGTAAGTCACTGTCTGAGACCTACACACTTGAAACCTTGTGATTAATGGATTTCAAACAAACTGATCTTTAATATGGAGATAAATATGTTTAAAAATGCTCACACAAGCAGTGCTGGCAATTATACCATCACTAACTCAGTATAGAAAATTTTACTTTGCGTTGCCCTTATCTAGTTACTGTTTTCACTCCAACCCCTCCTGTCTTTCTCTCCATCTAGATGTGGCACTATCGGGGAAGAGAGAGATTGACATCAGTGAACAATGAGGAAGAAAAAAAATTGCCCCACTGGAATTAAATCTTCTGTCTTTCGCGCATGTGGCCGGGTCAAAGCAGAAGCGAAGTGTGCGCTGGGATGAGTGTCTGTGTGTGAGAGCGAGCGAGCGTACGTACGAGAGAGCACGAGCGAGAAACGTGTGAGCGAGCGAGCGAGAGATGAATGACATCACACCACCTTCTGAGTACAATTCCAGCAGTCGCCGGCAGACTAGCAGCGACTCCCCATCCCACCCACCCCGACCCCTTCAAACGCCCCTTTGACCTCCCGTGAAAACCCCCTTTGTTGACGGCCTGTGGACTGAACTGTATCTTGACTAGGACAACAACCCCAATCAAACACTTCTCCTCTGCGTTGACGTTTTCCGAACTCGGTCTACACACACACCCTATCCCTAAAAAAGAGAAGACCCACTGAAGAGCTGGACTTGCCCCCTCCTGTCCAATTAGTCTATCCCAACCTTCCTCCTCCCTTGACCCCACCACCTCCTCCTCCTCGCTGTTGTTAGGCTAGCTGTATAGCGCTGTCCTGACAAGCCAACTAACATATAGCAGTCTGCTACGATACGACACGTCACTAACCAATCCTCACCTCCTCTTTGAAGGAGCTTCTACCGCCAGAGACCAACTGCCAGCAACCTATGCTATGATGATGACAGGGCTGGTGGCAGAAGGAGGGGAGGGGGCAGTTGTTTTTGGAGTCGAAAAACAAATACACAAAAACGACAGGAGTAAAAAAAAAAAAAAAAAAGACTATCACAATACGGGAAAAAAGCAAGACTTTTGGAATCGACACTTGATGAGGAAGCAAGTGGAACAGGACTCTCTGGACTTTGTTGCTCTATGACTGATCTGTGGATTACTCTACTACTTCATTTTTGTTGCTATTATTTTTTTTATTTTTTTTTCTCTTCCAAGCACTCTATGGTTATGGACTTTGAATAATAATAATAAAGAAAACCACACAAATCCCAACATTGCAGAGATGGTCTGAATTGGACAGAGTTTGAATCGAAGGAGGACTCTTGTAGATACTGAAAAAAAAAGGAACAGAACTTTAATCAAACTGTCTGGGTTCGTCTTCTCTCGGGAGGACAGACAGACAGACGGATGCCGGAGGGAGAGGCGAGGCCACCCTCTCTCTAAATGGTCTTCTACCCATCTAGAACCCACAGCTGGCCACCCCTGCACGCCGCAGAAGCCGTCTGTCTGGTGTGATGGGGTGGAAGGAGGGTGAGCTCCTGTCTGCCCTGTCCTCCACTTGTTGAAAACTAATACATAAAGAGAATACGTTTATAGAATGGTCAGTTAAAATCAGCTATTAAAACCTGGAGACCGGGGCACTGGTTCTACCGATTTTTGCTAGTTGAGGGAGACGGGCAAGCCTATGTAGGAACAGCGTGTTGGCAGTAGTATATGAACCCTGTTTACCACCATGGAAATCAGTAACCCATTTCTTCTTTCTGTTTTTATCATCTTTTATTTTTTTGGTTAATTTTCTTTCTTTTCTTTTTTTTCTTTTTCTTTTCTTTTTAATTTCTAAGTTCTAATTTCAACTGCATCCTAAGTTGCTTCTCGTTGTCGGTGTGTGGGCTTCGTAGATTGACCTGACCCGGTTGTTGGGACTCGCTAGGCCTCAGACGCATTGTCCGGGGGAGTTGAGCACCAATATATATATATATTTTTTAAAACATTTCAAAACCAACAGGAATGCTCTTAGAAAAGAAACGGAGCACTAAATTCTGAAAAGAAGGAAATAATGTTTAACACTTAAATCTCCTTATGTTCTTGGGCTGAAATGGGCCTTGAGAAGAGTGCCAAATTACTAGCGAGTCTAGCTTGGTTAATCGGCTGAATAGGCAGGCGTCCATGGCGGGGACCCCTTGCCTGCCATGGGAGAGATATCCACTTAGCCGTTGGTCCATGTCGTCGTTGAGCCATACACAATTAACCTGTCCAGTTGGACACCTTGTGCTTGAGTTGAGTTGTTTCAGTTCCCTGCTGGTTGTAGTCCTTTCACTGCACTTGGTTTTGGGGAAAAGGGTCACTCACCATTTTTGCTTGTTTGAAAAAAGAAAGAGAAGAAATTGAACTGAAGTTTGTATAAGGTTATATTTTTCCATTGCTATGAAAAATAAAGAAAAAATAAAATAAAAGGATATGAAACATTCCCCAAGCAGTTCTGGTGCGTTGGTCTGATTCCCTGTTTGTACTGTTGAGATGGTTCCTTAGAAAATGAACTCCTGTTAGACTGTTAACGATTCTGCACTTGATGGCCGCAAAGAGGTAGGCAGGTATCAATTTGATTTGACGCTGGACATGTCTGCTTTGTTTGTCTCTGATTTTGGTGGCCATCTCCCACTTTTTTTTCTTTTCTTTTTTTTCTCAAATGTGAGTGCCAGACAAAGAACCGTGTGTCTCAAATGTATTCGATTAAATAAAAGGCCTATCCATTCGGAGGTGAGGTACAGCTCAGGACTTGGATAGGACATGCTGATTATTTATGATATGTAAATCAAAGCTTTGTATGATCTCTACTGTACAACAAGGGGCCTTCAAGCAGCACGATACCCCAGTACATGCACACACGGTTGTCTGTCTGTGTCACTGTCAGGGTTTGGAGGGGTTATTTCACTTTCCGCTGCCAGCAAATGGGTTGGAGCTATACTCGAATATTGGAGGGAAATAGTTTTTTGTAATTGAAAGATTATCGTACCCAAATCTGATGAACACAAGGGTAAATGCGCTTGGTTATTAAATCAGAATTTACATTTTGAGTGAAAAGTGATCTTGGCCTTGGTGGCTTTTTCTGCTTTTGTTGACCTACCGGGTCAGAGCTTGGAGTTGTCACACCATGGAAAAAAACATTCTTAACTGTGTTGACAATTGACATGATGAACCTGGCAACTCGATCATTTCTGAATTGTGAATCATTTAAAAGCCAATCTGCTTTTTATTTCGTATTCGATCTTAGTGAACTAATAAAATCTATATTGTACTGAACACTGCTGCTCCCTCCTCCTTCTGATGGTTCACAACCACCAGAGTCTTGACTAGCTTATAGATGTAGAATTAGCTTACATCACCTAAGCTTGTAGATGTGCTATTTATGGTGCACGAAATATAAATCAGGCTTAAACAGGTTTAACATTTCTATACTGTTGTCGGTGGGTACAATCGTGTAGGTAGGCAATTTTATTAAAGCGTTTTGTTGGGTGCCATATTTTTTAGAACGGCTCACAAATTCAGAAGAAATATTCATGTTAATGTTTGGAAATGGAATACATGTATATGCTGTACACTATGACTGTGGTCATATTCCAATTACTGTTGAATTAGCTAAGTTCAGCCCATGATTCTAAACTGGTAAAGTAGTTTCAAGTAGTTATTTGTGTGTGCCCACCAGTCAGTGCCAAGCAAAACAGTGACCGCACTTAGTTTTGATCCAAAAAAGAAATTAGTCAGGAGTGCTGTGTATGATGAAGTTATTTAAAGGTTTGGAGAACCACTGCTATAGTGGGCGACATGGTCTTGTCTTTGTCTATTCCTGGTAGAGGAACGAGGTGTGAGACTAAACACAGCTAACCTATTGAAAGAGATTTTGGTAATCCTAACTGTTGAATGTATTGTACTTGGAGGTCAATTTAGCTCTCTTATGGTGTATTACATAGTATGTGGGCACATACAATATTATGAAGAGGAATCCATTGGAATATTCAGTTAACCTATTGGGAAAGGTTTGTTGTTAAAGAGCAAGCCTAGAAATAACACCAGGAAACTTAAATCACCTTCAGGATATCAGCACATCAAGAATTTACACATTACATTATAATAGCTTTATAATGTAGTAACAAGCAACCCCTCCACTTTAATTGGGATTAATCATTTGGCACACCTGGGTAAGTGGGTAAAGGCAGATTTTGTTGAATTTGGACAGGAGTTTTTCTCAACAGAAAATGAGAACACCAAGTCGCCAACTTTGGAACCACTAGGTATAAGTCGGGATTGCATACACCATCTGGGGACCGACATACATGTTGTGCAGTGCTCTTTGAAATAAGTTTGGTTTAGTCCTCCTCTGTGCTGACATGACTTGATTTAATACCTGAGTTTTGTCCACATGAGAAAGCTACCGGAACACTGTGGATGGAATTCATTTTAGGTTTATATTTTTTCATCTTTAAATTGACAAACACGTATAATCTTTTCTTACAGCTAAACATGTTTGTTTAGGTCAGTAAAGACTTGATGCACATATATTCTATACTTTTGTGCAAGTATAACTAGAACATTCTTAATTCTGTGTAACGCCTGGCATCTAAAGGTGAAAAAATGGTACTGCATAAACACTAGGTGATGTCACTATTTGTACTCAAATGGGTGGGTTTAGTCCTTTCTGCTGCTGCTCTCATGTGATGTCTTGATCCACAGGTCTGAGCTCTGTCCAAATTCCAGATGCTTGCTGAAATGACAATCTGTCATCACTTTATATAGTCAATCAAACATCAATGTCATTTTAATTCTTGCATAGTAGGCTATTTCTTAGACCATAGCTGCTGTTCTCATTGGAGGGGTTCCGGTCAGTATTAAATCCTTTTCTGTATATATGTTTTCTTTTTCTTTTTTCTTTTTATTTGAATCTTTTATCTCTTCAACACTAAATTCATAAGATTGTTTTGTACCGTTGTCTTCACTAAGATTGGTTCACAGGATTATTTTCACTTGAATACAAGAGACATGTTTGGCTGTATCATGTATCATGTGCTCATGTAGCCCAGTGCTGGAGTTGTGACAATCTCAAACTGTGGGTCGGGACCCCTAGGGGTCCCCAGATGACAGACAATTTAAGGACTTAAAGGGGAACACCACTAATTTTCAACATTGAACTATGTGTGGAAATAAGAATTGAGAATGTGATCAGTGACACCATGAATGTGTACTCATGCAAGCCAGTACAGTGCAAGTACATCTTCATGATGTCACTGAACACACAATCTGGCTAGCCATCGTCTGAGCACATGACCAAGTGGGAAGTTGGTGGGATCAGTCAGCAATACAACTGTGAATTTCTACTATATTGTATCAGGGGTCTTCAACGTTTTCAGGCCAAGGACCCCTTAGCTGAGAGAGATGAAGCAGAGACCCCCACTATACATATTTGTATACATTTGTGTTGCCATATTAATTGATTGCATTTTATAGCACTTTTCCAAGTGCTTAACAATGGTTCATTCGTATTGGGAGGTGACGCGGCGAACAGTAGACGCCAGCGTCCTCACTTCCCACATTCACACACCAATGGTGGCAAGCTGGCACTGAGGACTCATTGGAGGCAATTTGGGGTTCAGTGTCTTGCCCAAGGACACTTCGACATGTGGACAGGAGGAGCCGGGATTCGAACCGCCGACCCACAGATTATTGGACGACCATCTAAGCCACAGCTCCGCTCCCTGTGAAAAATGTTCATAGATTTCCTAGACAAACAAAACTTGTTTGACAGCAATATTATCAGTGTATGTTGGATAAATGTGAATCAGAAATGTAATCACTTGAACTATCAATACTATCAATACTTTCTGCTTTCTGCTTTTCTTTTCCCTCTACACCAAACCTCTTTGCCAAAAATAACCGATCTACAAGCTCACATTAGCCAAAAATAGATCTACAAGCTTGCTATTTTTGGCTAATGTTCCACTCAGAATAGGGATGCTAGTGGTTAATGTAAAAAACATGATCCTATCCCACAAAGATTTGGCGGCCCCCCTGTATTAACTCAGGACCCCCTGTTGAAGACCCCTGTATTATACCATTATTTTGCACTATTATACCTGCTGTTATATAATGGTGTTACTGCTGCAATTATTGTTATTGCTGCCATAGTTTGTACTACTGCTGTTGCTATTGCTTGTATTTTACGACAACTCGATAACGATTTGGCACTATAATAAAACTGAATTAAATTGAATCAATATGCAGTTGTTATAGATATGTAACCCCAGTGAGTTAACTCTGATAACCAAGACTTGAGTCCGGAGACGAGATGGAAAGTGATAGAAAAGATTTATCATCATCGGTGCTGATGTCTACCTTAGGCTACAAGGTTGATGAGAGTTGAAGTAAAGATTATAGTACAAGTCAGAGTTTGTGTGCTAGATCTCTGCCCACACAGCATGTGTGCATCACAGACTACATCCTGCTCCTCGCCAACTACTCCAACTGCAAGTGCATCAGAGCAGGAAACCTGTTGCTGGGGCCTCGGATGTGAAAGTATATTTGTGGTTAAGAGAAGGAGAAAAATACAATTGAACTAAACACTAGAAGAGCGTATATGTTGCCGGAAAGGTTGTAATAAAGGGCTGTCAAAGAAAGGGGTCAACTAAAGGGCCAAAAACAACTCGGTCAGTCTAGGCCCTGAGTTCACTGCATACGTGACAAAAACATACATTCACATCATGCACACACGCTGTTGTTGGGTTCAAAGTTCATCAGACAAACATACAGTCAACATAAGGCCAACAGACAGAGTACCTAATCTCTTCCTATCTCAACGTCACAGTACTGACATCATAGACTGGGCTTCAAATGCTATGATAATGGATACTGGTAGTAAACTAATGAAACTATCTTTAATTACCTTTCAAACCAAATCAACAATGCTAGTGACACTAATGAGGTAAAGAATCCCTTTCAAATCTTTCTCTGTGCGAGCATGGTTAAATCAGACTCAAACATCAATGTAAAATAACCTTTGTCCTGCATCTCAAAGTTTGGATGTGGCCTCAATGAAAGAACTCTTATTAAAAAATAAAATAGAAATAAACAATTACATAAAGAAAAAAGGGGGGTGGATGCTCTTTCAAGTGTTGAGGCCTCTCACTTTCCACTTAAAGAGGCACCTCCTGTATGTTGTGTTGGTTGGTTGAAATACATCAATGATGTCCTCATCTTCCATCTCCAGCTGTGCAGGTGTGTCTGTTTCGTTGATAGGCTGCATGGCCATCAAACCTAAACCTTATCTGACGAATTGACAAACCCTGTCTTTCGCAGTATGCTTTGATTAGTTTGCTGATAATGGGTAAAACAGGTAGGCCTAATTGCATAACAGAAGGGGTAAGCATTCTAAACACATGATGTCATAGACTGGCCTCTAACTGCGATGATAATGGTGCTGCACTGAGAACTCTGACACCTAGTACAATGGGCATTGCATAAGCGAGAGGCAGGGGTTCCCAACAGGTATTATGCCTGTCTTTTGCATATCTCAGGAACCGTACAACCAATGAACTTCTAACTTTTCGTGTGTATTCCTGAGGACAGGACAGGATTGCAGTGTCAAGTTGCTTGCCAACTAAGTATGTAAGAGTTCCCCATTATAGGCAGACTGAATGATGTTGCGGTTCTTTTTCAAAAACCCTGATATTATAAAGAGGAATCCATTGGAATATTACGTTAACCTATTGGGAAAGGTTTGTTGTGAAAGGGCAAGCCTAAAAATAACACCAGGAAACTTATATCATCTCAGGATTGTCACATCAATAATTTATTATTGGCAAAGACTGCAAAACCCGGATATTATGGGTTGTATGATGTTGTAAGTAAGTAGTCATAGTTGTAGCCCCCAAATAATCTCCTCAATAAATGTTCTGAAACTTAACTGCGCAAGATTATGTCTCCCCTTAAGTAATACCAATTGGTATTGTATTTTATAATGTTATCGTTGATCAATCACTTTTACAACAAGGTAGGCCCTTTAACTTGTAAGGATTGTGCAATCGTGGAATGAGTAACAGAGCTAAATGTGTGGGTGCACAGCTGAGGATGCTTTTTTCATTCTCTTTGCTCTTTTGCCTTTTGCACTCTCTTTCTTCCTAAGTCATTATTACTTATTATTTTATCTTAGATGTGTTGTTTTCTGTTGTTCTGCTTTATTTTATATACCACTGCATTGTCTGTAAGGAAGCCGAAAAAGAATACGCTTTACTCTTATGTACCTGTACAAAAGACGTAACAATAAAGTACAACCTTGAACCTTGGGTAGTCTCCCCCAGAAATGTGCCAAAATCCCCCAATATGCTTGTGTTGGTATTTGCTCTTCTTTTGAGCGACCTGGCTAGTAACAGGTACCTGAGCAGGGGTCCTGCAACTTTGACAGAGATCTAGCAGCCTGTGGTACCGTTCTGCAAATCTTTCCTGCATGTAAACTTCTGGAAGAGTTACATACTGAGGGTGTGTACAACAATTTGTCTGACATAGACAGATAGATTGAGTGAGTGGCCTTACCTTTCCTCTGGATCAGTTACAGAGAAATCTTGGGCTTGGACCATCTGCGGGTATTATTGACAAACTGCTGCATGAAGTGTGTAGCAGAACTCTACTGGGTAAGTAATGCAGATCATCTGCAGCAGATGATATCTTGAAGATATCATAGATGATATTATCTTCTATCAGCACAGTCAAGCGGGTGGCACAGTTGTCTCGCTGTAGCCTACTGTAGTATATGGAGGGTAACCTAAAGGGGATGTTCTACACCCAGTCCAAAGACAGACACCCTGTTCATAAATGTTAGATGCCTGACAATATACTGTAAGCCTCAAGCCATTTGTGAATCAATCTAACTATTAATTTACCAAATGTCGGCCCGGCCTGTCTGCATGCTGACATCACTGATACTACACAGTGTCGCCACCATGGCCGAAACAATGCCCACATTTGGAGATGAGCATGGTGACATCCACCATGGTAACAGCAGCTTGCTGAAACAATGCCCGCAAGCTGAAATGATATGCCCAAATTTGGAGATGATGTCCGCCATATGTCTGCATGCTGATATCACTGATAATAAACAGTGTCACCACCATGGTAACAGCCGCATGCTGAAACAATGCTGAAACTTCTTCCCAACGGGCACCAGTCAGGGTTCTCCAACATTACTTGTTCTGAGACTCCTACATCATCAATCCCTCATATACTGTGCATACCCCTCTGGGCACAGGACTAGTAAGTGTTCATATTAAGTCTTGTTTGTTTCATATGACCACAGAATGTATCAATAAATTGCTTTAAATGATACACACAGGAGAGAGGGGGGGGGCTGACTTGTGTACAGTAGGGGGTGTACAGGGGAGTCTGGTGGTAACTGCATACACAGTAAAATCCTGAGTCCATTTGGTTCCATTCGTAGACTCTTGGAGTGAAATTGACACCGAGGGTCTTTACAGTGTAGTACGGAAGTGCAGCGGGTGGGGTTCAGTGTTGCCAGATTTTGCGAGAGAAATAAGCAACCACGCGAGGTATCTATGAAAACAAGCCCAAAAAGAAAATAGCAGATCTACAAGCTCACAACGTTTCCAAAAAGGGAAGAAACTACATTTTTTTCTTTCTTTTTGGTCCTATATCTTTGAAATATTTTAAGAACACAAATATATGGGGGCCTTGGGGGGTCTAACTTACACAACCCATAGTAGGCTATTAAATTGGTGTAGGCCTATTTCCAATTTACAATTATTTTACTTCTACTCCACTACATCTCAGGGGTTAATATTGTACTCCACTATAATTATTTGAAAACTTTACTTAGTAATTACGTTGTAGTTTTTGAAAACTTTGAAACACCACTCCAGCTCTATATATACTTCAGCTATTTAAAAACGATTTGTATACATTGTATACATTTGAAAACCTGTGAATAGGGGCATTCTGCGTAATTACTGAGTACTTTTACACTTTGATGTGAATACCATAATTTTGCTTATTTTTACCATGCAGTAGGGCAATGATATTTTTACGTATTAAGTAAAACAATTGAGTAGTCTACTTTTTCCATTTCAATTCAACAGGCATGAAATATCACAAATGTTGCCAAAGCACAATTCAAATTATGACATAAATCAGTGGTTCTCAAAGTGGATTCCATGGACTCTGTGGGTTCCTTGGGGGGGTCAGAGGTCTACCACATTGATCCAAACAAGTAGTAGGTCTAACTGTAACTGTAACTCTGACTGTAACCGTTAACTCTGACAGTGTACAAATTTGGTTCCATTTGTACACTGTCAGCGTTAAGGGGAGACCTTGACATTTTGAGAAACACTGACATAGGCCTAAATAACAAAACAACATGACAATAACCACCGCTTGTAATAAGCTGACATGGCAACGTCACTGGTGGGGTTTGCTCGCCGCGGGGGGCTCAGGGTGCAGCAGCATCAAGCAGCATCAAACAGCAGCAGCAGCAGAGCGTCGGTACAGCAGAGCAGAACATACAGCACAGCACAGCAGCCTCCCCTCCGGCATCAATCAGAAGGGAAAACCGATTATTGATGTCGCCGTTGCTGCGCGCAGCCGCCCATTACATCCATGTTGTCTACGGGGGAGGAGGAGGACTGCTGCTATCTGTCGTTAGTTAGGCTAGCGGGGCTGCTGCTGCCTGCCAGAGCCTGTTAGCTGGAGCACCGTTTATTCATTTCACATGCATTGTCGTGCCGTCACATCGCCGTTTAGCTCCCCGCGCGGCGGCGACGCCGAGTGGATCTGTTCACGCCAACGCGAGCGGGTCGGAACTTTAAATGGCTGTTCGTGCGGTCCTTCTCCGCTGGGCTGCCGCCGCCAGGCTAGGTGGGCTATCTAGAGAGGCTAGCGTCTAGCTAGGAGGATGTGCTTGCAGCTGCTAGCTAGCTACCGAGCTGTTTATTTATATCAATGTTATGTAAGAACGGAGCCCCGCTGTAGCCTAGCTAGCTATACGGAAACTAATCGCGATATAATAAATAATAATGAATAACGCGCAACAAGATATGTCTCCAGATTTCGTCTTGATGCGCCTGGTGTCCGCGGCCGAGTACGACCGGCTGGACGAGCCTGAGGAGCTGATGTCAGGGGGCGGCGGGTTCGGCGGCGTCAAAGCCGCGCTGGGTCATCACGAGAACAACATCAACAACGGCTTCGACTTGGACCGGAGCATCAACCCGTCGACGGGCCTCGGCTCGGCCTCGCCGCACTACAGCTCGCCGCTGCCCCGGAAAGGAGAGGTGGACGGCGGGGTGGTGCTGAGCCAGGCCTCGCCGGGCTCCGAGGCTCCGCTGTCCCCTCCGCCGGCCGGAGCCGGGGACTTCTTCCCGGGCGGCACGGGGGGGCACGGCTCGCGGGCGCAGCTGATGGTTTTCCAGAACCTGCTCCGGTCCAGCGATGGGATCCTGGAGTGCGGGCTGGAGCAGCCGCCTCCCGGCTACCTCCATCTGCAGGTGGGAACCGGCGGAGGGGAGGCTGACAGACCGCAGCCTCAGCATCACCTGGACTCGGGCAGCATCACCTCACCTGGCGACGTTGCGTCTCCTACCAGGTTCGGCGGCGGTAAGGACAACACACACTGCATCTCCTCCGCAGAAGACAACATGCAGCAGCAACAACAGCAACCGCAGCACCTCCAGTGGCACCCGGTACTTAAACTGTCCAAGGTTGTGTCGGAGTCCCAGACTCAGCCGGTTCTCCCGCTCCTGGACTCCGAGACCGGTCCAGTTCTGTGCCACCGGCACCGCTTGCTGCTGACAGACCGACTGGCCAAGTGGCCCCCCGGACTCTTAGAACAGACGCTACGTTTGGGTCTACTTGACCCCAGGAAGCCCTGTGCTCCTGGGGGGGAGGACCCTGTCCTCGCCCTGGCCCGGAGGCTGGGCCAGCTGGGACACGGCGTCGAGATGAAGGAGGGGAGAGAGGGAGTCGAAGGAGGAGAGGGAGAGATGGTCCTACCTCTGCCCAGGTGCTCCTGTCACAGTGTTCTGACATCGGGCACGGGCAGCATGGGCCCGGGCGAGGACCCGAGCGAGACCAGCGACGCCCTCTTGGTCCTCGAGGGTCTGGGGTCTGAAGACGTGGGCAGGCTTGGCGAGGGCGGAGGAGGAGAGGTGGAGGACGGCGACGCGGGGGACACGGACCAGGGCGAGAGGGCAGGAGGAGGAGGAGGCATGCTCGGAGGCGCAGGGTCTGTGTTCTCCAGCGGGACGTTAAGTGTTTTGATGCGTCAGGTCCACCGGCTGGCAGAGGAGGCGGGGGTGTGCACTGACCAGAGCTGCCGCCAGTCCCTGGCTGTCATGGGTGCCGCCGTGTCATTAGGTCCCTCTGCCGGTCGCCTCACAGACCCACACCTATCCACCACCACAGGCACCACCTCTCCCCCTGGCGCCAACACCGTTCATATCTCCCCATCTGACCCCTATCACCCTGTGCAGCCTCAAGCCCCCCAGGCCGCCGCTGCCCTGGCCGGGCTGCAGGTCTTGCCGGACTCCCTCCCGTCGTCCAGCTCCGGTCCCGCCGGCCACCACCAGACCCAGCACCAGTCTCGCTCGCAGCCCCAGAGCCGGGCCACCACGCCCAAGCTGGGCATCAGTTCCGGGGGAGCCGGGCGGTCGGCTTCCCCTCTGGTCGTCCTGGAAGGGGACATCGGCGGACGAGGAGCGGAGGGAGACAAGACCCCCCGGAGGAAGTCGAGGAAGGGGGGATCTCTGAAGGTGCGTCTCAGTAAGCTGTTCCGAACCAAGAGCTCCAGCGGTGGGTCGGGAGGCCTTCTGGACAAGAGACCATCCCTGGCCTCGTCCACCTCTTCTGGGGGCAGTCTGCTCGATGTGTGGGGGTCCACCTCCAGCAACCAGGAACAGGACAGTGCAAGGTAAGAGGGAGGGAGCAATAGCAGGTGAAACATAATAGATCGGGGAGGTGGGGGGGTGCATTGGAAATATGAATACATAAAGTTACACATGAAGTTACTGAACTACAGTAATTGCAAGCTACAATGGAGAAATTCAACCAGTGCTACTGCTGCGATTATTATTACTATGGTCCATTTATCTACTAAACTAGTTATTACACACACACAGCTACTGTACTATGACTTGTAATACTACGGCTCTTGCTGCTACTATTACCATTACTACTATTTCTACTAATAACAATCTCTGTTGTTATTCATTTAGCATCTAAGGGATTGAGTTGGCAACATGTGTGTTGCAAGGTGTAAGAACAAGAACAAGCAGACTACAAATAAAACATAGAAATAACATGCACAATTCATAAACAAGAGCTTTTTAAGAGTACGGCGGTGACACTGTCACATGCACTGTAATTCACTCTGGATAAAGGCATCAGCTAAGTGCCAAGAATTGTAAAACGCATTCTTTAGTGGTCACTTGGATACAATTCCTTGAGGGCGGCGGGCGTGGATCCTCATATAAATGTTGTCATGGAAATAAGCATGGGCGCAGTTCGTGATCCGCAGATATAGCGATGCGTTACCATGGCGAAGGAAGCCCGCGCTTGGTCCGTACATTCCAGTGGCAGTTGTTGCTGAAAACTGTCCAAGCCCTGACGCTCGCAGCAGCAGCATTTGCCGTTCTCATGTCATGCCAGTGGTACTGATGTCATCACAATACAGTGCAGAGTGCATCATTGGATCCTTTTTAGGACAGAGGTTTTCAACTGATTTTGACCCACTGACCACCACTGTATTGTCGGGTGGGTCCATCATAGACCCAGCTGACATAATTGTGTCAGTTTTCAAACCATTTTATTACCAGTAAAGAGCAGGGAATGGGATATCGTTTGGCAAGAAGCACAACATTTTTGTTGGATACAGCCACATTTGAATGCATCAACTATTTACATTTATTTTCTCCCTGGACCAAGCAGGACAGCCAAGTCCACTCTTAAAATATTATTGACAAACAAGAAGGAAAAGTATTTTTTTTCTTTTTACAAAAAGAAAAAAAGTCTGGATGCAGCCCAGGGACCACCTGCAATGCTGCCACGGACCACCCGTTGAAAACCCATGCTTTAGGACAGCTGTTCCCAAACCTTTTTGTCTGTGCCACCCCCATACCTCCCGACCTAGCTGACAACCAGCTCTGACGAAGTGATAAAAAAAAAAAACGGTTTCTGGAAACGGTTCCAAATGTGATGGAACCGCTTCCGGGTTCGTCAATGTTGGATCCCGTTCCTCCGGTTTAGGATCACAATTCACAACCCTATGCATCATCCTTGCACTCAAGTAGTTGTCTTGTTGTTTTTCTTTCAGTTTTCTCTCTCATTCAATGCCTCTCTCTGTCTCCACTCACTTTTTCTATGATCTTAGTTTTTTTTTTCTTTTCTTCCCGAGGACACACAACTATTATGTTAAAGCAGCCCAGCAACATGACCTTAATGATTGTGCTGTTCTTCTGCACATTCCAACTGTGTTGACTCTTTCTAGGTTTGTCAGCTAAATATGTAGTACGTGCGGCGTGTTTACCATGTGTGTTGTTTGTCTTCTAGGCTGCAGGTCTCCAGGCCCCAGAGTGCCTTTGCACCTGTGTCCTTCACTCCCCCATTCACTGGTAGGTTGTGTGTGTGTGTGTGTGTGTGTGTGTGTGTGTGTGTGTGTGTGTGTGTGTGTGTGTGTGTGTGTGTGTGTGTGTGTGTGTGTGTGTGTGTGTGTGTGTGTGTGTGTGTGTGTGTGTGTGTGTGTGTGTGTGTGTGTGTGTGTGTGTGTGTGTGTGTGGTGCACACGTGTATTTCTGCATCCATGCAATGGGGTACTCTATATCAATATTAGCATTAGATGAGTGTGTTTGTGTGTCTGTGTACATGTGCACATTATCTGTAGTTGAGGATGGAACAATAATCGTTTTTATTGTTAGGAAAAAAATACTGCTCACAATAATGCAGAGATATTAATTTTGATCGATTTTATACAAGCTCACAATGCGTCGCTTCACGCCGTGTTGTGAGTCTGTAGATCGGCTATTTTCACTACTTTTTAGACTTCTTTTTTTAAATGTATTCATGGAAATCTTTAGATTAAAAAAAAAATGTTTTATCAAATGTTGGAATTGTTTCGAATTGATAAAGTTGAGATTTTTTGTTTGTTTAAAGTTTAAACAAACAAAAAATCTCAACTTTATCAAACAAAAATATATTTTTTCACCACTCATACTAAATGTATTGTAGCCTATAACTGCAGGCCTACTTCCAATAATTAAAGTCAATAATTAAAGTACTTATTCATCTTAATAATAAACAAAAAACTAAAGTCATGTATTGTAGTTATACTGTAGCAGTTACAGCTCTGTGCGTAAACAAACATGCATGTGCGTCCGCAATTGGATGCGGCCCGCACCAAGTCACCTTTCGTCCAATGTGGGCCCGCACTACGAAATGAGTTTGACTACCCTGGTTAAAACCTTTAAAAAAATCTGGATATTAACTCACAAGTCGCAACCCATATAAATTGTTCTGCGACCCAAAGATGGGTCCCAACCCACTGTCTGTGAAGCAGTGCTGTATAGCTTTGTGTTGTTGGGTGCAGGGCAGTGTACGGTAGGGAGGTATTTTTACCTGACATTGTGTGACTCGTCTCTCCTCTGTGCCGCTGCCGCTTCCAGAGGAACGGTAATGTCATCCCGAGGTACCAGAGAGCGTTGTTTACCCACCTCTCTAAAGCCCCGTCCTTTACCCTTTGATGGATACACTACAACACTGCTTCCACTGGGTTGCGAGGAAATGTCCCTTAATTCTGTGTTTGCTTCGATTTTGGTATATATTCCATTCTTTTACTGACAAAGCTAGGCTAATCGTCTTTTCTGTTCCCTACCAGCAAATCACCTACTTTGAGATTTTATATCCGCAGTGTTGTTTAAAAGATGCCCGCAGGTCTTCTAGTTTTGGCAGGAAAAAATCAGACAGACACGGTAATAGACAACCCCCATCAGAAACTTAAATGTGTATAATCACGTCAGAATGATGTGCATATTCTGCATGTAGGATATTTATTACGGGCTCTATATGATTGTGAAGACTGTGATTATTATTTTGAGTTAAATTGCACACATTTCCTAAAGTTAACTGCGAAGCTCAGACAGGATTTTATATACAGTACAGTAGTACAGTATTACCTGGACGAGCCGCTGCTTTATCTCTTGACTTCCTCCTAGCTGTCCAGGTGCACTAGGAGAGGATGTATGAGTCATAGTCCGCCTCTCGTGGTGCTTTCCTTTTTTTGATGGGGGTGGTGTTCATGGATTCCAAAATTCCAAGTATGTCCGGGAGAGTTACAGGACATGACACGATGTCTGAAATGTTGTGTACTGTAAATCAGGGGTTCCCAAACCTTTTTGTCTCAGGGTACCCCATGAATATTTCTTTTTAAATCCGAGGCACCCCTACATAATTTTCACTCCCAGCACCTTATATTTATGATATATCGTCGTCGTCGGGTGGAAACATGGTATGTTCAAAACCATTCGTTTTGTATTTATCATCTATAAAATGTACTAAACTATTGAAAACAGCTGATCTACAAGCACACAACGCCTCGCATCGTGAGGCGTTGTGTGCTTGTTGATCGGCTGTTTTCACTAGTTTTGTGTGACAGTCTTGTATGATGAAGCAGGGCTTTACTTAACCAAAAGACGTATACATTTGAAACTTGGAGATACAAGGTTTCTGCCAGACAGTGACGATATTTTAGTGATTATGTTGCGAGGAAAACGTTGAGATAATAGGCATTTTGGTTAGAACTGACTGAAAATAACTTTTTACTTCAAGTTTAAAATGATACTAAATATTGTCCAAATAAATTCCAAATATTATCAGATCATCTCGTGGCACCCCTGGACTGCCGTCACGGAACTCCAGGGTGCCCCGTCACCCACCCAAATGTCATGGAGAGTTATTCACAATCAGTTGTGCATTAAATGTCGAGTTGGGATCCGGATAAACCTGAGGTGTATTAACGACAGCAGTGCTAGTGGTAGCAAGAAAAGAAATAAACAACTCCTGTCACGTTCAGATGAGCTGGTCATTAACCACAGTCAAAGCCTGAGAAGAAAGTGCATGCCACATCCAGTCTCCAATGCAGGTGCTGGACAAAATGAAAATAAAGTCCCAATAGAAAAGTGGAGCTGAGAACCAGTGTGCAGACTTGGTTTTACCACTGGAATCCCTATTTTGGGCATAATATCCACTCCAGAAATGTCCGGAAATGCAGAAAATAGCCGATATCTGAGCTCACAACAAATAAAGATGCGTTGTTGTGAGCTTGGAGATCGGCTACTTCAGATTATTTTATATATATATTTCTTATTATAAAACAGGGCTTAATTGGTTAAAACTAACTACCCAGGTGAAACGCCATATCTGATCTTAGATATTAGCAATTGCTGGTCAAATATTATGTTGAAATGGAATATTGTCAGCTCCCATATTGCCGCTCTTCTCTCTCTCAGTCAACTAACTTTCTGTTTCAAAACTGTTAACATCTAACACCTAACACATCTCTTCTCTCTGGTACTCCCTTCTACCTGTGTACACTGTGGTTGCTTGTGTGTGTGTGTGTGTGTGTGTGTGTGTGTGCGTGCGCAGGTGAAACCGTGTCTCTAGTTGATGTGGATATTTCTCGGAGGGGGGTCAGCTCTCAGCACCCTCCGACCCCCCCTCCGCCCCCCAGACGAAGCCTCAGTCTTCTCGGTACACTTCTCTTCTCCTCTTTTTCTCCCGCTTGATTTTTCTTTTCTTTTCTTTGTTTTTCCTTTTTGTCCAATCTTTCTCTTGTAACTTCTTTATTGTTTATATAACACGTAATCATAAGGGTAAAGGGGTTCTGCTGTGATGGAATGTGTATACGGTATTTTATTTTTTCCAGTTTGGAGTAAAAACGCGAAAGAAATGTTTTTTAAAGTGACAAGCGTCTTTAGAGTGAGTGGTACACCTGAGAAAATGTCATCACGGGTAAACGGACTCGCTCGCTCTAGTCACAACAGGAGGAGTCTGCGATTTCAAACCTCAGTCTGAACGTATTTGAAGTGTTGAGTAACGTGCTCGACGTAGATTAACTAAGACTTGTTCTCCTTCCACGATTTGGTATTTCCACGGTTTACTCTAAAGATCTGATTCTGATGTCTAAAAGATCATCAAAATTCCCTTTTAATATAATAGTGCTTTCAACTCCAACTCTTCATTCACTTCCATCAATTAGCAAATAGGGAGAGTTTTTTAAATGAGTCGACACTTTATAAGGTGTAATTTACTTGTGCCTGCAGTTCATATTAACTCAGAAATGCTGATCTGTATTTGTTTTTATTATTCTATATTCTGTAAATTAATTCAAAGGAATGACCTATTTGAAAATAGCCGGTCTTCAAGCTCACAGATTGTTATGAGCTTGTAGATCATCTATTTTCAAAAGATCTTTGAAAACTAGAATATTTTTAAAACCTTTTTATCAACACAAATCTTGTATGGCATAACATATCTTTGACGGGGGTCCACAGCCAAATACATGTTAATTTGGGGGCCCTTGACATGAAACCCACTGCATTATATATAGCTTAACACACATAGAATTGACCCGGGGCCGGTTTCCCACCGAGAAAATACTTTTCGGAGCCAGGCTTCTGCTATAATTGATGATCCTTGCAAAACGCTGAGTGAATGCTGAGTCAAATCAGCGCTGGGATTAGCTGATTGGTGTGGGCAGGACAAAAAGAATGGCTAAAATATTGACGACGATGCTTATTGCTCCAGATGACTTTGGCGGGCCCCCCCAGCAACAGGGGCCTTTCCTGGACCGCAGTGCGGGGGCCTCGATGCAGTCTCTGCCCCCACGACCTCTGGCCCTCCCCCCCACCCTCAGCACCATCCAGCACAGCCTCAGCCTCAACGGTATGCATGCACACACACACACACACACACACACACACACACACACACACACACACACACACACACACAGACACGGTAACCCATACTTTCAAATCAGGTCAAACTGAATTTAAATTGTTGTCCTATGAACGTTTATTTTCTTCATAATGAGACATGACATATACATACCTTATGCCATACAGACGTGCATCTCCATGACAACAACTACCATACAGATAAACACAATCACCATGACGGCTGTCCAGATAAACACCAGCGAACGAGAGCCGCATTACCTTCATACAAGCAAATCTGGTCACTGCTGTTATGATCAGAAGTTCCGGTGTATATTAAATTAATGAGAATTATTATGACAGAAAAATAAGCTCTGTAAATGGGCATTTCATTTTTACATTTTAGGCATCATGTTCTGTATATATGTGGTGCAGTTTTATATTGCATTAGTATGTTGTCAATTCTATGTCATCCCTGTTGGGTGGAAACTGTCCAAAACTGTTACTTTTCAGGATAAAAAAAAAGAAAAAAAGGCTGCAGGTCTAGAAGCTCAAAACGCGTTGCTTTGCACCACTTTTTGAGCTTACGAATCTTCTACTTTTCTGCTTTTGTGTGATGCTGTACTATGATCAAGTGGGGCGTTAATTTACAAAAAAAACCAAAAAAACAGAAATTTAAAATATGGAGATATTGTAAGAGCTTTCTGTCTGCCTGACAGAAATGTCATGCCTTCGTATTTTGATATATTTGTGTGTGTGTGTGGTGTATGTTTTGATTCCAGACACCTTTCTGCGTGGCCTCCCTCGGCCGGTGCCCCTGCGTCCAGACGGCCAGCCCCCTCCTCCCAGGCTGACCCCCCGGCCCCTCCTCTGCCCCCTCAGCAGGCCTGATGCCAGCAGCTTCGCCACCAGCCTCAGAGAGCTGGAGAAGGTACAGTGTCACCACAATGACATTTTACATGACGATTGTCATAACTACTAATTGCGATTAACGATTTAATTGATTTTTGGCATTGAACATTGCGTTTTAGACTTCGTAATCAAACATTTCACAGGGCAGATAAGGACAAATAACTTAAATATACAAACGACATATTTATTATTAATTTTATACTTTAGAAACAAATGTAAAAATTGCGTAAATGGCTCATCTACTGTACAAGATTACAAGCTTGTAGATCTGCTATTACTATTAGCTATTAGCTAGTCTCGCGTAGCCAGACAACTATTCCACAATCTCCGAATGCTATATAGAGTCTGGAACGACAGCTCCCGAACGGCGAGTATCGGAAGTAGCCAGTGCTGCACTGAACTGTAGTCCCATTGGAAACATAACAGAAACACAATAGCTCAGACAAAGTCATTCGAGCGGCCTATTCTTGTTATGGGTGTATAGTTTAAGAAAACGTTTGAAAACATCATGGAGGTAACACCAATAACACCAGAGAAAGACGAAATAACGCCCCCAGAAATATTGAAAGGAGACTTAACGCTTCCAGTAGGACATGTTATTGCTACTGCACCAAGGGAGCGGTTGCGTCACATCCGCTTTATCTTGCACTCATCGTTTCTATTTCCGTGCCCCAGACTGTTGACGGGAGCATTTCCCAAATTGTGGAGTCAAAGCTATTAGCAGTTATTACTCCTATTTTTGAAAATGTGTGACATTTTTCAACACAGAAAAGATTATGACGATTATGCAAATCTTTGGCTAGAGTATGATTATTCTAACCTAGGTACAGTAGGTCATGCAGTGGTTCTCCTATCATGTTGTGCCACAGAGGACTGAGAGGTGCAGCTCAAATTGCCCTTCACCTTTAAATGCAATGTGCGCTGCGCTCCCAAGGTGCGTGGAATAATAATGTGTGACTTTACAAAGGCAGCAGATAATTACACAATCTGCACTTGGAACTGCCTTCTGGCTGTGTTTGAACTGAAGCAGAGCTTAAAGTTGGGTTGAAATGGCATTTTGCCAGTTTCTAACTTCACTGTGTAGTGATTTCTTTTTCCTAAGCCATAGCTGAATGGGTAAAGAAGGCTATCTGGAAAACAAGGTCTCCGGTTCACTCCCAACCCCCGGTTCTATGTGTTGAAGTGTATTTGAGCAAGACTACTCGGCCCCTTCATGCTTCCTGAGCGCTGTACTAATAGTTAGGGTGGGTAAATGCAGAGGACAAATAATGTGGAAATATACAGTGACAACAAATACTCCTAAGGAGTTCAATGCAATGCTATTCAATTCATTTCAAGTGTCGAATCATTACAAGCTATCTCAAGACACTTTACATAAAGAGCAGAGACCCCACCCTGAGCAAGCAATTTTGCAACAGTGGTAACGAAAACTCCCCCTTAACTGGAAGAAACTTCAGGCAGACCCAGGCTCTAGGTCGGGGGGACAAAAGGAGGAAAGCAAAGGAGAGACAGAGAGAGAGAGAGATGCCAAATTGTTATTATTGTTATGACTGCTCATCTCGGGCATGGAATCTACTTACCAAAACTATCAAGGCTGTGCTGATCAAATATGAATCAAGATTCTATGTTTTGTAGATGAAATTGTTTATAAAGCAGCTGCCATGTTGGATACTGGATACAGCACCGCCCTCTAGTGGCGGTAGGGTGTTCATTTGAGCTTTGTGTGGAAACATTGATTGAGGATGTGTTATTGGTTGAAAAGGGCTGCGTCATATTTAGCTGGAATAAATCATGATTGGATATTAATGTTTAACTTTTTGGCACATATTGTTAGGAGCACACATTACAAGTTACATTGGACTGGCTCAAACGGCACAAGAATAAACAGAGAAGCTAAATTCAGTGATGCTGAAATGTAGTAAGAGAACGCCATGGGCATTTTGAGGAGGACACAATGCAGCTCCAGCTGAGAGAAATTGAATTTGGGCGACTCGCTCATAAAATAAATGCAATTGGACTGGAGTTACATAACAAAACAACTCTCAGGGAAAAAAGGGGGGACAGGAAAATGATTTGGTGACTTGTATTTTCTGTTACTGGGAGTGTGTGTGTCTGTGTGTTAAATAACTAGTGCATTGAATGTTGGCCTTGAATGTACTCTTATCTGTTTTGCATTTTAAACAAATTAAGCACTACAACGTGGGTTGTGATATTCCAGGTGCGGTGCTATTGTAGATTCCATCTCTATTTCAGGCTCTAGATGCACGGTTGCCGTCATTGTGTGGGAGCTTTAAGGTCGTCATCGCCCCATCACACGGTTCTTTTAATATAGCCTGCTGTGCTGATGTGCACCTGCTTTTTAGACGCAAAGAAATTCAGCGCAAAACTGGCCCTCACAAATGTATTGGGTATTATTAACGAATCCAGTGAAATGTGCGTAAAGGAGAGGGGCACACAGGGCCCTGTTCCGACATTATGCACAAAGCAACGTCACAACGTGACGCGTTGTGAGTTTGTAGATCTGCTGTTTTTGGTGAAGAGACTTGGTGTATTATAAGCTGAAAAATGTAACCATCCATACAGTGCAACTCAGTTTTACTAAGTATAAGTGGTTAAACTGAAGTGACATTGATACATTCCAAATATTATCAAAGTATTCTGAGGCACCCATGGACTTGCATCACGGCACCCACTTTGAGAAACCCTGCACTAGACTAAGTTGAGGAACTGAACACTCTTTTTATTTGTACTGTATGTTTCTTGCTAGTATGGTTTGTGTGTGTGTGTTGACTCGAGCATGTGTACTTGAATTGTGTGCCCACCCATGTGGGTGCGCATCACTTTATATAAGATGTTGTGCCCTTAAAATAGCAATAGGATGTCTTACATAAGGCTTATGATGTAGTTTAGATTTGTCTTATGCACGGTCACTATGCTCAAACGGAAGATACTCCCGCGCCTTGATTGTACCTTGCCAACTCCCCCCCCCCCCCCCCCCACGCCCAGGTGGGCACAATGTATTCTACTATTTAGAGGGCGTAGCAGAGGGCGTAGACACATTGCGTTAGAACAAACATGGCACACTGGTGAAAGATTGCATAAGGCTTTACCTGCATTGCACCGAGTGCAAGATGAGACAAAAGTGGGCTTAAAATTAACATGATGTGTTCTAGGTCGGTGAACCTAAATAAAACATTTGTGGGTGTAGACTGCATCTAAAACGAAGTACATTAAATAAAGTAAATTTGACCCTAGAGTGTATTCACTCCAGCCAAGCAAAACACCAGCTGATGTCACTAATTAAAACACTGCACCTGCTTTAGTGTTCAGTTTGGATGCACTTTGGAAGTGAGTATTCTTCTGACTAGTGATTTTTTTTTCTTTATTCTTCCCCATTAGCTTCCACAACGTGGTCACTAGTCTTCCTGGGGTCCACACAAAAATGTATACAGTAAAAACAGACAATATTTAAAATTTGCTATCTAAAACAGACAGAATATAGTTATCAGCAAAAAACTGTAAAATCGCTCTGCATATTATAAAAACGGAAACAACAATAACCAATGTTCACAAATAATGTTTTCACAAAATACATAAAAAATTCATGAAAATTAGGTACAAAAATAGAAAAATACAATTACATCTACCTGTATTATAAAGGACTAATCTATTTATGCTTGAGTACCTTTTTAAAAGAAAATCAAACAATAAAAGCAGAATGACCAGGTGCTCACAGAGAAAGAAAGTTATATGAAAGTGTCGGTGGTGCTCCTGGATCCAGCAGGATAGGAAACATGAAAAAACAGAAGATCCGGGCACTCCGAAATTTTAAAGTGGAGAACGGGCTTGAGTGATGTGCCAACAAGTTTCGACCATCAGCCCTTCATCTGACACGTTGGCTCGAAACATGTTGGTTAAATGAACCTGTGTTGTTTGACCCGGCGAAGGACTGGCGGATTCGGGCCACACACACCGAAATACCTGCACGTGTGTCTCAAAAGAATATGAGTGTAATAATTGTTGAGGTGATGTGTTTTTTACAGTGTGGCTGGTACTGGGGTCCCATGAACTGGGAGGATGCTGAGATGAAGCTGAAGGGTAAACCCGATGGTTCCTTCCTGGTTCGGGACAGTTCAGATCCTCGATACATCCTCAGCCTCAGCTTCAGGTCCCAGGGAGTCACACACCACACGCGCATGGAGCACTACAGGGGTAAGACGCACAGACGCACAGACACACGCGCTCACACACACACGCATGCACGCACAGAGGAGATGCACACTCTCTGCAGAAAAGTAAAATTTTCAGGCATAGCATTGGTTCAAAAAATACATTTCTTGGTGACTTTTGTCTTAAGTGTCCCCCCCCCCTCCCCTCTTAATGCGGAATATAGCATATATGTGGAATGAATTGTATAATTTTATTATAATCAAATGTGCTGACATGGCCATACATAGAGCATTGTGTCAGACAGCATGAGTACGCCAGCCTAGGTCTGCCAGCCAGCCCCCAGCACCATCAAATTATAATAATAATAATAATAATAATAACTTGGATTTATATAGCGCCTTTCAAAAAACCCAAGGCGCTTAACAAAACATATACAATCATGTTATTGTCCAAAAGCCAGAATAAATAAGTGTCGCTTCAGTGCGGACTTGAAAGAGTCCAATGTTGGCAGCTGGCGAATCGCCATGGGGAGGGAGTTCCAGAGGGTTGGGGCCGCCACACTGAAGGCTCTATCCCCAAGGGTCCGCTTTTATTTATTATTAATTATAATTTACTTATATCTAGCACAGTGCTTAGTTAGTTCAGGTGTATCATTTAGATACATGTATACTGTATAGTTATGTTTGCATTCATCGTTGTATTTGAAATTGCTAAAATCACATTATTTACACAACATTGTTAAAAGGTTAATTCAAGAAACGGCATAGTCTACGGTGCTTTGCAGCTAAAACCGTATGTAAAGAAAAGTCTGGGTTACTATTGTTTGTAGAGGGTAATATTTGGATATGCCAGAGAGCAGGTGTGAATGGCAAGAGATTGTTTCTGTATATTGTGAGGAAATCTTTCCCCCCATATAAAGCAAAGCTTCAATTTCAGAATCTGTTCATGTTATTTTGGTGTATTAAGCTGTCATTTTTTCTGTCTCTCTCTCTCTGTCTCTGTCCTCCAGGTACATTCAGTCTGTGGTGTCATCCTAAGTTTGAGGACCGCTGTCACTCGGTGGTAGAGTTCATAGAGAGAGCCATCATGCACTCCAAGAATGGAAAGTTCCTCTACTTCCTGCGCTCCCGTGTCCCTGGTAACCATCCACCAATCAGAGCTCTCTGTTTCCATCCATCCATCTGTTCACCTGTCTCTATATATCTGTCCTTCCATGTGTCTGTCTGTCATATACTCTGTTTGCTAGACAGAAAATCTTTCTCCTTTAGAGCTGTCTGCTCAAATCTTTAAGATTAAAATCTGATTCTAGTCTTTTAAAGATTTTAAATGACGGGTAAGATTCATTGTAATAGAGCACTGGCTTGCGCTAGCAATTGACCAGTGAATGAAGCTCCACTCACAATGCCATAGTGGTGGCTGTGCTGCTATTGTTGCAGTTGATCCGTCTGGGGCAGCTTTGGCAGATACACTGTCAGATGCTGCTGCTGTTAAGATAGAGATGGTGTGACCACCATAACCTAGACCAAACCTCTTTAACCGAAAATCGTCGAATCAACAAGCTGTCAGCGCCTCGTGCTGCAGAAGTGTTGACTTGTGAGCTTGTCGATCGGTTATTTTCGACTAAGAGTTCTTAAGTGGTTCATTAAAAAATATATAATAATAAAATCCTATCGCACAAAGAATCAGGCTGTAGTAACTCTGAGGACCCCCTTGGGGTCCCGGACATCCTGTTGAAGACCCTGCGTTTTTGACTAAAAGAATGTCTATGTGTTTGTTTGTTTGTGTGTGTGTGTGTGTGTGTGTGTGTATTCCCAGGCCTGCCCCCTACCCCAGTCCAGCTGCTGTATCCAGTGTCCAGGTTCAGCAGTGTGAAGTCCCTGCAACACCTCTGTCGCTTCTGTATCAGACAGCTGGTCCGTATAGACCACATCCAGGAGCTGCCCCTACCAACGTATGTACACACACACACACACACACACACACACACACACACACACACACACACACACACACACACACACACACACACACACACACCGCACGCACGCACACACACACACACACACACACACACACACACACACACCACGCACACACACACACACACCACGCACACACACGTGCACACGTTTATAGCTCACAACGTGTCCCCTATGGAAACTGAATTTCAGTCTTTGGGAGTTGTGTTACTAGACTTACCTTTATAAACACATTGGTGAAGACATTTCTTGGTAAGGAATTTACATTATTACATTATTAGGATTGGACATTATTTCTGAAGATATTCCCAGACTAAATGGTATCAGTAAGAGAGAGACGGGAAAGACGGGAGATAGAGGGGGGTGACAATGCAGCAAAGCACCTCGGGTCAGAGTCGAAATCCTGGGCCACCTGCGTGAAGGACTATGGCCTTATTATTTATGTGGTGTGCTCTCTTACCAGGTGAGCCACCTTGCAGGAGAGTTTTACGGTCAGCTAAAACACCAAGTGATGTAATGTATTGCCTCCTCTCTAGACCCAGTCTCTAGACATGACCCATAAAGCTCAAATGGGAATATTTATTTGCGCGCTGATGCCGATCTTTGACCGTCACAGAGGGGTTTGTGGAATTGGTGCTGTTATTTAGAAAAGGCCTGGAATTGACGATGCCAGTGTGGTAATCAAAAGCCAGTGGACTCAACCATCTGCAATGTTATGCTCTTTTGTTTGAAAATAATATTAACTAGAAAGGTGCAAGTGTGGTTGCAGACCTTTGCACTGACATGAGTCGCGAGGAATCCACTGGGAAATGAATTCCGTCTTCCCATTTATATTATATATATTGTGATGTCAAGTGAAGCATTACCAAAAGCTTCACTTTTCTGTTTCTTTTCTGCAAAGAATAACAAAACGCAGGTTCACTTTGCTGGCAAAACATTCTCGGACCGAGAACGATACAGTGTGTTGCCTATAGCAGGGGTTCCCAAACTTTTTTGTCTCAGGGCATCCCATGAATATTTGTTTTAATCCGAGGCACCCCTACATTATAATTTTCACTCCCAGCACCTTATATTTATAGCATGTCATCGTTGTTGGAAACCTTGTATGTCCAAAACCGTTTGTTTTGCATTTATCATCTATAAAATTAACTAAACAAGTGAAAACAGCAGATCTACAAGCACACAACGCCTCGCATCGCGAGGCGTTGTGTGCTTGTAGATCGGCTGTTTTCACTAGTTTTGTGCGACAGTCTTGTATGATGAAGCAGGGCTTTGCTTTACCAAAAGATGTACACATTTGAAACATGGTGATGCAAGGTTTCTGCCCGACAGTGACGATATTTTAGTGATTATGTTGAGGAAAACATGGAGATAATAGCCATTTTGGTTAGAACTGACAAGTTTAAAATGATACTAAATATTTTTTCAAGTGTCCAAATAAATTCCAAATATTATCAAATGATCTCGCGGCACCCCTGGACTGCCGTCGCGGCACCCCAGGGTGCCCTGTCACCCACTTTGAAAACCCCTGGCCTATTATAGCAACCACACTAACAAAGCCTACCCTGTGGTTACAGACGGTGCTGCATTTGGGCCAGCACTCACTGGTACAGAGGACCCTTTATGCTGAATGTTGTCCACCTGAACACCCGTATTACTTATAATTACATACCAGCACTTACTGCTGAATCTAGATAGGCATGTGCACATTGTTCCCCCAGCACTTACGAGGCTGACTGCGGCCAACCCATTTGAAGGTCTACGGTTGTAGATTGACCTTCAAATGGGTTCTTGTGGAAATCCTGCCATGTTGGTTTGTAGAATGTGTAAACCTTTCGTGATGCTGCAGTTACGTTATGCCACCTATAGATGGAGATATTTATTTGACATTGAGAAGAGGGCCATAATGAAAAATGCTGCTGTAAAATTGCTTATAATTCAGTATTTGTTCAGTATCTTACCACAGTGATTAATATACAGAACATTTTCAGAATGTTTATAGACTATCAGGCATCTGATTGTAACCATGTTATTAGCACATGGATTAAAGTCCTCAGTTGCGAACCGAAAATAGCCGATCTAGAAGCAACGCAACACATTTGTGATCTTGTAGATCAGCTATTTTCAGTGCAATGCATAGCACGCAAACAAGTACAGTATAACTCAGGCATAACCCTAGAACATGTGGCTGATAAAGTCAAGTCCTACTGTACTACTAGATATTAATTACATTTAATTTACCAGTAAGATGCCTACGGGCCCAAAAGGGCGAAATGTTAATTTATCCATTTGTAACCCAACAGTTTAATTTTCTATTCTACTGTCTCCCTCTGTCTGTCTTCCTCTTTCTAGACCACTGATTGTCTATCTGAGGAAGTTCTACTATTATGATCCTGAGGAGGAGATGTACTTGTCAATCAAGGAGAGGGATCAGAATGGCCAGCCGGGGGTGGAGTCTCAAACGTAGCGCTGGAGCCTGATAGGTTGATGTGAGTGATTGACACCTCGGGGGGTTAGGGGTAGAGTTGGGTTGTCTAAAAGATAACATGTACACATAGCGACAATGCGGCTCAAAGGAACTGTAGTGCCTTGGACTGCAGCAGGCCAATCACACGCTGCCAGGGTGGGGCTTGACAGAAAGCTGTGCCAAAAAAAAAAAATCATGCCATCCAACCCCATCTTTCAAACATGGCAGCCATGTTTGTTTACATTTGAAGAAAACATTATGGCTGCTGATCAGATTTTTTGGTTTGAAAGCTATGAACGGCGTGCATGATCCGTGCACTATGAATTACATGGAAGTCTATGGAGACTGGGGGCATCCTGGCACTTCAAAAAGATTTTTAAAATGCAGCGAATGAGTTAATTCATGTAGATGTTTTTTTTTTTATCACATTCTAGTGCTCATTAATATAAATAAATATTAAAGATTAAAGTAATCTCCCCCCTTTTTTTTCCCCAGTTCTTTTTTATACCTGACCAGCTGACCCGAGGACTGACGCGTGTGATTGGATACAGTCTCATTCCGGAGACAAGACTGCAGCCAATCAGCTCCCTCAGCTCGGCTCTGTATCCGGGCGGAGTTTCAGATGATCCGCCCTCCTCCAACTCTCTGCTTGGCTCTCAGGGAGAAGGGGAGGGGCCTGGGGATGTGGAGACTCCGCCTCTCTGGTGATGTCATTGCCGAGCAGCTGAACTTGAGAAAAAAACAGACTGTTGGCAAAGTTGCTAACTTGCAAAAAACAACAAAAAACTACAACGACATGAACAACAAACCCCAGCCTGAGTAGTGAAATATTTTGTCGCCTCCGGGATCCTTTTCTTTCTGTGGTTTAAACAGGAATTGATGTGGCTTTGTTCTCCAAGCTCATTGGCATAAAGCAGGGGTCTTCAACAGGGGATCCAGGACCCTAGGGAGTCCTCAGAGTTACTACAGGGGGGCCTCCAAATCTTTGTGCGATAGAAACTTTTTATATTAACCACTTGAACCTTAGTGTCCATATTCTGAGAACTTTAGCCAGAAATAGCAGATCTACAAGCTCAAAACTTGCCTCGCGCTGCAAGGCGTTGTGAGCTTGTAGATCGACTATTTTCGGCAAAGAGCTTTGGTGTATTGGGGAAAAAGAGCAGACTAAGTACAGAGTGGAAGGTCAAGTTTATTAAGTATTGACTGTTCAAGTGGTTAAATGTCTGAAAACACAAACTGAGTTGACATGAATCCAAAAAAACACTGATGATTGTGCTGTCAAACGAAACTATATGAAATCTATGATAAGGTTGTGGTGGTCCCTGCTTCATCTCTCTCTCAACTAAGGGGTCCTTGGCCTGAAAACGTTGAAGACCCCTGGCCTAAAGACAATCTCCTCTCACATGTGGTAGTGCAATCTTGGCTTTTTTGTTTCTTTTTCTTTTTACCTCTGGGCCCTAGAACAAAGAAATCCAAGTGAAAAAAGTACGTAATGATATTGATGAACTTTATTTGTATAACACTAACACAAAGAATATCGTACAATTAATGGAATGAACAATACAATTGACACAAAAGCCTGTCTCATAAACGGTGCCTCAAGAAGAGGTTAAAAACGTTGCAGTTTGTTTCTGTTATGGAGAATACAGTAGATCTATAGAAAATCAATTATTAATTTCATATTGATCCCGCCATTTCCGCATTCAGTAGTAAGACTTCTTGTTAGCCAATGAAGTGTGTACTAGGGCATTCAACAACTATTCGAAGATTCGAATATCAAAGTCACTATTCGACGTTGTTCACCGAAGTCGAATATTCGCTTTTTTTTTTTTATTGTTTTCTCTTTAAAAAATATATAGTTTATAAAGCTTGGCGAGATAGGAAGTCATAAGAATGTGCTGTCAATGCCCCTGGTGGATGAATTTGTTAATGCTCTATACCAGGGGTTCTCAAACCTTTTTAGGCTGTGACCCCCAAAATAAACATATTTGAACTGGGGACCCCCACCCTGACAAGCACTTGGAATTGTAGGTATTACATTTAATGTGACTCGGTTCCGCAGATAAATATTATGAAAATAGCAGATCTACATGCTCACAACGCCGAGCATGTAGAGCTGCTATTTTCACAATGTTCGCCTCTTGCTTACTTAATATTCGACAGTCCTGTCGAATATTCGACTATTCGAATACTTTGAGGTAGAATAATTCGAATACTAAAAATCACTATTCGTGAATGCCCTAGCGTGTACACCACATTAATGAGATGTACTGTATAAGGAGCTCCATGGGAATACGCACATTTCTGCTCCCTTGGAAGGACCGGGATTCTAGAGGCGACAAAAATGGCGTTCCGCACTTGAACCGACCGTTACGGCAATATTACCAAAAAAGAAAAGAAAAAAAGATAAAAGAACCCAACAAGGTTATCGTGACTACCCTGCTGTGACGTTCACCGTGGATGGTGACGTCACAAAACTCGTTGATTCACTGGAACTGGAGGGGGAGGGGTGGGCGGGGGCGGGGGGTCTTTTCAGAACACTGTCCGAGTGAGACTTTTTGCTGTGGGAGAGGTTAAGGTCCTGACAGAGACAGAGACTCTGTCAGCTTTTACAACACTTCACCCCACAACGGTGGGGTCGCGGCCCTCGTATGGGGGGCTTTCAAGATGTCAGAGATGGTCACAAACAAACAAACAAACAAAACAATGAGAAATGAGGGAGAGATTTAGAGAGAGACTAAGAGGAAAGTAATCTACGACACGCTGAGACTCGAAAGACAACCCAGACGTTCCCGTTGTTGCTCCAAAGAAACGGAAGACGGTTGGACGGCTAAACTACAACCTTCCCTCCCGCCCTCCATCCCTCTCTGTTCCCGCGCTGGTTCCCTGCCCGTCGCCCTCTTAAGTAACGGAACGAGTCTGAAGCCTTGTGCTGTCGAATGCCTTGTCCTGCTTGTGTGGATAATTATTCCTATCTTCACCCAGCGGCTGGGGGAGAGCGCAGCTGTGGGACGGACGGAGGCGTCTCAGCAGCACGAAGAATGGGAACCACTGCTCCTACAGGACAACTTGTGGACATTTCTCTGGTTGACTCAATGCTCACTTGACCTGCACCTTCCTGACTGGCTGTACTGTATGTACTGAGAATGAGGCGTGTCTGTGTGTGTGAGAGAGAGTGTGTGTGTGTGCGCGTGAAATTGTCCTTGAGCGCACGTTTTTCTGTATATATTTGAATGTGTGTGTGTAAATACTGTATGATGGTTATATTTGTAGCAGGCCAGAGAAAGTAGGTGGGTGAGGCGACATTGTTTGTGTGTGTGTTTATGCGTGCGTGTGTGAGAGGGAGAACGAGAGCATGCGTGTGCATGTGCCAGTGTGAGTGTGTCTGTGTGTGTGTGTGTGTGTGTGTGTGTGCGCGTGTGGATCACTGAGGTATGGTCTGCTTGGAGTTGAACAGGAATCCTCTTGCTAGACATCTTTTACTGGACAAAACCGCGTTACCAGAACAAGTAATAATAAACACTGTTGGTGAAAGTAAAGAGAGAAGACTTCCCTATTTTTCTGCATTACAACTCCCACACGTGCGCACGGCACGCACACAGGTACCAGAACTGAGTCTTACTGTATATCAGTCATATAGTTCAGGGGTCTTCAAGAAATATGTTATTTCAATACTCATACAGATGTTTAATACTCTACAGATTTCAGATTGCAATTCACCTCTTGCACAACATGCCACACACTGCAAACAAGTGCAGGGGTTTTAATGTCTTTAAAACATCTATAAAGAAAAACACTGATTTGTGTCTTTGACGCATTGTTGAGCTCCGAAGTACAAAGAACAACACTATTGGTGTCCCCCACTGTGTCGGGGACAGTTTGTATGTTAGTAGCAGCAAGCATGCGGTTGGTACAGGTATAGTTCGGAGGATCATTGAGTTATGGGTCTGGAAGCATACACTTTGTGAGGCAAAAGGGAGGAGCCATGCTAGCCTCAGTGAGCTAGCGGTGGCTCCTTATTGGTTAATCAAGTTGTCTCCCATACCCCTGATGTGTCCTTTGCTCCATGTGTGTTGAAATCCCAAGTCCCAATTGAAACCGCAAAACGGACAAAAACTGTCGAGCTAACCCAGATCATGATCTCCTAAAAACAGAATTATGGGCAAATTCGAATAACATTTGAATTCTAATCTTTTGTCACCACATTTGGAGTGCTGCCCCTCTACAAACTGATTGATTCCGACAGTACAGGTTGTCTAATTAAAGGAGTAGTTCACCCCCAAAATGCCTTTTTTTTCTTCTATTGATTACTCATTCCATGGAGACTTAAAGATTTGTTTTTTGGGGCTTTTAGGCCTTTATTGATAGGACAGTAGACTGACAGGAAATGGGGGGAGAGATGGGGAGTGACACGCGGCAAAGGTCGCCCGGGAACCGATCCGGTGACGCCGCCAGGCATCCATGCCTATGTGGCAATGCCTAAGTGGTACGCGCCTGGACCAGTAGGCCAGCGGGCACCCTTTGCCATGGAGAATTGAGTTCAATAATATTAATTGACTAATTTCATTACAATAAATGTACCCCCATTGATTCTGGATGGGTCCCCATCCGGAATTAATGGGGGCAAATTTGCTTTTTTTAATAAATGTGTCTTACGAATGCGACAAATGTAAAAAAATATTATTGAACTCTCCATGGCGTGAGTAATCAATAGAAAAAAGTCATTTTGAGGGTGAACTACTCCTTTAATGTGCTTATGGCTGTCTCGAATGTCAAGTCATCAGCCAGACTGTTGAACAAAGTGAAAAGTGAAACGGACTCACTCGAGAGGCTAGTAGATATATGAAGTTGAGTACATTGTTTATAGAAACCACAGCTTATGGCATGTTCTAAAAACAGTGGTGGAAAGTACATTTACTCAAGTAGTTTGCTGGAGCATTTCCTATTTTTAACATTCTTACTACACTAAATCTCTGAGGCAAATATTGTACTTTTTACTCCACTACAATGATTTGAAAACTTTAGTCACTAGTTACTTTGTAGATTTGAATTAGTATTACAAAACATACATTAACCACTTCAGCCCTCTGGTTTTTTCAAAATGGCTGATGTACAATTTTATACAATGATGCAAATTTTATACAATGATTTTATACAAAAAGAAATATACTTAAAAGTATATTTTTTTATTCCAATACTTTTGCACTTTTATATTTTGATTACCAGACTTCCACTTGTAACAGAGTGTTTCTGCATTGCAGTATTTATACTTTTACTCAACTAAAACATTTGAGTACTTCTTGCATTGCTGTGAAGCGTTTGGTTGGTTGAGGCACAAACTAGTTCAAGACACAATCCTACGTGTCCTCTGGGGACTGTTACTACTGAGGAGCTGTTTTGTACATCGATAGTCCTTTATTGATCTATAAGAGAAATTAAGTTGCCACAATAGAAAACACATGATAGATTCAAAGTATATTATATACTAAAAAAGGAGTAAACGTGTAACACGTGTAGAAGGAATAATATACAAAATATACATTTAAAGGCTGTCTACACTTGAACCCACGAGGTGTCAACCAAAATGTGTGAGCTATTAACATATTCACATATACATGTTTTAGGTAGAGTATTCATGAACAATATATAATCTATAGTAGTATATACACATCACAGTATTCTTGCTAGTCCCTCTGGCCTCTGCACGACTGTCAGGGATTTGCTTGTTGTATGAGCTAATAACAGGTATAAATATAAATGTAGTTAAAATGTACAAATAGTATTAGTCTTTTTGACAATTAGAGTGTTGTTGACACACCACTGTGGAGATGTTGGGTATTGCCCTAATGGCCATTAACACTAGTAGGACTTTATAGAGTCCCTCTGTCTGTGGTATGCAGTCACATACTCCTTTAGTATACAGTATAGGCTACACAGCATAGTTTGCTCTACATGACTTAAAGTCAATGGATGGAAACTAGGACTCGGGTTGGGATGCTTTGTATTGTATCTGCCACGGTTCCTGCGTGACTTCAGCGGTGAAATCGCACACGCTGTTGGGGTTACTTGGCATGCTTTTGCAGGTTCATAACCTGTCAATTTGAAGGTGTGAACAAGGAAATTATAGTTTCCTTGTGGCCTTGTAGCTAACCATAGGGAATTGATGGCACTTTCCTGTGGTCGCAAGGAACCTCATTTGACTTCCTTGGTTTGACATTTGTAAGGGCTGTAATTGGCATCAGACTAAACTGCTAAATCTAAATTAAATCTGTTGATGTGTCTAAGTAGTGTGCAATTAATTGCATGTGTGGACACGCGGACAGGCAGCAGAGTGCGCCAGCAGAGAGCGCAAGCACTGCGTTCAGTGCTTACTCCCGTAGCCAATCAGGGACCAGCATTCCTAGTGACATCACGATCAACAGCCAATGAGGGACCAGCATTCTTGGTAACCTCACCATCAACAAGTGCGAACTGATATAAATAACAAAGCGCGCTCTGCTGGACATAAATGGCTACGAGTGCACAAGACGCGAGTTGGCACCTCGACAGAGTGCAGTCTAGTTTTGGAACTGCGATGACCTGAGTGAGATGTGGCCGAAAAAAGAGAGTTTACATCCTCCCAGCCCACTTCCAGGTGAAGTGTGTTCTTCTGAATACATACATGAGGTGCTGCCTAACCAACCATCCGGTAAACAGATGCATATCAATGCATAAAGCCTCATTTACACTTGGTTGCGTATCATACACAACGCGGATCATTTGTAGAGCTGCTATTTTCGGTGTGTGACACAATATGCAGCCAAGTATAAACCAGGCATATGGTCAGGCTTGTTGGAGTTTCTGACCGTGAAGATGGGATCAGCGTACAACTTTATCAAGGAAGGAATCAGGTAAATGTCCCAAGAATGCGATAGTGTTTAGGATCTACTGGCACAGCATGTACTGTAGGTCTGGATGGAAGCAGGCTGTTTGAGCTCAAGGGTGACAAGGGAGATGGTGGAGGTTGATCATAACAGGGAGCCATCTATGTGTCTTGGGGGTTCCGAGTGTTTAAGATCCACGCACACTCTAAAGAGGCTGTCCAGGTGGAGCTCTTTAGCGCTGTAAACATGTTCCATGTCCTTCACACCTATGCAGGTGTAAGCAGCAGATTAGACAGACCCAGTTCTGTGCTCAAGGTTGGACATTGCTGTGTCTTCATGCCCAGCGGACCAGCACAGTGTCTCCATCTTCAATGGAGTAGAAATTGAGACACTTCTGGTCATTGTCAATCTCAATCTCTATGCCCTCGATCTTTGCATTGGTGTAGGAGAGTTGCAGCTGTGTTCCGGGGACCTTCAGCAGTCTGTACAACAGCCCCTTCACCTTCTGGACCAACATGGAGTCTGGGAGTTTCTTGACGATGGGTTTTCGGTCGGCTTTGCCCGGACAAACAAATGTGATATTCATTAGCTGGTTTTTCAGAGCGTACGGCTGGTCCTGCTGGAGTTCACTGTCATCCGGAGGGCCGTACTTGTCTATCAGGCTCTGATATCGAGGGTGTTCCGATGTGAACTGGGTGCTGGGTCTGCTCTGCTCCGGGCCTCTGTGGCCCCCCGCCTGAAGCCAAGCCTCCCCAAATATCTTAATGTAGACGAGCTCTGCCGACCTCCGGTCTGCATGCGCGATCTGGCTCTTGTTGAGGATGGACAGCTGTTTGAGTTTGGATATCAACATCATGTCTGCAGTCTGTAGGTTCTTCGCTTGGCTCTGGACGGGGTTGTATCGAAACGACAGCTCCGTCAGACTCTGCAGCTTGTCCAGTTCGTTCACCACACACCACTCGGATATTTTGTTGTGATTCAGAATCAGGGTCTTTAGCACGGGGAACATGGCTGTTTTGCAGCCAGGAGGGACGTCGCTGAACCGGAGGACAGACAGACCCGTCCTGGACAGATTCAGGGTGTTCAGCCTGGGCAGCTGTGACAGACTAAGCACGCTGTCCTCGGCCAGCTGGTTGCAGGACAGATCCAGCAGCCTCAGGGACTCCAGGACGCCCACTGGCCTCTGCAGCTGTGTGATGTCGTTATTTGCGACGTACAGCTCTTCCAGTTGAGGCCACAGGAGGGCGCACTGTAGGATCTCCGGCCAGGTGAGGGCGCAGTTCTGCAGGGAGAGGACCTTTAGACTGCGGAAGGCGTGCCGCCGAGCCAGTGGGTCGGAGGGCGGGCGTAGCCTGTTGTAGCACAGCAGCAGCTGTCGTAGTCGCTCCATGTGCTGGGTGATGTCTGCAACGTCGTCCCAGCAGCTCAGCAACGTTCCCCCCAGGTCCAGACACTGAATGTGGGGTGTGATTGTCCTGATGTCTTCCCCGGAGCCGGACGCACACACCTCCCTCATCCTCAACGACACCACCTGAAGACTGTTTAACCTTTTGACGAACATCCTTATGGTCTCGTCCTTGTCGGACGCAGAGACTTCCTGGCCCACGCCCGCGTACAGTTCCCTGATGGCGCTCACGTAGTCCACCCCGAAGCTGGCCTTCTTGGGCCGGACGAAGGATCCTCCGTTAGGATGCTTGCACTTAAAGTACTGCACTCCCTCGTGGGTTCCGTTGTGTTTGCCTCGCACGGGGTTGTCCCACTCCACGCCGAGCCAGAGCCCTTCCGTCGAAGGGACGGTTCCCGCGAACCGGACCATGCCGCGTTCTCCACTGCAAGACACCCGCCTGCCCAGTGCATCAGCGGGAACCTCTCCCGTGTCTACAACAGACGACATGGCGGTCTGGTCTTATTGCAACTTTGCTCTCCTCATGTTGATGACCTTATATAGGCTGTCCGAACACTGACGTCTGACGTCACACACGCAACACAAGCCATTGCCAGACAATACTGATCTGCACACAATTCTCATACGGTAGATGGCACTGGTTCCAAGCCAAAGGCAAATTCATCTGCATGGCACATTTCATTATTAACTCATTGAGTGCCTATCCCGAATTAGTTCGGGGATATATTATCGCATACCAGAGTGCCTATCCCGAACATGCATGTTCCACCCCCATACAACCCCATCTAACATACAGGGCAGCCATGTTTGTTTACATAACATGTAAAACATAATGGCGATTATCTCAAGAATGCCTGAACGGATTTCCAATCGGATTTTTTTGTTTGAAAGCTGTGAACAAACTGCACAAATCCACTTCAATGCAATCCAGGATTGCATTGGATTTTTTAGAGCTCATTCTTCTCTGTTTTTTTCCCATGCATGAGGTGTGCAAGGTTTAATCATGGCTAAGTTGACGAAAATAAGGCTTCTAAAATGCTTGGTAGCCAATAGCTAACTTCAAGCTAACTTCATCCTCTTCCTGTACATGCACAAAGGAAAGTGTTCAGGCAAGTCATGGCTGCAGGGCTTCTGCATATACCAGCATATCTCTATGGGATTTTCTATGGCCACTGGGCGCCCTCTAGTGGTGAAAGGGGTGGCACTCAATGAATTAAGATATCAAGACACAGAGGATAAGAGACACATTATAAAAGGGCTTTTGAAAATAACAAAGAAATTAATGAAAAGAAGTAGAAATGAAAAGAATTAGCAAATAGCTGCCAGCATCCCAAGCAAGTTTGTGAGAGCCGGCCGTATGAGTAAAACTGAGTTAGAAGGGTTATTATTGCATGTTAAAAATGGATAATAGCAAGCAGAAAATACTATTGAGCACAGAATAGATTTCTGTTTGCTCAAATTACATTGTTTGTTCTTGCATACTATTTCTCTTCAAAATATAATTTAGGTCTTTGCTCCAAATCTCCCATTGCTCACTCAGGAACAAGGCACACATACAGTGTAACACCATAATTTAGTATTGCTGGCAAGCTTGTGGGATGACTTCTAGGGCCACTTAATGATGTTTTCCTATTGTTGAACAAAAGGATAACTTTTACTCTGGCATGTAATTATTATGTGACAAATTGGGCTTGCATTGTAATATGGCTCAATAAAGAGGAAGTCTCACACTAATAATGGTTTCCTGCACATATAGATGAGGACTCACCACATTAGTTATAGACACTTCTTCCTAGTCTCTTCACTTTCACTCGAGACTGACAGAGAAGAGAAGACCCTATAAATGTATGTGTTCACCATGGGACCCTTAATATGGAGAAGAATCCTGTATTTGTACATGAGTGAGTGCCAGTTTTTTTATTCTATCAATTGATGTCTCTGATGTATTAATAAATAGAAAATAAAGGCATGACTACAAAGCCCTACAAAGCAGCAAAACATTTTTGGACACACCAACTTAATTGTGTAGCCCAAAGGTCAAATTAGCCTTCATGATTTTGTGTATAAACAATGACCTCAAGAACAGATATACAATCAGTGTAATATCACTTAATCATGCCGATATCTCATTTGGCTGACCAGTTTTAAACCATTTTTCAGTAAAGTTTTTGTTCGTAGTTACTGCACTCTGGCTTTGTAGGGCAGTATAGGTGTATTTTTCTCACTTACAGAGATCCTTGAAGTTTCTATGTGAATGAAGTGAGGGCATTCTAGGTCAATTTATGATAATAATATAGTAATTAGTGGCCAAGTACAACTGTAAGGGGCTTGTAAGCCACTATAGATATTGGTGTTTTTATTATTCTTCCACCACTTTTTCTGTCTTGGCTTGACCGTGCAGTCACTTTTTACTCTGCAATATGGTAGAGGATTATGCCAAACGGCGAAAACATGAAGCTCGCAACAATTGGCCAAAGGGTGGTGCTTTAGGAAGCCTTTGAAAGTGCAAACTTTGAACAGGTATAGATGCATGCTCTGTTTGACATAAAACCATGAAACCCGTATACACATCCTCATGCCGAACAACTTTGCCCCTCTGACTTTTGACCTCTGACCTTTAGATCTCCTACCAACAAATCAATCTCCTCCTGGGATTTTTGCATCATGTGCACAAAACCTTTTTTACATGAACTTTGGACCAATATCTAAAGATTCGTTGGGCAGATTTTTTTTAATTCAAACATTATTCTTTTTAATAATTCAATGAATATTGCAGTTTTATGCAAATTCTTCTTCTGCCTCTAAAACATAGATGCAAAATCATATGTTCATGACATTTGGCAAAGATGTAGAGGTTAGTCCAATTTTTTTTTTGCCAAAGGGGGGCGCTATACAAAGCGTTTGGAGTTTCACACAAAATAAATAATAATGATAAATATAGCTGAAAGCAGAGTTAAAGTGGCCAAAAACGTCTCTAATCATGAACACAGCCTGTGTGAAATTTTGCACACACATTCCAACTAGGTCAAGGAACAGATGCCACCCTTCTCACATTGGCCTGTTATAACACCACCAGCAGGTCAACTTTTGCAAAACACATATTTGGAACAAAATCACGCATGCAGTGTCCGATTTCTGTGAAAGGCCCAAGAACATGTGATGCCCTTTTCAAATTGGCCTATTATAGCGCCACCAGGAGGCCAAAACCAAAAACCTACCTGACCTGCCGGAGACCTGTTCTCGGAAGAACACTGCTTCTAGTTTTTCTTTGATTTCTTTTCCCACTTTTCTTGCTTTTTTCCCCTTGCTACTTTTTCCTGGCTTGGCCACTTTATCGCTGCTTGCAGCTATATTTGGTATTGAGTTCATCATTATGTATGAATATTTACTGCATGGTCAGAGCCCAGCACAGTGTTGTCTGCTGTAAGATAGATCCCAGTAATGTACAATGCTTACTGGGCACTGAGCAGAGATGGACGGGGTGAGCATCCTCAGTGTTATTATTATTACATAAACACCTAATCACAATTATTTGAGATAATCACACTTACTTTTTGCATAATTGTCGTAATCATTTCCATGTTGAAAATCTTTCATACTGTATATTTTCAAAAATAGTGGAAATAACAATTCTGCAATCTCCGTCAAGTCATTTGTCATTCCTGCCATATGCACCTTTTGTTATACGAAGCCTATAAACGAAGCCAAACAGAAATGTATTTTTTATTCATAATGTTTCAATGTTCATTGACAAAAACACAATTAACTCGTTAATAGCTATTATTTGAATGACAATTAATGGTCAAGTAAAATGTCATAATGGTGACATAATCGTGCCCTGCACCCAGATAGAGGCGGTGGACGGGAACATCCACACTGATGATGGATGCTCACATCTTGGATGTCAGCCAGGTTCTTATGGGTCACATCATGCTACACCTATACTATGCTATCCCTTTTACTCTGACCAGGGTCCACTTCCTGGTCACAGTTTACATTTTAAAGTTGAATCATTGGAGGTGACAAAAGCTGAGACAGGGAGTTGTGGTTGTTGTCACCGAGGGTCCCAGGTCGGACCAGGGAGAGAGAAGCTTCTGTATCAACGAGGTCTTGGCTCCAAACCAGGGACGTGCTGGCCATTGGGAAAAGCAGGACAACTCCCGAACGGCCGGTTCATTCCCGGCCGGTCCAGGCCGGCCATTAGGAAAAAAAATTAACTGTTTGCAAAAAAGTAAAAATTAAACTGTTTGCACAAAAGTAGTGAAAACAGCAGATCTACAAGCACACAACGCCTCGCACCGCGAGGCGTTGTGTGCTTGTAGATCGGCGGTTTTCACTAGTTTAAATCATTTTTAAAATGATAAATACAAAACAAACGGTTTTGGACATACAAGGTTTCCACCCGACAACAACGAAATATAACTCATGTAATTGGCCCACTGGCTTGTCACTTGTCACAAATCATTGAGTAGCAGCAGCGCTATAGAGAGATCTCTCTCTATAGCGCGCAATGAGGGCCTCTCCAACTATTTTTCCCGGGCTGAATCAGGGGCCCAGCACGTCCCTGGTCCAAACGCCATTCATGTCACAGACAAGCAATTGGAATCGTAGTTGAGGCATTATATTTAGTTTGACTCCATGCCACGGATAAATATTGTGAAAGTATTTTCAAAAGTTTTGCCTCTTTCTTATATTATTTGACAATTTGGCAAATGTTTGTGTGTGTACATCAGAGTAAGAGAATGTGTGTGAGAGAGAGTAATTATTCAATTAAATATTAAGGAAACGATCACGAATTGTGTTTCATATCAGTAATACTTAATTCCACATCTCTCATATTTGTGTGACAAGAAAAAGACAGACACAAATCAGTCTGGTTGTTTAGTGTGGTCACTGCGTGGTAACTGTGTGAAATCCACAACTCCAGCGAATGTTGTAGGGTGAACATCACAGTGACCTGACTGACGACTTGCATGGAAGGAAGTCCTGCAGTGTGTATGCCTGCACCTGCAACTCAAAGCTTAGTTCAGACTCCAGAGCATTGAAAATATTATTCTAAACCCACCACTAGCGTATACCAGGGCCCCAGGCTCTAGCCTGGGTGAACTACCTTTATCAAGTTATGTGCAGCTAGGGCTGTCGATGTATCCCCTTGAAGCCCCCCCCCCTGGACTGCAATGCTGTAGGTTGGCTTCCAATCAACCAGTCAGTCAGTCAGTCTATTAAATGTTTTGGTTCATAAATATTTTAGAAATTGCTGCTGAGTCATTTCATGTACAGCACAGGATGTGAAAACACATCCTGTTGCCTGACCATCTTAACTACACCCATGCACGTGCAGAGAAAGCTGTGCACACAATCTCATATCCCACACACAGACACTTATATATATTATGACACATAAAACACGTGTATTGTGTTAATATGCATTCATAAATGATTAATCTTTAATAGATATTTAGCCTGCTTCATAATTTCACAAAGAATAACATAATTGGAAGAGAATATCTGTGTGTTGCCTTGCATGGATGCAGATCTGCAGCTTCTGTTCTTCCTTTGAGGGAATTGGTTATCTCCTCAATTAGATTTTCTGCCTGTATTTGCTTGTCTGAAACAACTGGTTTTTCATTGAGTGGGCAACCCTAACCCTTAAACAACTTATTTTGCCTCAAAGGAGTAGTTCACCCAAGACATTACTTATTTTCTACCAATTATGCAGATACGCACCCCATGAAACCTTGAATTCATGGAGATGTTTTAGTTTTTGTCGCATTCCTGAGCCAATCATTTGATGACAGGGTCATCGGTCAGTAGGAGACTCAGTAGGAGACAGTAGGAGTCTGCCGGTCATCAAATTATTGTCTTAGGAATGCGACAAAAACTAAAAACTCTCCATGAATTCTATGCTTCATGGCGTGTGTAACTGATGGAAAATATTTAAGTATTTTAATGGATGAACTACTCCTTTTAAGACTGCTCAAATAGTACATCAGTTAGGAGATATTATATTGCCACATTTTGGTAATTAATTGGCATAATACGCATATTTAATTAGATCAGCTTTTGTAAGTGTAATGTCTTGCAGCGTCACTCCCTGGCGATATGAAATAATGTTGCAACCAATACAAAAACATGAAAGTAACACGGCATGCTCTGTTTTTCAACCTGCAGTATCTATTATCCTGTACATACCTTCACATGCAGGTAAGAAACTTCTGGAAAAAGGTATATTTTGAAAAAACGAAGTAATGACTTTGTAAATATGAATTAATTTATTTCTGACTTGATAGAAGCAGCCCAGATTAGATTAGTTGGATCTTCTTCTCTGTGCTCTGGAAGAGTGGAGATCTATCACAACAACAGCTGGGGAACAGTCTGTGATGACAGCTGGGACCTGAAAGATGCTGAGGTGGTTTGCAGAGAGCTGAGCTGTGGGACGGCACAGAGTGCTCTTAGAGATGTCCGTTTTGGCCCAGGGACTGGTCCAATCTGGATGGATGATGTGCGTTGTTCAGGCAGTGAAATGTCTCTAACTCAGTGCCAACACAGTGGATTTGGTGTACATGACTGTGGTCATGGTGAGGATGCTGGTGTCGTCTGCTCAGGTAAGAGGCAAGAGCAGTGTGGATGTCATGGAACTCATCACAGATAAATGTTTGTTTAAACATCACAAAGTTGTAACACTATTTATTGATTTATTTATTTCAGTGGTGAAACTGGTGAATAGTGGACGGTGCTCTGGAACAGTCGAGATCCTTCATAACAACCGCTGGGGAACAGTCTGTGATGACGACTGGGACCTGAAAGATGCTGAGGTGGTTTGCAGAGAGCTGAGCTGTGGGACGGCACAAAGTGCTCCTAGAGGTGCACATTTTGGCCAAGGGAATGGTTCAATCTTGCTGGAAAATCTGGGTTGTTCAGGAAGTGAAAGCTCTCTAACTGACTGCCCCCACAGAGGATTTGGTGTACATAATTGTGGACACGATGAGGATGCTGGTGTCGTTTGTTCAGGTAAAAGTGGATGTCATGTGATGTCACAAATCGAACACTATTATTTTCTTCCTGTTTTATGTGTGTGTGTATGTGTATGTGTCTGCTGATTGGTCGTCCGCCGGTCAGTCGGGGTTTCCTTACCAACTGCTGGAGTGTTCAGTGCTAAACCTTTCACACACACAGCCAGTAGTCCGTCCGTCCGTCCGTCCGTCCGTCCCTGTGTGCGTCTGTGTGTGCGTCCGTCTGTTACCAGCTAATCTCTGGCGCCGTTGGCCCAGCCGCGACCAAACTGTGCACACACACTGGATGCCAATTCAAAACCTCTGCCCCGCATTTTTCACGTGGCCCTGTTCTAGTGCCACCATGAGGCCGATTTCCAATTTCTGTGAGATTTCCCCACTAGGTCAAGGAACAAATGCCACCCTTTTCACATTGGCCTGTTATAGCGCCACCAGCAGGTCCACTTTAGCAAAACACTTTTTTGGAACAAAATGGCTCACATCATGAATGCAGCGTTGATTGCCGTGAAAGGCCGAAAAGACACGGCACCCTTTTCACATTGACCTATTATAGCGCCACCAGGAGGCCACAATAACCTACCCGACCTGGTGTAGAACTGTGCTCGGAAGAGCACTGCTTTTAGTTAAACTAATAATGCTGCGTTCAGATGGGCTCAGGCAAGCGGTAGACGGCAAACGGCACCACCTGCTGGACGGTACGGCAAGGTAGAACAAAATATGCCCGACGGAACGGTACGGCAACATTAATTAATTATTTAAAGCGCTCGCGCAAAATGAAAACGCGCGCTGCGGTGGTTGAGGTGGCTCCATGCTGCTCTCTCTGCTGCTGATGTGTGTTCTGTGTGTGTTGGCGCTCTGCTCGAATTTGTCCCGTGAGATGGAGCTACGTAACATCCGGTTCCAGATTCCGTCCTGTACCACGGTAAAAAGATAAATTAATTTAACTTTGAACGGCACGTCTGCCGTTTACCATCACCGGTTTCGACTGCCGGACTACTGTACCGTTTGCCGTTCTACTCCCGTCCACTAAAATGACTTCCGGTTTGCCGTCTACCGCTTGCCTGAGCCCATCTGAACGCAGCATAAGACGCCTCAGGGAGACATGCAGCCTCTCACTAAAGGGCTAAAAGGGCGAGGTCGCGCCAATTCTTGTCCATCTGGCCAGTGATGTATATCGGACCAGTTACATATGGAGATCCATGTACTGTATAGTACATCCCTTCTTATGCCCATACATGGAGATCCCTATCTGAACCAGCCACACAGATATCATATGGGCCATGTGTTGGCCATCTGGCCAGTGATATATATCGATGACATCAGGGATCTTCATATATGGGCATAAAAGGGATTCTGGGAATACCCATATATGGACTTACATAGGGTTTGTGATGTCACCTGTGATATCACCTGTGATAACCACAGTGTCAGGCGTGACCTTCAGAGATACATGGATACGTGGACAAGATGTGCCGGACATCACAGTGACATCAGAGCATGATGTCAGAGCGGCAAACCCATAGACCGTACAAATGTGTACACAGAGACAAGCTGTGACAATGCTTATGGTAAACTGCAACCTTCAGTCGCAATAATTATTTCTCTATTGATAATCCTTCCTCTCCCCCCTGTTCCTCCAGAACTTCCATTCCTTCCTTCCTCCCCCCTTCCTCTCCCTTCAGGACCTCAAACATCTTGTTCTAGTGGTTGCTACTGTTGCTGCTCTGCTCCTGCTGTTAATGCTGCTGGTAATTGGTCGCTGGCTGGTGTTGAGGAGGAAATTCAGAAAGCCTGCAGCCGAGACTAACCACACAGCCTGTGAGTAATACTAATTCTATGCACAAGAATGCTACGCACACCAAAGTCATTATAGTGGTGCTACCATGCCGGAAGTATAATCTTCTAAATGATAGTCTTCAAGAGAGAAGAGACAAGGCGAGGTGGCCACACAAAGTGCCAATACTTGGACGCAGAGTAAAAAGAGACCAATGTTAAGTAAAGCTCATAATTTATTAGCTGCTCTTACTCTTTCCAATAACAGTTAGGGACACACATAAACTGTTTCTTACCGCTTATTAAGGTGTAATATATATGGTGGTACTACCAGACTAGGAATTGAATTAGATCAAGTTGATTTGACTTAACATACGTCACCAACACTGATATACCTTGAGTGGCAAATCCAGTGGCTAAGTGAGGTTAACGTTGTTTAATGTTGTTTAATGTAATGGACTTTTCTGTTTGGATGTATGGGCTGTCAAGGCCAAGGCCAGAAAGTCGTTTTTTGCCACTCACTAGACGTTCCCGCATAACTTTAGGGTAAGATGATGATGTCACGCGCATACCCTCTATAATGTATTTCTTCTTAGGTGTGATGAACGGCCACAATACAGAGGGGAGAGATGGTGATGAAGAAGACTGCATCAATCCAGAGGTCTCCACCTGTCACCAAGGCACCGATGATGACAGTGATGACTATGAGAACCCGTCAGTACACTGAGGGTTTGAAATGAACCTTCTTTTTTATTTCAAGTGGATTTTAATGAAGGCTTAATGTCTAAAATGTTAACTACTCATCTGTGCAATAACCCTTGCACTCTGCACTTCTTCTTTGACTGATATTCTTGCCCTGTATGTAATGCTTATGGAGTGTGTTTAGGTCTTTTATCATGTTTTATTTTATTGGAGCTTCCGAGCATAGGTTTTTCACATGTATGTACCTAAACAGTGCATCTGAATGACAATAAAGTAAATCTGAATCTGAATCTCCTGTGCTGGTCTTCTCATCTCGTTCTCAGAGACCCCGTGGCAGCCAGCAACATGCACAAACACGTCTGCAACCCTGATGAGGAGAATGATGCCATCTATGCTAATACTGACCAAGAGAAGAACACCAAGAGAGCAGTGGAGGGCCAGAGTGATGAAGATGGAGAAGGACACTGCATGCCCATGATACCCTGCAGTGAACATGAGCAGGACTGTCAGGACAACATCTATGTTAACCATGACATGATGAACCCAGAGAGCAGCACCAAAGAAAACCTCAGCCCTGGAAGGAGAGCAGTGGAAAGTCCACTATGTGTTGTTGTTGATGATGAAGATGACTACATAGCCTTTGAACCCTGCGATGAAGATAAGCAGGACAACATCAATGCTAACTGATGTTTAGCAGGCTAAGACCATGTTCAACGCGGATGTAATTTACAATTCAATTTAATTACATTTAAATCAGTTTTACTTCAGGCAGAGAGAGGAAGAGGAATGCGAAACAAGACTGTTTTGAATTGGAATCCAGGTCCTCAAATACCAACTGGCTCAGCCAGTTGAATGTAATGTATTCTATTTCATTTATTGAATAGAATACAACATACACAGTATATTTGTTATTTTGAATTGATACAGTAGGATTGTTGTTGTTTGTGTGTCTGTGTTATTTTGAAGTAGGCCTATTTTACGTTGACTAAAGCCTTATGATAAACTTATGACTTAAGTTATTTGAATTCATCAGGAGATGTATCTCCTCAGGTAGAACTTTAGTTCAGGTTTGTAGATTTCGAAACATGCTGGAAAAATAAAATGTTGAATTTCCCTTACAATGAGCGAATGAGAATACTATAGATAATCTCTTTGATACTGTAAATGTTTGGTTTAAATATTGGTTTTGGTTGTAATTTAGCTTTTGGTTTATTGTTGCAATTGCTTTTGCACACTTTAACATATCAGTCCTGGCCTGTACATTATACAGTACTATGGATTCTTTATGACATTATGCCTGTTTTGTTTTTGATGACTGTCAACTGCAAACAACTCAACATCTCAATATGATAGTTTAACTGTGCATGAGACCACCATAACTCCTCAATATATTTATGTATTAATTTAGTTTTTAAGATACATCTGCAGTGCTTGATTTGTTGAAATGACAGTAGATGCATTTTATGTCAAAAGGTTATTTGACTGTGACTGAATCCTGCTTGCTACAAATCTCCCATTGCTCACTCAGGAATGAGGCAATTACGGTAGGTATACCAGTAAGACTCCCTAATCGGGAGATAAGCGACCGTTGGTCGCTTATCTCCACAAATATCACAACCTCCACCTCTCACGTCATACGGGTAGCCATAGTTACACCTGGAATGTTGAATCTCCATATATGGAGATAACCTACGCATCACACAAAGTCTGACCTCACCAGCCCATACTTGGGCATGGACGACTTATATCTCCATATACGGAGATGGCCATATATGGAGATACGATGACATCACAGAGTCCACAGCTGATGATGTGGCGTGATGTCATACAATACACAAACAAGCCCTATATAAAGGGGCAATTCTCACCAGGGAAGAGAGCATTGCCTGGAATGTTGAATCTCCATATATGGAGATAACCTACGCATCACACAAAGTCTGACCTCACCAGCCCATACTTGGGCATGGACGACTTATATCTCCATATACGGAGAAGGCCATATATGGAGATACGATGACATCACAGAGTCCACAGCTGATGATGTGGCGTGATGTCATACAATAAACAAACAAGCCCTATATACTGATGCGGAGATATGAGCAGGGCAAAGGTGTGACGTGTGACGTGTGACCGACCGACCGACCGACCGACCGACCGACGGACGGCCGGTGGAGGTTTTCATAGTAAACTGCTCCCTGACGGTCGCAATAATGCCCACATTGTTGGGCCTGTATTGTAATCTGGCTCAATAAAGAGGAAGTCTCACAATAATCATGGTTTCCTGCACGCATCTATAGATGTGAACTCACCACATTAGTTATAAAAGACTAGACTAGGAAGAAGCTGTCTTCACCTTCATTTGGAGACTGACAGAGAAGACCTTATACATTTATCTGTGCACCATGGGACCCTTAATATGGAGAGGAATCCTGTATTTGTTCATGAGTGAGTGCCAGGTTTTATTATTCTATCAATTGATGTACGTATTAGTATATAGAAAATAAAGGTATGACTATACTGCCCTACAAAGCAGCAAAACATTTTGGACACACCAACTTTAATTGTGTATCCCAAAGGTCTTCATGATAACAATTACCGCAAAAACAGATATACAATCAGTGTAATATCACTTATATGCCGATATCTCATTTGGCTGACCAGTTTTAATTTCATTTTCATTTTTCAGTAAAGTTTTCGTTTGTAGTTACTGCACTCTGGCTTAGTAGGGAAAAATATGTGTGTTTTTCTCACTTACAGATCCTTATAGTTTCCATTTGACTTACAGTTTTTTTTTCTTCGATTGCTAAAACACGTTTTTCAAAACTGTACTTTTTAAAAAAAAACTGCACACACAAAACTCCAAACATCACACACAAATTGCTAAACCCTGGCATCCCTTTGCAAAACAACTCTTTGCCATCAATTCTCTTAACATGTTCACAAAATGGAACAGCACACAAATATGCAGACAAAACATTTTATTCCCCCCCTCACCATTCAAGCATAAACATCATGGGGCATCACGCCTCTGGTTTCTGTCTTGCCAGAGGGCCTCATCAACATCGCAGGCGATGTCCTCCTGGTCCTCCTCCTCTTCCTCCTACTCCTCTTCTTCCTCTACCTACTCCCTGTCGTCCTCCTCCTCCTCCTCCTCTCATTCTTACCCCTCTCCTTCTCTGACTGTTGTCTCCTATGTTCTCCATTGCTCATCAAACAAAACAGAGGGTCTGCTCAGTGCTGCTACAGACGTTTGACCTAAAATCTTACTGGTACGGTATATATACTTTATTAGGTTCTTATGGGTCACAGGCTACACCCACTTCCTTCCTGGTCACAGTTTTTTTTTTTTTTTTTTTTAGATTAGTTTTTTTGGACTTGTATGCCTTTATTGATAGGACAGTAGACTGACAGGAAATTGGGGGAGAGATTTGGGAGTGACACGCTGCAAATGTCGTCTGGATTGGGAATCGAACCGGTGATGCCGCCAGGCACCCATGCCTATGTGGTAATGCCTAAGTGGAATGCGCCTGGACCTGTAGGCCAGCAGGCGCCCCCCTGGTCGCAGTTTACATCAGTATTGGAAAAAGTACTCACATTTTCTTTTCATGTAAAAGTATCAATTCTGAAATCTAGAAATACTCTGTTGATACTCAAGTGAATGTCTCGAATTAAAAATGTACTTGAGTAAAAGTACAAAAGTCTTGGCAAAAAAATGTAGACTACTTAAAGTAAGCCTACCAAAAGTAAAAGTAGTCATTATGCAGAATGTCCCATTTCAAGTTTTCAAATGTATGAAAATTGCTGATCTTGTAGATCAGCAATTTTCAAATGGCCAAAATGTATATACGGTAGGAAGTGGTTAATGTACAGTAGATTTTGTAATAATAATCAAAACCTACAACGTAATTGGTAACTAACCTTTTCAAATATTTGTAGTTTTTGATTAATATATATTATTATAATATAATATTATAATATTTTGATTACAAGCCTTCAGCTTGGCCTATTAAAGCGGTTCTCAAGTGGCACACACTCAAGTCATATGTCAAATCGACTGGCTTCATTGGGAATCGTGTGCTTGCATTTTGCTGAGATATACTTTGTTGTAGGGATAATTTATTAGTGAATATATTTTCCCCATCAACTTGAATGGCAAAATGCTAAAACACAACTTGCAATTTCCCAGAATTGCAACGTTCAAGTTTAACCGAATTCCTTATTTCTTTAGCTATTAGGTATTAGAAGAGGGATTGATTGATTGATTGATTGATTGTGTGTGTGTGTTTGTTTGATTGATTGATTGATTGATTGATTGATTAATTGATTAATTTAATTAGCAGGATTGTTAACAGTACATGTAGTACAGTCAAATGTTATGCTAAAAGGAAAACACAAATGTCTCAACTTCTTAATGTTGATGAACAAATAAACAATTCTACTTTTGATGACCCTTTAAGACAGTTATAGTGCTGGTTTGTAATTTGAACAATAATGTGCAGTAGCCTATATGTTTTTTTTTCTTTCTTTTTTACTTTTTCACACACAATCACAGCTAAGTGTATCTACAGAGAGAGTAATTATTGAATTAAATAATGAACAGTAGTTGTTTCAGGTTCAGTTTTATTGTCACACATATCCATACAGGTACAGATACAATGACATGCTTGTGCCAGGAGCACTCTCAGCCTATCTTGCACATGGTAGCGTGTAATGTCCAATCTCTTGTGTTTTCGTTTCTTGACAAGACGGTAGTGTGTGACAGTCGTGTAGTAGTGCAGAAACCACAACTCGAGAGAACATTTTAGAGTGAACATCACAGTGAGCTGACCGCTTGCATGGAAGGAAGTCCTGCAGTGTGTGTATGCCTGCACCTAACTCTCCAAAGCTTACGGTAGTTCAGAGCATTGAAAGGATTCTAAACCCACCACAAGCTTGTGGTGTTAGAATCCTTTCAATGCTCTGAACTACCGGACCAAAATGGACCAATCCTGCAAACTTTGGAAGCCAATGTTTGCCAATTCGGATGGGATATGAAATACCGGACAGATCCATCTTGATCACATGACTATAAAGATACTGTGTACCGATTTCAAATCTGAAGGAATAATAGGAATAGTAGTCTCCCTTTCGGCTCTTGGAGACAAAAATGTGTTTACATAAAAAAATGCAGGGCAAAGGTTTCTCCTTGGCCTCTAGGGAGTGCACATACAACATTTTACACTGATCGGTGGAGTTATACTGTAGGTTAAAACACAAATCGGCCTGTTAAAGTGCCACCATGAGAACATTATAGTTCTATGCTAATCAGATAAATGGAAACACCTGTGTTGGTCCTCAACATGGCCATTTAGGACTACAAATGCAACCCATGAATATTTGATGACGGGGTCATCGGTCAGTGGGAGACTCAGTAGGAGACATTAGGAGAACGCCAATCTTCAAAATATTGGCTTAGGAATGCGATAAAAACTAATGGTGTGTGTAACTGATAGAAAATAAGTCATTTTATGGATGACCTACTTGCTACTCCTTTAAAGTCTGCTCAAATACATCAGCTAGGAGATATTATTGCGACCGCCAGGTCGCAGTTACTATCAAAACCTTGACCAGCTGTCCGTCAGTCAGTCAGTCAGTCAGTCAGTCAGTCACACGTCACACGTCACACTTTTGCCCTGCTCATATCTCCGCAACCGTTGCCCCGATCCATGCCAAATTTTGCACACACACTCCTTGCCTGCCAAACCACAATTCTCACATGACCCTCTTCTAGCGCCACCATGAGGCCAATTCTTGCAAAACACATTTATGGACACAGCTCCTACAATTTTTGCCCTAAAATCACGCAAATCGGTACACAGTATGTCTACACTCATGTCATCAACATGGATCTGTCCCATTTAGCGCCACCTTCAGGCCGATTTTTTTAAAACACATTTTTGGACACTGCTCCTACAGATTTTGCCCTAGAATCACGCAAATTGGTACACAGTATGTCTACACTCATGTCATCAACATGGATCTGTCCCATTTAGCGCCACCTTCAGGCCGATTTTTTTAAAACACATTTTTGGACACTGCTCCTACAGATTTTGCCCTAGAATCACGCAAATTGGTACACAGTATGTCTACACTCATGTCATCAACATGGATCTGTCCCATTTAGCGCCACCTTCTGGCCGATTTTTTAAAACACATTTTTGGACACTGCTCCTACAGATTTTGCCCTAAAATCACGCAAATCGCTACACAGTATGTCTAAACTCATGTCATCAACATGGATCTGTCCCATATAGCGCCACCATCAGGCCGATTTTTTCAAACACATTTTTGGACACTGCTCCTACAGATTTTGCCCTAAAATCACGCAAATCGGTACACAGTATGTCTACACTCATCTCATCAACATGGATCTGTCCCATATAGCGCCACGATCAGGCCGATTTTTACATATTTTGCCCTAAAATCACGCTGCGACCTGACGGTCGCTTATCTCTCGATTAGGGAGTCTTACTGGTCTTACCACATTTTGGTAATTCATTGGCATAATAAGCATTATCTCATCTGCATATTTAATTGGATCAGCTTTTGATTCGCACCTATCGAAGGCTATAGTGTAATATATTTTTTGTATACCAAAATAATCAGCAAAGTGCCTAAGTAACTATGTTAATTACTGTGTGTGATGCTGTTCTTTCCTCAAGCATGTTTTAGAAAGCACCACATCTCAACTAAGCACTACTTCTTTGCTTTATGTTTTTTTGCTTTATGTTTCATTATATTCATTGGCACTTGTCTCATACTAGAAATTCGCGGCGGCTGTGCCGCCGCTCCATTCCTAGGACTTCGCGCCCTCCGGGCGCTCAGGCAGGACTGCTCTATATTTGATCATTGATGCTTGTCTTGTAGCGGGGACTCTGCTGCCGTGCTCTGCACTCACTTGTGGAGGCAGCAGCAGCAGCTGCACATGCAAACACAGTAGTGTCAAATTTCACTCTCTCTCTCTCTCGCTTGCCCGCCCCCCCTCCCCTGTTGCCTCCTCTCTCTCGTGCTTAGCGAATGAGCGGACGGCATAGGGTTATGGGCGGTATTCCTTACGTCCTGACGACTACCGACTACCTATGCGACGACTACCTATGCGACTACCTATGAGTTGAAGTCGATGTAAAGGGGGCGTGAATGGGCTTGGAAGTGGGATGCGGCAATAAGCCCATTGTAAATATAAGATTGTCACAAGGTTAGACACCTCATGCACTTCCTCATTTGTTGAATGTGGTTCGCCCTGCAAACCACATCCACAAAGATGGTGTGCAAAGTTTGAAAAGAGCACATATGTAGCATTCATGTTACTTGGAGTGTTACTAGGAATATTTTCACTTTGAAAAGGTTACAGTTCGATATAGGAAGGCACTTTGCTTTTTTGACCCTTTGCAATTATTCATCATTTCCCAGCTGTATGTACTATGTCGTTTTGTCTACATGTTTCAAAGTGTAATGTCACCAATAGAAAAACATGAAATTAACTTATGGTCTGTTTTTCCACCTGCAGTTATCCTGTACATACCTTCACATGCAGGTAAGTAACCTGTCTTCTTATTTTCCTTTCGGCTGTTCCCTTCAGGGGTTGCTGCAGCGAATCATTTGCCTCCATCTCACCCTGTCCTATGCCTCTTCTTCTTTCACAACAACTAACTTCATGTCCTCTTTCACAACATCCATAAATCTACTCTTTGGTCATCCTATAGGCCTCCTGCCTGGAAGTTCCAACCTTCTACCGATATACTCCCTCCTCTGTACATGTCCAAACCATCTCAGTCTGGCCTCTCTGGCTTTATCTCCAAAACATCTGACATGCGCTGTCCCTTAAAGCCCCTTTTCGACTGACATGGCCCAACAACACACCACTCCACACCACACCGCCCACCTTTTCCACTACAAAGACCTGGGTGGAGTGGTGTGAAAGTGGTACTAAACATGGTACCAGTATCTCGCAACTCATGTCATCAACACTACCTGCACATGGCCCTCTTATAGTGCCACCATGTTACAGATTTTTGCAAAACACATATTTTGCCACTGCTCCTACTGACTTTGAAGTTTGCACACAAATCACGCAAGCCACGCACATCCCCCTACACCCATGAACCAATGCCACTTACAGCCCAATTTGTGTATACATGTGACCTGACTATAGAATTTCTATTTTATTTTATTCTTTATTAATATATATCGGACCAGTTACCCATATATGGAGATCCCTGATACCCATATATGGAGATCCTTGGAGATACGGGCATATTGGTTGGATCAGCGGTTCTACAAAAAAAAAGCTAAGAACATAGGCAAAAATCGGAGCAAAAGTTGGAGTCTGTAGAACCAACCGTGTGCTGTGAGACCCCAGACATGCTTACTCGGTTACTCGTTATGTGAAAGTCCTATGACGTCTATGATGTCTGACATCATACATACAATCCCTTTTATGCCCATACATGGAGATGCCTGTCTCCAGCCGCACTGGTTGGACTGACATGTATAGTCTATCGGATATATGGCATTCACAGATATGGGCTTAATATTGATGACATCAGGGATCTCCATATATGGGCTTAAAAGGGATTATATTAGTGTGGTTCCCCTGACATCACAGTGATGTCAGAGCATTTTTTGTCTTGATAGAAGCTGCTCAGATTAGATTAGTTGGGTCTTCCCTGTGCTCTGGAATGAAGTGGAGATCCTTCATATCAACTACTGGGGATCTTTTTCCTTTCATGTTCAGGTTTAGTGAGGCTGGTGGGTGGAAGTGATGAGTGCTCTGGCAGGGTGGAGGTCTATCACAACAACAGCTGGGGAACAGTCTGTGATGACGACTGGGACCTGAAAGATGCTGAGGTGGTTTGCAGAGAGCTGAGCTGTGGGACGGCACAGAGAGCTCCTGGAGGTGCCCGTTTTTGGTTTGGCCAAGGGACTGGTTCAATCTGGATGGAAAACCTGGGTTGTTCAGGAAGTGAAAGGTCTCTAACTGACTGCCCCCACAGAGGATTTGGTGTACACAATTGTGGACACAATGAGGATGCTGGTGTCGTCTGTTCAGGTAAAAGTAGATGTCATGTCACAAATATAAAATAAATGTACAGTATATCAAATCGCAAAGGTGCAACACTATTGTGTGAGTGTGTGTGTGTGTGTGTGTGTGTGTGTGTGTGTGTGCGTGCGTGCGTGCGTGCGTGCGTGCGTGCGTGCGTGCGTGCGTGTGTGTGTGTGTGTGTGTGTGTGTGTGTGTGTGTGTGTGTGTGTGTGTGTGCGTAAGTGCGTGCGTGCGTGCGTGCGTGAGTCTTCAAAATACTAATAATTATTTTTGATATACCCTGTTCCTCCCCCCTTCCTCCCTCCCTTCCCTCCTTTCAGGACCTCAAACATCTCATTCTCGTCTGCTAGTGGTTGGTTCTGTAGCTGCTCTGCTCCTCCTGTTAATGCTGCTGGTAATTGGTAACTGGCTGATGTTGAGGAGGAAATTCAGAAAGCCTGCAGTCGAGACTATCTACACAGCCTGTGAGTAATACTAATTCTATGCACAATAATGCTACGCACACCAAAGTCCTCATAGTGGTGCCGCCGGCACCACTTTCCAATAACAGTTAGACACACACATACACAAACGCACGCACGCACGCACGCACGCACGCACGCACGCACGCACGCACGCACGCACGCACGCACGCACGCACGCACACACACACACACTACATTTAATAACGTGCAATCTGTTTCTTTAATGGTTCTTACAGCGTATTTGGGTGTAATATAGGGGCACGTCCTGTTAAGGCAAACGCCGATAAGGCAAACGCCGATAAGGCAAACTAATGTACTAAACCTCCTTTTGTTATGGTGAAATGTGAGCTCACCTGCATCGCGTTTCATGATCCCATTCATGCGTTTTATCGTGCGCTTGCCCAGGCCTTACGGCGTGGGCATAAATATAACAATTGCATTCACCACGGCTTCGCGGGCACTCGCGCCTGCGGCGCTCGGGCGCGAAGAGCAGGACCAAGGTCCGCTGGCCTTCGCACCCCTTGCAATGTCGTGGACAATAACTGTGACATATAACCATTGTATAGCTCAAAATTCTTTATTCATCACTACGGTTGGAGACCCGGGCAGTACATTTGCCCAGTTTGCTTTATCGGCGTTTGCCTTATCGGCGTTTGCCTTAGCGGGATTTCCCCGTAAGATGGTGGATCTACATGTACTACCAGACTAGGAATTGAATGAGGTCAAGTTGATTTGATTTAACATATGACACCAACACTGATATACCTTATAATGTATGTATTTCTTCTTAGGTGTGATGAACGCCCACAATACAGAGGGGAGAGATGGTGATGAAGAAGAGCACCAAGGCACCGATGATGACAGTGATCATGACTATGAGAACCCGTCAGTACATGGAGGGTTTGAAATGAAGCTTCTTTTAGATTTTTTAATGAAGGCTTAATGTCTAAAATGTTAAAATGTCATCCGTGCAATAACCCTTGCACCCTTTGACTGATATTCTTGCCCTGTGTTTATTGCTTATCGAGTGTTTTTAGGTTTTTTATTGTTTTTATGATGTTTTATGTTTTATTGTATTGGAGCTTCCGAGCATACGTTTTTCACATGTATGTACCTAAACCGAGCATCTAAATGACAATAAAGTGAATCTGTAACTGAATCTCCTGTGCTGGTCATTAACTATTGTCTTCTCATGTCGATCTCAGAGACCCTGTGGCAGTCAGCAACATGCACAAACACATCAGCAAGAATGATGCTGTCTATGTTAATACTGACCCAAAGAAGAGCATCAGATATCATCCCAACACTGGAAGGAGAGCAGTGGAGGGTCAGAGTGATGAAGATGAAGAAGGACACTACATGCCCATGAAACCCTGCAGTGAACATGAGCAGGACAACATCTATGTTACCCCAGACATGAACCCTGAGAGCAGCACCAAAGAACACCTCAACCCTGGAAGGAGAGCAGTGGAAAGTCCACTATGTGTTGTTGTTGAAGAAGAAAACAATTACATAGCCTTTGAACCTTGTGATGAAGATAAGCAGGACAATCTATCCTAACTGATATGACTAGCAGGCTAAGACCATGTTCAACGTAAATGTAATTGATTCAATTTAAATCTGTTTTACTTCGGGCAGAGAGAGGAAAGAAATGCGATACAAGACTGTTTTGGATTGGAATCCAGGTCCTCAAATACCAAGTGGCTCAGCCAGTTGAATGTTTGTATTCTATTTAATGTATTGAATAGAATACATTATACACAGCATGTTTGTTATTTTGAATTGATCTGTGTTATTTTATACACCATGAAGTAGGCCTATTTTACGTTGACTAAAGCCTTATGATAAAGAGAAGTTATTGGAAATCATCAGGAGATGGATCTCCTCAGGTAGAACTTTAGTTCAGGTCTGTAGATTTTGAAACAAGCTGGCGAAAATGAAATGCTGAATTTCCCTTACAATGAGCGAAAGAAAATAGTCTAGTTAATCTCTTTGATACTGTAAATAGGTTGCTTTTTGTTATTAGTTTGCATGCATTTTAAGGAAACCTTCATAATCTATTCTAAGCAATCATAGTGTGAACATTGAGAGAAAACTCACAAATATTGGTTTTGGTTGTAATTTAGCTTTCGGTTTATTGTTGCCATTGCTTTTGTACACTTTAACATGGAGGTCAGCCCTTGCCTGTACATTATGCAATGGATTCTTTATGACATTATGCCTGTTTGTTTTTGATGACTGTCAACTGCAAACAATTCACCATCTCAATTTGATAGTTTAACTGTGCATGAGACCACCATAATTCCCCAATATATTTATGTATTAATTTAGTTTTTAAGATACATCTGCAGTGCTTGATTTGTTGAAATGACAGTAGATGCATTATATGTCAATAGGTTATTTGACTGCGACTGAATCCTCCTTGCTATAAATCTCTCATTGCTCACTCAGGAATGAGGCACTTACGGTAGGTATATAATGCGTGCAATGTAATCTGTCTCAATAAAGAGGAAGTCTCACAATAATCATGGTTTCCTGCACACATATAGATGAGAACTCACCACAATAGGGGTGAGACTAGACACTTCCTAGTCTTCAGCTTCACTGGAGACTGACAGAGAAGACCCTTTCAACGTATCTCTGCACCATGGGACCCTTAATATGGAGAAGAATCCTGTATTTTTACATGAGTGAGTGCAGGTTTTATTATTCTATCAATTGATGTCTCCGATGTATTAATATATAGAAAATAAAGGTATGACTACAGATTAACAAAACATTTGGACACACCAACTTAATTGTGTAGCCCACGGTCAAATTAGCCTTCATGATTTTGGGTATAAACAATGACAATCAGTGTAATATCACTTATATGCCGATATCTCATTTTGCTGACCAAAATGAAGCTTCTTTTAGATTTTTTAATGAAGGCTTAATGTCTAAAATGTTAAAATGTCATCCGTGCAATAACCCTTGCACCCTTTGACTGATATTCTTGCCCTGTGTTTATTGCTTATCGAGTGTTTTTAGGTTTTTTATTGTTTTTATGATGTTTTATGTTTTATTGTATTGGAGCTTCCGAGCATACGTTTTTCACATGTATGTACCTAAACCGAGCATCTAAATGACAATAAAGTGAATCTGTAACTGAATCTCCTGTGCTGGTCATTAACTATTGTCTTCTCATGTCGATCTCAGAGACCCTGTGGCAGTCAGCAACATGCACAAACACATCAGCAAGAATGATGCTGTCTATGTTAATACTGACCCAAAGAAGAGCATCAGATATCATCCCAACACTGGAAGGAGAGCAGTGGAGGGTCAGAGTGATGAAGATGAAGAAGGACACTACATGCCCATGAAACCCTGCAGTGAACATGAGCAGGACAACATCTATGTTAACCCAGACATGAACCCTGAGAGCAGCACCAAAGAACACCTCAACCCTGGAAGGAGAGCAGTGGAAAGTCCACTATGTGTTGTTGTTGAAGAAGAAAACAATTACATAGCCTTTGAACCTTGTGATGAAGATAAGCAGGACAATCTATCCTAACTGATATGACTAGCAGGCTAAGACCATGTTCAACGTAAATGTAATTGATTCAATTTAAATCTGTTTTACTTCGGGCAGAGAGAGGAAAGAAATGCGATACAAGACTGTTTTGGATTGGAATCCAGGTCCTCAAATACCAAGTGGCTCAGCCAGTTGAATGTTTGTATTCTATTTAATGTATTGAATAGAATACATTATACACAGCATGTTTGTTATTTTGAATTGATCTGTGTTATTTTATACACCATGAAGTAGGCCTATTTTACGTTGACTAAAGCCTTATGATAAAGAGAAGTTATTGGAAATCATCAGGAGATGGATCTCCTCAGGTAGAACTTTAGTTCAGGTCTGTAGATTTTGAAACAAGCTGGCGAAAATGAAATGCTGAATTTCCCTTACAATGAGCGAAAGAAAATAGTCTAGTTAATCTCTTTGATACTGTAAATAGGTTGCTTTTTGTTATTAGTTTGCATGCATTTTAAGGAAACCTTCATAATCTATTCTAAGCAATCATAGTGTGAACATTGAGAGAAAACTCACAAATATTGGTTTTGGTTGTAATTTAGCTTTCGGTTTATTGTTGCCATTGCTTTTGTACACTTTAACATGGAGGTCAGCCCTTGCCTGTACATTATGCAATGGATTCTTTATGACATTATGCCTGTTTGTTTTTGATGACTGTCAACTGCAAACAATTCACCATCTCAATTTGATAGTTTAACTGTGCATGAGACCACCATAATTCCCCAATATATTTATGTATTAATTTAGTTTTTAAGATACATCTGCAGTGCTTGATTTGTTGAAATGACAGTAGATGCATTATATGTCAAAAGGTTATTTGACTGCGACTGAATCCTCCTTGCTATAAATCTCTCATTGCTCACTCAGGAATGAGGCACTTACGGTAGGTATATAATGCGTGCAATGTAATCTGTCTCAATAAAGAGGAAGTCTCACAATAATCATGGTTTCCTGCACACATATAGATGAGAACTCACCACAATAGGGGTGAGACTAGACACTTCCTAGTCTTCAGCTTCACTGGAGACTGACAGAGAAGACCCTTTCAACGTATCTCTGCACCATGGGACCCTTAATATGGAGAAGAATCCTGTATTTTTACATGAGTGAGTGCAGGTTTTATTATTCTATCAATTGATGTCTCCGATGTATTAATATATAGAAAATAAAGGTATGACTACAGATTAACAAAACATTTGGACACACCAACTTAATTGTGTAGCCCACGGTCAAATTAGCCTTCATGATTTTGGGTATAAACAATGACAATCAGTGTAATATCACTTATATGCCGATATCTCATTTTGCTGACCAGTTTTAAACCAATTTTCTGTAAAGTTTTTGTTGGTAGTTACTGCACTCTGGCTTTGTAGGGCAATATGTGTGTGTTTTTCTCACTTACAGAGATCCTTGAAGTTTCGATTTGAATGAAGTGAGGGCATTCTAGGTCAATTTATGATAGTATAGTAACTGGTATTGAGTTCATCATTATGTATGAATATTTACTGCATGGTCAGAGCCCAACACAGTGTTGTCTGCTGTAAGATAGATCCCAGTAATGTACGATGCTTCCTGGGCACTGAGCAGAGACGGACGGGGTGAGCATCCTCAGTGTTGACCTGTTACATTATTACATAAATGCCTAATCACAATTATTTGAGATAATCACAATTATTTTTTGCATAATTGTCATAATCATTTCCATGTTGAAAATCTTTCATACTGTTTATTTAAAAATAATAGTGGAAATAGCAGATCTGCAATCTCTGTCAAGTTAGTCATTACTGCCCTGTGCACCTTTTGTTTATGAAGCCTAAACAAAGCCAAACAGAAAAGTATTTTTTATTCATAATGTTCCAATGTTTCAATGACAGAAAAGCAATTAAATCGTTAATAGCTATTATTTGAATGACAATTAATGGTCAAGTAAAATGTCATAATCATGGCAATCATGCGCTGCACCCAGATAGAGGCAGTGGGCTGAGACATCCACACTGATGGTGGATGCTGAACATCACAGTGACCCGACGGCTTGCATGGAAGGAAGTCCAGCAGTGTGTATGCCTGCACTTAACTCTCCAAAGCTTAGTTCAGAGCATTGAAAGTATTATTCTAAACCCACCAGCCACCACTAGCGTATACCAATACCAGGGCCCCAGCCTTTATCAAGTTGCAGCTAGGCCTGTCGATGTATTCCCTTGAAGGCCCCCCTGGTCTGCTATGCTGTTGGTTGGCTTCCAATCAATCAGTCAGTCAGTCAGTCAGTCAATCTATTAAATGTTTTAGAAAGTCATTTCATGTACAGCACAGGATGAAAGCGCATCCTGTTGCCTGACCATCTTCTACACACTTGCACAGTGGCAGCTGTGCACATCCACACGCAGACACTTTATATGACACATAAAACGTGTGTATTGTTTTAATACAGATTCATAAACGATTAATATTTTATAGATATTTAGCCTGCTTCATAATTTCACAAAGAATAACATCCCTGGAGAGAATATCTCTGTGATTGTGGTATCTCACAAGGCTACTTACTCATTTAGATGTACCTGCAGCAGCTGTCAATCTAACAGCTGAGTTCTCTCCCCCATCTATGCTTGCTCTCTCACTCTGTCAGCAAATCTGTACCGTGTGTAACTATTTGTATGTTGTCTTTATCTTTAGTACACACCCTTATAAGAACATGTTTAGAATAGCATCTCTGTCAGAATGGACTATAAGAACTGTATGATAATGGTACAGAGGGTTGTGCCCGGAAGGGGCTGACAGGACAGGCCAGGAGGCCTGTCCTCTGATGCTGTGAATGCTGTCACTCTGTTCAACTTTTTGCCTCTTTGAATAAATCTTTGTCAATTCTTCAAATCCTTCATCCTTGTGGAACATTCATATTTTTCTATAACAATTGGCGAGCCAGGAGCAATATATCATCTTTCACCATAGTTGGATACTTGCTCTCGGAAAGGAGATTTTTGAAAGCAGACCTAAAGCAGGTCCACCACCATGAAGGACAAAGAGGAGACCACTACAGAAGCAACTTGCAAGCTATGCAAAATCAACAAGAACTGACTTTCATCAAATCTACAAGAATGGAACCTCGCGGATCAATCTATTCTGTGAAGACAGCTCCAACATCACAGACAGAGGGAAGCTTGCTGTTCACTAACAAGGAAAGCAAGCCTACCACCAAATCACACAGATTGACAGCAGAGGTGACGGAATCGACCACGTCGAACACCAACAGACTTTTGCCACAGTAGGAGGGGACCAAGCAAAGGAGACACATGCTGTGTAGGCACGGGAGCCACTGGACGCTGGACCCACAGCCAAGTGGAACCAAATGGACCCCCACAGCAAGGGAAGATGGGAGGACAACGCCATGAAGACTACAACAACTATATGTTTGATATTAAGCTGAGTAATTTATATAGGAAAAATTAGGACCACAATTAAGTTCTCTTTTAGACAAAATTATTAGGCATCTAACAAGTCCTAGATTTGCCTTCTGACGTCAGACGGAGTTACGCAGCAGATGTAAGACGTCTTGGGATTTGTTCCTTTTATCTCTGTCATGAATAAGATCATAATTGTTGGAAAATGTTTCACCTGAGAAATTCAGGTTAAACAGAATATTAGCTAAAAGTTGATATCTAAAATATGAGTCAACAAGGCATTTGCCACTAATGTGAGAATATTTGGTTTTATGGTCTAAACTCTGGTATTCCAACATTGAAGAGTTGTCGGGCAGCTCCGGAAACGTTTTTAGACATGGAATATTTTGCATGACCGTAACCAGACGAAAATATTCTCTAGGACTTTCCATGATATAAATATAGAATATTTTGCATGACCGTAACCAGACGAAAATATTCTCTAGCCTCGACGGGAGTACATGCGGGCTCTTGATTTTGTAAAACAGAGTTTCAAAGTACAAACAAATATAGATTTCACATTTACTAAATTCTAGAAATGTTTCTGTTGAAAACACTTGTACGTGAGGACTAAATTCCATGTGGCAAGATTCCATGTAGTGAATCGCACTAAACACACTTGGACGTGAGGACTAAATTCCATGTGGCAAGAAAATTATTGCAATTCCACGTGATGCTATGTTTAATTCAGACAACCCTTAAGAACGAGAGAAACCTCTCAAACCCAAACAAGCAGATCTACTATTCTGTAAGGTATAGCTCAACATGTAATTGTCTGAAATGTCTATTGATTTGGCACTCTATAAATCTCCTGTCATATGTAAATGAATGGTTTATTCATTCACAAAAGAACTGTTAATGACCATACTTTGACCATATTATATGGTCAAAGGGAGGAATGTGGTAGAAATATTTATAGCAAAACAAGGCTACTCATTTAGATGTACCTGCAGCTGTCAATCTAACAGCTGACATCCATGGACTGTGACTTCTACTCCTACTCTGTGTCAGCATAAAATCTGTGATGCTATACTATATTATATACCAACACATTATCATCCCCTGTTCGTCAGAGGGTTGACGTGCTGACACATATGCCCATGGCGTTTATTCAAGAAGCTCCAAGACCGGCTCATGAGCCGTGGCGTTTATTCAAGCAGCAGGAGGAATGGGCTCCTTGCGTTCATTCAAGCAGCAGTGGCTGTTGGCTCTCCGCCCACTCTTTCAGTCGTGCTAGTGAGGTTACCATGGCAACGCGTCAATGGAGCGCTCCCTAGCGCACCATTGTCAGAACCGGGATGCTGTTACACACGTGTATCAAACCAGCATCCCGGTTCTGCAACGGAGAGCTCCATTGTCAGAACCGGGATGCTGTTTTGATCGTGTTTTAAATGCACCAGATCACACACCATGAACCACCCACAGAATCCTGTAATTTTTCTGTGCATTTCAATACTAGATTTGTAATTTTTCGATGGCTAGATGGCTTAGAAAGGACAACGTTTATATTCTTTCCAAATATAAAATCAAGGTAGGTTGCAGGAACACACTTCCTAATGAGTCACAGAGAATGACGTTTGGTAGGCCAATCAGAGGTGGGTAAGGGCGGGTCTTCTCGGGAAGGTCGTGTTTTTGATTGGCTAATAGTGCCTGTCAGCATTGCTTTCACACAACACTGTGTGTGAGGATGAGGCTTTGTTTGTTTACAGTTTACACATGCACGCATGCATGCAGTGCCTGGCTGGTAGGAAGCTCACGGAGAGCCACGGATAACGTTTTGTCTTCTATTGCAAAGTCCATTCAGGTAAGAGTAAATACATTGTTAAATCCATCACTAATGTTAGGATGTGGTAGCCAATTGGGATGCGTGTGTTTGTTTCACTGTTTGATTGTCTGCTTTCTTGGGACATTTAATGCTAATGCTGTTGCTAAGCTGATTTAAACAACTACAAGCTAAAACAGGGGTCTTCAACGTTTTCAGGCTAGGGACCCCTTAGCTGAGAGAGAGATGAAGCAGGGACCCCTTAGCTGAGAGAGAGATGAAGCAGGGACCCCTTATGTGAGAGAGAGATGAATCAGGGACCCCTTAGTTGAGAGAGAGATGAAGCAGGGACCCCTTAGTTGAGAGAGAGATGAAGCAAGGACCACTTAGCTGAGAGAAAGATGAAGCAGGGACCCCTTAGCTGAGAGAGATAAAGCAGGGACCCCTTAGCTGAGACAGAGATGAAGCAGGGACCCCCTAGCTGAGATAGATAAAGCAAGGACCCCTTGAGATGAAGCAGGGATCCCTTAGCTGAGAGATAAAGCAGGGACCCCTTAGCTGAGAGAGATGAAGCAGGGACCCCCCACTACACCAAGCCTATTTGCCAACAATAGCAGATCTACAAGCTCTCAACATGGGAGGCGTTGAGAGCTTGTAGATCTGCAATTTTTGTCTTAAGTTCCCCTCAAAATAGGGATTGAACCCCCAAGTTGTTAATTATCCTATCACACAAAGATTTGGCGACCCCCCCCCCCCCCCCCCAGGGCCCCTATAGTAACTCTGAGGACCCCCTGATGAAGACCCCTGCTTTATAGCCTATGCCCCCCCCCACATCCTTATTGATAGGACAGTAGACTGACAGGAAATGCAGATATACAGTACATAGCAATGCATATATAATAATAGTAGATATATAAGCTGCCGTGCTGCGAGTTTGTAGATGTGCTAATTTTGAAGATCCTTGATCAACATGGTTAGAGTGCATATGCTATGGAATAAACTAGTTTATTGTCCTGCACAGACGTGCAGGACACACTACCCTGACACCAAGTGACCAACTGGCCCACTATGAGCCTGTAGACATCTATTTTTTGAGTATGACGCGTGTAGATCTGCTTTCTTGGACATTTCTGTAGTCAATCAATTACCTGGTTATTACATCTATTAACTTTTTATAGTGACTATACAATATAGCACACTCCATAGGAATTAATCTAAACTGTGTGTGTGTGTGTGTGTGTGTGTGTGTGTGTGTGTGTGTTGTATTAAAGATATAACCTAGAATTATATGTATCTCTTTGTATGTAACATGTTCATGCTTTGTGATATGTAAATGCAACCCAATCATATTCTGATTGGGTTGCATATGATGATTTTTTAACCTAGTGTTCAGGTGTATGGCTCTTAAATTTAAATTTATGTAATTGAATTCTATTGGTTCATTAACTAATTGATTGTTGACACCCACCATGGAATATGACCTATTTATAGGCTCCAATGCCACTCACTTGTAACTTGAGAAAGCCCTGTTGGGCGAAACGTTGTTGGTTGAAATTAAAAAACGTGAGAGCATTATACGTGTGCGGACATTATCCTTTATTCATTGTTTCCTGGATCCAGCACCGTATACACATTTTGGGGATGTGCATATGCTATTCCTTTGTTCTGTGTGTGTATTCTCCTCAGAATAGGGATGCGAGGGTTCATGTTGTTAATCTGAAAGAATGATCATTTCACACAAAAAGTGCTGCGAGCTTGTTGATCTGCTGTTTTTGAAGAAAAGAAATTAGTGCAAGTTTTAATCTCTTTTAAAAGCGAACATTTGTAACACAACTCCCTGCACTCTCTAACACTGAGAGTGCACAAATGGAACCAAATGGATTTGGTTCCATTTGTACTTTGTCAAAGTTAAGGGGAGACCTTCAAATTTGTCGTACTGGTCGGGCCAGCGGTTAACAGCAGCAGACTCTTGTAGTTCTGGTGTGAACAGTTTTTGCACTTTTTGATTTAGTAAAAATGTGTCTAAACTCAATTCCACTCTCATATATTCATATAGGTTGATGGAGGATGGGATTCCGTCATCTTATGAGGACCTAACTGGAGCATAGCTGGTACAACCTGCAGGGAGCCTCTGCTAAGACACTGCGAATATACACCCAAGCCCTGGTCTTCTCTGCAGCGGATTACTGTGCCCCAGTCTGGAGCAGAACCCCCGTGCATGGCAAGGTTGATGTGGCTATCAACAGTGCCCTCCGTATCATAACTGGATGCCCGAAGCCTAGCCTACCCCAGTGTCCCTCTTGCCATTCGTCATGGGAATAGCCACGGCCGGCTGCCTCCCACGTCCTGAGATGCTGGCATGGCTATATGCGACACCGATGAAATGAAACTAGCTTTTACTTTTTCCTCCACGTCGCTGACTCCAGTTGCAGGAGCGCGTTGTGCAGAGCTTTGTTCAAAATAACTGAGGAACACACTGGAACAATGTTGACGGACATCTTTTCCTATGTTGGATTGGATTAATACCCTTGGTGTCAATGCGTTGGAAACGTGGAGGTTTTACCTGCCTTTTTTGCTTTGATGCCGCCTTTTGTGGACCTGCTTTTACCTGCGGCTATGTGGACCATAACACCATGTACATACATACATACTGCTGCTAAGTGGACCTAATCTCATACATACATACATACATGAACTTTACACTTTGAATACGGTACATCATCATTGGCAGGATCTGCTGGTAGGGCTCTGGGTGGCATAATAGCAAAAAAACAAACAGCTGGGTGATCTGGGATATGCTGCTTACTCCAAACTATTTCACACGTGTGTTTGCCCTGTCATGGACTATTATGGCAGGTGTATGGGGCTCAAACACAAATATGAAAAGGGCAAATGGTCCAAAATAGAGCGATACAGTATTTCCTAGGTGTGCATACATTTGCCCAGGTATTGGCAATAACAGGAGATATGGGATGGGAACCGTGTGAAGTAAGGTGGAAGGGCAGCATGGTAGCCTATTGGAATAGATTAATCAGAATGCCAGAAAATAGAGTTGCCAAGAAAATATTTATTTGGGATGTATCAATAAAAGGTGCATGGGCATTGGGCAAGTACTGTGGATGAGATGCCCCTGCACCTTGAAACTGGTAGATACAGAGGAGTAGTGGAGGAAGAGGGGGTTTGTATTTATTGTGACATAAATGATATTGAGAATGAGTTCCACTTTATGTTCTACTGCCCTTTGTATCATGAGCTACGTCAAAGACTGTTTAATAAGTGTAAAAACCTAGATTTGATATGGTTAAGTGACGCAGAGAGACTTTGTTGGATTTTTGAACACAAGATATTTGCACTGGCAGAATATTTAGAGAAAGCATGGGACAAACAGACAAAGAAAACATATATGTAAGGTATATTTATTTTGTTTTGTCATTTTCTTTTCTTTTCTTTATAATATTATTGTTGTGCACTGTGTGCAGTTTCCAATAATGGAATGTGGTATTGTTTATTCATGTTTGGTGTCTTATAAGCTCGCAAGGGATGGGTCTTTTCGAAGTATACCATGACACGAAAAAAATAAATAATAATAACCGGTTATGCTTAACGGTTACACGGTTAATTTTCATAATAATATGATCGCATTGTCCTGGTCCTGGATACTGATGATAGCCAAAGATATTATTATGCCAAGGTACTATATTAGTGTTGTGTTGGTGGTGAAGGTTTTCCATGAGGTGATTTATATAACCAGAATACACTGTGCCCGTTTGTCTTCTCATTCTGTATGCCCATGGCAAAGAGCATTTTTACTAAAATGTCCACCTGCTGGACAGGTTATTCAATGATTGGAATTGATTAATTCAGAATCAAGCATTCAACTAAGCTGTGAGTTAGATGATGAACATGTTTCCCCTCTCTCTGCCCTGTTTTTTTCCTGAAAATAAGTACACCTGTAGAATGTGACCACAATGATTCTGATTCACAGAAAAAAAAAATTGTAATACAATCATGAAATCATGTTTTCATTCCCACTTCAGTTCTAGGACACTTCGTAGCAACACCAGTGCATATTACCAGTACACAGGATGCCAAAACATGTAATGTGTGATGTATATGTGCCAAGAACAATAAATTCCAGGAATATGTATCATGTCTTTGTGTTTATTGATAATGAAATATAGCTATGTATTCAAGCAAATTGTGCTGTTACAGTATGTCATACATACGTACATGTTAGTACAGTAGGTGTATAATCCAGCTATATTTGCAGACTAAATGTGCTTTACAGTAACAAGGACAGAGATCACCAGGCAGGGAGTTTCACTGCCAACAGCAAATACCTGGTTGTGATACTGTAGTGTTATATTGTAGTAATAGTGTGTTATTACTGTCATATTACATAGTGATACAACCTTTCTGACATGATATGATATAGTACTATTGTCAGTTTGGTTTTCATCATAGCTTTCCATCAACTGGACTATACTGTATATGAGGCAGATATGTGTACAGCAGGGTTCCCCAATTAGTTTTCCCCAAGGGCCGAATTATGTCTAGGATACAGGGCCACAACATTGCAGGGGGTGACGGTGGTGTTCCCACTACTCCAGCGACAGTTTTCGTCGTTGTCAGGTGAAAATCTTGAATGTCTAAAACTGTTCGTTTTGAATTTATCATATTAAAAATGATTTAAACTAGTGAAAACAGCCGATCTACAAGCACACAACGCTTCGCGTTGCGAGGCGTTGTGTGCTTGTAGATCTGCTGTTTTCACTACTTTTGTGCGACGGCCTTGTATGATTTACGAAAGAACGTACAAATTTGGAGATACGAGATTTCCACCCGACAACGACGATATACTAGCTTTGTTGCTGCTCTTATACCACCATTATTACTGGGGTTGGTGTGGGCCAGACAGTAGCCCCCCGCGGGCTGCAAATGGCTCGCGGGCCGCCTATTGGGGAACCCTGGTGTACAGTATCAGATGTATGAACAGTTAGAAAGATGTTAAATCAACAGCATCTGTCAGCAGTGAAACAGCAGTTAACTTAAGCAGGCAACTGAACTGTCTTGCTTCTGGAGCCCTGGTAGCCAGGCCCTGGACTGCTCAAGCTGCGGCAAGCACCAAGAACTAGAGGCAAGAAAATTTAATATGGGAGCCAACCCAGGGTAAAGCACTGGAGGGGCAAGAAGTACCACATGCTGTAGATGCACTGTGCGACAGCTTATAGCTAACAACACTGTAGATTTCAGGGTTTAGGTTTCTCAAACCTTCAAAGTTCAAGGTCTCCTCTTAACTCTGACAGTGTACAAATGAGCCAAATGAACCCTAACGAGTCCATTTGGGTTCCATTTGTACACTGTCAGAGTTACAGATTAGTATGGGTCAATTTGGACCCCCCTAAAGGAACCCACAGTGTCCCTGGAATCCACTTTGAGAAACACTGCTGCTCTAGGTTAGGGTTAGGGTTAAGTTTAGGGTTCGATTTAGGGTTAGGGTTACTGTGACGTCAGACCACTCTAACAGAATGGGTTTGCCACTCTGATAAAAGTCAGATATTGATCATAGTGTAGGCCTCACCAAGAGGCATTCCTTGTACGGTGGCACCTACTGTAATATAGACGATCTACAAGATCACTACGGGTTGCTGATGCTACTCATTTTGAGCTTGTGTGGATTGGTTCTTTTCAGGAAGTGGTGATTCCAGGGACTCTTTACGGACTAAGTTCCTTTAGGGGGGTCCAACTTGACCCATACTAATCTGTAACTGTTCATACATCTGATACTGTACACCAGGGTTCCCCAATAGGCGGCCCGCGGGCCATTTGCAGCCCGCGGGGGGCTACTGTCTGGCCCACACCAACCCCAGTAATAATGGTGGTATAAGAGCAGCAACAAAGCTAGTATATCGTCGTTGTCGGGTGGAAATCTCGTATCTCCAAATTTGTACGTTCTTTCGTAAATCATACAAGGCCGTCGCACAAAAGTAGTGAAAACAGCAGATCTACAAGCACACAACGCCGCCTCGCAACGCGAAGCGTTGTGTGCTTGTAGATCGGCTGTTTTCACTAGTTTAAATCATTTTTAATATGATAAATTCAAAACGAACAGTTTTAGACATTCAAGATTTTCACCTGACAACGACGAAAACTGTCGCTGGAGTAGTGGGAACACCACCGTCACCCCCTGCAATGTTGTGGCCCTCGGCTTGGTATCCTAGACATAATTCGGCCCTTGGGGAAAACTAATTGGGGAACCCTGCTGTACACATATCTGCCTCATATACAGTATAGTCCAGTTGATGGAAAGCTATGATGAAAACCAAACTGACAATACTATATCATATCATGTCAGAAAGGTTGTATCACTATGTAATATGACAGTAATAACACACTATTACTACAATATAACACTACAGTATCACAACCAGGTATTTGCTGTTGGCAGTGAAACTCCCTGCCTGGTGATCTCTGTCCTTGTTACTGTAAAGCACATCAAAGGGGATTCCAGACGGTACGCGGTCACCGCCTGCTAGTAATTCATTTTCAACGGGAGGCGGGCGGCTTTTTCAGCCGCGCAGCGAAGTTTTGGGGCGGCGAGGAGAGCGGGCGCGGCCCCGTGAAATCTCCCGCGAGCGTGCTCGTTTGTGCATGCGTACGCGGGCGGTGAGAGATGGATTGTGTTCATCTTTGTGAAATACCGCGCGGCGTTTAATCACTGAACGAGTGTGTTTGTGTCTCACCGCGGTGCGGCCACCGCTGATCCTAGCGGCAGCCCCGACGGCAACCGCCTGCCGTGTGTAGAGCACCTTAGTCTGCAAATATAGCTGGATTATACACCTACTGTACTAACATGTACGTATGTATGACATACTGTAACAGCACAATTTGCTTGAATACATAGCTATATTTCATTATCAATAAACACAAAGACATGATACATATTCCTGGAATTTATTGTTCTTGGCACATATACATCACACATTACATGTTTTGGCATCCTGTGTACTGGTAATATGCACTGGTGTTGCTACGAAGTGTCCTAGAACTGAAGTGGGAATGAAAACATGATTTCATGATTGTATTACAATTTTTTTTTTCTGTGAATCAGAATCATTGTGGTCACATTCTACAGGTGTACTTATTTTCAGGAAAAAAACAGGGCAGAGAGAGGGGAAACATGTTCATCATCTAACTCACAGCTTAGTTGAATGCTTGATTCTGAATTAATCAATTCCAATCATTGAATAACCTGTCCAGCAGGTGGACATTTTAGTAAAAATGCTCTTTGCCATGGGCATACAGAATGAGAAGACAAACGGGCACAGTGTATTCTGGTTATATAAATCACCTCATGGAAAACCTTCACCACCAACACAACACTAATATAGTACCTTGGCATAATAATATCTTTGGCTATCATCAGTATCCAGGACCAGGACAATGCGATCATATTATTATGAAAATTAACCGTGTAACCGTTAAGCATAACCGGTTATTATTATTTATTTTTTTCGTGTCATGGTATACTTCGAAAAGACCCATCCCTTGCGAGCTTATAAGACACCAAACATGAATAAACAATACCACATTCCATTATTGGAAACTGCACACAGTGCACAACAATAATATTATAAAGAAAAGAAAAGAAAATGACAAAACAAAATAAATATACCTTACATATATGTTTTCTTTGTCTGTTTGTCCCATGCTTTCTCTAAATATTCTGCCAGTGCAAATATCTTGTGTTCAAAAATCCAACAAAGTCTCTCTGCGTCACTTAACCATATCAAATCTAGGTTTTTACACTTATTAAACAGTCTTTGACGTAGCTCATGATACAAAGGGCAGTAGAACATAAAGTGGAACTCATTCTCAATATCATTTATGTCACAATAAATACAAACCCCCTCTTCCTCCACTACTCCTCTGTATCTACCAGTTTCAAGGTGCAGGGGCATCTCATCCACAGTACTTGCCCAATGCCCATGCACCTTTTATTGATACATCCCAAATAAATATTTTCTTGGCAACTCTATTTTCTGGCATTCTGATTAATCTATTCCAATAGGCTACCATGCTGCCCTTCCACCTTACTTCACACGGTTCCCATCCCATATCTCCTGTTATTGCCAATACCTGGGCAAATGTATGCACACCTAGGAAATACTGTATCGCTCTATTTTGGACCATTTGCCCTTTTCATATTTGTGTTTGAGCCCCATACACCTGCCATAATAGTCCATGACAGGGCAAACACACGTGTGAAATAGTTTGGAGTAAGCAGCATATCCCAGATCACCCAGCTGTTTGTTTTTTTGCTATTATGCCACCCAGAGCCCTACCAGCAGATCCTGCCAATGATGATGTACCGTATTCAAAGTGTAAAGTTCATGTATGTATGTATGTATGAGATTAGGTCCACTTAGCAGCAGTATGTATGTATGTACATGGTGTTATGGTCCACATAGCCGCAGGTAAAAGCAGGTCCACAAAAGGCGGCATCAAAGCAAAAAAGGCAGGTAAAACCTCCACGTTTCCAACGCATTGACACCAAGGGTATTAATCCAATCCAACATAGGAAAAGATGTCCGTCAACATTGTTCCAGTGTGTTCCTCAGTTATTTTGAACAAAGCTCTGCACAACGCGCTCCTGCAACTGGAGTCAGCGACGTGGAGGAAAAAGTAAAAGCTAGTTTCATTTCATCGGTGTCGCATATAGCCATGCCAGCATCTCAGGACGTGGGAGGCAGCCGGCCGTGGCTATTCCCATGACGAATGGCAAGAGGGACACTGGGGTAGGCTAGGCTTCGGGCATCCAGTTATGATACGGAGGGCACTGTTGATAGCCACATCAACCTTGCCATGCACGGGGGTTCTGCTCCAGACTGGGGCACAGTAATCCGCTGCAGAGAAGACCAGGGCTTGGGTGTATATTCGCAGTGTCTTAGCAGAGGCTCCCTGCAGGTTGTACCAGCTATGCTCCAGTTAGGTCCTCATAAGATGACGGAATCCCATCCTCCATCAACCTATATGAATATATGAGAGTGGAATTGAGTTTAGACACATTTTTACTAAATCAAAAAGTGCAAAAACTGTTCACACCAGAACTACAAGAGTCTGCTGCTGTTAACCGCTGGCCCGACCAGTACGACAAATTTGAAGGTCTCCCCTTAACTTTGACAGAGTACAAATGGAACCAAATCCATTTGGTTCCATTTGTGCACTCTCAGTGTTAGAGAGTGCAGGGAGTTGTGTTACAAATGTTCGCTTTTAAAAGAGATTAAAACTTGCACTAATTTCTTTTCTTCAAAAACAGCAGATCAACAAGCTCGCAGCACTTTTTGTGTGAAATGATCATTCTTTCAGATTAACAACATGAACCCTCGCATCCCTATTCTGAGGAGAATACACACACAGAACAAAGGAATAGCATATGCACATCCCCAAAATGTGTATACGGTGCTGGATCCAGGAAACAATGAATAAAGGATAATGTCCGCACACGTATAATGCTCTCACGTTTTTTAATTTCAACCAACAACGTTTCGCCCAACAGGGCTTTCTCAAGTTACAAGTGAGTGGCATTGGAGCCTATAAATAGGTCATATTCCATGGTGGGTGTCAACAATCAATTAGTTAATGAACCAATAGAATTCAATTACATAAATTTAAATTTAAGAGCCATACACCTGAACACTAGGTTAAAAAATCATCATATGCAACCCAATCAGAATATGATTGGGTTGCATTTACATATCACAAAGCATGAACATGTTACATACAAAGAGATACATATAATTCTAGGTTATATCTTTAATACAACACACACACACACACACACACACACACACACACACACACACACACACACACACACACACACACACACAGTTTAGATTAATTCCTATGGAGTGTGCTATATTGTATAGTCACTATAAAAAGTTAATAGATGTAATAACCAGGTAATTGATTGACTACAGAAATGTCCAAGAAAGCAGATCTACACGCGTCATACTCAAAAAATAGATGTCTACAGGCTCATAGTGGGCCAGTTGGTCACTTGGTGTCAGGGTAGTGTGTCCTGCACGTCTGTGCAGGACAATAAACTAGTTTATTCCATAGCATATGCACTCTAACCATGTTGATCAAGGATCTTCAAAATTAGCACATCTACAAACTCGCAGCACGGCAGCTTATATATCTACTATTATTATATATGCATTGCTATGTACTGTATATCTGCATTTCCTGTCAGTCTACTGTCCTATCAATAAGGATGTGGGGGGGGGGCATAGGCTATAAAGCAGGGGTCTTCATCAGGGGGTCCTCAGAGTTACTATAGGGGCCCTGGGGGGGGGGGGGGGGTCGCCAAATCTTTGTGTGATAGGATAATTAACAACTTGGGGGTTCAATCCCTATTTTGAGGGGAACTTAAGACAAAAATTGCAGATCTACAAGCTCTCAACGCCTCCCATGTTGAGAGCTTGTAGATCTGCTATTGTTGGCAAATAGGCTTGGTGTAGTGGGGGGTCCCTGCTTCATCTCTCTCAGCTAAGGGGTCCCTGCTTTATCTCTCAGCTAAGGGATCCCTGCTTCATCTCAAGGGGTCCTTGCTTTATCTATCTCAGCTAGGGGGTCCCTGCTTCATCTCTGTCTCAGCTAAGGGGTCCCTGCTTTATCTCTCTCAGCTAAGGGGTCCCTGCTTCATCTTTCTCTCAGCTAAGTGGTCCTTGCTTCATCTCTCTCTCAACTAAGGGGTCCCTGCTTCATCTCTCTCTCAACTAAGGGGTCCCTGATTCATCTCTCTCTCACATAAGGGGTCCCTGCTTCATCTCTCTCTCAGCTAAGGGGTCCCTGCTTCATCTCTCTCTCAGCTAAGGGGTCCCTGGCCTGAAAACGTTGAAGACCCCTGTTTTAGCTTGTAGTTGTTTAAATCAGCTTAGCAACAGCATTAGCATTAAATGTCCCAAGAAAGCAGACAATCAAACAGTGAAACAAACACACGCATCCCAATTGGCTACCACATCCTAACATTAGTGATGGATTTAACAATGTATTTACTCTTACCTGAATGGACTTTGCAATAGAAGACAAAACGTTATCCGTGGCTCTCCGTGAGCTTCCTACCAGCCAGGCACTGCATGCATGCGTGCATGTGTAAACTGTAAACAAAGCCTCATCCTCACACACAGTGTTGTGTGAAAGCAATGCTGACAGGCACTATTAGCCAATCAAAAACACGACCTTCCCGAGAAGACCCGCCCTTACCCACCTCTGATTGGCCTACCAAACGTCATTCTCTGTGACTCATTAGGAAGTGTGTTCCTGCAACCTACCTTGATTTTATATTTGGAAAGAATATAAACGTTGTCCTTTCTAAGCCATCTAGCCATCGAAAAATTACAAATCTAGTATTGAAATGCACAGAAAAATTACAGGATTCTGTGGGTGGTTCATGGTGTGTGATCTGGTGCATTTAAAACACGATCAAAACAGCATCCCGGTTCTGACAATGGAGCTCTCAGTTGCAGAACCGGGATGCTGTTTTGATACATGATCAAAACAGCATCCCGGTTCTGAAAATGAAGCGCTCCAAGCGCTCCGTTGACGCGTTGCCATGGTTACCTCGCTAGGCGACTGAAAGAGTGGGAGGCGTCTGAAATGGAGGCCTTTGGGCATGTCCTTTGACGTTTAGACAAGACGCGGTGATTCCTTTGAAGTTTAGACAAGACGCAGTGAGGCAACTTGACGGGGCGTCTTGCGTGATACGCGGTAGGGATGAGAACGTGTTGTATATACTGTATGGTACTTAGTATAGCTGTTTAGATTCTCTCTCCATCTAGGGAGAGCACCTTGGTGTATAAGAGGTGTCCCATATGACACTTGAGGAGGTCTTCTGCCCAACAGGGCAAAGCTCTGGCCGGGAGGCCGGGAGGCCAGATACACAGCTCTCTGATGCTGTGTATGCTGTTTCTCTGTTTCTGAAATCTTCAATAAATGTTTGACTTCACCTTGACTGGAACATTAATATTTTTCTATCACAAGATATACAGGTTCTGTTCCAACTTCTTCCATTTTGTTTGAACTTGAGGGAATTGGTAATCACCTCAATTAGATTTTCTGTCTGAATTTGCTTGTTTGAAAGAAATTTACGTTTTCATTGAGTTGGCAACACTCACCCTTAAACTTTTTTTTTTGCCTCAAAGGAGTAGTTCACGCCATGAAGCCTTGAATTCATGGAGATTTTTTAGTTTGTGTCTCCATGTATTCTAAGCTTAAGTAATTAAGCTTATTCTAAATAAGTAATTTAATGGATGAACTACTCATTTTAAGACTGCTCAAATACATCAGCTGGGAGATCAGGGGAACCACTTTAACAGAATGGGTTTTCCGCTCTGACATCATGCTCTGACTTCACCATGATGTCAGGGGAACCACTTTAACAGAATCCCTTTTATGCACATATATGGAGTTCCCTGATGCCATCACTATTAAGCCCAATCTAACAAGACTTCATATGGGAATGTCCATATATGGAGGCCACACCGGCCACATACCACACTAACAGCATCCATATATGGCCCAAGACAGCCCATGGCTGGTTCTACAGACATCTCCATGTATGGGCATGAAGGGATTGTATGTATGATGTCAGATGTCATAGACGTCATAGGACTTTAACATAACGAACTAGAAGTAGTGCTCTTCCGAGCACAGGTCTCCAGCACCAGGCCAGGCGTCCTGGTGGTGCTACTGTATAATAGGCCAATATAAAAAGGGTGGCATATGTTCTTCACGTTAGACCTTTCATGGCAATCGGATGCTGCATGCATGATTTGAGGCATTGTGTTCCAAAAATGTGTTTTGCTAAAGTCTACCTGCTGGTGGCGCTATAAGAGGCCAATGTGAAAAGGGTAGCATTTGTTCCTTGACATAGTGGTAATATGTGTGGCAAATTTCAAGGTAATCGCAAGCTGCATTGATGATTTGAGGCATTTTGTTCAAAAACGGAGCAATCCCGCAAACTTTGGAAGCTAATATGATAACACATGATAGAGATACTGTGTACTGATTTGTGTTATTTTTGGAGAAAATCTGAAGGAGTAATATCCAAAAATGTGTTTTACATAAGTCGGCCCAAAGGTGGCGCTATAAAAGGCTGATGTGAAAAATGCAGTGAAAAGGTTTTTCCTTGGCCTCTAGGGAGTGCGTGTACACAGTTTGACACTGATCGGTGGAGTAAAAACACAAATTGGCCTGCATAGCGCCACCATGGGGCTGATTTGAACATTTTGACGTGGCATTTCTTCCTCGGCCTAGTGGGAATGTGTGTGTGCGACTGAACTGAGTCAGTGGGTCCCTAGACATGAAAAATCACCGAGGTGCTCGTCCGCCATAGTGGCACGAATGGCGCAATGGCCAAATCAAATATGGCTGCCTTCGGCTATGATGAAAATCCAACTTTTCTGTTTCTGGGTGTATATGCACATGTAATACCTCTATTTGGACTAATTGTGGTGTGGGGAATTCATTTCTGGGTATTACCCAGGGGGCAAAGGAAGGTGTGCTGCATTTGCCCCGACATACAAAGTTGTCCACCAGAAATATTATCTATGACCCAGTAGGATCACAACCTATATGGACAACCCGGTCAATTTGTACAACAAAGTCCAATATGGCCGCCTTTAGTTTTAATGGGGGGTGAATAGGGCAACATTTTTAAATGAGGGATATTTCCACGAAACTTCACAGGTTGATCAATGGTATACATATGAACATTTTTTGTATTGCAAGTTTCCATGAAATCCAATATGGCCGCCACAATATGGCCGCCATAATGTAAGGACCCAGAAAATAGGTTTTGCCTCTAACTTCTGAACCAGATGAGCTAGAAACGCAAACTTGGTGTCTATTTCATGGTGTCTGACCATGGGAGACTCAATGGAATAGCTAATTTTATTATTGGGTGTGTCTGGACCTTTATTGTGCATATTTGCAAGATGGTGGACTCCCAAAATAGAGCTTTAACATAATTTCTACCATGATTGTTGACTGCTTTTGCAAATACAAGCAATATGAATCCATTTTCTAAGATTTATGGCACAGAAGGGACTGATATCTGTATTATTCTTGAGTTTGCATGTTGTCAAAATGGCTGTAAACGAGATATTATATTTCCTGTCCGATTCTACTGTATGTAGTTGTAGCAATGACTTCAGATAAAATCAGAGACCAAAACAATGTATCTAAATTATTTTTTAATTAAAAAAAAAGAAAAAAAAGAGAGAGATTATCTCAATGAAATGAATGCAACTGCCTTTTTGGGTCTTTCACACATAGACATGCACATGCTTTCCAACAACTTCAGCTTCAGGGAAATTATAATGAACACATGATTAAAACAGGCTGCATTATAATGCAAATAATTGCTAGTCACTATCACTGTCATGTGTACCTATCCTGCTGCATCTTGTCTCCAGTCCTTGGCAACGACACCCCAAGTAGCATGCAATTCCCTTCTTCGCACATGAACAGTTTTTCTGGCAGCCTTTGATACAGCTACATGATATTGCCTTGTCCCTAGGCCAGGCTGGCTCTGTAGATGGACAGGGGACTGCCTTCCCATCACTGAGAGACCATCCATATTCAATGAAGCAAGGGATGTCTGGCTTCGCGATGTGTGCAGTTTTATCTATTATGGCTGCTAGAGCAGCTCTTTTCAGGTGCAGGCCAAAGGCATTTTCTGTAGGTGGCAGCAGCTTCAACAGGGTTGATCGGTTATTTAGGGAACTTGTACACTTTCAGCTTTGCCAGGTCAAAGTCCTCCGAATGGTCAGCTTTTGATGCACAGCTATTGTGAGGTCTCTAGCCTGATTCTTGACATCCTCTGAGAGGGAATAAGAGGAATTTTCACCAAACTCCTGAAGTGCAGGGAGATCTAGACCCATGCTGGTCTTGAACCATGCCTTCTTTCCAGTGAAAAAGGGATAGAGTGGAGCTTACAAAAAATACTATAAAAGTGCAAGTAATGAACAAAATCGTTTTTGAAAAAATGGCATTGACATGGATATTTCAGAGACAAGATGATCCTTAATGGTCAAAACAATGTCAGAAATGCATTATACATGTCAGCATTAGTTGATTTAGACCTACTGCACCTGTTTTTATTCCTAACAATGGCCAAGTTATGGCCCACGGTCTTCGGAATAGCAAAATGACCTTGACCATGACCTTTTGAGGTCCAAATCACCCAAAATGGTCAAAAATATCAGAAATGAATTCCCCACAACACAATTAGTCGAAATAGAGGTATTACATGTGCATATACACCCAGAAACAGAAAAGTTGGATTTTCATCATAGCCGATGGCAGCCATATTTTATTTGGCCATTGCGCCATTCGTGCCACTATGGCGGACGAGCACCTCAGTGATTTTTCATGTCTAGGGACCCACTGACTCAGTTCAGGTGAGAAACTCCCCTAACACCAAATTGCGAACAGGACTTTAAGCCAGATACTGGTTTATCAATCCTACAAACTTTGGAAACCAATCTTAGCCAATCAGGATAGAATAGGCAAAATCGGACAGATCCATGTCGATCACATGACTGTCGAGATACTGCCTACAGATTTGTAGGATTTTTGGACAAAGTCTGTAAGAGTAGTGTACAGAAATGTGTTTTGCGAACATTGTCCTCATGGTGGCGCTAGAACAGGCCCATTTGAAAAATGTGGGTCAGAGGTTCTGAATTGGCATCCAGGGAGTGTTTGTGGTCATTTTGGCAGCGACCGGCCCAACGGCGACTGAGATTAGGGGGTAACAAACTGCGAGGACGCACGGACGGACAGACGGACGCACGGACGGATGTAGGGGAAAACATACTCAATGACAGAGTGGGCATGTTTGGGCTCTCACAGCATATCTCCATATACAGTACATATGGGTACCAGGGGTCTCCATATATGGGTAACTGGTCCGATATACATCACTGGCCAGATGGCCAAGACATGGTGCGACCTCGCCAAGGCGAGGTAACCTGCAAACCACATCCAGAAAGGTGTGAAAAGATTGAAAAGAGCACACGTTGCATTCATGTTACTTGAATTGTTAGCAAGAAGATTTTCACTTTGAAAAAGGTTACAGTACAATACAAGGTTCAAGGTCCAAGGTTCAAGGCTCAACTTTATTGTCAACAATACCAATTATAGGTAAAAGACGAGTGAAATTCATTGTGTGCTGAAACCAAAACAGCAGCTACAGTCTTAAGAATACCACATTAAAATCTATGTGGGTTCTTAAATAACTAAGCTGCTTAAATAGTCTATATTAGGATCAAAACTACCTGAAAGTACAGGAATGCACATTGCTTTAATTCATTGTCCCTTAGTTTGCAATTATTGTGAAGTAATTTTCCAGCTAAATCTTTGTATGTGTGTAGTTGTCAACATGTTTCAAAGTGTAATGTCCTTCACTGGTAATAGGAAATAATGTTGACACCAATAGTAAAACATGAAAGTAACTCATGGTCTGTTTTTCCACCTACAGTGTCTGTTATCCTGTACATACCATCACATGCAGGTAAGCAACTTATCTGAAAGAAAAGTATATTGAGAAAAAAAAAAATTAAATGTGAATTCATTTATTTTTGACTTGATAGAAGCTTCCCAGATTAGATTAGTTGGGTCTTCCCTGATGTGTTCTGGAAGAGTGGAGATCCTTCATAACAACCGCTGGGGAACGATCTGTGATGACAACTGGGACCTGAAAGATGCTGAGGTGGTTTGCAGAGAGCTGAGCTGTGGGAAGGCACAGAGTGCTCCTAGAAATGCCCGCTTTGGCCACGGGAATGGTTCGATCTGGATGGATGATGTGGGTTGTTCAGGAAGTGAAATGTCTCTAACTCAGTGCCCACACAGAGGATTTGGTGTACATAACTGTGGTCATGGTGAGGATGCTGGCGTCGTCTGCTCAGGTAAGAGCAGTGTGGATGTCATGGAACTCATCACAGATAAATGTTTGTTTAAACATAAGAATGTTGTAATACTATTTATTTCATGTTCAGGGGTGAAACTGGTGAATAGTGGACGGTGCTCTGGAACAGTGGAGATCCTTCACAACAACAGCTGGGGAACAGTCTGTGATGACAGCTGGGACCTGAATGATGCTGAGGTGGTTTGCAGAGAACTGAGCTGTGGGACGGCACAGAGTGCTCCTAGAGATGCCCATTTTGGCAGAGGGACTGGTCCAATCTGGATGGATGATGTGCGTTGTTCAGGAAATGAAAGCTCTCTAACTCAGTGCCCACACAGTGGATTTGGTGAACACGATTGTAAACAAGCCAAAGATGCTGGTGTCGTCTGCTCAGGTAAGATCAGAGGATGTCATGGAACTCATCACAGATAAAGCTTTGTAAAATCATCACAAAGTTGTAGTAACACTATTTATTTCATGTTCAGGTTTAGTGAGGCTCGTGGGTGGTGGTGGACGGTGCTCTGGCAGGGTGGAGATCTATCACAACAAAGGCTGGGGAACAATCTGTGATGACAACTGGGACCTGAAAGATGCTGAGGTGGTTTGTAGAGAGCTAAACTGTGGGACGGCACAGAGTGCTCCTAGAGGTGCCCGTTTTGGCAGAGGGACTGGTCCAATCTGGATGGATGTTGTGGGTTGTTCAGGAAGTGAAATCTCTCTAACTCAGTGCCCACACAGAGGATTTGGTGAACACAACTGTCTTGGTGAGGATGCTGGTGTCGTCTGCTCAGGTAAGAGCAGTTTGAATATCATAGAACTCATCACAGATAAATATTTGTTTAAACATCACAAAGTTGTAACACTATTTATTTCGTGTTCAGGTTCAGTGAGGCTGGTGGATGGTAGTAGACGATGCTCTGGCAGGGTGGAGGTCTATCACAACAACAGCTGGGGAACAGTCTGTGATGACAGCTGGGACCTGAAAGATGCTGAGGTGGTTTGCAGAGAGCTGAGCTGTGGGACGGCACAGATTGCTCCTGGAGGTGCACATTTTGGCCAAGGGTATGGTCCAATCTGGATGGATGATGTGCGTTGTTCAGGAAGTGAAATATCTCTAACTCAGTGCCCACACAGTGGATTTGGTAAACATGATTGTAAACACGCCAAAGATGCTGGTGTCGTCTGCTCCGGTAAGATCAGTGGATGTCATGGAATTCATCACAGATAAACCTTTGTATAAACATCACAAAGTTGTAACACAATTTATTTCATGTTCAGGTCCGTTGAGGCTGGTGGATGGTAGTGGACGGTGCTCAGGCAGGGTGGAGATCCATCACAACAACCGCTGGGGAACAGTCTGTGATAACAGCTGGGACCTGAAAGATGCTGAGGTGCTTTGCAGAGAGCTGAGCTGTGGGACGGCACAGAGAGCTCCTAGAGGTGTCCGTTTTGGCCAAGGGAATGGTTCAATCTGGATGGAAAACCTTGGTTGTTCAGGAAGTGAAAGGTCTCTAACTGACTGCCCCCACAGAGGATTTGGTGTACACAATTGTGGACACGATGAGGATGCTGGTGTTGTCTGTTCAGGTAAAAGTTTTCATGTCACAAATATAAAATAATTGTACAGTATATCAAATCGCAAAGGTGCAACACTATTGTGTGTGTGTGTGTGTGTGTGTGTGTGTGTGTGTGTGTGTGTGTGTGTGTCGGTCGGTCGGTCGGTCTGTCGATCTGGGATTGTTCGCCATCTGCTGTGTTCAGTGTTCAGTGCCAGTATAGGCCAAGTTCAAACTGACCATTTCTTTCTTTTCAAATCTTTTTTATTAAGGTACAGTGTAACAATGAGGCAGGTACACACACATATTGATGACACCCCAAGTCCCATTCTCATCACAATCATTGGTATAAAATAGCACACGATCTGAGGCCATCACGGTTCGTACAAATTCAAAGCTTAAAAGCAAGTGAGGCTTTGAAAAATAACTTTTTAAAGAAAGTGGGAGCAGCAGCTCCTCAAACACACGACCCATTCGTGACCCGGAAGCACTCTCAAACTGACCATTTCAAAATACTAATAATTATTATTTTTGATATACCCTGTCCCTCCAGAACTTCAATTCCTTCCTTCCTCCCTCCCTCCAGAACTTCCATTCCTTCCTTCCTCCCTCCCTCCCCTCCCTTCAGGACCTCAAACATCTCGTTCTCGTCTGCTAGTGGTTGGTTCTGTAGCAGCCCTGCTCCTCCTGTTAATACTGCTGGTAATTGGTCGCTGGCTGGTGTTGAGGAGGAAATTCAGAAAGCCTGCAGCCGAGACTATCTACACAGCCTGTGAGTAATACTAATTCTATGCACGAGAATGCTACGCACACCAAAGTCCTCATAGTGGCGGAAGAATAATCTAAATGATAGTCTTCAAAAGACAAGGCGAGGTGGCCACACAAAGTGCCAATACTTTATTTTTGGACGCAGATATAAAAGAGACCAATGTTAAGTAAAGTTTATATTAGCTATTCTTACTCTTTCAAATAACAGTTAGACACACACACACACACACACACACAAACGCACGCACACACGCGCGCGCGCGCGCGCACACACACACACACACACACACACACACACACACACACACACACACACACACACACACTACATTTAATAACATGCTTTTTCTTTAATGGTTCTTACAGTGTATTTGGTTGAGATGGTGGATCTACGTACTACCAGACTAGGAATTGAATGAGGTCAAGTTGATTTGATTTTACATATGACACGAACACTGATAAACCTTATAATGTATGTATTTCTTCTTAGGTGTGATGAACGCCCACAATACAGAGGGGAGAGATGGTGATGAAGAAGATCACCAAGACACCGATGATGACAGTGATCATGACTATGAGAACCCGTCAGTACACTGAGGGTTTGAAATGAACCTTCTATTTGATTTTTTAATGAAGGCTTAATGTAAAAAAAAATGTGAATGTCTAAAATGTTAAAATGTCATCCGTGCAATAACCCTTGCACCCTTTGAGTGATATTCTTGCCCTGTGTTTATTGCTTATTGAGCGTTTTTAGGTCTTTTATTGTGTTTTTATGATCATGTTTTATTGTATTGGAGATTCCGAGCATTCACATGTATGTACCTAAACCGAGCATCTAAATGACAATAAAGTGAATCTGTAACTGAATCTCCTGTGCTGGTCATTAACTATTGTCTTCTCATGTCGATCTCAGAGACCCTGTGGCAGTCAGCAACATGCACAAACACATCAGCAAGAATGATGCCGTCTATGCTAATACTGACCCAAAGAAGAGCATCAAAGATCATCCCAACCCTGGAAGGAGAGCAGTGGAGGGCCAGAGTGATGAAGATGAAGAAGGACACTACATGCCCATGAAACCCTGCAGTGAACATGAGCAGGACAACATCAATGTTAACCAAGACATGAACCCAGAGAGCAGCACCAAAGAACACCTCAACCCTGGAGGGAGAGCAGTGGAAAGTCCACAATGTGTTGTTGTTGAAGAAGAAAACAATTACATAGCCTTTGAACCCTGTGATGAAGATAAGCAGGACAATCTATCCTAACTGATGATTAGCAGGCTAAGACCATGTTCAACGTAAATGTAATTTATTCAATTTAAATCGGTTTTACTTCGGGCAGAGAGAGGAAAGAAATGCGATACAAGACTGTTTTGGATTGGAATCCAGGTCCTCAAATACCAACTGGCTCAGCCAGTTGAATGTAATGTATTCTATTTAATGTATTGAATAGAATACACAGCATGTTTGTTATTTTGAATTGATCTGTGTTATTTTATACACCATGAAGTAGGCCTATTTTACGTTGTCTAAAGCCTTATGATAAAGAGAAGTTATTCGAATTCATCAGGAGATGGATCTCCTCAGGTAGAACTTTAGTTCAGGTCTGTAGATTTTGAAACAAGCTGGAGAAAATAAAATGTTGAATTTCCCTTACAATGAGCGAATGAAAATAGTCTAGATAATCTCTTTGATACTGTAAATAGGTTGATTTTTGTTATTAGTTTGCATGCATTTTAAGGAAACCTTCATAATCTATTCTAAGCAATCATAGTGTGAACATTGAGAGAAAACTCACATATTGATTTTGTTGCCAATGCATTATACAATGGATTATTTATGAAATTGGGCTTGCAATGTAATCTGACTCAATAAAGAGGAAGTCTCACAATAATCATGGTTTCCTGCACATGTCTATAGATGAGAACTCACCACAATAGTTATAACACTAGACACTTCTTCCTAGTCTAGTCTTCACCTTCACTGGAGACTGAGAAGACCCTATCAATGTATCTCTGCACCATGGGACCCTTACTATGGAGAAGAATCCTGTATTTGTACATGAGTGAGTGCCAGGTTTTATTATTCTATCAACTGATGTCTCCGATGTATTAATATATAGAAAATAATCTGATCTATATAGAACATAAAGGTATGACTACAAAGCAACAAAACATTTTTGGACACACACACTTAATTGTGTGCACGGTCAAATTAGCCTTCATGATTTTGTGTATGAACAATGACCTCAAGAACAGATATACAATCAGTGTAATATCACTTATATGCCGATATCTCATTTGGCTGACCAGTTTTAAACCAATTTTCAGTAAAGTTTTTGTTCGTAGTTACTGCTCTCTGGCTTTGTAGGGCAATATACCGTATTGTGTTTTCTCACTTACAGAGATTCTTGACGTTTCGATTTGAATGAAGTGAGGGCATTCCACCTATGATAGTATAGTAACTGGTATTGAGTTCATCATTATGTATGAATATTTACTGCATGGTCAGAGCCCAGCACAGTGTTGTCTGCTGTAAGATAGATCCCAGTAATGTACGATGCTTCCTGGGCACTGAGCAGAGACGGACGGGGTGAGCATCCTCAGTGTTGACCTGTTACATTATTACATAAACGCCTAATCACAATTATTTGAGATAATCACGCTTATTTTTCGCATAATTGTCATAAACATTTCCATGTTGAAAATCTTTCATACTGTATATTTTCAAAAATAGTGGAAATAGCAGATCTGCAATCTCTGTCAAGTTAATTGTCATTACTGCCCTGTGCACCTTTTGTTTACGAAGCCTAAACGAAGCCAATCAGAAAAGTATTTTTTATTCATAATGTTCCAATGTTTCAATGACAGAAACACAACTAAAACTTTAATAGCTATTATTTGAATGACAATTAATGGTCAAGTAAAATGTCATAATTATGGCAATCGTGCCCTAGACCCAGATAGAGGCAGTGGACTGAGACATCCACACTGATGATGGATGCTCTCATATGGGATGTTAGCCAGACAGGATTGTATCTGTCACAGGCTATGCCTATACAGAGGGTCCCTTTTGCTCTTACCATGGGTCCACTTCCTGGTCACAGTTTACATTTTAAAGTTGAATCATTAGAGGAGCGGAAAGCTGAGACGTGGTTGTTGTCACAGAGGGTCCCAGGTCGGACCAGGGAGAGAGAAGCTTCACGAGGTCTTGGCTCCAAACGCCATCCATGTCAGTGTGGTTCTCAGCCTTTTTAGGCAGCGACCCCCCAAAATAACCCACCACTAGCGTACAATACCAGTAAGACTCCCTAATCGGGAGATAAGCGACCGTAGGTCACTTATCTCCACAAATAGGGCAAAAATGTGTTTTGGCAAAATCTTCCTGATCCATGTTGATGACATGAGTGTAGACATACTGTGTAGTGATTTTCGTGATTTTAGGGCAAAATCTGTAGGAGCAGTGTCCAAAAATGTGTTGTGAAAAATCGGCCTGGAGGTGGCGCTATATGGGAGAGATTCATGTTGATGGGATGAGTGTAGACATACTGTGTACCGATTTGCGTGATTTTAGGGCCAAAATTGTAGGAGCAGTGTCCAAAAATGTGTTTTGCAAGAATCGGCCTCATGGTGGCGCTAGAAGAGGGCCATGTGAGAAATGAGGGGTGCGGTCTCCGCGTCCCGGTCGCTCCTAGCCGGAGTTACGGCATTTTATGTGAGCTGCAGTGTAGGGGGTCCTCCACTGGGGGTGCCACCACTTTTGCATCCGTTCTGGAGCACCAGGAGTCGGTGGTCCCCGGGAATTCCCCGTGAGCAGCCCCGTTGGGGTGGTCATTTGGTCAGTTTAGCACATTTGGTCATTTTTTACATCTGGGGGTCCCCCAGGGACCTGGGGGTCCCTGGAGCTCCGGGCGTCCTTGGAGGTTGTAGTTTGGCAGGCAAGGAACGTGTGTGCAAAATGTGGCATGGATCGGGGCAACGGTTGCGGAGATATGAGCAGGGCAAGAGTGTGACGTGTGAGGTGTGACAGACAGACTGACGGACTGACGGACTCACTCACAGTTTGTGCAGGGTTTGAGTAAATGCGACCTACGGTCGCAACCAGGGCCCCATGCTCTAGCCAGGGTGAATGAACTACCTTTATCAAGTCATTTATCAAGTGCAGCTACCGGTAGGTAAGTCGATGTATCCCCTTGAAGGCCCCCCTGGTCTGCAATGCTGAGTCATTTCATGTACAGCACAGGATGAAAGCGCTCAAGTGTGAAAACACCCTGTTGCCTGATCATTCTCTACACTACACACTTGCACAGAGGCACACAATCACACATCCCACACACAGACACTTTATATTATGATTGAACAAACATAAAACGTGTGTATTGTTTGATTCTCATTTCTTATGTACAGAATAAATCTTTAGCCTGCTTCATAATGTGATTAAAGGACAACTTTGTTTTTTTACATGTTAGATTGCAATTAGAGAAAAGAAAAGATGAGTGTTATAATGTTTTCATTTACTGCTTTGTTTTAGCGATTTTGGTGTTTTCAGTGGGTGGGGGCATGCATAACCCTAACCCTAACCCTAACCCAAGTGGCTAAATATGTATTTTTAGACAAAATATGACGTCAATGTCTTTGTTACTATTTACACCAGCCCCCATAAGTCATATCTGCCCATGGGCTTACTGCATGCATGCCTCCAAGCTGGGGGCATGCATGCAAATCAAAATCTTTAAAGCTATACTGTGTAAGTTGCTCAACTAGTGGTCAGTAGCGATATCTACTTAGCCCCTGATCTACTTAGCCCCTGTCACGGCTAAGTAGAAAACATATAAAGAAAAGGCTTTTGGGGCTGAAATTAACGGAGTGGGGGTTCTAAAACTTTAGCGATTTAATAGTTAGGACAATTTTAAGATATGTTTTATAAAAAAAGTTACATAGTATAACTTTAACATCACTAAAACGATAGAAAGAAGTAAATGAAAACATTTTAACACTCATCTTTTCTTTTCTCTAATGCCTATCTAAAATATGAACCCTTGTAAAAAACAAAGTTGTCCTTTAATTTCACAAAGAATAACATCACTGGAAGAGTATACCTATCTGTGTGTTACGTTTTCTGGGGGGCAGATTTGAAGGTTCTTCCAATATGATTGAACTTTGCTAATCAACTCAACTAGATGTTTGTCTGAATTTGCTTTACATTTTCATTAAAGCCTCACTATGTCACTTTTATTTTGTCAATAAAATGTAATTTTGGTATATGGTAGAGTATGTTAATACAATCTAACTTATTGGCACATGGCTGGATTTAGTCTCCCTGCTCTTTTATTGAGAGATTCAGATTGTGTCAAAGGTCATGTCTCACCTCTCGTTACGTTAACTACTGATGCTGTTCTTTCTTCAGGCACCACATCTCAACGTTGCACTACTTCTTGTTTGCTGTATGTTCTATTCACATTAATGCTAAACACTCTCATTGTCACAGCATGCACTTCCTCATTGACAGGGTTCTAGTAAGATGGACACAAACCCATCATGTTGAAACCAATAGAAAAACCCCTGAATGAACACACAAGTAAATCAGTGTTTTTCCACCTACAGTGTCTGTTATCCTGTACATACCTTCACGTGCAGGTAAGCAACTTCTCTTAAAATAGATTAAAAAGGTTTATTTTGAAAAAGGGTAATGTTATGACATTGTAAATGTGAATCAATTTCTTTTTGACTGATAGAAACTGCTCAGATCAGATTAGTTGGATCTTCAAATCTGTGCTCTGGAACAGTGGAGATCCTTCACAACAACAGCTGGGGAACAGTCTGTGATGACGGCTGGGACCTGAAAGATGCTGAGGTGGTTTGCAGAGAGCTGAACTGTGGGACGGCACAGAGTGCTCCTGGAGCTGCATATTTTGGCCAAGGGACTGGTCGAATCTGGCTGGAAAACCTGGGTTGTTCAGGAAATGAAAGTTCTCTAACTCAGTGCCCACACAGTGAATTTGGTGTAGGACTACATGACTGTGGTCATGGTGAGGATGCTGGTGTCGTCTGCTCAGGTAGTAGATGTCATGTCACAAATATAATAATGATGAATTATAAATGTACAGTACAAAGATGTTTCCACCCTGTGGAAGAGTGTGTGTGTGTGTGTGTGTGTGTGTGTGTGTGTGTGTGTGTGTGTGTGTGTGTGTGTGCGTGCGTGCGTGCGTGCGTGCGTGCGTGCGTGCGTGCGTGCGTGCGCGTGCGTGCGTGTGGGCAGTTCCAAACTTTCCATGCGAGCAGCCAGTAGGCCACGGTCTAACTGGCATTTTCAAGTTTTCAAAAAACAAACGTACAACTCTATTAATATTCCTCACTCCCTCCCTCTGCCTCCAGAACGTCCAACATCTCGTCTGCTAGTGGTTGGTACTGTAGCAGCTCTGCTCCTCCTCCTACTGCTGCTGTTAACTGATCGCTGGCTGCTGTTGAGGACTTTGAGGAGGAAAGCTTTCAGAAAGCCTGCAGCCAAGACTAACCACTCCGTCTGTGAGTGATGCTAATTCTAAACATACTGTTGCGCCATCGGTGTACTCCGACTGGTCAAGTCTCCGGTCAAATATAAAACTAGCAGCCAGCACTCTGGGGTCTCCATGACAGGAGGAGGCGCAAATAACTGATGAAGATGTTGGCAAAATGTGATTTAGCTTACTTAGTTAGTTGTAAAGGATTTTCATGCTGCCTGGCACATAAAAATACATCTGCTGTGAATCTGCTGTGAGATGGACCTGACTATTTCAGTCAGGGCCATCAGTCACGCTTCGTGAAATGAAAATATGATTTGTACTAAAGGTGCAATCAGTTTCTTTTATATTTCTTGAGAGTGGGAGGGTAATATACTGTAATATAGACCAGATTGGAATTGAATGAGATCAAGTGGATTTGATTTGATTTACACCAACACTGATATATATGTGTATGTACGTATTTCTTCTAAGGTGTGATGAACGCCTACAATACAGAGGGGAGAGATGGTGATGAAGAAGACGTCAATGCAGAGGTCTCCACCTGTCACCAAGGCACCGATGATGAGAGTGATGACTATGAGAACCTGTCAGTACACTTCAAAGTTGATTTTAATGAAGTCTAAAACATGTGTTTCCAACTTGCTGGTCATTAACCTCAATCTAGACATCACGCTGAACTAATATCTTCTCATGTCGATCTCAGAGACCCTGTGGCAGCCAGCAACATGCACAAACACGTCTGCAACCCTGATGAGGAGAATGATGACGTTTATGCTAATATTGACCCAGAGAAGAACACTGAAGAGCATCCCAACCCTGGAAGGAGAGCAGTGGAGGGCCAGAGTGATGAAGATGAACACTGCATGCCCATGAAACACTGCAGTGAACATGATCAGGACGACATCTATGTTAACAAAGACATGAACACAGAGAGCAGCACCAAAGAACACCTCAGCCCTGGAAGGAGAGCAGTGGAAAGTCCACTAAGTGTTGTTGTTGAAGAAAACAACTACATAGCCTTTGAACCCTGTGAAGAAGATAAGCAGGACAACATCTATGCTAATACTGATGACTAGCAGGCTAAGACCATGTTCAACGTAGATGTAATTACAAGTCAGTTTTATTCAATTTAAATCTGTTTTACTTCAGGCAGAGAGAGGAGATAAATGCGAAACAAGAAAAATAAGTTTTGGATTGGAATCCAGGTCCTCAAATACCAACTGGCTCAGCCAGTTGAATGTAATGTATTCTATATAACTTATTGAATAGAATACCTTATACACAGCATGTTTGTTATTTTGAGTAGATACAGTAGGATATTTTATACAACATGAAGTAGGCCTATTTTACGTTGACTAAAGCCTTATGATACTGTAAAGAGAAGTTATTTGAATTCGTCAGGAGATGGATCTCCTCAAGTAGAACTTTAGTTCAGGTTTGTAGATTTTGAAACATGTTGGCAAAAATAAAATGTTGAATTGTCCTTACAATAAGCAAATGAAAATAGTCTAGATAATATCTTTGATACTGTAAATAGGTTGCTTTTTGTTATTAGTTTGCATGCAATTTAAGAAATCTTCAATTCTATTCTAAGAAATCATAGTGTGAAAATAGAGAGAAATATTCCAAAGGAATTGGTTTTGGTTGTACGTAATTTAGCTTTCGGTTTATTGTTGCCATTGCTTTTGCACACTTTAACATGGAGGTCAGTCCTGGCCTGTACATTATACTATGCATTCTTTATGACATTATGCCTGGTTTGTTTTTGATGACTATCAACAGCAAACAACTCAACATCTCAACATTATAGTTTGACTGTGCATGAGACCACCATAATTCCTCAATATATGTATGTATTGTATTAATTTAGTTTTTAAGACATATCTACTGTACAGTGATTGATTTGTTGAAATGACAGTAGATGCATTATATGTCAAAGGGTTATTTGACTGCAACTGAATACAGCTTGCTTCAAATCTCCCATTGCTCATTAGACACTAGGTATAATGCCCAAATTGGGTTTGCATTGTAATCTGGCTCAATAAAAAGGAAGTCTCAAAATAATACCTCGTTTCCTGCACAGTTGCTATAGAAGTGACCTCACTACAATATACAAATCCCCACTTCTTCCTAGTTTAGTCTTCACCTTCATTTGGAGACTGACAGAGAATACCCTATCAATGTATCTGTGCACCATGGGACCCTTAATATGGAGAGAAATCCTGTATTTGTACATGAGTGAGTGCCAGGTTTTATTATTCTATCAATTGATGTATGTATTAATATACCGGTATAGAAAATAAAGGTATGACTTCCTTTAGCTGGCTTCGCACAGCAAACCACATCCACAAAGAGTAATGGCATGAAAAAGAAAAAGGTTGAGAATAGCACAGGTTATATCTGTAGCATTCATGTTACTGAATTGTTAGTAAGAAGATTATCACTTTTAATAAGGTTACAATTTCATGACAGGGTTTTAGTAAGACGGACACAAACCCTTTGCCCATGACAATATGAAATTATGTTGAAACCAATAGAAAAACACATGAAAGTAAATCAGCATGCACTGTTTTTACAGTGTCTGTTATCCTGTACATACCTTCACATGCAGGTAAGCAACTTCTCTGAAAATAGATTATGAAAGGTATATTTAGAAAAAGGGTATGACATTGTCAATGTGAATCAATTTATTTTTGACTGATAGAAGCTGCTCAGATCAGATTAGTTGGATCTTCATTTGAGTGCTCTGGGAGAGTCGAGATCCTTCATAACAACCGCTGGGGAACAGTCTGTGATGACAACTGGGACCTGAAAGATGCTGAGGTGGTTTGCAGAGAGCTGAGCTGTGGGACGGCACAGAGTGCTCCTAGAGGTGCCCATTTTGGCAGAGGGAATGGTTCAATCTGGATGGATGATGTGCGTTGTTCAGGAAGTGAAAGGTCTTTAACTCGGTGCCAACACAGTAGATTTGTTAAACATGATTGTAAACACGCCAAAGATGTTGGTGTCGTCTGCTCAGGTAAGATCAGTGGATAACTGGATATCATGGAATTCATCACAGATAAATCTTTGTAAAAAATCACAAAGTTGTAACACAATTTATTTCATGTTCAGGTTTAGTGAGGCTGGTGGGTATTGGTGGACGGTGCTCTGGCAGGGTGGAGGTCTATCATAACAACATCTGGGGAACAGTCTGTGATGACGACTGGGACCTGAATGATGCTGAGGTGGTTTGCAGAGAGCTGAGCTGTGGGACGGCACAGAGTGCTCCTGGAGGTGCATATTTTGGCCAAGGGAATGGTTCAATCTGGATGGAAAACGTAGGTTGTTCAGGAAGTGAAAAGTCTCTAACTGGCTGCCCCCACAGAGAATTTGGTGTACACAATTGTGGACACGATGAGGATGCTGGTGTCGTCTGTTCAGGTAAAAGTAGATGTCATGTCACAAATCTAAAATAAATGTACAGTATATCAAATCGCAAAGGTGCAACACTATTGTGTGTGTGTGTGTGTGTGTGTGTGTGTGTGTGTTTGTGTGTGTGTGTGTGTGTGTGTGTGTGTGTGCGTGCGTGCGTGCGTGCGTGCGTGCGTGCGTGCGTGCGTGCGTGCGTGCGTGCGTGCGTGCGTGCGTGTGCGTGCGTGCGTGTGTGTGTGTGTGTCGGTCAGTCGATCTGGGATTGTTGGCCTCTGCTGTGTTCAGTGTTCAGTGTTCAGTGCCAGTATAGGCCAAGTTCAAACTGACCATTTCAAGTCTTCAAAATACTAATAATTATTTTTGATATACTCTGTCCCTCCAGAACTTCTTCCTTCCACGCTCCCTCCCTCCCCTCCCTCAAGAACTTCCACTCCTTCCTCCATCCCTCCCCTCCCTTCAGGACCTCAAACATCTTGTTCTCGTCTGCTAGTGGTTGGTTCTGTAGCAGCTCTGCTCCTCCTGTTAATGCTGCTGGTAATTGTTCGCTGGCTGATGTTGAGGAGGAAATTCAGAAAGCCTGCAGCCGAGACTATCTACACAGCCTGTGAGTAATACTAATTCTATGCACAAGAATGCTACGCACACCAAAGTCCTCATAGTGGTGCCGCCGGCGGTGCCGGAAGAATAGTCTAAATGATAGTGTTCAAAAGACAAGGCGAGGTGGCCACACAAAGTGCCAATACTTTATTTTTGGACGCAGATTAAAAAGAGACCAATGTTAAATAAAGTTTATATTAGCTATTCTTACTCTTTCCAATAACAGACGCACTCACACACAAACCAGTGGCGTCAGTTCAGAAAAAAGTAAGGTATGGCAACATGACTGGTGTCTTGCACGCGCGTGCAAGACACCAGTCAGGCATGATACATTTATTTTAAGAAGTACATTCTATTTTTTCCCCCCAAAATTGCTATGGTTTCTTGGGCTGGATATGGCGGCCTGAAAAAGTTGTTCAAGTGCACCTAAACTTGGCATAAACTTGGCGTAAATGTGCCACAATTAACAATAATGCATTGCACCTGTGCAGCTGACCTGCAGAACCAGGGAATATACCATTCTGTCAAGATGGGGAGAATAAAAGTGTGGAAAATATAATTATAATACCTTGTTAAATTTTGCATTTGTAGTTATTTTAATGTAATTTAACAACATAACCAGCAAAGATAGACAAAGAGACATTCAGGGATTTATATTTTAAAGTAACTTGTATTCTCCCCCCTGGACCCAGGGTATGGCTGGCAGCTGCATACCCCTGCCATACCCAATTGACGCCCCTGACACAAACGATTGCACGCTCGCACGCACGCACGCACGCACGCACGCACGCACGCACGCACGCACACACACACACACACACACACACACACACACACACACACTACATTTAAGAACGTGCAATCTGTTTCTTTAATGGTTCTTACAGCGTATTTGGGTGTAATATAGATGGTGGATCTACGTGTACTACCAGACTAGGAATTGAATGAGGTCAAGTTGATTTGATTTAACATATGACACGAACACTGATATACCTTATAATGTATGTATTTCTTCTTAGGTGTGATGAACGCACACAATACAGAGGGGAGAGATGGTGATGAAGAAGATCACCAAGGCACCGATGATGACAGTGATCATGACTATGAGAACCCGTCAGTACACTGAGGGTTTGAAATGAACCTTCTTTTTGATTTTTTAATGAAGGCTTATGTTAATTTTTGGTGCCATGATTTTTTCTCTTCAATGTCCCACGATGCCATGGTCTCAATAGACTTCCATGTAATTTATAGTGCACGGATCGTGCACGCCCATGCCTAGATGATGCACCACGTGTGTGCCCACTGTTCACAGCTTTCAAACAAAAAAATCCGCTTGGAAATCCGTTCTGGCATTCATGATTTATCAGCCATTATGTTTTCTTCAGATGTAAACAAACATGGCTGCCATGTTTGAAAGAATGGGTTGGTATGGGGGTTAAACATGCAATTTCGCGATCGCGATCATGCCTAAAAAAATGTGAATGTCTAAAATGTTAAAATGTCATCCGTGCAATAACCCTTGCACCCTTTGACTGATATTCTTGCCCTGTGTTTATTGCTTATTGAGCGTTTTTAGGTCTTTTATTGTGTTTTTATGATCATGTTTTATTGTATTGGAGATTCCGAGCATACGTTTTTCACATGTATGTACCTAAACCGAGCATCTAAATGACAATAAAGTGAATCTGTAACTGAATCTCCTGTGCTGGTCATTAACTATTGTCTTCTCATGTCGATCTCAGAGACCCTGTGGCAGTCAGCAACATCCACAAACACATCTGCAAGAATGATGCTGTCTATGTTAATACTGACCCAAAGAAGAGCATCAGATATCATCCCAACCCTGGAAGGAGAGCAGTGGAGGGCCAGAGTGATGAGAATGAAGAAGGACACTACATGCTGATAGAATAGAAATGTATGATATGTTTTTGTTGTAAACATGTAGCATTTTGTTTAATGTCAAAGTCTCTATAATGCCTTATTAGTCACAGCATCAACCTCTGTGAGTCACTGCTTCAATGCATATTTTCTCTCGGCCAGCTGTGGGTCTGGCAGCCTACAGGTGTTGTGAGGTCGCACCTACAGTGTATATTGGAAAGAGCTCAGACCAATCAGTCCTTTTGATGTAAACTTCTATTGATCTATTGTAACTCTTCCTGACTTTGATCAAAGGGGTGTCATGTATCTCACTTTGCTGTCTGTCTGTCTGTATATGCCATGATTTGTTTATTGGGCATGTATTTAAGCCATGTATTCTTGTAGTTAAAAGACAGTTACCTGCCTGTCGCACCGTGGAGGGGACATGGCTCTGCTTATGGGCTCTCTGTGCTGTGACTATCTGTACAGACTTTTGCTATGATGGACGCTGTTCTTGGAATACTCTGTTACTGCCTTCTAGAAATAAACGCTGGGACATCTACTCATCACCGTTCTGGAATCATATTCTTTTAGTTATAGAGATTTAGAGTGAATTTCTTACTTAACACATGCCCATGAAACCCTGCAGTGAACATGAGCAGGACAACATCTATGTTAACCAAGACATGAACCCAGAGAGCAGCACCAAAGAACACCTCAACCCTGGAAGGAGAGCAGTGGAAAGTCCACAATGTGTTGTTGTTGCAGAAGAAAACAATTACATAGCTTTTGAACCCTTGTGACGAAGATAAGCAGGTCAATCTATACTAACTGATGACTAGCAGGCTAAGACCATTTTCAACGTAAATGTAATTTATTAGTGGCCAAGGCCACGAAGTGGCAAATGGCCACTTATTGATATTGGACTTCAGCACTATTATTATTCCGCCACTTTTTCTCTAGCGGCTAGACCGTGCAGTCGCTTTTTACGAAACTCGGCAGTATGGCAGAGGACTATGCCAAACGGCTAAAACGCGAAGCTCGCAACAATCGGCCAAAGGGTGGCACTGTAGGAAGCAGGCGCGGTTCTAGCCCTGAGCAGTAGGGGGTGCTACAGGGAGCTTTTGCCAGCGCGTGCGCGTGCACGTCTCGCGCGCGAAAATTGGCGGTTTTTCGCGGATTTGATCACGTTTTATTCGGATTTCCGCGGTTTATTTCTTTGCTAAACAATCGGGAACGGCACACTAGTGACACTACACTTTCCCTTTGCCTCTCCACATGCACCAGCCAGCAAGATAGTCTTGGAATTCTTGGTACCAACACTCCAACAGACAGACAACACCAGGCAGTGTCATATAATCATTCAGTTCCAAAAGCTTTTCAGTTAATCTACTTAATTTTACACCACTCTGTCTACTACAGCATAACAGCAAGCATGATGGTATTGCTTCCAAAACGTTTTTAGCCCGTGAACCAAGAGAAACTAAACCCAAACAAGTAGAAGTGAAAATAGCCAATCTGCAAGCTCACAACGAGTCGCTTCACGCTGCGTTGTGAACTTCTAGATCTGCTATTTTCGATTTAATTAACATTTGTCTCAGCGGACAACTTTTGACATCAAGAAAAGAGTTCGGCATAGGCAAGCTGCAGCAGCAGTCAAGTGTACACTACTCACCATCCAGAAGAATTAGATTCCAAAACCAGTTGACAACAATCAACAGCAGAGCAGCATATTTTATCCTGTTTATCCATTGTCCCAGTTTTTGGAAAAAGATTGATGAAAAGCCCCTCTCTCTTATATGCAACTTTGGGAAAGTTGTAAAGGCTTTGGTGGTGATCTTGTACAGTTTCCATAACATCTCCTCATAAAGAACTTCAATTGAGTGTATAATGTTTCTTTTATATGGGTTGTAAGTTGTCCTCCTGCGTGCCTTCGAGGCGTTGTGAGCATGCAGATCGGCTATTTTCATACTTCCCATGGACAGTCAGTGCGCATTGCAAGATGACGCTGAAATGGACTGCAGACTGTCTTCTCTCTCCCCCCAGCGCCCCGTTCGCAAATTAATGTGTAGGCTAAACTGTTCTGATAATACAAATTGTTTTGACTGTCTATTCATTCATCATGTGTAACTTAAACTGCGCGCTAGTAGGCTATTGCAAACCAATGCAGCTTAACATAACAAACCGACAACTAAGGCCAACCCAGCAACAACTATCGTTTCCTGTCTTACTTTCACAATAAAGTGTCACCCGCTTACTTCCCAATGCAGCTTATTTCACGCAGGTTATTATTAACAGGAAACAGTGTAGCTTAACCCGTGTGTTTTTGTGCAACCAAGTGTGCATGGGAGAGAGAGTGATGAGGGTGAGAGAGAGAGACATTGAGAAACAGAGAGAGAGAGTGAACTCAGAGAAGTGCCGTTTTTTCTCCGTCTGACCGTCTCTCTCCCGATTTTGCTAGCCCCGAAAACTACTGGTGCTAGTCAGGAAAATACTGGTGCTTAAGCACTAAAAGCCTCCGCCTAAAACCGCGCCTGGTAGGAAGCCTTTGAAGAATGCCAACTTTGAACTGGTGTAGCTCATGCCCTGTTTCAGGTACAGCAATGAAACCTGTATACACTTATGCGTCTCCTCATGCCGAACAACTTTTACGCTCTGACTTTTGACCTCTGACCTTTACTTCTCCCACAATTTTGAATTATATGAAAAACAGTCAAAATCTATCTCCTCCTGGGATTTTCGCGTAACGTGCGCGAAACTTTTTTTACATGAACTTTGGACCAATACGGTCATCGCACAGCGGCCGTATTTCTTTTAAAGCGAAACATTATTTTTTAATAATTCACTGTATAATGCAGTTTCATGCAAATTATTCATCTGCCTCTAAATCATACATGCAAAGTGACACGTTCATGGCATTTGGCAAATATGTAGAGGGTTAGTCCAAATATCACTGAAAGCAATCTTACTCCAATTGGCCAAAGGGGGGCGCTATACGAAGCGTTTGAAAACTCAAACTTTAAAGGGGCATAAGTCATGCCTCGTTTCGTTTGAAGACATGCAACTTGCTTACACGCGTGCCTTGACTCAAGCAAAAGACATCTGTGTCTTTGTTAAGTAAGCTTCGCCCTTTGATTTTCCGCCATTTTGAGCAGTTTGTAAAACGCTTAAACCCGCTTTTATTCCGGAATTTTCGCATCACGTGCATGGAACTTTTTTTACATTAACTTTGGACCAATATCTAAAGATCTGTCAGATCGGATTTTTTAAAAATTGAAACATGCTTTTTTAATAATTCAATCAATATTGCAAGTTTTATGCAAATTATTCTTCTGCCTCTAAAACATACATGCAAAGTAAAATTTCATGATGAACTACTATAGAGGGTTAGTCCAAATATCACTGAAACCAATCTTACCCCAATTGGCCAAAGGGGGGCGCTATATAATTTTGAAAGAAGGCGTCAAGTACATTACATGAAACTTTATTTCTTCTTTTCTTTTTTTTTGAATGACAGGTCCATTATGTGTGACTGCCGTAGTGTAGTGGTCAGTGCCTGTGCCTGATATTCGGATGGTTGTGAGTTCGAACCCCACGTTGGGTTGAGTTGATGTTAACATCCTGGATGCCCATGGCATGTGTGTATGTCAAACTCTTTAATGTTGACACGTCTGCTCTAACTCCAGATCACGTTCATGTTTAAAATGAGCCCTTCTCTACCGGCCGTTTTTTTTCTGTTCTGAGTAAAAGAAAATATGATCACTCGAAAATGTCAGAAATACTCAGATTACATTTACTCAGATTGATTTCACCCCAAGCCTCCAAAATATAAAAAAGAAATCAATAAAATCAAGGCACTCAGCCTACATAGAACTTTTTTTTTAAACAAACATGGTTAACAGATCCTGTGGCTGCCTAGTGTAGTGGTCAGGGCACATGCCTTACATGCAGAAGCTCGTTGGATCGAATCCCACCTGGGTTTGTATAAGCATAAAACCATGACATTTGGTAGACTTTACAGTTTGGTTCCTTGAACAATGTCTGATATGGAGCCTTCCTAAAAATGTCCCCCAACCCCCCTTGATGCGTATTTTAATATCCGCCATTACTAAATAATGTATTTTGCTTCATAAATCCTGAAACCTGAAACAAGCATTATAATACAAACTGTCATGTCTACACCTATGTTGTGATTTCCAAGGATTGCAATGATACCATGTACCAGCTCAGTGGCCTGGTGGTTTGAGTGTCTGCCCTGAGACTGGGAGATCTGGGTTCAAACCCGGGTTGCGTCATACCAAAGATTCTAAAAAATGGGACCCAGTTCCTCCCTGCTTGAAACTCAGCATCTAGGGTTGGATTGGGGGTAACTCCCTGTGACATACTAGCGTCATGTCCAGGGGGTGTACTTGTACAACAAGTTACCTTACGCTACAGAAACAGGAGATAGGCTCCTGCCCTATGAGATTCATAGCCTGGCCGATTCATATGGTCTTCATAGCTCAGCAAGGCTTTCTATGTACATCATCAAACTGTCCAGGTGCATAGTATCACAGTTTTGTTTTTATGTCTGTTGCATATAGGCCTACAGTCTTTTGCATACATGTTGTGTAGAGGCCAATTTGTGCTTTTATCTATAACATAAAGGAAGCGAATGCCTGACACAAATAAAATGAAATGGCAAATTTGAAAATTAAATTGAAATACAATAAATGCTTTTTAATCTTCAGGAAATGAACGCATTTTTTGAGACAAAAATGAATTTAAAATGCAATAGCATTTACATTTTATCTACAGATGTGCTCATTCTATGACAAAATTAAAATGATAAATAAAAGATCATTTTAATTTTAATTTTCAAAAAATACCCTGCTAATTAGTGGACAATATTAAAATGAAAATGCAATTTTGAAAATGAAAATGAAATGAGGGAAATGCTTTTTATTTTGAGACACAAAGGAATGTATAATTCAATAGCATTGACATTTCATCTCTAGGTGTGCTCATTCTATGACTGATTGAAAAAGAAAAAGCAAACCACATTGCATTTTCATTTTCAAATCCTGCAGGGTAGGACTTGAAAATGAAAATGCAATGTGGTTTGCTGGGTTGCCATGTTCACTAAAAGTGAGCTCTCTGGGCTTTCCTCTCCATAAATTTAGCTAATTCCATTACCAGTCCCATCTCCATGATATTTAGATCTAATTCCATCACCAGTTCCATCCGCATGATTTGTAGATCTAATTCTATGAGTCCCATCCTCATGATTTGTAGGTCTAATTCCATCGCCAGTCCCATCCTTATGATTTGTAGATCTAATTCTATCAGTCCTATCTCAATTATGTGTAGGTCTAATTCCATCGCCAGTTCCATCCGCATGATTTGTAGATCTAATTCTATACAGTTCCATCCGCATGATTTGTAGATCTAATTTCATCGCCAGTCCCATCCTTATGATTTGTAGATCTAATTCTATCAGTCATTATGTGAAGGTCTAATTCTATTGCCAGTTCCATCCCCATGATTTGTAAGTCTAATTCGATACAGTCCCATCTCCATGTTCTTTAGATCTAATTCAATGATTTGTAGATCTAATTCCATCACCAGTCCCATAATGTGTAGGTCCAATTCCATCGCCAGTTTCACCAGTTCCATCCGCATGATTTTATATCAGATCCATCCCAATGATTTGTAGATCTAATTCTATCAGTCCCATCTCAATTATGTGTAGGTCTGATTCCATAGCTAGTTCCATCCGCATGATTCCATCCGCATGATTTGTAGATCTAATTCTATCAGTCCCATACCCATCATTTGTAGGTCTAATTCCATCACCAGTTCCATCCGCATGATTTGTAGATCTAATTATATGAGTCCTATCCCCATGATTTGTAGATCTAATTCCATCACCTGTCCCATCCCTATCATTTGTATGTCTAATTCCATCGCCAGTTCCATCCGCATGATTTGTAGATCTAATTCTATCAGTCCCATTTCAATTATGTTTAGGTCTAATTCCATTGCCAGTTACATCCGCATGATTTGTAGATCTAATTCTATGAGTCCCCTCCCCAGGATTTCTAGGTTTAATACCATCACTGGTCCCATCCCTATGAGTTGTAGGTCTAATTCCATCACCAGTCCCATCCTTATGATTTGCAGATCTAATTGTATCAGTTCCATCTCAATTATGTGCAGGTCTAATTCCATCGCCATCCCATCCCCATGATTCATAGTTCTAATTTGATAGCCAGTACCATCTCCATGATTGTCTATTCCCATGATTTTATATCTAATTCCATCCCCAGCCCTATAATTTGAAGATCTATTTCCATACAGTCCCATCTCCATGATGTATAGATCTAATTTCAGACAGTCCATGCCCATGACTGTCATCACCAATCCCATCCCCATTTATTTGTAGATTCCATCAGTTCAATTCCCATGGGATTTCTGAACAGTCCATAGTCCACCAATGAGAAGCTGAGTGAGTAGACGGAAATAGTGCCATTTTATAGTGCGCTTTAGGACTGATCTTATGAGATGAGGTTGAAAATTGGCAAAGTGCTCCTTTAACCTCCGCAGTTATGTCATTACAAAGTAGTTCATGAGCTTAATAAAGGAGCTGAGGGTAAAGGTGATGGACTGGCCAAGCATGTCTACAGACCTAAACCCTATTGAGCATCTGTGGGGCATCTTCAAACGGAAGCTGGAGAAGCGCCAGGTCTCTAACATCTACCATCTCTGGGATGGAGGTCATGGAGGAGTGGAAGAGGATCCCAGTGGCAACCTGTGAAGCTCTGGTGAACTCCAAACCCAAGAGGATTATAGCAGTGCTGGAAAGTAATGGTGGCCACACAAAATATTGACACTTGGGCCCAATTTGGACATTTTCACTTAGGGGTGTACTGAATTTTGTTGCCAGCACTTTAGACATTAATGGCTGTGTGTCTAGTTATGTTGAGAGGACAAGAACATTACACTGGTCTCCATTCTGTAAACTGACTACTTTACATTATATCAAAGTGTCATCTCTTCAATGTTGTCCCATGAAGAGAAATGATTAAATATTTGCAGAAATGAGAGGGGTGTACTCACTTGTGTGAGATACTGTACATACTCACAGAGATTTGTCGTATTTATTATAAGCAGATGAATTATGTGGATGGGACTATATCGAATTAGACCTACAAATCATGGGGATGGAACTGGCGATGGAATTAGACCTTAACATAATTGAGATGGGACTGATAGAATTAGATCTACAAATCATGCGGATGGAACTGGCGATGGTATTAGACCTACAAATCATGTGGATGGGATTCATAGAATTAGATCTACAAATCATACGGATGAAACTGGTGATAGAATTGGACCTACACATTATGGGGATGGGACTGGTAATGGAATTAGATCTACAAATCATGAGGATGGAACTGTATAGAATTAGATCTTCAAATCATGCGGATGGAACTGGCGATGGAATTAGACCTACACATAATTGAGATGGGACTGATAGAATTAGATCTACAAATCATAAGTATAGAACTGGTGGTGGAATTAGATCTACAAATCATTGGGATGGAACTGGTGAAACTGGCGATGGAATTGGACCTACACATTATGGGGATGGGACTGGTGATGGAATTATATCTACAAATCATGGGGATGAACTATCAAATTAGATCTAAAGAACATGGAGATGGGACTGTATTGAATTAGACCTACAAATCATGGGGATGGAACTGGCGATGGAATTAGACCTAAACATAATTGAGATGGGACTGATATAATTAGATCTACAAATCATAAGGATAGAACTGGCGGTGGAATTAGATCTACAAATTATTGGGATGGAAGTGTATAGAATTAGATCTACAAATCATGCGGATAGAGCTGGCGATGGAATTAGACCTACACATAATTGAGATGGGACTGATAGAATTAGATCTACAAATCATAAGGATAGAACTGGCGGTGGAATTAGATCTACAAATCATTGGGATGGATCTGATATAATTAGATCTACAAATCATGTGCATGGAACTGGCGAAACTGGCGATGGAATTGGACCTACACATTATGGGGATAGGACTGGTGATGGAATTAGATCTACAAATCATGGGGATGTGACTATCGAATTAGATCTAAAGAATATGGAGGTGGGACTGTATCGAATTAGTCCTACAAATCATGCGGATGGGACTGGCGATGGAATTAGATCTACAAATCATGAGGATGGAACTGTATAGAATTAGATCTGCAAATCATGCGGATGGAACTGGCGATGGAATTAGACCTACACATAATTGATAGAACTGATATAATTAGATCTACAAATCATAAGGATGGGACTGGCGATGGAATTAGACCTACAAATCATGGGGATGGGACTCATAGAATTAGATCTACAAATCATAAGGATGGGACTGGCGATGGTATTAGACCTACAAATCATGGTGATGGGACTGGCGAAACTGGCAATAGAATTAGACCTACAAATGATGGGGAGCCCAGAGAGCTCACTTTTAGTGAACATGGCAACCCTGCAAACCACATTGCATTTTCATTTTCAAGACCTACCCTGCAGGATTTGAAAATGAAAATGCAATGTGGTTTGCTTTTTCTTTTTCAACCAGTCATAGAATGAGCACACCTAGAGATGAAATGTCAATGCTATAGAATTATACATTCCTTTGTGTCTCAAAAAATGCGTTCATCATCTGAAGATTAAAAATCATTTCCCTCATTTCATTTTCATTTTCAAAATTGCATTTTCATTTTAATATTGTCCACTAATTAGCAGGGTATTTTTTGAAATTATCTTTTATTTATCATTTTAATTTTGTCATAGAATGAGCACATCTGTAGATAAAATGTAAATGCTATTGCATTTTAAATTCATTTTTGTCTCAAAAAATGCGTTCATATCCTGAAGATTAAAAAGCATTTATTGTATTTCAATTTAATTTTCGAATTTGCCATTTCATTTTATTTATGTCAGCTATTCGCTTCCATATATTTTACGTTGACTAAAGCCTTATGATAAAGAGAAGTTATTCAAATTCATCAGGAGATGGATCTCCTCAGGTAGAACTTTAGTTCAGGTCTGTAGATTTTGAAACAAGCTGGCGAAAATAAAATGTTGAATTTCCCTTACAATGAGCGAATGAAAATAGTCTAGTTAATCTCTTTGATACTGTAAATAGGTTGATTTTTGTTATTAGTTTGCATGAATTTTAAGGAATCCTTCATAATCTATTCTAAGCAATCATAGTGTGAACATTGAGAGAAAACTCACAACTATTGGTTTTGGTTGTAATTTAGCTTTCACTTTATTGTTGCCATTGCTTTTGCACACTTTAACATGGAGACAGTCCTTGCCTGTACATTATACAATGGATTATTTATGAAATTGAGCTTGCAATGTAATCTGACTCAATAAAGAGGAAGTCTCACAATATTGATTGATTGATTGATTGATTGATTGATTGAAGACTTTATTAGAAGTTTGCATAGGAAAAGGTACAGTTTCATGACGGTACAGTTCACTGGTACAAGGTCTACTAAAAGGAGATCCATGAAAAGACTGGAAACCATTGAAGTATCTCATATAACATTGAATGATAGACAAATAGAACACAGTACTATGCAGTAGATATGTAAAGAAAAACAAAAAAGAAAACAGTAAGTCTAAACAAACAGTATATACAAAGAAGGGGCAGGGGAGGGTAGGGTTGGGCTAGGTTCATTTTTTTACCAGTTGCGAACGGCTGCTGCCTGTAAGTGGTTTTTCAGGGCAATCTATATCATGGTTTCCTGCACACATCTATAGATGAGAACTCAGCACAATAGTTATAACACTAGACACTTCTTCCTAGTCTAGTCTTCACCTTCACTGGAGACTGAGAAGACCCTATCAATTCATCTCTGCACCATGGGACCCTTAATATGGAGAAGAATCCTGTATTTGTACATGAGTGAGTGCCAGGTTTTATTATTCTATCAACTGATGTCTCCGATGTATTAATATATAGAACATAAAGGTATGACTACAAAGCCCTACAAAGCAGCAAAACATTTTTGGACACACCAACTTAATTGTGTAGCCCAAAGGTCAAATTAGCCCTCATGATTTTGTTTATAAACAATGACCTCAAGAACAGATATACAATCAGAGTAAGAGTTTTTAAAAAAAGTTTTTTTTTTCTTAGTTACTGCACTCTGGCTTGTAGGGCAATATATGTGTGTTTTCTCACAGAGATTCTTGACGTTTCGATTTGAATGAAGTGAGGGCATTCCACGTATGATAGTATAGTAACTGGTATTGAGTTCATCATTACTAATTAGTTCATCATTATGCATGAATATTTACTGCATGGTCAGAGCCCAGCACAGTGTTGTCTACTGTAAGATAGATCCCAGTAATGTACAATGCTTCCTGGGCACTGAGCAGAGACGGACGGGGTGAGCATCCTCAGTGTTGACCTGTCACATTATTACATAAACGCCTAATCACAATTATTTGAGATAATCACACTTATTTTTCGCATAATTGTTTCATACTGTATATTTTCAAAAATAGTGGAAATAGCAGATCTGCAATCTCTGTCAAGTTAATTGTCATTACTGCCCTGTGCACCTTTTGTTTACGAAGCCTAAATGAAGCCAATCAGAAAAGTATTTTTTATTCATAATGTTCCAATGTTTCAATGACAGAAACACAATTAAAATGTTAATGTTAGCTATTATTTGAATGACAATTAATGGTCAAGTAAAATGTCATAATTATGGCAATCGTGCCCTGCACCCAGATAGAGGCGGTGGACTGAGACATCCACACTGATGATGGATGCTTGCATCTGGGATGTCAGCCAGACAGGATTGTATCTGTCACAGGCTATGTCTATACAGAGGGTCTTTGCTCTTACCAGGGTCCATTTCCTGGTCACAGTTTACATTTTAAAGTTGAATCATTAGAGGTGACGAAAGCTGAGACAGGGAGTTGTGGTTGTTGTCACCGAGGGTCCCAAGTCGGACCAGGGAGAGAGAAGCTTCTGTATCAACGAGGTCTTGGCTCCAAACGCCATCCATGTCAGTGTGGTTCTCAGCCTTTTCAGGCAGCGACCCCCCAAAATAACCCACCACTAGCTTATACCAATACCAGGGCCCCATGCTCTAGCCAGGGTGAATGAACTACCTTTATCAAGTTAAGTGCAGCTACCGGTAGGTAAGTTGATGTATCCCCTTGAAGGCCCCCCTGGTCTGCAATGCTGAGTCATTTCATGTACAGCACAGGATGAAAGCGCTCAAGTGTGAAAACACCCTGTTGCCTGACCTTTCTCTACACACACATGCACAGAGGCACAATCACACATCCCACACACAGACACTTTATATTATGATTGAACACATAAACATAAAACGTGTGTATTGTTTGATTCTCATTTCTTATGTACAGAATAAATCTTTAATAGATATTTAGCCTGCTAACATAAAACGTGTGTATTGTTTGATTGTCATTTCTTATGTACAGAATAAATCTTTAATAGATATTTAGCCTGCTTCATAATGTGATTAAAGGACAACTTTGTTTTTTTACAACAAGGGTTCATATGTTAGATTGTAATTAGAGAAAAGAAAAGATGGGTGTTATAATGTTTTCATTTACTTCTTTGTTTTAGCGATTTTAGTGTTTTCAGTGGGTGGGGGCATGCATAACCCTAACCCAAGTGGCTAAATATGTCTTTTTAGACAAAATATGACGTCAATGTCTTTGTTACTATTTACACCAGCCCCCATAAGTCATATCTGCCTATGGGCTTAATGTGTCTAAAAATAAATATTTAGCCACTTGCATGCATGCCCCCAAGCTGGGGGCATGCATGCAAATCAAAATCTTTAAAATCACTAAAACGATAGAAAGAAGTAAATGAAAACATTTTAACACTCATCTTTTCTTTTCTCTAATGACTATCTAAAATATGAACCCTTGTAAAAAACAAGTTGTCCTTTAATTTCACAAATAATAACATCACTGGAAGAGTATACCTATCAGTGTGTTACTGCCTGGGGGCAGATTTGCAGGTTCTTGCCTTTCAATATTAATTGCTAATCACCTCAAATAGATTTTTGTCTGTATTTCCTTGTCTGAAAAAAAAAAAAAAAAAACATTAAATTTTCATTAAAGCCTCACTATGTCACTTTTGTTTTGTCAATAAGGGTTATGTTAATACAATATAACTTATTGGCACGTGGTTGTATTTAGTCTCCCTGCTATATGGGTACCAGGGGTCTCCATATATGGGTAACTGGTCCGATATACATCACTGGCCAGATGGCCAAGACATGGCGCGGGTCGCTTGTCGCCCTGAGGCGTCTTACTATTCATTGTCACTTGTTTCTCATTGTCGCAAGGTTTAGACACAGCACATGCACTTCCTCATTAGTTGAATGTCAAGATATAGGGGGCTTTGCTGGCTGCGCCCTGCAAACCACATCCAGAAAGGTGTGAAAAGTTTGAAAAGAGCACAGGTTATATCTATAGCATTCATGTTACTTGAATTGTTAGCAAGAAGATTTTCACTTTGAAAAAGGTTACAGTACAATACAAGGTTGAAGGTCCAAGGTTCAAGGCTCAACTTTATTGTCAACAATAGCAATTATAGGTAAAAGACAAGTGAAATTCATTGTGCGCTGAAACCAAAACAGCAGCTACAGTCTTAAGAATACCACATTAAAATCTATGTGGGTTCTTAAATAACTAAAGCTGCTTAAATAGTCTATATTAGGATCTAAACTACCTGAAAGTACAGGAATGCACTTTGCTTTAATTTATTGTCCCTAAGTTTGCAATTATTGTGAAGTAATTTTCCAGCTGAATCTTTGTATGTGTGTAGTTGACTAGTTGTCAACATGTTTCAAAGTGTAATACCCCTCACTGGTAATAGGAAACAATGTAAAACATGAAAGTAACTCATGGTCTGTTTTTCCACCTACAGTGTCTGTTATCCTGTACATACCTTCACATGCAGGTAAGCAACTTATCTGAAAGAAAAGTATATTGAGAAAAAAAAAATTAAATGTTAATTAATTTATTTTTGACTTGATAGAAGCTGCCCAGATTAGATTAGTTGGATCTTCTTCTATGTGCTCCGGAAGAGTGGAGATCTATCACAACAACAGCTGGGGAACAGTTTGTGATGACGGCTGGGACCTGAAAGATGCTGAGGTGGTTTGCAGAGAGCTGAGCTGTGGGACGGCACTGAGTGCTCCTAGAGATGCCCATTTTGGCAGAGGGTATGGTCCAATCTGGATGGATGATGTGCGTTGTTCAGGAAATGAAAGGTCTCTAACTCAGTGCCCACACAGTAGATTTGGTGTACATAACTGTGGTCATGGTGAGGATGCCGGTGTCAACTGTTCAGGTAAGAATGGACCAACAACGTTTCTGAAAATAGAAAAAAGGATATAGTTTGAAAAGATGTAATGTTATGACATTGTAAACGTGAATCTGTTTCTTTTTGACTGACAGAAGCTGCTAAAATCAGATTAGTCGGGTCTTCTCTGTGCTCTGGGAGAGTGGAGATCCATCACAACAACAGCTGGGGAACAGTCTGTGATGACGACTGGGACCTGGATGATGCTGAGGTGGTTTGTAGAGAGCTGAGCTGTGGGACGGCACAGAGTGCTCCTAGAGGTGCCCGTTTTGGCCAAGGGAATGGTTCAATCTGGCTAGAAAACGTGGGTTGTTCAGGAAGTGAAAGGTCTCTAACTGACTGCCCCCACAGAGGATTTGGTGTACACAATTGTGGACACGATGAGGATGCTGGTGTCGTCTGTTCAGGTAAAAGTGGATGTCATGACACGCGCGATCGGTCGGTCGTCGGTCGGTCGGAGATTCCTCGGCAACTGCTGGAGTGTTCTGTGCCAAACCTTTCACGCACGCAGCCAGTAGGCCAAGGTCTAACTGACATTTTCAAGTCTTCAAAATAAGAATTATTTCTCTAATGATACTCCTTCCTCCCCCCTCCCCCCTACAGGACCTCAAACATCTCGTTCTCGTCTGCTAGTGGTTGGTTCTGTAGCTGCTCTGCTCCTCCTGTTAATGCTGCTGGTAATTGTTCGCCGGTTGATGTTGAGGAGGAAATTGAGAAAGCCTGCAGCCGGGACTATCTACACAGCCTGTGAGTAATACTAATTCTATGCACAAGAATGCTACGCACACCAAAGTCCTCGTATATGAGGACTATAGTGGTGCCGCCGGCGTTGCCGGAAGAATAATCTAAATGATAGTCTTCAAAGACAAGGCGAGGTGGCCATACAAAGTGCCAATACTTTATTTTTGGATGCAGATTAAAAAGAGACCAATGTTAAGTAAAGCTTATATTAGCTATTCTTACTCTTTCCAATAACAGTTAGACACACACACAAACGCACAAACGCACGCACGCACGCACGCACGCACGCACGCACGCGCACACACACACACACACACACACACACACACACACACACACACACACACACACACACACACACACACACACACACACACACACACACACACACACACACACTACATTTAATAACGTGCAATCTGTTTCTTCAATGGTTCTTACAGCGTATTTGGGGGTAATATAGATGGTGGATCTACATGTACTACCAGACTAGGAATTGAATGAGGTCAAGTTGATTTGATTTTACATATGACACGAACACTGATATACCTTATAATGTATGTATTTCTTCTTAGGTGTGATGAACGCCCACAATACAGAGGGGAGAGATGGTGATGAAGAAGATCACCAAGGCACCGATGATGACAGTGATCATGACTATGAGAACCCGTCAGTACACTGAGGGTTTGAAATGAACCTTCTTTTTGATTTTTAATGAAGGCTTAATGTTAAAAAATGTTAAATGTCTAAAATGTTAAAATGTCATCCGTGCAATAACCCCTGCACCCTTTGACTGATATTCTTGCCCTGTGTGTATTGCTTATTGAGCGTTTTTTAGGTCTTTTATTGTGTTTTTATGATCATGTTTTATTGTATTGGAGCCTTCGAGCATACGTTTTTCACATGTATGTACCTAAACCGAGCATCTAAATGACAATAAAGTGAATCTGTAACTGAATCTCCTGTGCTGGTCATTAACTATTGTCTTCTCTCATGTCGATCTCAGAGACCCTGTGGCAGCCAGCAACATGCACAAACACATCTGCAAGAATGATGCCGTCTATGCTAATACTGACCCAAAGAAGAGCATTAGATATCATCCCAACACTGGAAGGAGAGCAGTGGAGGGCCAGAGTGATGAAGATGAAGAAGGACACTACATGCCCATGAAACCCTGCAGTGAACATGAGCAGAACAACATCTATGTTAACCAAGACATGAAACCCTGCAGTGAACATGAGCAGGACAACATCTATGTTAACCAAGACATGAACCCAGAGAGCAGCACCAAAGAACACCTCAACTCTGGAAGGAGAGCAGTGGAAAGTCCACAATGTGTTGTTGTTGTTGTTGAAGAAGAAGAAAACAATTACATAGCCTTTGAACCCTTGTGATGAAGATAAGCAGGACAATCTATCCTAACTGATGACTAGCAGGCTAAGACCATGTTCAATGTAAATGTAATTTATTCAATTTAAATCGGTTTTACTTCGGGCAGAGAGAGGAAAGAAATGCAATACAAGACTGTTTTGGATTGGAATCCAGGACCTCAAATATCAAGTGGCTCAGCCAGTTGAATGTAATGTATTCTATTTTATGTATTGAATAGAATACATTATACACAGCATGTTTGTTATTTTGAACTGATAAAGTAGGATCAGGCTTGTTGTTATCAAGTCTGTGTTATTTTATACACCATGAAGTAGGCCTATTTTACGTTGACTAAAAGCCTTATGATAAAGAGAAGTTATTCGAATTCATCAGGAGATGGATCTCTTCAAGTAGAACTTTAGTTTCAGGAAACAAGCTGGCGAAAATAAAATGTTGAATGTCCCTTACAATGAGCGAATGAAAATAGTCTAGATAATCTCTTTGATACTGTAAATAGGTTGCATGCATTTTAAGGAAACCTTCATAATCTATTCTAAGCAATCATAGTGTGAACATTGAGAGAAAACTCACAAATATTGGTTTTGGTTGTAATTTAGCTTTCAGTTTATTGATGCCATTGCTTTTGCACACTTTAACATGGAGGTCAGTCCTGGCCTGTACATTATACAATTAATTATTTATGAAATTGGGCTTGCAATGTAATCTGACTCAATAAAGAGGAACTCTCACAATAATCATGGTTTCCTGCACACATATAGCCTATACATGAGAACTCAACTCACCACATTAGTTATAAGACTAGACACTTCTTCCTAGTCTAGTCTTCACTTTCACTGGAGACTGACAGAGAAGACCCTATCAATTCATCTCTGCACCATGGGACCCTTAATATGGAGAAGAATCCTGTATTTGTACATGAGTGAGTGCTAGGTTTTATTATTCTATCAACTGATGTCTCTGACATATTAATATATAGAAAATAAAGGTATGACTACAATGCAACAAATCATTTTTGGACACACCAACTTAATTGTGTAGCCCACGGTCAAATTAGCCTTCATGACAGGCAGTTGAGGCATTACATTTAGTTTGACTCGGATAAATTAAATATTGTGAAAATATTTTCAAAGGTTTTTCATTATATTTTTGGACAATTTGGCAAATGTTTGTGTGTGTGTATACGTCAGAGTAAGAGAATGTGTGTGAGAGAGAGTAATTATTGAATTAAATAATAAGGAAACAAACAGTGATTGTGTTCCATCTCACACATGGTAATGCGTAATTTCCCATCTCTCATGTTTTTATGACAAGAAGACGGGACTCCTGTCACAAATCAGTCTAGTTGTATAGTGTGGAAACCACAACTCGAGCGAATGTTGTAGAGTGAACATCACAGTGACCCGACAGCTTGCATGGAAGGAAGTCCTGCAGTGTGTATGCCTGCACCTAACCTCTCCAACGCTTAGTTCAGAGCATTGAAAGTATTCTAAACCCACCACTAGCGTATACCAATACCAGGGCCCCAGGCTCTAGTCTGGGAGAATGAACTAAGTACAGCTAGGTCTGTCGATGTATCCCCTTGAAGGCCCCCCCTGGTCTGCAATGCTGTAGGTCGGCTTCCAATCAGTCAGTCAGTCAGTCAGTCTATTAAATGTTTAGTTCATAAATGTTTTAGAAATTGCTGAGTCATTTCATGTACAGCACAGGATGAAAGCGCTCAAGTGTGAAAACACACCCTGTTGCCTGATGTCTACACGGGAGCGTGTCGCTGTTACTACATGTCATCTTTTCGACACTCGACTCTAATCCTCACCCTAACCTTAACCTCCGTGGAGTGAGTCGCTAACCCTCCGGTCGAAATGATGGGCGTTCGCAAAAGCGAGATTTCCCCGTCTACACTACACACATGCACAGAGGCACACAATCACACATCCCACACACAGACACTTTATATTATGATCGAACACATAAACATAAAACAGGTGTATTGTTTGATTCTAATTCCTTATGTACAGAATAAATCCTTAATAGATATTTAGCCTGCTTCATAATGTGATTAAAGGACAACTTTGTTTTTTTTACAACAAGGGTTCATATAATTGTAATTAGAGAAAAGAAAAGATGAGTGTTATAATGTTTTCATTGACTGCTTTCTATTGTTTTATTAGGTTTAATAAATTAGTTTATTTTAGTATTTCAGTGGGTGGGGGCATGCGTAACCCTAACCCTAACCCTAACCCTAACCCTAGCTGGGGGCATGCATGCAAACAAAATCTTTAAAATCCCTAAAACAATAGAAAGAAAGAAATGAAAACATTTTAACACTCATCTTTTCTTTTCTCCAATGACTATCTAAAATATGAACCCTTGTAAAAAACAAAGTTGTCCTTTAATTTCACAAAGAATAACATCACTGGAAGAGTATACCTATCAGTGTGTTATTGCCTGGGGGCAGATTTGCAGGTTCTTGCCTTCCAATATGATTGAACTTGAGGTAATTGCTAATCACCTCAACTAGATTTTTGTCTGAATTTCCTTGTCTGAAAAATCTTTACATTTTCATTAAAGCCTCACTATGCCACTTTTGTTTTGTCAATAAAATGTAATTTTGGTATAAGGTAAAGTATGTTAATACAATATAACTTATTGGCAGTTGGCACGTGGTTGTATTTAGTCTCCCTGCTCTTTTATTGAGAGATTTGGATTGTGTCAAAGGTCATGTCTCACCTAGACACATGTAAATTACTACTCCAGAGGTAGGCCTACTGGTTTCTAGGATTAGTACCCGCCGCAGTGGTGTCCGGTAAGAACTTAACCGAATGTTGACCGATGGTCAAGATTCAATTTATCCCCTGAGCAAGCAGGCAGGCTCTATTAGCTCAATGGTAAAAATGTAAGCACTTAAGCTGGAAACTGGAAAAGCTAATCTGGAATAGAGGAGGAAAGTTACATAGTCCTGCTTTAAACTGGCAACCCTCATCCTCAAAAAAACTAATTTTGCTCGAAATACATCAGTTAAGAGATATTCTATGCTATTTTCCACATTTTGATTATTATTTGGCATAATGGGCATGATTTTTATTAACCTGGGCCAGGTTTTGAAGGCACCTATCTGTGCTTAATATAGTATACTATATATATCCAAAATGAGCAGCAAAGAGCCTTAATAACTCTGGTTATGTTAACTACTGATGCTGTTCTTGCTTCGGGGATGTTTTAGAAAGCACCACATCTCAACTTAGCACTACTTCTTGTTTGCTCTGTATGTTCTATTCACATTAATGCTAAACACTCTCATTGTCACAACATGCACTTCCTTTTGCGGGCTTCGCACAGCAAACCACATCCACAAAGAGTAAAGGAATGAAAAAGAAAAAGGTTGAGAATAGCACAGGTTATATCTGTAGCATTCATGTTACTGAATTGTTACTGAGAAGATTTTCATTTTTAAAAAGGTTAACAATTTCATGACAGGGTTTTAGTAAGATGGACACAAACCCTTTGCCCACTGACAATATGAAATTATGTTGAAACCAATAGAAAAACACATGAAAGTAAATAACCATGCACTGTTTTTCCACCTACAGTGTCTGTTATCCTGTACATACCTTCACATGCAGGTAAGCAACTTCTCTGAAAATAGATTAAAAAAGGTATATTTAGAAAAAAGGTAATGCTATGACTTTGTAAATTTGAATCAATTTATTTTTGACTGATAGAAGCTGCTCAGATCAGATTAGTTGGATCTTCATTTGAGTGCTCTGGGAGAGTCGAGATCCTTCACAACAACCGCTGGGGAACAGTCTGTGATGACGACTGGGACCTGAAAGATGCTGAGGTGGTTTGCAGAGAGCTGAGCTGTGGGACGGCACAGAGAGCTCCTGGAGGTGCCCATTTTGGCCGAGGGACTGATTCAATCTGGCTAGAAAACGTGGGTTGTTCAGGAAGTGAAAGGTCTCTAACTGACTGCCCCCACAGAGGATTTGGTGTACACAATTGTGTACACGATGAGGATGCTGGTGTCGTCTGTTCAGGTAAAAGTGGACGTCAAGTCAGAAATATAATAATGATGAATAATAAATGTACAGTACAAAGATTTTTCCACCCCTGTGGAAAAGTGTGTGTGTGTGTTTGCATGGGTTGGTCGGGGATTCCTCGCCAACTGCTGGAGTGTTCAGTGCCAAACTTTCCATTTTCAGGTTTTCATGTTTAATTCTCTATTAATATTCTCCCTCCCTCTGCCTCCAGGACGATTAAGTCAAACATCTCGTCTGCTAGTGGTTGGTACTGTAGCAGCTCTGCTCCTCCTCTTGCTGCTGCTGTTAACTGATCGCTGGCTGCTGTTGAGAACTCTGAGGAGGAAAACTTTCAGAAAGCCTGCAGCCAAGACTAACCACGCCGCCTGTGAGTGATGCTAATTCTAAACATACTGTAGCCACTTCATCTTGATGCATCGGTGCACTCAGACCAGTAAGTCTCCCGTCAAATATGAAACTAGCGGCAGTCTGGGGTCTCCATGACAGGAGGCACAAACAGCTGATAAAGATGTTGGCAAAATGGGTTGTTGTTGGATGATACAATTATTGTCAGTGTAAGAACTGTGAATGTTTAATTAGTCCTGTATTGACATGATGCTAAACAGAAGGTAATAATTAATGTGAATTGTAGGTGTTTTTAGGTTAGTGAGCCAGCATGAGTAAAATGATTTAGCTTGTGAAGGATTTTCATGCTGCCTGGCACATAACAAATACATCTACTGTGAGATGGACCTGACTATTTCAGTCGGGCCGCTTTTGTGAAATAAAAATATGATTTGTACTAATGTGAAATCTGTTTTTTTTTATATTTGATTTAACATATGACACCAACACTGATATACCTTATGAATGTATGTATTTCTTGTAAGGTGTGATGAACGCCTACAACACAGAGGGGAGAGATGGTGATGAAGAAGACTACGTCAATGCAGGTCTCCACGTGTCACCAAGGCACGATGATGACTATGAGAACCCGTGAGTACATTTCAAAGTTGATTTTAATGAAGTCTAGATGTGTTCCCAACTTCCCATCTCCTGTGCTGGTCATTAACCTCAAGCTAGACATCACGCTGAACTAATGTCTTCTCATGTCGATCTCAGAGACCCTGTGGCAGCCAGTAACCCTGATGAGGAGAATGGTCCCATCTATGCTAATACTGACCCAGAGAAGAGCAGCAAAGATCATCCCAACCCTGGAAGGAGAGCAGTGGAGGGCCAGAGTGATGAAGATGAAGATGACTACATGCCCATGAAACCCTGCAGTGAACATAAACAGGACAACATCTATTACCAAGACATGAACCTAGCCTTTGAACCCTGCGATGAAGATAAGCAGGACAACATCTATGACTAGCAGGCTGAAGACCATGTTCAATGCAAATGTAATTACAAGTCAGTTGTATTCAAATCTGTTTTACTTCAGGCAGAGAGAGGAGAGAAATGCGAAACAAGACTGTTTTGGATTGGAATCCAGGTCCTCAAATACCAACTGGCTCAGCCAGTTGAATGTGATGTATTCTATTTAATTTATAGAATACAACATACACAGCATGTTTGTTATTTTGAGTTGATACAGTATCAGGCTTGTTGTTATCAAGTCTGTGTCATTTTATTCAAATTCGTCAGGAGATGGATCTCCTCAACTTTAGTTCAGGTTTGTAGATTTTGAAACATTGAATTGTCCTTACAATAAGCAAATTAAAATAGTCTAGATTATATCTTTGATCAGGCGCGCGGGAACTAATAAATCTTAGGATGGGCTGGGCTGAGCCGCGTGCGTGTTTTGTGTTTTTTTTTCCCGGGTTTGGGTGATTTTTATTGCGGTTTTGGGGGACTTTTATTACGGTTTCGGTCTGTGATTTCCCCCCACGCAATGGTATAGCAAGGAGCCACAGACAGACAGGCAACACACACACACACACACACTACAATGCCCTGTTCTGTTTCACCAACAGTGTGTTTCAAAAATATAAAACCCCCAGCCATGCAGAATAATAAACTACAGCGCAAAGCCCACATCAGAAAACAAACTGGATCTACATCCACATAATCCACTGGTCTATTTTTGTGTATACAACTGAAACAAACACATATACCGTATTGGCCCGAATATAGGACGATATTTTATTCTAATAAACATATCCTCAAAATAGAGAGTCGTACTATAATTGGGCGTTAGACTTTTCACCGGGGAGATACGTTATGTATGCCGCGTCCAAATTTCGCTGCGCAGTTTGTAGACAGTGTACGGTAAATCACCGTAACAGCTCGCTTGGGCGATTTACCGTACACTGTCTACAAACTGCGCAGCGAAATTTGGACCCGGCTCATTTCACGTTCCGTTTGGCAAGTCGGATGACTTTGGCATTGAACTTACCGAGGCGCGTGCGTGTGCGTTGTCCTCGCGAACATCGGCGTGGATGACGGCCGCACATGAGATCTTTAGCGTGGAAGTTTAATCCAAACAGTAAATGAAGCCCAATGAAGCTAATGGTGGCTGCCTGGTAGCCTTTGGTTCCTGTTTACAGTGGAGAGTCGCATCTGAATGACGAAACGAACCACTGAGCTTGATGGGAAATGTAGTGTTTTTTATTCCCCAGCAGTATGCTGTGTGGACTGTATTCTATTCTGATACACATTATGAGGAGCTGATTTTCAGTATGAATTGGTTAATGCAATACAATACAGCAGAATGTTATCTCTGTATGAGCTTTTCTATGATGATTTTCCAATAAAAACGTTTTTCTTTATAAATAACCTAATATATAATATATAATATTTATATTTTTTTCCAAAAATGATATTTGAAAAATAGGGGTCGTCTTGTAATCGGAGTCGTACTATATTCGGGCTAATACGGTACTAGAAACAAGGCTCAAAATGTATACAGCAATAGGCAGGCTATTACTAACAAAAGAACTAGTCTGCACGGCGGCAGACAGTTTTGCAAATAAGGGCAGAAGGAGCGAATACACTTCCCGGCAGCGGCACCTGCCGCGGCGTCGCCGGACTTGCCGACAACAGCCGCGGCAATGATTCCTATGCCGTGGCAATTATACCTAATCCGTGGCAACGCCGGACAGACCGACAATCGAGCTGCGTCAGACGCTGTTGCCGAACCTATCCCCCCCCCCACCCCCACACACACACACACACGCAGGCACGCACGCACGCGCACGCACGCATGCACACACGCAAGCACCATAAGCAGTGGACCAACGTGCTCATATAGTCAATTATGTATAAATAAATGAATGAAGTATTAAAACAGTCATGTCTGCTCTCTCTGGTGGTCGCTGCTGGTGGACCACCGGGACCGCCGGGCCTCACCGGCAGCCGCCGGTAGCCGCCGTCACCTGCCGGGCCTCACCGGCAGCCGCCGGTAGCCACCGTCACCTGCCGGGCCTCACCGGCAGCCGCCGTCACCTGCCGGGCCTCACCGGCAGCCGCCGGTAGCCGCCGTCACCTGCCGGGACCGCCGGGCCTCAGCGGCAGCCGCCGGTAGCCGCCGTCACCTGCCGCTTCTATACCGGAACCGCCGGTCCATCTGCCGGTGCATCGGCAGCGGCCGCAGTGCTGCCAGAGATGGGTCTGTCTGTCTGTCTGTCTGTCTGTCTGTCTGTCTGAGAGATAAAGAGAGAGAGAGAGAGAGAGAGAGAGCACATAATAAAGTAATAAAGTTAATCTTCTTACCTTGTTAAAACCTCACTTTATCCTTGATAGCGAATGAACTGTCCATGATGTCATGCAATAATCCCTTGGTAAGTGATTGTTGAGAATAAGCCAGCTAAATGACCCCCCCCCCCCCCCCCCCCCCCCGACAGGCACACGCCCCAGCTCACAGCACACCAGCACCTCATGCGGTCGGGTTTACAATACTGTTCGGCTGCTGAGCGGTGACTTCAGGGGTTCACTGGTGGCTTACCCCACCCGCAGACCACGACTGTGCGCTACTACAGTCGGCTGAGGGGATTTTCTAAAAAATTACAACTATGGGGTCACACACACCACAGTTCACTCATATCTGTGCTTCGGCTGAATTCGTCTTTTGTATTTTAAATGGCTACTTTATCGTCATAGAATAGACCAAGTAAAAACACCACTGCATCAACGTCTTATAATCTACTCCTGTCGCACTCTTTATAGACTGAGTTATCTCCGAGCAGAATGACTTTACACATGGATGAGAGCAGAGCTGTTTCTGACACTCAATGAATGAAGAACGTTTTCATGCACCTGCGAGAGAGTGTATCCTGACACACTTTCTCCGCTGTCTCCTTTCTAAGTATCGCTGAACTAAAGATTACCACCTGTGATAACCAGAGTGCAGGCTTTGTTTCAGCCACGCTGGTCTCACATTCCCGATCCCCCTGTTTGGATTTAGAGCTCCCACCGGTGATCACCAGGCCGGGTAAACCTCGCTCTCCTGAGAGCCAAGCCCCCTCCGCCGCCTGCTGACCAGAAGCAGTCCTGAGGAAGCTGCGAGACCACAAAAATGACAACAGACTAACCCGTTTGGCTATGACAATCTAGATCAGGGGTTTTCAAAGTGGGTGACGGGGCACCCTGGGGTGCCGTGACTGAAGTCCAGGGGTGCCGCGAGATCATTTGATAATATTTGGACACTTGAAAAAATATTTAGTGTCATTTTTAAACTTCAAGTACAAAGTCATTTTCAGTCAGTTCTAACCAAAATCACTATTGTCTCAATGTTTTCCTCGCAACATGATCACTAAAATATCGCCACTGTCGGGCAGATGCCATTTCAAATGTGTACGTCTTTTGGTTAAGGAAAGCCCTGCTTCATCATACAAAACTGTCGCACAAAACTAGTGAAAACAGCAAATCTACAAGTGCTTGAAGATCTGCTGTTTTCACTAGTTTAGTACATTTTATAGATGATAAATACAAAACAAACGGTTTTGGACATACAAGGTTTCCACCCGACAGCGGCGATATATGCTATAAATATCAGGTGCTGGGAGTGAAAATTATAATGTAGGGGTGCCTCGGATTAAAAAAAATATATTTATGGGGTGCCCTGAGACAAAAAAGTTTGGGAACCCCTGATCTAGATAATACAGTATATCTGGACTCACCCAAACTCTGGAATAATCCTACAAAGAGATGGAAATGGCAGGTGACCTTTGACCGAGGATGGAGCAGAGGCGCAACACAGTATTTGGTTCCCAAGTAAAAAGGGCTTTTATTGTTTTATTAAAGAGAAAAAATACAGAAAGTAAAAAGTGGAACAAACACAGCAAAAGTATAGATTCCTTGTCTGTCCGACCCAAAAAGAGAGAGCCCGTATTTTAGGCGCTTTCCTCTTTTATACCCCAGAGATGCATGGGGGGGCGGCACAGCCCCCCCCCCCCCCCCCCACCCATTCGTTCAGAGTGTACGTGACTGTTAGCCGTCCTGCGAGATCGGCAGGACGAAGACAAAGATACTTTTTCCATCATGATGCAACATTGAGTGACAAAGCTCTTTGGTCAGAGTTCATACACTATATGCCTGTCTTCTATCTGCCCCCGCTATAACCCCAGGTGGCTTGTGGTTAAGCACTTATCTAGCAATCACTCGCTTCACGGGCTGTGTGGAACATTCTTCAGAGAAGACAGACAGTACATACAGGAAGTTACAAGAGGTGCAAAGCCCCCAATATCACGTACTATTCCGTTGTCTGCTCATGCACAAAGTCAATTAGTTGTTTCCAACCTAACAGTGTAACTGCATGCAATACTCTGATAACTAAGTTACAACAGTGAACCTTATTATCATTGGGTTTCTCAGATGTGTACTGTTAAGCAACACCTATCACTACCTATTTAATCAGATATATTACTGAATCATAACCCTCATTTCCCCCTGTCCTAAACCCTCCACCTGGCGAGCGGCCATTCCTCTGACCCCGGGCATGGACATGGGCGGGTTCTCAACAGTGATGTGTTGCAAATTAATGAAGCAAAACACACAGTCCACCATAAAGTAATCATGTTTCTGTTTACATGCCTGCACCGCGCGTTATGTATTGAAACTGGGAGACTGCTTCCGGGTAGACCTGCCGTTTCCCTAGCAACCTAAGCACAACGGTGGGGGCCAGGGTTGGGCAAGGAGGTAGGGAGGGCTTGGTTGTATCCTCTTGGACCGCGCGGAGGTGCCGAAAGTCGGGGGGGCGAAGATTTACTATTCTATAACTCGGTAACGGCGCTGAGTCTGCTCATGCGACTGGAGGGGGGGCTGATCAGCCACCAGGGGGGGCTGTAGCCCCCGTAGCCCCCCCCTTCCCGCGCTACTGTCTTTGATACTATAAATAGGTTGCTTTTTGTTATTAGTTTGCATGCATTTTAAGGAATAATTCTATTCTATTCTAAACAATCATAGTGTGAAAATAGAGAGAAATATTCCAAAGGAATTGGTTTTGGTTGTAATTTAGCTTTTGGTTTATTGTTGCCATTGCTTTTGCACAATTTAACATGGAGGTCAGTCCTGGCCTGTATATTATACTATGGATTCTTTATGACATTATGCCTGGTTTGTTTTTGATGACTGTCAACGGTAAACAACTCACCATTTTAATATGATAGTTTAACTGTGCTTGAGACCACCATAATTCCTCAATATATTTATGTATTAATTTTGTTTTTAAGATATATCTACAGTACAGTGATTGATGTGTTGAAATGACAGTAGATGCATTATATGTCAAAAGGTTATTTGACTGCGACTGAATCCTGCTTGCTTCAAATCTCCCATTGTTCATTAGGCACTTATGGCATATAATGCCCAAATTGGCTTGCATTGTAATAAAGAGGAAGTAGCAAAAATAATACCTGGTTTCCTGCACAGTTTTTTATAGAAGAGACCTCACCACAATATAATAATCCCCACCTCTTCCTAGTTTAGTCTTCACTTTCATTTGGAGTCTGACAGAGAAGACCCTTTCAACGTATCTCTGCACCATGGGACCCTTAATATGGAGAAAAATCCTGTATTTGTACATGAGTGAGTGCCAGGTTTTATTATTCTATCAATTGATGATGTATGTATTAATAGAAAATAAAGGTATGACTAGGTGTGTTCTTCTCACTTACAGATCCTTATAGTTTGTATTTGAATGAAGTGAGGGCTCCTTCGTAACATGATAGGTCAATTTATGATAGTATAGTAACTGGTATTGAGTTCATCATTATGTATGAATATTTACTGCATGGTCAGAGCCCAGCACAGTGTTGTCTGTTGTAAGATAGATCCCAGTAATGTACGATGCTTCCTGGGCACTGAGCAGAGACGGACGGGGTGAGCATCCTCAGTGTTGACCTGTCACATTATTACATAAAAACCTAATCACAATTATTGGAGATAATCACACTTATTTTTTGCATAACTGTCATAATCACTTCCATGTAAAAAAAATCATATTGTATATATCTTCAAACATTTTCAAGAATAATGGAAATAGCAGATCAGCAATCTCTGATTGATTGATTGATTGATTGATTGATTGATTGATTGATTGATTGAAGACTTTTAGACGTTTGCATAGGAAAAGGTACAGTTTCATGACAGTACATTTAAAGAAAGCCTTTCGGCTTAAAAAAAATATCTTTGTCAAGTTATTTGTCACATCTGCCCTGTGCAACTTTTGTTCATGAAGCCTAAACTAAGTCAAACAGAAAAGTAATTTTTATTCATAATATTCCAATGTTTCAAGGACAGAAACACAAATAAAAACGTTAATAGCTACCCTGCAAGCCAAATGACGTCATGATGATGATAACGTCCTCCGGTGACTCTGGTCACATTCAGAAGTACTAGGCCAGATCACAGCCCATATGGGGATGAACTTGACGTTGTCATTACCAGAATGTTATATGGACTATTGTGGAATATTGTTATTGTTTGCAAAGTTAGTTGAAATATGAGCATGTAAGTTTATATTCTGGGTCATATCTGACAGGCGGCCGAGCATCTAGTTATTTGAATGACAATTAATGGTCAAGTAAAATGTCACAATCGTGACATAATCGTGCCCCACTGCCCTGCACCCAGAGAGCTCGGTGGACAGAGACATCCACACTGATGATGGATGCTCTCAGCTGGGATGTCAGCCAGCAGGTTTTTATAGGCTCCGCCTATACGGAGGGTCCCTTTTGCTCTTTCCATGGGGGTCCACTTCCTGGACACAGTTTACATCAGTGGTGGAAAAAGTAGGCTACTCAAATATTTTAATGTAAAAGTATCAATATTGTGAGATTTACAAGCTCACAATTCATTGCATCGCAACGCATTGTGAGCTTGTAGATCGGCAATTTTCAAATGGCCGAAATGTATATACTGTAGGAAGTGGTACAGTATGTTTTGTAATAATAATCAAAAGCAAAACCTACATGGTAACTGGTAACTAACATTTTCAAATAAGTAAGTACAATATTTGAATCCTAAATGTAGTCGAGTAAAAGTATTGGAAATTGGAAATACTCAAGTAAAGAGTAAAATACCTAAAAATGTTACTTTACACACACACACACACACACACACACACACACACACACACACACACACACACACACACACACACACACACTGACACACACACACACGCACACACACACACACACACACACACACACACACACACACACACACACACACACACACACACACACACACACACACACACACACACACAGTGTATCTATCTGTAGAGAGAGTAATTCTTTAAATATTAATAATGAACAGTAATTGTTTCCTATCTTTTAGTTTTGTCAAGATGGTAGCCATTTCATGGTAGTTTGTGTCATGTAGTGTGGAAACCACAACTCAAGTGAAAGTTGTAGAGTGACCTGACGACTTGCATGGAAGGAAGTCCTGCAGTTTGTGTATGCCTGCACCTAACTCTCCAAAGCTTAATTCAAAGCTAAACCAACCACTAGCGTACACCAGGGCCCCAGGCTCTAGCCTGGATCAATGAACTATCAAGTTATGCGCAGCTAGGTCTGTTGATGTATCCCCCTTAAGGCCCCACCTGGGCTGGAATGCTGTAGGTTGGCTTCCAATCAGTCAGTCAGTCAGTCAATCAATAGAAAATAAGTCATTTTATGGGTGAAGTACTCCTTTTAAGACTACTCAAATACATCAGTTGGGAGATATTGTATTACCACATTTTGGTCATTAATTAATGGCATAATAAGCATTATCTACAGCTTTTGATTGGCACCTATCGAAGGCTATAACATAATCCACAAAGTGCTTTAATAACTCTGATTATGTTAACTACTGTGTGTGAGGCTGTTCTTTCCTCAAGCATGTTTTAGACTCTCAAACATGCTTGAGGAAAGAACAGCCTAAAATGTACGGTATAGAGCACCACGTCTCAACTAAGCAGCTACTTCTTACAGTATTTGCTATTTTATTATATTCACAAAGTTATTGTCACTTATCTCTCACAAGGTTTAGACACAGCTCAGGCACATCCTCATTATGTGTCAATATATAGGGGGTTTTGCTGGCTTCGCCCTGCAAACCACTTCCACAGAGAGTAAAGGTGTGAAATGTTTGAAAAGAGCACAGGTTAAATCTGCAGCATTCATGTTACTTGAATTGTTAGTAAGAAGATTTTAACTTTGAAAAGGGTTACAGTACCATACAGGAATGCACATTGCTTTAGTATTATGGTGAAGTCATTTCCCAGCTGAATCTATGTATGTATGTAGTTTTGTCTACATGTTTCGAAGTGTAATGTCACTCACTGGCGATATGAATTAATGTTTACACCAATAGAAAAACATGAAAGTAACTTATGAGTCATGGTCTGTTTTTCCACCTACAGTGTCTGTTATCCTGTACATACCTTCACATGCAGGTAAGCAACTTATCTGATTTTTTTTAAATGTAAATTTAAAAAAAGTAATTATAACCTTGTAAATATTAATTCAATAATCTTTGACTTGATAGAAGCTGGCAAGATTAGATTAGTTGGATCTTCTCTGTGCTCTGGAAGAGTGGAGATCCTTCATAACAACCGCTGGGATCTTTTTCCTTTCATGTTCAGGTTTAGTGAGGCTGGTGGGTGGTGGTGGACGGTGCTCTGGCAGGGTGGAGGTCTATCACAACAACAGCTGGGGAACAGTCTGTGATGACTTCTGGGACCTGAAAGATGCTGAGGTGGTTTGCAGAGAGCTGAGCTGTGGGACGGCACAGAGTGCTCCTAGAGGTGCCCGTTTTGGCAGAGGGACTGGACCAATCTGGATGGATGATGTGGGTTGCTCAGGAAGTGAAATGTCTCTAACTCAGTGCCAACACAGTGGATTTGGTGAACATGATTGTAAACAAGTGAAAGATGCTGGTGTCGTCTGCTCAGGTAAGAGCAGTGTGGATATCGAGGGACAGCGAATACACTTTCCGGCACCGGCACCTGCCACGGCATTGCCAGAAGTGCCGACAACAGGCAAAGGAATCATTGCCGCGGCAATTATACCTAATCCGTGGCATGGCTGGACAGAGCGGCAGTCGGCCGGCATGGAGCTTGCGTTTGCCGCTGTTGCGGAACCTATCCCCCCCCACGATGACCACCAGTGGACCAGCTTGTCCATTCCCCCCACTCCCACCGCCCAAAACACCACGACCACTGGACCACCGAACATAAATAATGTATTACAACAAGCAGTCACAACACGTTTGCTTGCTCTCTGCCGGGGACCACCGACACTGCCGCGCTACTGCCGGCACCAACCGGTAGCTGCCGTCATCTGCCGGCACCTGCCGGTACTTGCCGGCATCTGCCGGATCCGCCGGTACCTGCCGGTACCTGCCGGTACCTGCTGGATCCGCTGGCACCTGCCGTTACTAAGTGTCATCTGTTCGACACCCTAAACCTAACCTCTGTGGGGTGAGTCGCTAACCCTCCCGATGCTCCTCTGTTGCAATGACGGTCGTTCGAAAGAGCTAGATTTCCCCACATAGATGCCGGCAGGTGTCGGCGGATCCGGCAGGTTCCGGCAGATCCAGCAGGTCCCGGCAGGTGCCGGCAGAAGCGGCGGTGTCGGTGGTCCCCGGTGGCTCTGGCAGTACCGCGCCAGTGTCGGTGGTCCCCGGTGGTCCCTGGCAGAAGCAGTGGTCCCCCGGCAGAGAGCAAGCAAACGTGATGTGACTGCTTGTTGTGATACATTATTTATGTTCGGTGGTCCAGTGGTCGTGGTGTTGGGGGGTGGGGGTGGGGGGAATGGACAAGCTGGTCCACTGGTGGTCATCGTGGGGGGGGGGATGGGTTCCACAACAGTGGCAGACGCCTCCGCAACAGCGGCAGATGCCACAGATTAAGAATAATTGCTGTGGCATAGGAATCATTGCCGCGGCATAGGAATCATTGCCGCGGTATAGGAATCATTGCCGCGGCTGTTGCCGGCACTTCTGGCGGCGCCGCGGCAGGTGCCGGTGCTGGAAAGTGTATTGGCTCTTTCTGGGGGATATCAGCAAACTCGTCGCAGAATGCTTTTTGTTTAAACGTCACGAAGTTGTAACACTATTTATTTCATGTTCAGGTCCAGTGAGGCTGGTGGGTGGTGGTGGACGGTGCTCAGGGAGGGTGGAGATCTCTCCCAACAACAGCTGGGGAACAGTCTGTGATGACAACTGGGACCTGAAAGATGCTGAGGTGGTTTGCAGAGAGCTGAGCTGTGGGACGGCACTGAGTGCTCCTAGAGGTGCCTATTTTGGCCAAGGGAATGGTTCAATCTGGATGGATAATGTGCGTTGTTCAGGAGATGAAAAGTCTCTAACTGACTGCCAACACAACACAATTGTACATTATTGTTCTCACCTTGAGGATGCTGGTGTCGTCTGCTCAGGTAAGAGCAGTGTGGATGTCATGGAACTCATAGCAGTTAAATCAATGTTTGTATAAACATCACAACATTATAACACTATTTATTGTCCAGGTTCAGTGGTGAGGCTGGTGGGTGGTGATGGACAGTGCTCTGGAAGAGTGGAGATCTATTACAACCGCTGGGGAACAGTCTGTGATGACGACTGGGACCTGAAAGATGCTGAGGTGGTTTGCAGAGAGCTGAACTGTGGGACGGCACAGAGAGCTCCTGGAGGTGCATATTTTGGCAGAGGGATTGGTCCAATCTGGATGGATGATGTGCGTTGTTCAGGAAGTGAAATGTCTCTAACTCAGTGCCAACACAGTGGATTTGGTAAACATGATTGCAAACACGTCAAGGATGCTGGTGTCGTCTGCTCAGGTAAGAGTGGATGTTGTGACATTTTCAAGTCTTCAAAATACAAATCATTATTTCTCTATTGATATACCATACCTCGTACCCTGGCCCCCTGTCCCTCCAGAACTTCCATTCCCCCCTTCCTCCCTCCCTCCCCTCCCTTCAGGACCTCAAACATCTCATTCTCGTCTGCTAGTGGTTGCTACTGTAGCTGCTCTGCTCCTTCTGTTAATCCTGCTGGTAATTGGTTGCTGGCTGGTGTTGAGGAGGAAATTCAGAAAGCCTGCAGCCGAGACTAACCACCTAGCCTGTGAGTAATACTAATTCTATGCACAAGAATGCTACGCACACCAATAAAGTCCTTACTGTATAGTGGTGCCGCCGGCCGTGCCGGAAGAATAATCTAAATGGTAGTCGCCAAGAGGCTAGGTGGCCGGCGTTGGCCGCACAACGTGACAATACTTTATTTATTACTTTTTCCAATAACAGTTAGGAACACACGCACGCATGCATGCACGCACGCACACGCGCGCGCACGCACGCACGCACGCACACACACACACACACACACACACACACACACACACACACACACACACACACACCTGTTTCTTACAGCGTATTAGGGTGTAATATAGAGGGTGGATCTACGTGTAAGTACAAGACTATAGGAATTGAATGAGATCAAGTTGATTTGATTTAACTTAAGACACCAACACTGATATAATGTATCTATTTCTTCTAAGGTGTGACGAATGCCCACATTACAGAGGGGAGAGATGGTGATGAAGAAGACTGCATCAATGCAGAGGTCTCCACCTGTCACCAAGGCACCGATGATGACAGTGATGACTATGAGAACCCGTCAGTACACTGAGGGTTTGAAATTAACCTTCTTTTTTTCATTTTAAAGAAGGCTTAATGTCTAAAACCCTTACACTCTGCACTTTATTTGACTGATATTCTTGACCTGTATTTATTGCTTATATTGTGTATTTTAGGTATTTTATTGTTTTTATGATCATGTTATATTCTATTGGAGCTATTGAATCTGAATCTCCTGTGCTGGTCATTAACGGGTGTCTTTTCATGTTGATAACAGAGACCCTGTGGCAGAGGTCTCCACCTGTCACCAAGACACCGATGATGACAGTGATGACAATGAGAAACCGTCAGTACACTGAGGGTTTGAAATGAACCTTCTTTTTTCCAAATTTAAAGTTGATTGAAGTTCAAAATTATCCCAAAATAATGAAGGACATCAAGCTGAACTAATGTCATCTCATGTCGATCTCAGAGACCCCGTGGCAGTCAGCAACATGCATCAACACGTCTGCAACCCTGATGAGGAGAATGATGACGTCTATGCTAATACTCAGCCCTGGAAGTGAAGAGTCCACTGAGTGTTGTCGTTGATGATGAAGACGACTACATAGCCTTTGAACCCTGTGATGAAGATAAGCAGGACAACATCTATGCTAACTGATGACTAGCAGGCTAAGACCATGCTCAAACGTAAATGTAATTACAATTCAGTAATAGTCAATTTAAATCTGTTTTACTTCCTGCAGAGAAAGGAGAGACAAGCAAAACAAGACTGTTTTGGAATCCAGGTCCTTAAATACCAACTGGCTCAGCCAGTTGAATGTAATGTATTCTATTTAATGTATTGAATAGAATATAACAATCACAGCATGTTTTCATTTTGATGATGATGAAGGACAATTCAGAGGCCTTCACGTGTCACCAAGGCAACAATGATGATGACAGTGATGTATATGATGCTATCTATGCTACCCCAGACATGTTCCCAGACCCCATCCCTAAAAAACATTTAGCTGACTGCCAGAGGCAGAGGTACAGTAGTTATCACTTCTCCCATAGGCAAGAAGTGATCACCCCACACACCTTCACACACACCTTTTCCCCTACTCTGTACATATACAGTGTTTCAGTGTTTTATAGTTGTGATGATATTTGAATGTGTTTTATTGCTATTTTACATGTCTATGAATTGAATACCAAGGACCTCCAACGAATAAGACCTTTTAGGCAGGCTGTTTGACTGTTCTTGTGCTGTACTACAGTTTATGTTTTGACTGCACTTGTACTGTTCTTCACTTTTGTCTCAAAATCAATCAAATTCAAAAGTTTTAACTAGTTTATAAAGACTATTGGGCTAAAGATCATCAACTTTATTAGACCCATGTCAGTTTAGACAAGTGAAAATTCAGTTTAATTCCATATGAAGCCGTTTTAGTTTGGAAAAAATAAGGTAGTTATGATTTTTGGACCTATTTCAGACAGAGATTTTGAAACTAAGTGAAGAAAATCTAAATAGACTGTCCTTACAATGAGTTAAAGAAAATATTAATTATTTTAAAGCTGTCCAAAATAGGCTAGTATATTGTATTTGATGGTGTAAATAGGCTGCTTCTTTGTCATAATCAAATTTCGTTAGAACTCACAATTGGTTTTCGTTGTAAATAATATTGCTATTGCCATTGCTAGTCTAAACTTTAACATGGAGATCAATTTTGGTAAAAAACTAAAAACAAGTTATTGTTTCATTTTCTGTACAACCATGTGACCCAGTGCAACGCTTTGATCCTCATGTAAACCTTTGTGATGTTTCATCTTCTAACAGATTATGAAAATACAGAATGTGTGCTGCATTTCACTGCCCTCTAAAAAGACATATTCTAATATTCTCTTTTGTTCTTTTTATTTCTGCAAGTAATTGTATGGATGTTAAAATATTATGTGTTCATTTGAATAAAAATGTATATTGCAGAGAACATTTTTATATCTTTATTACTTTATTGGTTGTCCGTCCATCCTTTCGTCCATCTTTATCCACTTATCCAGGGTCAGGTTGTGCCTAATCTCTCGAGACAGCCTCAGAGAACGAGAGACAGACCGATAGGTGTCGCCCTTTCTTCTTTGACGATGGGTTCCCAGATTGGGTTGTGCCTGGAAACAGTGTTGATTTTGACAGCAAATTTTGATTTATGGTAATTTTAGTCATAGTCTTCTGAATAAAATTCCATTTTGTTTTAGTCATATTTTAGCCATCTGAAAACTTTTAGTTTGAGTCGACTAAAATGTGTTTTGGGGGGCCTTGATGGCATCGTAATAGCTAATTTTACCCTTGGTTGCATGCTGAAAATAGCCGGTCACCGGTCTACAAGCCCACAATGCGTCGCAGCACAACATATTGTGTGCTTGTGGATCTGCTATTTTCAGCAACACCTGAGCGTAACCAATTGACAATTGTTACTTTTGTTTCATTTTGTTTAATTTAGCTACATCCCTGCAGAGAATGTAAATGGCAGAGATAACTGAATGTCATAAGAGGAAGTCTCATCATTCATGATGACAGTTTCTTAGATGAGCTTTATAAAGAACTCAACACATCTTCCTAGTTCAGTCTTCAACTCCACTGGAGAGTGACAGAGAAGACTTATCAGTCTCTCCACCATGGGACTGGTAATATGGAGAAGAATCCTGTATTTGAACATGAGTGAGTGCCATGTTTTATTATTCTATCAATTGATGTTTTAGGATATTGAAAATAAGGTGACTATATACAGTAGGTATAACTTTTCCAACTTAAGATTTATTTGAATTCAGTGAAGTGAGAGTTCATAATATTCTAGCTCACTTTATAATAGTATAGTAACTGGTATTGAATTGAAGGCATGTGTGAATATTTATTGGTCACAAGTAACCCAGCTTTATCTGCTCTAAGAGATTCCTTGACATACATGTATGAATATTTACTCGTCATGTCGTCAAGGTTATAATAGTTTTGGACTTTTCATTATAGGCTTGTTTAGTTTTAGCTTGTTTTGACCAATTTTCTAATGCGGTTTGTTTTAGAGCGGATTGTTTTATTCGTTTTTATATTTGTGACAATGCTTAGTTTTAGATTCGTTTTTGTTAGGATTAAAGGATTAAAGGAGGTATTAGTGTTTACAAAGTATGTTTTTTTCATACTTTGTTTTTTTTATTTATTCAAAAGGGTCAGAGAGGGCAGGGGGCACGGTGGTGCAGTTGGTAGCGCTGTCGCCTCACAGCTACAAGGTCCGCTGCGGGAACTGGGGGGCGTGTTCTCTCCTCCGCGTCATCAGTGCCCATATACCCTAGGAGGGGTTGGCGAAAGGGCCTTTCTGTGTGGATTTTGCATGTTCTCCCCATGTCTCCTAGGATAGGTACCCTCACAAAAAACATGCAGTAATCCTGGTCTCTATACTGCCTCCCCCTGGCCAGACAGGGTGCCTGATGGAGGGGAAAGGAACTTGGAATAATGTGTTCCTTCCATGTCCAACCCGGGAAACTTTTCTGAGAAAAAAACACGGCTTGGACTCCTCATGCATAGAAGGAAGCATGAGGTCAATCTGTTGCTCTCCCCAGATTGGCAGAGGGAGTATAGCACCCAGGATTACATTAGATAATTGACACCGGGTGAAAAAACTTGGTCACAAAAATCGTGGGATAAAAATTCAGGAGGAAAAAAAAAAGGTCAGAGTAAGTAATGTGTAATAAAAACTCAACAGAAAATGCTGTTACAATCAATGAGAAAAACAAAGGGATTTTTTTTTCTTTTCTAGTTTTCTGATATATCCCTACTGGAGTCAAATTCACAGAGTGTACTTGGTTGGGTGGGAGGGGCTCGGAGATATTTAGGGTGCCATATCTTCCTTAAAGGGATAGTTCACCCCCAAAATGACTTTTTTCCTATCGATTACTCACCCGATGGAGACTTGGGGATATTTTTTAGTTTTTGTCGCATTCCTAAACCAATGATTTGAGGAGACTCTTTGTGTCTCCATACCATAAGGAAAAATGCAGGCTCTTTGTGTCTCCATATAGGGAACCACTGCTGGTTATCAAATTATTGGCTTAGGAATGCAACAAAAACAAATAATTATCCATGAATTCAAGTCTCCATGCCATGGGGTGAGTAACGAAACTATCCCTTTAAGATAATTGGAGTGTGCGTGCAACATTTCACGCCAATCGGACAATGAGTTCATAATTTGTGAATTGTGATAGTGTGCAAAATGGGCCCCTCCTGCCAACTAAGTAACTCTCTGTTCTTTCTACCTACAGTGCCTTTTTTCCTGTACATACCTTCACTTGGAGGTAAGTAAAAGTATGTTAAATTAAAATATTATTATTAATAAATGAATAAATGAATACATTAATAAATACTATATATATATATATATATATATATATACCGGTATATATAAATGTATTTGAATTAAATACATGAATACATAAATAAACTAGATATGTACTCTGTCGAGGTGCCAACCTGTGCCTCACGCACAAGTAGGCCTCACATGGCCAACTTGTGCGCAAGCAGAGCGCGCCACGAGGTGTGCCCTGCTGGCCTCATTGCCTGTTAATGAAGACATTACCAAGAACGGTCTTATATACTTTTATATATTTTTGAGAGCATACTATAATCTATGATCCGTGGCTATTCGTGTGGCCAGGGCATACGCCAGTGCATAATGCCTATCAAATATGCTACTTTGAAAGGTCCACGAGGGCAGACACTATTCATATTTTTATTTCTGACCGCAGACGCCGTATATGTGCGTTACAGGTAGAACACAGCACTGCTGCTGCTGGTCCTTCATTGGCTTTAGGCACACGTTTACATACATACGTGGGTGGGTGACGTGACGTAACGTTTTCGCTGTCCTCGGTGTCAAGCATGTATAAATAAAAAATATATTTGTCAAAAACCTTCTGAATATTGTGCAGGACATTAAGCTTTATGTGAACTTACTCAAGATTAAAACATTTCATTCCTCATTTCTTCAGAATTTTCAACCAAACATGGCAAAACTCATATGGTGTGACTGTCCTGACCTTGTTTCTCAAAGTGGGAACTTGAATAAAACTAAGAAAAAGAATTGCTAAAAATCATTTGAAAATGAATTTAGGCAAAAAAAATGTCTATTTGTGAGCCTATATCTTTTCAAAGTCAAAGCATAATGTTTTCAGTCATTTCTGATCAAAAACATTTTGTCCCCCAAACCAAAATCATTTGGTGTGACACTAGTTTGGACAAATTAAACAGGCAATTATTTGGACACCTATTGGCTAGAGAGGTCCTTCTTCTGTAAGGCTATTCAGCACTCCCAGCACAACTGCAAGACAGGTGTCTGAGGTGAGTTATGATTTTAACATTTTCATGAAATGCCATCTTGTTGAAACTTTGACAAACTCACCACTTTGGATGTCTGTTGGTGTGACACCTTTTCATTAAAAAAAGCTTAAGTTATTTGAAGTTTTGGTCATATTTCCATGTAGATCTAGGTTGCTTTGTTATAGCTACCATGCTGTTAGCATGCTAATGTGTACATAGTAGCCTCAAGGTAAACCTAAATGCAGAAAACGTAATATGGTGTGACACTTAATCATAATGGTGTGACATGTCTGCTTGTCACGCCATATGACTTGATTGTCACACCATATGATTTATACTGTATTTAACTACATATATAACAATAAATAACAAAGTTCCATGTTTCTTTTGTACATTTAAACATTTGTTTTAAACATTTTTACATAAAATGTAATTTAGCTTCATTCAGTGATACTTCAAATTCATCAGACAGAGCAGAAACCCCTTCACAGAAACCTTAACATATTGTTTCAATCTAAACAATATTTTCTCTTTGTCTTAAACTATACATTCCATTTTCTTTTGTCAGCTGGAAAATGACAAGTGCTGAGAGAACGAGAAAGTACAGGGAGAAACTAAACAATGACCCAGCAAGGAGAGAGGAGCCAAAGGGGCGAGACTGCATTTTCTACGAAGAGCAGGAGGTTGTCTGTGGCATAGCAGAACCGCAACAAGGCAGCCGGTTTGCTACCCTCACCAAATACGACTGGCTGATGTACAATACAGTCTAAATGTATAATCTAATCTGATCTAATACTTTTGTACTTTCACTCACTGGACTGGACAGTGGACAGTGTTAAGTTAGGACCCGAGACAAAACTAGCGAAAATAGCTGATCTACAAGCTCTCAACACGTTGTGCTGCGAGAGCTTGTAGATCAGCTATTTTCGGAGTTGCGCAACCCAGCACTCTTTAGCTAGTGGAGATGTGGTGTAATGTCATGATTCCTAATTACATTTGTTCAACACAAAATGCTGTGTTCAAGTTCAGGAGACTTCGGAAAAAAGCAATTTACCTGAACGCTGAGTTCTGTTTCCACTAATTGGTGTTAATAAAATGTTGCCTTGGCTCCAAGTGTGGCTATGCGCCTTATTGTCTCTTTAGGATCCTTCTGCCGTGGGCCGGCAGAAGACTTAGGTGTGCGTAGCATTCCTGTGCACATCCTCATCATCCATCTACTACTACAATTCTTTCTTATCCCATGTTAAAGCCCTACAATAATATCCTGTTCAGAAATATTAAGGCCATGTTATCCTGGGTAATTGTTTAATCAATCAGTAAAGTTCAGTACTCACTAATAGGTAGGTTAAAACACAGTTTGCTTTGACACATGAAGATATGATCATACGGTGTGACACTAAATCATTTGGTGTGACATTCCAAATAGTGAAAAATCATACCTTTATTAATGATTAAACCAAAAAAATGTTTATGGATTACATAGAGAATATTATCAGGAAGAGTCACAAATATTTGTGTAATTTTAGAGAAAGTTTTGACAGAATACATTTAAAATATGTTGTAAGATCATGAACATGGGCCTCACACAGTGTCGATTATGAAAAAAATATACAGATATAATTAATTTTCAAAAAACTATAGTGGATCACCGGTTAGTTATGATAAAGGACTTTGATAAAGTGAGTAACTTAAGAAAGATGTACTCCATTTTCATTTTATGAACAATTATTTTCATGTCACACCATATGACGATTTTAGGCACAAGTACAACAAACTGCTGAATAAAGTCTGATTCCAATAAAATATCTAAAAACAAAATGTATTTCCATAAGGTTGAGAGTGAGTAGAACAAAAGTAAATAACTTTTACACATTTTTTGGGGCGTCACGTCACTGACCCACATACGTACATACATACGTACATACATATACATACATACATACATACATACATACATACATACATACATACATACATTCCCAGAATCCCAGCCATTTCAGGGCTACGGTCTTCAAAAAAGTCGGACATACCCAGCCGATTACAGTACTTGCGCGCTCTGCTTGGGCAAGTAACTAGAACTGCACTCTGTCGAGGTGCCAACTTAGTAGCAGAAGTAGGCCATACTTGCGGCCAAGTAAGGCCTACTGCACCAGCAGAGTGCGCCATGAGGTGCGCTCACCACTGGCCTCACCACTGGCATCACTAGGAATGCTGGTTCCTCATTGGCTGTTAATGATGAGGTTGCCAGAAATGCTGGTACCTGATTGGGCTACGGCCTTGAACACGGGCAGACACCGACATACGTAGGCTACATATGTACATACGCAGCCGAACGCAGCACTTGCGAACTCTGCTGGCGCAAGTAATACATCATGTAATACATCATGTAATAAATACATTTAATTAAAAATAAATAACAATAGAAATAAATGTAATGTAATGTTATGACATTGTAAACGTGAATCAATTTATTTTTGACTGACAGAAGCTGCTATAGATTAGTCGGGTCTTCTCTGTGCTCTGGGAGAGTGGAGATAAAAACAATCACAATGGTGCAACACTATTTCTTTGCTTCTTTCTGTTCAGGTTCAGTGAGGCTGGTGGGTGGTAGTGGACGGTGCTCTGGCAGGGTGGAGATCTATCACAAGAACAGCTGGGGAACAGTCTGTGATGACGACTGGGACCTGAAAGATGCTGAGGTGGTTTGCAAGCTGTGGGAGAGCACTTAGTGCTCCTAGAGGTGCCCATTTTGGCAGAGGGACTGGTCTAATATGGATGGATAATGTGCGTTGTTCAGGAAGTGAAATGTCTCTAACTCGGTGCCCACACAGTGGATTTGGTAAACATAACTGTGGTCATGGTGAGGATGCTGGTGTCGTCTGTTCAGGTAAGAATAGACCAACGATGTTTAGAAAAAAGGGTATATTTTGAAAAGATGTAATGTTATGACATTGTAAACGTGAATCAATTTATTTTTGACTGACAGAAGCTGCTATAGATTAGTAGGATCTTCTCTGTGCTCTGGGAGAGTGGAGATAAAAACAATCGCAATGGTGCAACACTATTTCTTTGCTTCTTTCTGTTCAGGTACAATGAGGCTGGTGAGGCTGGTGGGTGGTGGTGGACGGTGCTCTGGCAGGGTGGAGATCTATCACAAGAGCTGGGGAACAGTCTGTGATGACAACTGGGACCTGGAAGATGCTGAGGTGGTTTGCAGAGAGCTGAGCTGTGGGACGGCACAGAGTGCTCCTGGAGGTGCCCATTTTGGCCGAGGGACTGGTCCAATCTGGATGGATGATGTGCGTTGTTCAGGAAGTGAAATGTCTCTAACTCAGTGCCCACACAGTGGATTTGGTAAACATGATTGTAAACACAGCAAGGATGCTGGTGTCGTCTGCTCAGGTAAGAGTGGGTGTTGTGTCACTCATTTCAAATAAATGATTGTGGTCTATCTAAATACAATCACAACAGTCCAACACAATGCTTCTTTCTGTCCAAATCCAGTGGTGAGGCTGGTGGGTGGTAGTGGACAGTGCTCAGGCAGGTTGGAGATCTCTCACAACAACAGCTGGGGAACAGTCTGTGATGACAGCTGGGACCTGAAAGATGCTGAGGTGGTTTGCAGAGAGCTGGGCTGTGGGAAGGCACAGAGAGCTCCTGGAGGCGCCACTTTTGGCAGAGGGACTGGTCCAATCTGGATGGAAAACCTGCGTTGTTCAGGAAGTGAAATGTCTCTAACTGACTGCCCCCATGAATTTGGTGTACACAATTGTGGACACAATGACGATGCTGGTGCCGTCTGCTCAGGTAAGAATCAAAGTCATATATTTAATTTCTAATGCATTGCAACTCCATAACATAAGATGTAACAAAAGTTAACACTCCAAATAACTCAAAAAAGAAACAAACCAAAGCAACAATCACAAATATACCAAACACATGATATGGAAATTAAGATTTGTTCTGTATTCCTCTCCTAGTTCCACACTTGCTAAACCCTATGAGAGTGGTTTGGACTTTAGGAGGGGTGATCCTACTCTTACTGCTGCTGATTGGTCTTAGGCTGATACACAGAAAGAAAACGACCAAAAAATACTGATAACACGGCCTGTGAGTATTTGTAAATGGTGCATCTTCTATAGTGCCTTTATCCAAACTACTTTACAATTGCAACAATGTTCAAAATGGTTCATGATAATGGCATTTTCAGTATATATATATATATATATATATATATATATATATATATATATATATATATATATATTTCAGTAATAAAAATAAACATGGACTCTGGACTGTAGATACGACTGAATGTAAAACTGGAATGAAGACGTTCTCCCTCTCTTATAATTATACACTGCACATTCTGTGGTTTCCTGTCAACATTAGAACTTGTCTTTAGGTTGTGAACAACAGGAAAGATGACGAATTGATATGTACTATTTGTGTACTGATGTAGCTGTATTCTTTTTAAAAGGAGGAAATTAGAGCAGCCCCCGCCCTAGTGTAGCGGTTAGAGCTAAGCATTCCATGCGATACGTCATAGGTTTGAGCTCTGCTGGGGGTCAGGCATGTGGCCGAAAAGCGTTCCTAACACCAAATCAAATGGTTTCAGATCTGAGCCAATTAAAGGAGTAGTTCACCCCCAAAATGACTTTTTTTCTATTGATTACTCACGCCATGGAGACTTGAGTTCAATGATATTGAAAAATATATATATATATATTATAGTAAAATTCACCCCCATTGATTCTGGAATCAATGGGGGAACATTAATTGTAATCAAATTATTGTCTTAGGAATGCAACAAAAAACTAAAAACATTATTGAACTCAAGTCTCCATGGCATGAGTAATCAATAGAAAAAAAGTAATTTGGGGGGTGAACTACTCCTTTAAGTCTCCTGCCATGAATGGGAGTCTCAAGATGTAAAAAACCGAGAACATTATTTAATTCATAACCGAATAGAACATGGTGGCCGTACCCATCGAGTTCAATGGAGAAGTGGCACCATGTTATATTTCCTCCAAGGTGTGATGAACGCCAACAACACAGTGGGCAGAGGAAATGATGATACGTCAACGCAGAGGCCTACACATGTCAAGGCAACGATGATGACAGCGATGAAAATGGGCCAGTACACTGATAGTTTTAAATGAATCCCAATTGAATAATGTCTTAAGAGAAATATACCACAATAATAATCATCATAACTATCATCGTCAATCCGCATGAGGTCTCATCTTTTCTTTTTGAAATTCAAGTTGTTTTTTTTAGACAGTGGAGGCTAAACGTCTTCCTATCTCCTGTGCTGGTCATTAACTTGGACATCACGCTGAACTAATGTCTTCTCATGTCGATCTCAGATACCCTGTGGCAGCCAGCAACATGCACCAACACGTCTGCAACCCTGATGAGGAGAATGATGCCGTCTATGCTAATACTGACCCAGAGAAGAACACCAAAGATCATCCCAACACTGGAAGGAGAGCAGTGGAGGACCAGAGTGATGAAGATGTAGATGACTACATGCCCATGAAACCCTGCAGTGAACATGAGCAGGACAATATCTATGTTAACCAAGACATGAACCCTGAGAGCAGCACCAAAGAACACCTCAACCCTGGAAGGAGAGCAGTGGAAAGTCCACTATGTGTTGTTGAAGAAGAAAACAATTACATAGCCTTTGAACCCTGTGATGAAGATAAGAAGGACAATCTAGGCTAACTGATGACTAGCAGGCTAAGACCACGTTCAACGCAAATGTAACTAGAACTGCACTCTGTCGAGGTGCCAACTTGTGCCTTGTGCACAAGTAGGCCATGTATTGCTTACTTGTGCGCCAGCAGAGCGCGAAATGAGGTGCGCTCACCACTGGCATCACCAGGAATGCTGGTCCCTCATTGGCTGTTAATGATGACGTTGCCAGAAATGCTGGTCCCTGATTGGGCTACGGGCTTAAACACACACCAACATACATATTACATACGCAGCCGAAAGCAGTCCTTGCGTGCTCTGCAGGCGCAAGTAATTGTCAGATCTGTTTGCCAGACCCATGAAATGGGTAGGCCTACATAAGCAAATGTCGGTCTGTCCGGGTTTTCTATATAAAGGGTATATATGATGATGACATGATGATGACATGCCTACAAAAGGCATGATGTCATAAATGATGATGACAGACAGGGGGTCTGGCACAACCAGGTTGACCTGGTCTAGTTTACTTAGAGAAAGGAGAGAAATGCGAAACAATCCATGTCCTCAAATATCAACTACTTGAATGTAATGTATTATACATGTATTTCATTTATTTAATAGAATACAACATAAAGCATGTTTGTTATTTTGTTGATACAGTAGAATCAGGCTTGTTGTTATTAAGTCTGTGTTATTTTATACACCATAAAGTAGGCCTATTTTACGTTGACTAAAGCCTTATGTTGACTAAAGTCAAGAGAGAAGTTACTCGAATTCATCAGGAGATGATCTCCTCAGGTAGAACTTTAGTTCAGGTTTGTAGATTTTGAAACATGTTGGCAAAAAGGATGTTGAATTGTCCTTATAACGAGCGAATGAAAATAGTCTAGATAATATCTTTGATGTAAATCGGTTGCTTTTTGATATTAGTTTGCATGCATTTTAAGGAAAACGTTATAATCTATTCTAAACAATCATAGCGTGAATTGAGAGAAAACTCACAAATATTCCAAAGGAATTGTTTTTTGTTGTAATTTAGCTTTTGGTTTATTGTTGCCATTGCTTTTGCACACTTTAACATGGAGGTCAGTCCTGGCCTGTACGTACATTATACTATGGATTCTTTATATTATGCCCGGTTTGTTTTTGATGACTGTCAACGTCAAACAACTCAACATCTCAATATGATAGTTTGACCACCATAATTCCTCAATATATTTATGTATTCATTTAGTTTTTAAGACATATCTACTGTACAGTGATTGAAATGACAGTAGATTATATGTCAAAAGGTTATTTGACTGCTTCTGAATCCAGCTTGCTTCAAATCTCCCATTGCTCAATAGGCACTTACGGTAGGTATAATGCCCAAATTGGGCTTGCATTGTAATCTGGCTCAATAAAGAGGAAGTCTCAAAATAATACCTGGTTTCCTGCACAGTTGCTATAGAAGTGACCTCACTACAATATAAAAAACCTCACTTCTTCCTAGTTTAGTCTTCACCTTCATTTGGAGACTGAAAGAGAAGACCCTTTCAACGTATCTCTGCACCATGGGACCCTTAATATGGAGAGAAATCCTGTATTTGTACATGAGTGAGTGCCAGGTTTTATTATTCTATCAATTGATGTATGTATTAATATATAGAAAATAAAGGTATGACTAGGTGTGTTCTTCTCACTTACAGATCATTATAGTTTCTATTTGAATGAAGTGAGGGCTCCTTCGTAACATTCTAGGTCAATTTATGATAGTATAGTGACTGGTATTGAAATCATCATTAGTTCATCATTATGTATGAATATTTACTGCATGGTCAGAGCCCAGCACAGTGTTGTCTGCTGTAAGATAGATCCCAGTAATGTACGATGCTTCCTGGGCACTGAGCAGAGACGGACGGGGTGAGCATCCTCTAATCGCAATTATTTGAGACAATCACAATTATTTTTTTGCATAATTGTCATAATCACTTCCATGTAAAAAGAAATCATATTGTATATCTTCAAACATTTTCAAGAATAATGGAAATAGCAGATCTTCAATCTCTGATTGATTGATTGATTGATTGATTGATTGATTGAAGACTTTATTAGACGTTTGCATAGGAAAAGGTACAGTTTCATGACAGAAAAATATCTCTGTCAAGTTATTTGTCATATCTGCCCTGTGCAACTTTTGTTCATGAAGCCTAAACTAAGTCAACAGATTCATAATTCATAATGTTCCAATGTTTCAAGGACAGAAACACAAATAAAAACGTTAATAGCTATCCTGTAAGCCAAATGACGACAATGATGATGTTATGATAACATCCTCCTGTGACTCCAGTGATGTTCAGAACTAGGCCAGATCACAGCCCATATGGGGATGAATTGACGTCGTCATTACCAGGATGTCATATGGACTTGTGGAATATTATTATTGTTTGTAATGTTAGTTGAAATATGAGCATGTAAGGTTATATTCTGGGTCATATCTGACTAGTGATGATATTTATCTGGCCTTGATTGGACCCTCTTTGATTAATCCAGGACGTCCGTTTTCGTGGGCAGGATTTATGTTGGTTGAAATCTGGTGATATTCTAGGCCAGAGCATGGTTTGACTTGATCTGGCCCCAATCAAGACGAGACGTCAATGATTGGTCCAGGTCCTGACCGTACTTGCTGGCTGGGACCTGGGTATTATTTGAATGACAAATAATGGTCAAGTAAAATGTCATAATGGTGACATAATCGTGCCCTGCAACCAGATAGCTCGGTGGACAGAGACATCCACACTGATGATGGATGCTCACATCTGGGATGTCAGCCAGCAGGTTTGTATGGGTCACAGGCTACACCTATATGGAGGGTCTCCACTTCCTGGACACAGTTTACATCAGTGGTGGAAAAAGTAGGCTACTCAAATCTTTTAATGTAAAAGTATCAATATTGTGAAAGCTCACAATGCATTCCATCGCAACGCATTGTGAGCTTGTAGATCGGCAATTTTCAAATGGCCGAAATGTATATAGTGTAGTAGTGGTATATCTTTTGTAATAATAATCAAAAGCAAACCCTACATGGTAACTGGTAACTAACATTTTCAAATAAGTAAGTACAATAGCTAGGTCTGTTGATGTATCCCCCTGAAGGCCCCACCTGCATGGGCTGCAATGCTGTAGGTTGGCTTCCAATCAATCAGTCAGTCAATCAATAGAAAATAAGTCATTTCATGGGTGAAGTACTCCTTTTAAGACTGCTCAAATTCATCAGTTGGGTGATATTGTATTACCACATTTTGGTCATTAATTAATTGGCATAATAAGCATTATCTACAGCTTTTGATTGGCACCCATCAAAGGCTAAAAAATAATGCTTTAGTAACTCTGATTATGATTATAACTACTGTTAATGAGGTTGTTTTTTCCTCAAGCATGTCTCAAACATGCTTGCGGAAAGAACAGCCTAAAATGTATAGAGCACCACGTCTCAACTAAGCAGCTACTTCTTACAGTATTTGCTCTATATTTTATTATATTCACAATGTTATTGTCACTTGTCTCTCACAAGGTTTAGACATAGCTCAGGCACATCCTCATTATATGCCAAGATATAGGGGATTTTGCTGGCATCGCCCTGCAAACCACTTCCACAGAGAGTAAAGGTGTGAAATGTTTGAAAAGAGGTTATATCTGTAGCATTCATGTTACTTGAATTGTTAGTAAGAAGATTTTAACTTTGAAAAGGGTTACAGTTGACGTAAACTTAGAGTCTATGAGTTCACCTATTTACTCAACTTTGTTGCTTGGAGAGGAGATGTTAAGAAACAGAGTAGCAGGCAATCAGGAACAGACAGGCAAAGATGTTGAGATGATTCCAGGTTTATTGTATAGATGTAGGGAGCCACAGCACAGAGCCGACCATCAGCCTCACGGCGTCCGGCGGAGAAGACACTCCACACAACATTTTGCTCAAGTTTTAAACCCTTTCGGAGTTAGCCGAGACAGCTATTGGCCCATACTTCCAGACATGTTAATTCGGTTGGCATCTCCCTTGAGACTAGATTTAGCATAACCAACTGGTCTTAAACAACAGGTGACCAACACCTCCGTGGGCTACTGGCCCCCAGCTCTTAGATTAACAAAGGGAATGTAAATGATGGTTACACCCTGACGCCTGAATAACTGAGACAGACAGGCAGGCATACAGGCACTGCCACATCAACTCCACTTTTGACTGTAAACCAACATTTGATGAGCTTGTAGACAGTACACAATAATTCACTTCATGGTAATATTTGGATATGGTTTCACAGGATACGACACAGTACCATACAGGAATGCACATTGCTTTACAATTATCCCAGCTGAATCTATGTATGTATCAACATATTTCGAAAAAACTCATGGGTCATTTCTTGACCCAAATCATGGGTCATTTGTGTTAGGTCAAATTTCGGGGTCATTTCTCAGAGCCACAACCCTTCCTTGAGTTATTGGGACATTATTTTGACCCAATTCCAGGGTTGTTCGAGTTAGGTAATATTTATCTGGGGGTGACCCGTTTTTGGGGTTAGTGGTAACCCATATACTTGGGTCAGTGGTCTAGCTTTGGGCCAATCAGGGGACAGGCACCATAAACCTGTTTGCAAAGCATGCTGGGAAAAGCATTTGTCTAGGTTTCCAGAGACATTTTCTAAGCTGTTGGGAGCTAAAAATGCTAAATATGTCATATCCATGTGTCTGTCTCCGCAAGCTGACTGTCATATGTCTGAATTTGATTTGTCAGTATTTGAGCCTAAACCCTAACCGTAAGTGCTTGGCTGCTAGCTTAGGGTTGAGCCCCCTCCCCCAGCTGGTCTGAAAGAGAAGAACTCATGGTAATTTTGAGATTATTTTGTTTATCTTCTCTAAACTATTCTGGTTATAGTATTATCAACATTGTTGCATATATATTTAATTATGCTCTTTTATGTTGATATTACTAAACTTTGAACAAATCATCTGTGAAGAAACCCTGAAACATTTCTGATATTATGTTAATGTCAGATAATATTGGCATTGTCATTCTCCAGACCATGCATATGTAGGTTGTATTCATTTAGCCCACTCAACCTAAAACTTGGGTTATATTGACTACAATCTTGGGTCATTTTAAACAAATAATTTGGTTATTTATTTGACCCAAATTATGGGTCAACATTCATAACCAAATTTCTTGCGTTAAAATAACCAAACTGGGCATCGGTCCCTATTTGACCCGTGAGTTGGATCAAAAATAACCCAAGTTGAGTTGTTTTTGACCCAGCAGTTTTTAGAGTGAAAATGTCACTCACTGGCGATATGAATGAATGTTGACACCAATAGAAAAACATGAAAGTAACTCATGTGTCATGGTCTGTTTTTCCACCTACAGTGTCTGTTATCCTGTATATACCTTCACATGCAGGTAAGGTTATCAGATTTTTTTTAAATGTATATTTCAAAAAAAGTAATTATGACCATATTCATTCAATAATCTTTGACTTGATAGAAGTTGCCAAGATTAGATTAGTTGGATCTTCCTTGTGCTCTGGAAGAGTGGAGATCCTTCATAACAACTACTGCAGATTTTTTTCCTTTCATGTCCAGGTTCAGTGGTGAGGCTGGTGGGTGGTAGTGGACGGTGCTCTGGCAGGGTGGAGGTCTATCACAACAACACCTGGGGAACAGTCTGTGATGACAACTGGGACCTGAAAGATGCTGAGGTGGTTTGCAGAGAGCTGAGCTGTGGGACGGCACTGAGTGCTCCTAGAGATGCCCGTTTTGGCCGAGGGACTGGTCCAATCTGGATGGATGATGTGCGTTGTTCAGGAAGTGAAATGTCTCTAACTCAGTGCCCACACAGTGGATTTGGTGTACATAAATGTGGTCATCATGAGGATGCTGGTGTCGTCTGTTCAGGTAAGAGCAGTGTGGATGTCATGGAACTCATCAGGGATAAATGTTTGTTTAAACATCACAAATTTGTAACACTATTTATTTCGTGTTCAGTGGTGAAACTTGTGAATAGTGGACGGTGCTCTGGAAGAGTGGAGGTCTATCACAACAACAGCTGGGGAGCAGTCTGTGATAACAACTGGGACCTGAAAGATGCTGAGGTGGTTTGCAGAGAGCTGAGCTGTGGGGCGGCACAGAGAGCTCCTGGAGGTGCCCGTTTTGGCCGTGGGACTGGTCCAATCTGGATGGATGATGTGCGTTGTTCAGGAAGTGAAAGGTCTCTAACTCAGTGCCCACACAGTGGATTTGGTGTACATGATTGTAAACACACGAAAGATGCTGGTGTCGTCTGCTCAGGTAAGAGAAGTGTGGATATCAGGGAACTCGTAGCAGAAAAATGTTTGTATAAACATCACAAAGTTGTAACACTATTTATTTCATGTTCAGGTCCAGTGAGGCTGGTGGGTGGTAGTGGACGGTGCTCTGGAAGAGTGGAGGTCTATCACAACAACAGCTGGGGAACAGTCTGTGATGACAACTGGGACCTGAATGATGCTGAGGTGGTTTGCAGAGAGCTGAGCTGTGGGACGGCACAGCGAGCTCCTAGAGGTGCACATTTTGGCAGAGGGACTGGTCCAATCTGGATGGATAATGTGCGTTGTTCAGGAAATGAAAATTATCTAACTGAGTGCCAACACAACACAATTGTACATTATTGTTCTCACCTTGAGGATGCTGGTGTCGTCTGTTCAGGTAAGAGCAGTGAGGATGTCATGGAACTCATAGCAGATAAATGTTTGTTTAAGCATCACAACATTGTAACACTATTTATTGCCCAGGTTTAGTGGAGAGGCTGGTGGGTGGTGGTGGACGCTGCTCTGGAAGAGTGGAGGTCTATCACAACAACAGCTGGGGAACAATCTGTGATGACAACTGGGACCTGAATGATGCTGAGGTGGTTTGCAGAGAGCTGAGCTGTGGGACGGCACAGAGAGCTCCTGGAGGTGCCACTTTTGGCCAAGGGACTGGTCCAATCTGGATGGATGATGTGCGTTGTTCAGGAAGTGAAATGTCTCTAACTCAGTGCCCACACAGAGGATTTGGTAAACATGATTGTAAACACAGCAAGGATGCTGGTGTCGTCTGCTCAGGTAAGAGTGGGTGTTGTGTCACTCATCTCAAATAAATAATTGTGGGCTATATATAAACAATCACAACGGTGCAAAACTATTTCTTTGCTTCTTTCTGTTCAAATCCAGTGGTGAGGCTGGTGGGTGGTAGTGGACGGTGCTCTGGCAGGGTGGAGATCTCTCACAACAACCGCTGGGGAACAGTCTGTGATGACGACTGGGACCTGAAAGATGCTGAGGTGGTTTGTAGAGAGCTGAGCTGTGGGACGGCACAGAGTGCTCCTGGAGGTGCATATTTTGGCAGAGGGACTGGTCCAATCTGGATGGAAAACCTGGGTTGTTCAGGAAGTGAAAGGTCTCTAACTGACTGCCCCCACAGAGGAGTTGGTGTACACAATTGTGGACACGATGAGGATGCTGGTGTCGTCTGTTCAGGTAAAAGTGGATGTCATGTCACAAATCTAAGATAAATGTACAATATATCAAATCACCAGGCTGAGATATCTCTACCAGGCTGAGATAAGATTTTCCTCATGTTTGTGTGGATGTATGACTATGAGTGTGTGTGTGTGTGTGTGTGTGTGTGTGTGTGTGTGTGTGTGTGTGTGTGTGTGTGTGTGAGTGTGTGTGTGTGTGTGTGTGTGTGTGTGTGTGTGTGTGTGTGTGAGTGTGAGTGTGAGTGTGAGTGTGTATGTGTGTGTGTGTGTGTGTGTGTGTGTGTGTGTGTGTGTGTGTGTGTGAGCGTGCGTGCGTGCGTGCGTGCGTGTGTCGCTTGGCTGGTCGGTCGGTCGGTCGGTCGGTCTGGGATTCCTTGCCAACTGCTTCCGTGCCAAACTGTTCACTTACGCAGCCAGTAGGCCAAGGACAGGTCAAACTGACATTTTCAAGTCTTCAAAATACAAATAATTATTTCTCTATTGATATACCTCGTCTCCCGTCCCCCTGTCCCTCCGGAACTTCCATTCCTTCCTTCCTCCCCCTTCCTCTCCCTTCAGGGCCTCAAGCATCTTCTTCTCGTCTGCTAGTGGTTGGTTCTGTAGCAGCTCTGCTCCTCCTGTTAATGCTGCTGGTAATTGGTTGCTGGCTGGTGTTGAGGAGGAAATTCAGAAAGCCTGCAGCCGAGACTAACCAGCTAGCCTGTGAGTAATACTAATTCTATGCACAAGAATGCTACGCACACCAAAGTCCTTATACTGGTTCCGCCGGCTGTGCCGGAAGAATAATCTAAATGGTAGTCTCCAAGAGACGAGGCGAGGTGGCCGGCGCTGGCCGCATAAAGTGACAATACTTTATTTTTGGACGCAGAGTAAACAGAAACCAATGTTAAGTAAAGCTTATATTAGCTGCTCTTACTTTTTCCAATAACAGTTAGGAACACACGCAAGCACACACGCACGCACGCACGCACGCAGCACGCACGCACGCACACACACACACACACACACACACACACACACACACACACACACACTGTTTCTTACAGCGTATTAGGTGCTATAGGAATTGAATGAGATCAAGTTGATTTCATTTAACATAAGACACCAACACTGATATAATGTATCTATTTCTTTCTTCTAAGGTGTGATGAATGCCCACATTACAGAGAGGAGAGGTGGTGATGAAGAAGACGTCAATGCAGAGGTCTCCACCTGTCACCAAGGCACCGATGATGACAGTGATGACTATGAGAACCCGTCAGTACACTGAGGGTTTGAAATTAACCTTCTTTTTTCATTTTAATGAAGGCTTAATGTCTATAACCCTTACACTCTGCAATTTATTTGACTGATATTCTTGACCTGTATTTATTGCTTATTGTGTATTTTAGGTATTTTATCGTTTTTTATTATCATGTTGTATTGGAGCTATTGAATCTGAATCTCCTGTGCTGGTCATTAACGGGTGTCTTCTCATTTCGATCTCAGAGACCCCGTGTCAGAGGTCTCCACCTGTCACCAAGACGCCGAGGATGACAGTGATGACTATGAGAAACCGTCAGTACACTGAGGGTTTGAAATGAACCTTCTTTTTTTCCAAATTTAAAGTTGATTGAAGTTCAAAGTTTATCCCAACATTTCAAGATCATTTTACTGAAGGCTTAATGTCTAAAACCCTTACACTCTGCACTTTATTTTACTGATATTCTTGCCCTGTATTTATTGGTTACTGAATGTTTTAGGTATTGTATTGTTTTTATGATCATGTTATATTCTATTGGAGCTATTGAATATGAATCTCCTGTGCTGGTCATTAACGGGTGTCTTTTCATGTCGATCTCAGAGACCCCGTGGCAGAGGTCTCCACCTGTCACCAAGGCACTGATGATGACAGTGATGACTATGAGAAACCGTCAGTACACTGAGGGTTTGAAATTAACCTTCTTTTTTTCCAAATTTAAAGTTGATTGAAGTTCAAAGTTGATCCCAAAATAATGAAGGACATCAAGCTGAACTAATGCCATCTCATGTCGATCTCACATCATCTCAGAGACCCAGTGGCAGCCAGCAACATGCATCAACACGTCTGCAACCCTGATGAGGAGAATGATGACGTCTATGCTAATTCTGACCCAGAGAAGAGCACCAAAGATCATCCCAACCCTGGAAGCAGAGCAGTGGAGGGCCAGAGTGATGTCACTGATGTCGACTGCGTGGCTACGCGCCTCAGCCCTGGAAGGAGAGCAGTGGAGAGTCCACTGAGTGTTGTCGTTGATGATGAAGACGACTACATAGCCTTTGAACCCTGCGATGAAGATAAGCAGGACAACATCTATGCTAACTGATGACTTGCAGGCTAAGACCATGTTCAACGTAAATGTAATTACGATTCAGTTATAGTCAATTTAAATCTGTTTTACTTCCTGCAGAGAAAGGAGAGACAAGCAAAACAAGACTGTTTTGGAATCCAGGTCCTTATATACCAACTGGCTCAGCCAGTTGAATGTAATGAATTCTATTTAATTTATTGAATAGAATACAACAATCACAGCATGTTTTTATTTTGATGATGATGAAGGACAATTCAGAGGCCTTCACCTGTCACCAAGGCAATGATGATGATGACAGTGATGATGATACTATCTATGCTACTATCTATCTATGCTACCCCAGACATGTTCCCAGACCCCATCCCTAAAAACATTTAGCTGCCAGAGGCGGAGGTACAGTAGTTATCACTTCTCCCATAGACAGGCGGGAAGTGATCACGGGGGTGGTCCTTACCTTACCCCCCCACACACCTTTTCCCCCTACTCTGTTATAGTGTGTTTTATAGTTGCAATGATATTTGAAGGTTTTTTGTTGCTAGTTTGTCTTATGTCTATGAATTCAATACCAAGGACCTCCAACGAAATTAAGATCGCAAGGGCTTTTTTGGGGTGCTCTTTTTAGGCAGAGTGTTTGACTGTACTTGTGCTGTACTATTTTTTGTTTTGACTGCACTTGTACTGTTCTTCATTTTTGTCTAACACAATATTCAATCAAATTCAAAAGTTTTAACTATTTTATAAAGACTATTTGGCTAACGATCATCAACTTTATTTGATTCATGTCAGTTTAGACAAGTGAGAATTCAGTTTCATTCCATATGAAGCAGTTTTAGTTTGGAAAAAATAAAGTAGTTATGATTTTTGGACATATTTCAGACATGCAGAGATTTTGAAACTAAGTGAAAAAAAAAACTGTCCTCACAATGAGTTAAAGAAAATGTGAATTATTTTAAAGCTGACCAAAATAGGCTAGTATAATGTATTTGATGGTGTAAATAGGCTGCTTCTTTGTCATAATCAAATTGAGTTAGAACTCACAACTGGTTTTCGTTGTAAATAATATTGCTTTTTGTTTTGCTGTTGCCATTGCTAGTGCAAACTTTAACATGGAGATACATTTTGGTCCAAAAAAAGTTATTGTTTCATTTTCTTCTCACCCATTTGACCCAGTGCAACGCTTTGATCCTCATGTAAAACTTGGTTATGTTTCATCTTCTAACAGATTATGAAAATACAAAAAGTGTGCTGCATTTCACTGCCCTCTAAAAAGACATATTCTATTATTCCCTTTTGTTCTTTTTATTTCTGCAAGTAATTGTATGGATGTTAAAATATTTTGTGTTCATTTGAATAAAGAGGTATATTGCAGAGAACATTTTTATATATTTATTACTTTATTGGTCATCCGTCCGTCCGTCCGTCCGTCCGTCCGTCCGTCCGTCCGTCCTTCCGTCCATCTTTATCCACTTATCCAGGGTCAGGTTGTGGAGGCAGCATTTCCAGCAGAGAATCCCAGACTTCCATTTCCCTGATGGTCACATTGACTGGGGAATGCCATGGTGTTCCCAGGCCATGGAGAAATAATTCTGTACCTAGTCCTCTATCTGTCCATGGCCTCTCCCCAGTCCTCGATCTGACCAGGGCCTCTCCCTAGTCCTCTATCTGACCATGGCCTCTCCCCAGTCCTCTATCTGTCCATGGCCTCTCCCTAGTCCTCTATCTGTCCATGGCCTCTCCCTAGTCCTCTATCTGTCCATGGCCTCTCCCTAGTCCTCTATCTGTCCATGGCCTCTCCCCAGTCCTCTATCTGACCATGGCCTCTCCCCAGTCCTCTATCTGTCCATGGCCTCTCCCTAGTCCTCTATCTGTCCATGGCCTCTCCCTAGTCCTCTATCTGTCCATGGCCTCTCCCTAGTCCTCTATCTGTCCATGGCCTCTCCCCAGTCCTCTATCTGACCATGGCCTCTCCCCAGTCCTCTATCTGTCCATGGCCTCTCCCTAGTCCTCTATCTGTCCATGGCCTCTCCCTAGTCCTCTATCTGTCCATGGCCTCTCCCTAGTCCTCTATCTGTCCATGGCCTCTCCCCAGTCCTCTATCTGACCATGGCCTCTCCCCAGTCCTCTATCTGTCCATGGCCTCTCCCTAGTCCTCTATCTGTCCATGGCCTCTCCCTAGTCCTCTATCTGTCCATGGCCTCTCCCTAGTCCTCTATCTGTCCATGGCCTCTCCCCAGTCCTCTATCTGACCATGGCCTCTCCCCAGTCCTCTATCTGTCCATGGCCTCTCCCTAGTCCTCTATCTGTCCATGGCCTCTCCCTAGTCCTCTATCTGTCCATGGCCTCTCCCTAGTCCTCTATCTGTCCATGGCCTCTCCCCAGTCCTCTATCTGACCATGGCCTCTCCCCAGTCCTCTATCTGTCCATGGCCTCTCCCTAGTCCTCTATCTGTCCATGGCCTCTCCCTAGTCCTCTATCTGTCCATGGCCTCTCCCTAGTCCTCTATCTGTCCATGGCCTCTCCCTAGTCCTCTATCTGACCATGGCCTCTCCCTAGTCCTCTATCTGTCCATGGCCTCTCCCCAGTCCTCTATCTGTCCATGGCCTCTCCCTAGTCCTCTATCTGTCCATGGCCTCTCCCTAGTCCTCTATCTGTCCATGGCCTCTCCCTAGTCCTCTATCTGACCATGGCCTCTCCCTAGTCCTCTATCTGACCATGGCCTCTCCCTAGTCCTCTATCTGTCCATGGCCTCTCCCTAGTCCTCTATCTGTCCATGGCCTCTCCCTAGTCCTCTATCTGTCCATGGCCTCTCCCTAGTCCTCTATCTGTCCATGGCCTCTCCCCAGTCCTCGATCTGACCAGGGCCTCTCCCTAGTCCTCTATCTGACCATGGCCTCTCCCCAGTCCTCGATCTGTCCATGGCCTCTCCTCAGTCTGGTGTGCCTGAAAACAGTGTTGATTTTCACAGCAAATTTGTGTCATAAAGTCCTTTGAATAGCATTCCATTTAGTTTTATTTAGTCTTAGTCATCGTAGCTTAGTTTTTATTTAGTTCTTATTTGGCTTTCGTTAGTGAATAAAGGTAGTCATCTTTCGATGCAACCAGGAGGAGGCATCATGATGATGATTGTGCGCTGGGGCCTCTCAACAAAAATAGCAGGTCTACAAGCTCATAACGAGTCAAGCTGCAACTTGTTATGAGCTTATAGATCTGCTATCTTCAGTATGTTACAAATACATGCAACAACATAGTCTAGGAAATTAAGTCTATTTTTTGGAAGAATTGTTCAGTTTGTGATACAAGCACCAGATTTTGCACAAAGTTTCCTCTGGACATACTTTTCCCAAAAAGCACGTTAGCCACTCATTTTTTATTTTTAAGGGTTGGGGTCCCATTGACTTTCTATACAGTAAAATAATACAAAAACATAAATCTGCTTCAAGTAGCATATGAGGGGTCAAACTAGGGGTTTTTCATGATCCTGAATCCAATGCAAGCATTTGTTTTGCACAAAAAACATTCCTTGGGCAAAAAATAGCCCCCACAGTGGCCCACACTACTGTGAAAAGTGATGACTCATCACTAAACCATAGTTTCGTGGGCCTTTTTTAGCCCAAGGAATGTTTTTTGTGCAAAACAAATGCTTGCATTGGATTCAGGATCATGAAAAACCCCTAGTTTGACCCCTCACATGCTACTTAAAACAGATAATTTGTTTTGTATTATTTTACTGTATAGAAAGTCAATGGGACCCCAACCCTTTTTTAAATAAATTGAGTGGCTAACGTGCTTTTTGGGAAAAGTAGGTCCAGAGGGAACTTTGTGCAAAATTTGGTGCTTGTATCACAAAGTGAACGATTGTTGTACTAATTTCCCGGGCTAACAGGTAAGTGTAAATATAAGCTTTATTTGACTGAACCAACTCAACATAGCTGCCCCTTTTGTCTCACGGATGACTGAGCTTCTCACTCTGTAATCTCGCATAACACTACACTGAATCAGTGTGACATCTCTTGAGCACTTGAGAGCAGTCTCCACAATTCTCAATCATCGATTATCAGTTAATTGACAATTGTTAAATTAATTGGAAAAAAAGTTACATAGCATGACTTTTAGCTGCATCCCTGCAGAGAATGTAAATGGCAGAGAACTGATTGCATGTCAATATAAGAGGAAGTCCCATCATTCATGATGACAGTTTCTTAGATGAGCTTTATAAGGAACTCAACACATCTTCCTAGTTCAGTTTTCAACTTCACTGGAGAGAGACAGAGAAGACGTATCAGTCTCTCCACCATGGGACTGGTAATGTGGAGAAAAATCCTGTTTTTGAAACTGAGTGAGTGCCAGCTTTTATTATTCTATCAATCAATGTTTTAACTCATCCACTGCTTATGACGAGCTTGACGAGCTATATTTATGGGTCCACTCTGCTTATGACGAATATGACGAGTTATCAATTAGCTTTAATAACTATAAAACAAAAAAGTATGATCGCCGATTCGCCGTCCATAGCGCTCTATGGAAGGCCGCTATTCACAAAAAACGGATCTGGATGTTCCAGACCGGAAATGGGGGGGCGGGACAACGACGCCTGTATCCTGTCTGCCGAAATCCCATCCGGTTTAATGTTACACAACACCCACGCTGGGCTCAATCGGTTTCGCTTTGGGAAATGGCAGGCTGTTTACCGTCGTAGCTTACCGTGACTGGATCGTATTGTGAATGGAATCGGTGAACCATCGCGCAATGGATTCGCGCGCGCGCCCACGTTAAAGGTAGGCAAAATCCTGGCGGTGTGGACCATTAGAAGGGTCTTAAAAATAGCGGTGGGTGATATTGAAACATGACCCACTTAGAGAACCTTAAAGTTGTATTTGAATTTGACGTATGACGTGAGACAGTTTATAAGTTGCCGTTCGCAACTGGTAAAAACAAACATAGCCCATAGCCCAGCCCTACCCTCCCCTGCCCCTTCTTTGTATTTGCCTGCTGTATGTTTTTATCCTTTTCTTTTTTTTTCTGACTATATCTACTGCATAGTACTGTGTTCTATCCGTCTGTCTTTCAATGTTATATGAGATACTTCAATGGTTTCCTATGGAAATAAGCGTAGTCTTTTCTAGGATCTCCTTTTAGTAGACCTTGTACAAGTGAACTGCACCGTCATGAAACTGTACCTTTTCCTATGCAAACTTCTAATAAAGTCTTCAATCAAAGCTCAATTTATAATTGTATAGTAATAGTCAGGTTCTGTTTTTTCACCTACAGTGTCTTTTTTCCTGTACATATCTTCACATGGAGGTAAGCAAAAGTTTGTTAAATTAAAATGTAAATGAGGAATTCTTATTTATTCAAAACAATTATAACAATTATAAATATAGCTGCAAGCAGCGATAAAGTGTCCAAGGCATAAAAAGCAGGAAAGCAAAAAGGCATCAAGGGAAAGCAAAGAAGAATATCAAAGAAAAACTAGAAGCAGTGTTCTTCCGAACAGGACTCCGGCAGGTCAGGTAGGTTTTTTTTGGCCTAGTGGTGACTCTATAATAGGCCAAAGTGAAAAGGGTGCCACGTGTTCTTGGGCCTTTCACGGCAATCGGACGCTGCATGCGGGATTTGAAGCATTTTGTTCCAAAAATGTGTTTTGCAAAAATTGACCCGCTGGTGGCACTATAACAGGCCAATGTGAGAAGGGTGGCATCTGTTCCTTGGCCTAGTGGGAATGTGTGTGCAAAATCTCACACACATAGCAGGCTGCGTTTGAGACATTTTGTTCAAAAAGGAGCAATCCTGCAAACCTTGGAATTCAATTTTAGCCAATTAGATAGAATATGATATCGGACAAATCTGTCATGATTACATCACTGTAGAGATACTGTGTACTGATTTGTGTGATTTTCGGATAAAATCTGAAGGAGTAATATCGAAGAATGTGTTTTACATACTGTAAGTCGGCCTTCTGGTGGCGCTATAAATGGCAGATGTGAAAAATGCGGGGTACAGGTTTTTCCTTGGCCTCTGGGAAGTGTGCATACAAAGTTTTACACTAATCGGTGGTTATAGGTAAAAGCACAAATTGGCCTCTACACAACATGTATGCAAAAGACTGTAGGCCTATATGCAACAGACATAAAAACTGTGATACTATGCACCTGGACAGTTTGATGATGTACATAGTAAGCCTTGCTGAGCTATGAAGACCATATGAATCGGCCGAGCCATGAATCTCATAGGGCAGGAGCCTATCTCCTGTTTCTGTAGCGTAAGGCAGCTTGATGTACAAGTACACCCCCTGGACATGACGCTAGTATGTCGCAGGGAGTTATCCCCAATCCAACCCTTGATGCTGAGTTTCAAGCAGGGAGGAACTGGGTACCATTTTTTAAAATCTTTGGTATGACACGACCCGGGTTTGAACTCGGATCTCCCAGTCTCAGGGCAGACACTCAAACCACTAGGCCACTGAGCTGGTTCATGATATCATTGCAATCCTTGGAAATCTCAACATAGGTGTAGACATGACAGTTTGTATTATAATGCTTGTTTCAGGATTTATGATGCAAAATACATTATTTAGTAATGGCGGATATTAAAATACGCATCAAGGGGGGTTGGGGTACATTTTTAGGAAGGCTCCATATCAGACATTGTTCAAGGAACCAAACTGTAAAGTCTACCAAATATCACGGTTTTATGCTTGTATAAACCCCAGGCGGGATTCGATCCAACGACCTTCTGCATGAAAGGTGTATGCCCTGACCACTACACTAGGCAGCCTAAGGATCTGTTAACCAAGTTTGTTTAAAAAAAAAAGTTCTATGTAGGCTGAGTGCCTTGATTTTATTGATTTCTTTTTTATATTTTGGAGGCTTGGGGTGAAATGTAATCTGCGTATTTCTGACATTTTCGAGTGATCATATTTTCTTTCACTCAGAACAGAAAAATAACGGCCGGTAGAGAAGGGCTCATTTTAAACATGAACGTGATCTGGAGTTAGATCAGACGTGTCAACATTAAAGAGTTTGACATACGCACATGCCAAGGGCATACAGGATGTTAACATCAACTCAACCCGATGTGGGGTTTGAACTCACAACTGTCCGTATATCAGGCACAGGCACTGACCACTACACTACGGCAGTCACACATAATAGACCTGTCATTAAAAAAAAAAAAAAAGTTTCATGTAATGTACTTGACGCCTTCTTTCAAAATGATATAGCGCCCCCCTTTGGCCAATTGGGGTAAGATTGGTTTCAGCGATGTTTGGACTAACCCTCTACAGTAGTTCATCATGAAAATTTTACTTTGCATGTATGTTTTAGAGGCAGAAGAATAATTTGCATACAACTTGCAATAATGATTGAATTATTAAAAATGCATGTTTCAATTTTTAAAGAATCCGATCTGACAGATCTTTAGATATTGGTCCAAAGTTCATGTAAAAAAGGTTCTGTGCACGTGACGCGAAAGTTCCGGAATAAAAGCGGGTTTAAGTGTTTTACAAACTGCTCAAAATGGCGGAAAATCTAAGGGCGGAGCTTACTTAACAAAGACACAGATGTCTTCCGCTTGAGTCAAGGCACGCGTGTAAGCAAGTTGCATGTCTTCAAACGAAACGAGGCATGACTTATGCCCCTTTAAAGTTTGAGTTTTCAAACGCTTCGTATAGCGCCCCCCTTTGGCCAATTGGAGTAAGATTGCTTTCAGTGATATTTGGACAAACCCTCTACATATTTGCCAAATGCCATGAACGTGTCACTTTGCATGTATGATTTAGAGGCAGAAGAATAATTTGCATGAAACTGCATTATTCAGTGAATTATTAAAAAATAATGTTTCACTTTAAAAGAAATCCGGCCGCTGTGTGATGACCGTATTGGTCCAAAGTTCATGTAAAAAAAGTTTTGCGCACGTTACGCGAAAATCCCAGGAGGAGATAGATTTTGACTGTTTTTCATATAATTCAAAATTGTGGGAGAGGTAAAGGTCAGAGGTCAAAAGTCAGAGTGTAAAAGTTGTTCGGCATGAGGAGACGCATAAGTGTATACAGGTTTCATGGCTGGACCTGAAACAGAGCATGAGCTTTACCTGTTCAAAGTTGGCATTTTTCAAAGGCTTCCTACAGCGCCACCCTTTGGCCGATTGTTGCGAGCTTCGGTTTTAGCCGTTTGGCATAGTCCTCTGCCATACTGCCGAGTTTCGTAAAAAGCGACTGCACGGTCTAGCCGCTAGAGAAAAAGTGGCGGAATAATAATAATAGTGCTGAAGTCCAATATCAATAAGTGGCCATTTGCCACTTCGTGGCCTTGGCCACTAACAAGTAATTATTTAAATCATAATAAATACATTTATTTAATATGATTACAATTATGATCATGATTATTTTACAGTAGCTGACCAGATCAGATTAGTTGGATCTTCTCAGTGCTCTGGCAGGGTGGAGGTCTATCACAACAACAGCTGGGGAACAGTCTGTGATGACAGCTGGGACCTGAAAGATGCTGAGGTGGTTTGCAGAGAGCTGAGCTGTGGGACGGCACAAAGTGCTCCTAGAGATGCATATTTTGGCAGAGGGACTGGTCCAATCTGGATGGATGATGTGCGTTGTTCAGGAAGTGAAATGTCTCTAATTCAGTGCCAACACAGTGGATTTGGTCAACATAACTGTGGTCATGGTGAGGATGCTGGTGTCGTCTGTTCAGGTAAGAATGGACCAACAATGTTTCTGAAAATAGAAAAAAGGGTATTTTGAAAAGATGTAATGTTATGACATTGTAAACGTGAATCAATTTATTTTTGACTGACAGAAGCTGCTATAGATTAGTCGGGTCTATGTGCTCTGGGAGAGTGGAGATAAAAACAATCACAACGGTGCAACACTATTTCTTTGCTTCTTTCTGTTCAGGTACAATGAGGCTGGTGAGGCTGGTGGGTGGTGTTGGACAGTGCTCTGGCAGGGTGGAGATCTATCACAAGAAAAGCTGGGGAACAGTCTGTGATGACAGCTGGGACCTGAAAGATGCTGAGGTGGTTTGCAGAGAGCTGAGCTGTGGGACGGCACAGAGTGCTCCTGGAGGTGCCAGTTTTGGCCAAGGGAATGGTTCAATCTGGATGGAAAACCTGCGTTGTTCAGGAAGTGAAATGTCTCTAACTGACTGCCCCCATGGATTTGGTGTACACAATTGTGGACACAATGAGGATGCTGGTGCTGTCTGCTCAGGTAAGAATCAAAGTCATATATTTCATTTCTAATGCATTGCAACTCCATAACATAAGATGTAACAAAAGTTAACACTCCAAATAACTCAAAAAATAAACAAACCAAAGCAACGATCACAAATATACCAAACACATGATATGGAAATTAATGACAAGATATAAACATAATAATATAAGGGAAGAACAAAAAATCAGACTGCAAAACAAAATACAAGATTTTTTCTGTCTTCCTCTCCTAGTTCCACACTTGCTAAACCCTATGAGTGTGGTTTGGACTTTAGGAGGGGTGCTGCTACTCTTATTGCTGCTGATTGGTCTCTGGCTGATACACAGAAAGACAACGACCAAAACTGATACCACAGCCTGTGAGTAATTGTAAATGGTGCATCTTCTATAGTGCCTTATCCAAACTACTTTACAATTGGAACAATGTTCAAAATGGTTCATGATAATGGCATTGTTCAGTATGCCACAGCCTAATAAAAAGAAACATGGACTGTAGATACGACTGAATGTAAAACTGGAATGAAGAAGTTCTCCCTCTCTTATAATTACAGTAAACACTGCACATTCTGTGGTTTCCTGTCAACATTAGAACTTGTCTTTGGGTTGTGAACAACAGGAAAGATGACAAATTGATACGAGTACTATTTGTGTACTGATGTGGCCGTATTCTTTTTAAAAGAAGGAAATTAGAGCAGCCCCCGCCCTAGTGTAACGGTTAGAGCTAAGCATTCCATGCGATAAGCCATAAGTTTGAGCTCTGCTGGGGGTCAGGCATGTGGACGAAAAGCGTTCCTAACGACAATTCAAATGGTTTCAGATCTGAGCCTATTAAAGCAGTAGTTCACCCCCAAAATGACTTTTTTTCTATTGATTACTCACGCCATGGAGACTTGAGTTCAATGATATTGAAAAAATCGCACCTGTGCGAAGTGAGCGGTGCAAAAATATTTAAGGAGTATGATATATTGTGGACCGAGATCAGGACAGGGACACCCGTGGTCCACAATTAATCAGGCACTCTATGTGGAGGTGTCCTGTTTACCCATAGTAGATCTGTCTACCCATAGTGGATCTGTCTGTCGGGGAGAGGAAAACCAAAGGACAAGGTGACCATGGTGAGCCTTGGAGCAGAGGGGAAGCGTGTGGATATACTTATCTTTTCCAAAATAAGAAGAGCTACAGATTTGACCTTATTTGCTTCTAGAGCTTAAGGCCAAGACCAAGACCTAAGAGGTTTTTCAAAGGCTGTTCATTTGTATTTTAAACTTGTATTAGCTGCCTGTCATTTATAACTTGTGAAATTATGCAGTCTGTCTAAAAGTGTGGATATTTTCTCCGCTTATGAGTGATATTCATCTAATACAATTTTGAAATTCAAATTCAATGGACTTTCAGTTTGGTCAATTCATTATCAAGTAAGCATTTGATTGGACACCATGTTTATTTTCTCCGGCCTAAAGGGTGAACCAATCGGGTGCCTCCGTGTCTATGACATCGTTTTTTATGACGTATTTTCTCCGGCCTAAACGCGTTCTAATCAGGGTGAACCAATCGGGTGCCTCTGTGCCTATGACATCATGGACAAATCAACAGAATTGAAGTGTTTCATTGGTCTAGCGAACTCATGTCATCATCATTAGTGACATCATATTTTTTTTTTTCAAAGGCTGTTCATTTGTATTTTAAACTTGTATTAGCTGCCTGTCATTTATAACCTGTGAAACTATCCTCAGTCTGTCTAAAAGTGAGGATATTTTCTCCGCTTATGAGTGATATTCATCTAATACGATTTTGAAATTCAAATTCAATGGTCTTTCAGTTTGGTCAATTCATAATCATGTAAGCATTTGATTGGACACCATGTTTATTTTCTCCGGCCTAAAGGGTGAACCAATCAGGTACCTCTGTGCCTATGACATCATTTTTTATGACGTATTTTCTGCGGCCTAAACGCGTTCTAAATCAGGGTGAACCAATCGGGTGCCTCTGTGCCTATGACATCATGGACAAATCAACAGAATCGAAGTGTTTCATTGGTCTAGCTAACTCATGTCATCATCATTAGTGACATCATAATTTTGGTAAAAAAAAGCGGTTCATAGGAGCAGTTTGCACCGCTCAAAAAATATATATATTATAGTAAAATTCACCCCCATTGATTCTGGAATCAATGGGGGAACATTTATTGTAATCAAATTATTGTATTAGGAATGCAACAAAAAACTAAAAACATTAATGAACTCAAGTCTCCATGGCATGAGTAATCAATAGAAAAAAAGTCATTTTGGGGGTGAACTACTCCTTTAAGTCTCCTGCCTTGGATGGGAGTCTCGACTCTCAAGATGTAAAAAACTGATTGAACGTAATTAGATCAGAATCTACCTCATTGCTGATTATATTTAAATGATTGTTGAATTATTTTTGGTTTGAGCTCTAAATATTGCAGTATAGGCCTACACTTAGCCTACAGGAAGAGTTAGGCCCTGTCTATACCTAAACTAGACCAGGTCAACCTGGTTGTGCCAGACCCCCTGTCTGTCATCATCATTTATGACATCATGCCTTTTGTAGGCATGTCATCATCATGTCATCATCATATATAGGCCTACCCTTTATATAGAAAACCAGGACAGACAGACAGACCGACATTTGCTTATGTAGGCCTACCCATTTCATGGGTCTGGCAAAAATCCCCGGGCGTTTCTGACTTCGTTTTGAAACCTCTACGCCTCCACACGGGCCCGTGTAGAAAAATATGTCCACACGGTATTATCAAAACGCTAAAAATCCCTGTCTGTGCGTCACCGAAGCGGGTGGCCGCGCAATCCGTGCAATCATTGCAGCAGCTATCTATCTATACTAGCCTATAGGCTATGCATCGTCCAAGTTTCACTATCTTCACACTTTAACATGCACAATTGCTATTTAAACATTAATTTAATATAAATTCGCGAACTATTTCTAGAGCAGGAGAGGGGAGAGGAATCGTCGAGTGTGGTGCGCGCCGCTCTCTCTCTCTCTCAGCATTAAACGAATGTAACTCTATCAATCAGAACATCGTGGTCAAGCTAGCATCACTTTGTATTGAGAGAGAGAGTGTGGTGCGCTAACTCTATCAATCAGAGAGAGAGAGAGAGAGAGAGAGAGAGAGAGAGAGAGAGAGAGAGAGAGAGAGAGAGAGAGAGAGAAAAAGAAAGAAGAGGCAGGCGCGTCGTGTCAGATATGCTCCGTTAACAAGACTAGGGCTGTATCTCGTTATTGATAATGAGCACCTTATCGATCCGGCTTATTGAGCCGGTGGAAAGCATAACTGGTATCTTTTGCAACTGTGAGTTCGTGGCTGACCAGTGACCACCATCTATGAAGATGACATTTGACAAGAGTAACAAATATCATTAAAACAATCATTCATTAGGGCTCCATCCATAAATAAGACAGCTGAGCTCTCTAATGTTAACATGTCGTGAATGCGCTCATAAATATGGATATTCTACAGAGACTACCATGGGATTCTCTCATAGCAAGGAGGAGGAGGCGAGGAGCACAAGGTGACGTAAGCATGCAAGCAAAGAACTTCTCCGTTTACGGTGTCCACAAGGCAAAATAAATACGCCCGGGTAACAAAAATGCACTGCAGCCGGAGTTTTGGAAACTATTCGGCTAGTCCTCCGTTTGCATGCGTTTGCATGTGGACACCCATGTGCGTTCGTGGCTCTACCTCCCCGGGGATTAAAAATCCGTTGTCGTCTGGACGGGGCCTTAGTTAGAATCAAGCCCGAGAACATTATTTAATTCATAACCGAATAGAACATGGTGGCCGTACCCATCGAGTTCTATGGAGAAGTGGCACCATGTTATATATGTATTTATTTTCCTCCAAGGTGTGATGAACACCAACAACACAGTGGGCAGAGGAAATGATGATATCTACGTCAACGCAGAGGCCTACACATGTCGCCAAGGCAACGATGATGACAGCAATGAAAATGGGTCAGTACACTGATAGTTTTAAATTAATCCCAATTGAATAATGTCTTAAGAGAATTAACCTCAGAAATATTCCACAATAATAATCCTCATAACTATCATCGTCAATCCGCATGAGGTCTCATCTTTTCTTTTTGAAATTCCAAGTTGTTTTTTTTAGACAGTGGAGGCTAAACGTCTTCCTATCTCCTGTGCTGGTCATTAACTTATGGACATCACGCTGAACTAATGTCTTCTCATGTCGATCTCAGAGACCCCGTGGCAGCCAGCAACATGCACCAACACGTCTGCAACCCTGATGAGGAGAATGATGCCGTCTATGCTAATACTGACCAAGAGAAGAACACCAAAGATCATCCCAACCCTGGAAGGAGAGCAGTGGAGGACCAGAGTGATGAAGATGTAGATGTAGATGACTACATGCCCATGAAACCGCAGTGAACTGCAGTGAACATGAGCAGGACAATATCTATGTTAACCAAGACATGAACCCTGAGAGCAGCACCAAAGAACACCTCAACCCTGGAAGGAGAGCAGTGGAAAGTCCACTATGTGTTGTCGTTGAAGAAGAGAACAATTACATAGCCTTTGAACCCTGCGATGAAGATAAGAAGGACAATCTAGGCTAACTGATGACTAGCAGGCTAAGACCATGTTCAATGCAAATGTAACTAGAACTGCACTCTGTCGAGGTGCCAACTTGTGCCTTGTGCACAAGTAGGCCATGTATTGCTTACTTGTGCGCCAGCAGAGCGCGCCATCACCGCTGGTGATGCCATTGACATGACCACTGGCATCACCAGAAATGCTGGTCCCTCATTGGCTGTTAATGATGACGTTGCCAGAAATGCTGGTCCCTGATTGGGCTACGGGCTTAAACACACCCCAACATACATATTACATACGCAGCCGAAAGCAGTCCTTGCATGCTCTGCAGGCGCAAGTAATTACAAGTCAGATCTGTTTTACTTAGAGAAAGGAGAGAAATGCGAAACAATCCATGTCCTCAAATATCAACTACTTGAATGTAATGTATTATACATGTATTTCATTTATTTAATAGAATACAACATAAAGCATGTTTGTTATTTTGTTGATACAGTAGAATTAGGCTTGTTGTTATTAAGTCTGTGTTATTTTATACACCATAAAGTAGGCCTATTTTACGTTGACTAAAGCCTTATGTTGATCAGGAGATGGATCTCCTCAGGTAGAACTTTAGTTCAGGTTTGTAGATTTTGAAACATGTTGGCAAAAAAGATGTTGAATTGTCCTTACAATGAGCGAATGAAACTAGTCTAGATAATATCTTTGATACTGTAAATCGGTTGCTTTTTGATATTAGTTTGCATGCATTTTAAGGAAAACTTTATAATCTATTCTAAACAATCATAGCGTGAATTGAGAGAAAACTCACAAATATTCCAAAGGAATTGTTTTTTGTTGTAATTTAGCTTTTGGTTTATTGTTGCCATTGCTTTTGCACACTTTAACATGGAGGTCAGTCCTGGCCTGTACGTACATTATATGGATTCTTTATATTATGCCCGGTTTGTTTTTGATGACTGTCAACGTCAAACAACTCAACATCTCAATATGATAGTTTGACCACCATAATTCCTCAATATATTTATGTATTCATTTAGTTTTTAAGACATATCTACTGTACAGTGATTGAAATGACAGTAGATTATATGTCAAAAGGTTATTTGACTGCTTCTGAATCCAGCTTGCTTCAAATCTCCCATTGCTCAATAGGCACTTACGGTAGGTATAATGCCCAAATTGGGCTTGCATTGTAATCTGGCTCAATAAAGAGGAAGTCTCAAAATAATACCTGGTTTCCTGCACAGTTGCTATAGAAGTGACCTCACTACAATATAAAAAACCTCACTTCTTCCTAGTTTAGTCTTCACCTTCATTTGGAGACTGAAAGAGAAGACCCTTTCAACGTATCTCTGCACCATGGGACCCTTAATATGGAGAGAAATCCTGTATTTGTACATGAGTGAGTGCCAGGTTTTATTATTCTATCAATTGATGTATGTATTAATATATAGAAAATAAAGGTATGACTAGGTGTGTTCTTCTCACTTACAGATCATTATAGTTTCTATTTGAATGAAGTGAGGGCTCCTTCGTAACATTCTAGGTCAATTTATGATAGTATAGTGACTGGTATTGAAATCATCATTAGTTCATCATTATGTATGAATATTTACTGCATGGTCAGAGCCCAGCACAGTGTTGTCTGCTGTAAGATAGATCCCAGTAATGTACGATGCTTCCTGGGCACTGAGCAGAGACGGACGGGGTGAGCATCCTCTAATCGCAATTATTTGAGACAATCACAATTATTTTTTTGCATAATTGTCATAATCACTTCCATGTAAAAAGAAATCATATTGTATATCTTCAAACATTTTCAAGAATAATGGAAATAGCAGATCTTCAATCTCTGATTGATTGATTGATTGATTGATTGATTGATTGATTGATTGATTGATTGAAGGTACAGTTTCATGACAGAAAAATATCTCTGTCAAGTTATTTGTCATATCTGCCCTGTGCAACTTTTGTTCATGAAGCCTAAACTAAGTCAACAGATTCATAATTCATAATGTTCCAATGTTTCAACGACAGAAACACAAATAAAAACGTTAATAGCTATCCTGTAAGCCAAATGACGTCATGATGATGTTATGATAACGTCCTCCTGTGACCCCAGTGATGTTCAGAACTAGGCCAGCTCACAGCCCATAATGGGGATGAACTTGACGTCGTCATTACCAGGATGTCATATGGACTTGTGGAATATTGTTATTGTTTGTAATGTTAGTTGAAATATGAGCATGTAAGGTTATATTCTGGGTCATATCTGACTAGTTATGATATTTATCTGGCCTTGATTGGACCCTCTTTGATTAATCCAGGACGTCCGTTTTCGTGGGCAGGATTTACCGTATGTTGGTTGAAATCTGGTGATATTCTAGGCCAGAGCATGGTTTGACTTGATCTGGCCCCAATTGAGACGTCAATGATTGGTCCAGGTCCTGACCGTACTTGCTGGCTGGGACCTTGGTATTATTTGAATGACAATTAATGGTCACATAAAATGTCATAATGGTGACATAATCGTGCCCTGCAACCAGATAGCTCGGTGGACAGAGACATCCACACTGATGATGGATGCTCACATCTGGGATGTCAGCCAGCAGGTTTTTATGGGTCACAGGCTACACCTATACGGAGGGTCCCTTTTGCTCTTTCCATGGGGGTCCACTTCCTGGACACAGTTTACATCAGTGGTGGAAAAAGTAGGCTACTCAAATCTTTTAATGTAAAAGTATCAATATTGTGAAAGCTCACAATGCATTCCATCGCAACGCATTGTGAGCTTGTAGATCGGCAATTTTCAAATGGCCGAAATGTATATAGTGTAGTAGTGGTATATGTTTTGTAATAATAATCAAAAGCAAAACCTATATGGTAACTGGTAACTAACATTTTCAAATAAGTAAGTACAATAGCTAGGTCTGTTGATGTATCCCCCTGAAAGCCCCACCTGGGCTGCAATGCTGTAGGTTGGCTTCCAATCAATCAGTCAGTCAATCAATAGAAAATAAGTAATTTCATGGGTGAAGTACTCCTTTTAAGACTGCTCAAATTCATCAGTTGGGAGATATTGTATTTATTACCACATTTTGGTCATTAATTAATTGGCATAATAAGCATTATCTACAGCTTTTGATTGGCACCCATCAAAGGCTAAAAAATAATGCTTTAGTAATCTGATTATGATTATAACTACTGTTTGAGAGGTTGTTTTTTCCTCAAGCATGTCTCAAACATGCTTGCGGAAAGAACAGCCTAAAATGTATAGAGCACCACGTCTCAACTAAGCAGCTACTTCTTACAGTATTTGCTCTATATTTTATTATTGTCTCCACCAGCCGAAGGCATGGGGGAGAGTATGTTTTCCCCTCCGTCCGTCCGTCCGTCCGTCCGTCCGTCCGTCCGTGCGTGCGTCCGTCCGTCTGTGCGTCCGTCCGTCCGTCCGTCCGTTACCAGCTAATCTCCGGCGCCGTTGGCCCGGTCGTTGCCAAACTGTGCACACACACTCCCTGGATACCAATTCAGAACCTCTGCCCCACATTTTTCACATGGGCCTGTTCTAGCGCCACCAGGAGGCCGTTTTTAGCAAAACTAACTATTGCCAGTACTCTGACAGAGTTTGTCCAAAAATCACGCAAATCGGTAGACAGTGTCTCTACAGTCATGTGATCGACATGGATCTGCCCGATTTTCTATATTCCATCCTGATTGGCTAAAACTGGCTTCCAAAGTTAGCAGTATTGGTCAGTTTTGAATAAAATGCCTGAAATCATGAACGCAGTGTGCGATTTTGGTGAAATTGTGCATGCACATTCCCAATAGGCAGAGGAATAAATGCCACTTAAATATTTTCAAATCAGCCTCATGGTGGCGCTGTAAGTGGCCAATTTGTGTTTTTACCTATAACTCCACTGATCTGTGTACAACTTTGTATGTGCACTCCCTAGAGGCCAAGGAAAAACCTTTGCCCTGCTTTTTTCATATGTGCCTTTTATAGCGCCACAAGGAGGCCGACGTATGTAAAACACATTTTTTCCTATTATTCCTTGAGATTTTCTCTAAAAATCATGCAAATCAGTACACAGTATCTCTATAGTCATGAGATCAAGACGGATCTGTCCGATATTTCATATTCCATCCTAATGGGCTAACACTGGCTTCCAAAGTTTGCAGGATTGGTCCATTTTGAACAAAATCACTTAAATCATGATCGCAGCTTGTGATTACAGAGACATTCTGCACGCACATTCCCACTATGTCAATGAACAAATGCCACTCTTTTTACATTGACCTGTTATAGCGCCACCAGCAGGTCAACTTTTTCAAAACACATTTTTGGAACAAAACACATCAAGTCATGCATGCAGGGCCACATTGCCGTTAAAGGCCAAAGAAGACGTGGCACCCTTTTCACATTTAGCGCCACCAGGACCTAATTGACCTGGTGGAGACCTGTGCTCGGAAGAGCACCGCTTCTAGTATTCACAATGTTATTGTCGAAGGCAGAGGGAGAGTATGTTTTCCCCTCCGTCCGTGTGTCCGTCCGTGCGTGCGTCCGTCCGTGCGTCCGTGCGTCCTCGCAGTTTGTGAGCGCCAAATCTCAGTCGCCGTTGGCCCGGTCGCTGCCAAAGTGAGCACACACATTCCCTGGATGCCAATCTAGAACCTCTGCCCTAAATTTTTCAAATGGGCCTTTTCTAGCGCCAACTAGTGGCCGATGTTTGCTAAACACATTTCTGTGCACTACTCTTACAGATTTTGTCCAAAAATCCTACAAATCGGTAGGCAATATCTCGACAGTCATGTGATCGACGCGGATCTGTCCGATTTTGCATATTCCATCCTGATTGGCTAAGATTGGCTTCCAAAGTTTGTGGGATTGAGCCGTTTTGAACAAAATGCCTCAAATCCCAAACGCAAAGTGCAATTATCATGAAATCGCGCACACACGTTCCCACTAGGCCGAGGAAGAAATGCCACTTAATTTTTTTTAATCAGCCTCATGGTGGCGCTATAACAGCCCGATTTGTGGTTTTACCTATAACTCCACCGATCAGTTTCAAACTTTGTAAGCGCACTCCCTAGAGGCTAAGGATAAACCTTTGCCCTGCATTTTTCACATCAGCCTTTTATAGCGCCACCTTTGGGCAGACTTATGTAAAACACATTTTTGGATATTACTCCTTGAGATTTTATCCAAAAATCATGCAAATCGGTACACAGTATCTCTATAGTCATGTGATCAATTCCGATCCGTCTGATATTTCACATTCCATCCTGATTGGCTAATATTAGCTTCCAAAGTGTGCAGGATTGCTCCGTTTTTGAACAAAATGCCTCAAATCATCAACGCAGCTTGCGATTACCGTGACATTTGCCACACATATTCCCACTAGGTCAAGGAACAAATGCTACCTTTTTAACATTGTCCTGTTATAGCGCCACCAGCAGGTAGACTTTAGCAAAACACATTTTTGGAACACAATGCTTGAAATCATGCATGCAGCGTCCGATTGCCATGAAAGATCTAAGGTGAAGAACATATGCCACCCTTTTTACATTGGCCTATTATACAGTAGCACCACCAGGACGCACGGCCTGGTGGAGACCTGTGCTCGGAAGAGCACTGCTTCTAGTTGTCACTTGTCTCTCACAAGGTTTAGACACAGCTCAGGCACATCCTCATTATATGTCAAGATATAGGGGGTTTTGCTGGCTTCGCCCTGCAAACCACTTCCACAGAGAGTAAAGGTGTGAAATGTTTGAAAAGAGCACAGGTTAAATCTGCAGCATTCATGTTACTTGAATTGTTAGTGAGAATATTTTAACTTTGAAAAGGGTTACAGTACCATACAGGAATGCACATTGCTTTACAATTATTGTGAAGTCATTTCCCAGCTGAATCTATGTATGTACCAGTAAGACTCCCTAATCGGGAGATAAGCGACCGACAGGTCGCAGCGTGATTTTAGGCCAAAATGTGTAGAAGTGTGGAAAAATGTGTATGTAAAAATCGGCCTGATAGTGGCGCTATATGGGACAGATGCATGTTGATGAGATGAGTGTAGCCATACTGTGTACCGATTTGCGTGATTTTAGGGCAAAATCTGTAGGAGCAGTGTCCAAAAATGTGTTTGAAAAAATCTGCCTGATGGTGGCGCTATATGGGACAGATCCATTTTGATGACATGAGTGTAGACATGCTGTGTAGCGATTTGCGTGATTTTAGGGCAAAATCTGTAGGAGTAGTGTCCAAAAATGTGTTTTAAAAAATCGGCCTGAAGGTGGCGCTAAATGGGACAGATCCATGTTGATGACATCAGTGTAGAGCAAGTGTGTGCCGATTTGCGTGATTTTAGGGCAAAATTTGTAGGAGCAGTGTCCAAAAATGTGTTTTAAAAAATCGGCCTGAAGGTGGCGCTAAATGGGACATATCCATGTTGATGAGATGAGTGTAGACATACTGTGTACCGATTTGCGCGATTTTAGTGCAAAAATTGTAGGAGCAGTGTCCAAAAATGTGTTTTTCAAGAATCGCCCTCATGGTGGCGCTAGAAGAGGGCCATGTGAGAATTGAGATTGTGGTTTGGCAGGCAAGGAGTATGTGTGCAAAATTTGGCATGGATCGGGGCAACGGTTGCGGAGATATGAGCAGGGCAAAAGTGTGACGTGTGACGTGTGACGTGTGACGGACAGACAGACAGACAGACGGACAGACAGCCGGTGGAGGTTTTGGTAGTAAGTGCGACCTGACGGTCGCAATCAACATATTTCGAAGTGTAATGTCACTCACTGGCAAGATGAATTAATGTTGACACCAATAGAAAAACATGAAAGTAACTCATGGGTCATGGTCTGTTTTTCCACCTACAGTGTCTGTTATCCTGTACATACCTTCACATGCAGGTAAGGTTATCAGATTTCTTTTAAATGTATATTTAAAAAAAAGTAATTATGACCATATTCATTCAATAATCTTTGACTTGATAGAAGCTGCCAAGATTAGATTAGTTGGATCTTCCTTGTGCTCTGAAAGAGTGGAGATCCTTCATAACAACCACTGGGGAACTTTTTCTTTTCATGTTCAGGTTTAGTGAGGCTGGTGGATGGTAGTGGACGGTGCTCTGGCAGGGTGGAGGTCTATCACAACAACAGCTGGGGAACAGTCTGTGATGACAACTGGGACCTGAAAGATGCTGAGGTGGTTTGCAGAGAGCTGAGCTGTGGGACGGCACAGAGTGCTCCTAGAGATGCCCGTTTTGGCCGAGGGACTGGTCCAATCTGGATGGATGATGTGCGTTGTTCAGGAAGTGAAATGTCTCTAACTCAGTGCCCACACAGTGGATTTGGTGTACATAAATGTGGTCATCATGAGGATGCTGGTATCATCTGTTCAGGTAAGAGCAGTGTGGATGTCATGGAACTCATCACGGATAAATGTTTGTTTAAAAATCACTAAGTTGTAACACTATTTATTTTGTGTTCAGTGGTGAAACTTGTGAATAGTGGACGGTGCTCTGGAAGAGTGGAGGTCTATCACAACAACACCTGGGGAACAGTCTGTGATGACAACTGGGACCTGAAAGATGCTGAGGTGGTTTGCAGAGAGCTGAGCTGTGGGGCGGCACAGAGTGCTCCTAGAGGTGACCGTTTTGGCCGAGGGACTGGTCCAATCTGGATGGATGATGTGCGTTGCTCAGGAAGTGAAATCTCTCTAACTCAGTGCCCACACAGTGGATTTGGTGAACATGATTGTAAACACGCGAAAGATGCTGGTGTCGTCTGCTCAGGTAAGAGCAGTGTGGATATCAGGGAACTTGTTGCAGAAAAAATGTTTGTATAAACATCACAAAGTTGTAACACTATTTACCATATTTCATGTTCAGGTCCAGTGAGGCTGGTGCGTGGTGTTGGACGGTGCTCAGGGAGGGTGGAGGTCTATCATAACAACAGCTGGGGAACAGTCTGTGATGACATCTGGGGTGTGGATCATTCTGAGGTGGTTTGCAGAGAGTTGAGCTGTGGGACGGCACAGAGTGCTCCTAGAGGTGCCCATTTTGGCAGAGGGACTGGTCCAATCTGGATGGATAATGTGCATTGTTCAGGAGATGAAAAGTCTCTAACTGAGTGCCAACACAACACAATTGTACATCATTGTTCTCACCTTGAGGATGCTGGTGTCGTCTGCTCAGGTAAGAGCAATGTGGATGTCATGGAACTCTAGCAGATAAATGTGTTTGTTTAAACATCACAACATTGTAACACTATTTATTGCCCAGGTTCAGTGGTGAGGCTGGTGGGTGGTAGTGGACGGTGCTCAGGCAGGGTGGAGATCTATCACAACAACAGCTGGGGAACAATCTGTGATGACGACTGGGACCTGAAAGATGCTGAGGTGGTTTGCAGAGAGCTGAGCTGTGGGACGGCACAGAGAGCTCCTGGAGGTGCCACTTTTGGCCAAGGGTATGGTCCAATCTGGATGGATGATGTGGGTTGTTCAGGAAGCGAAATGTCTCTAACTCAGTGCCCACACAGAGGATTTGGTAAACATGATTGTAAACACAGCAAGGATGCTGGTGTCGTCTGCTCAGGTAAGAGTGGGTGTTGTGGCACTCATCTCAAATAAATAATTGTGGGCTCTATATAAACAATCACAACGGTGCAAAACTATTTATTTGCTTCTTTCTGTTCAAATCCAGTGGTGAGGCTGGTGGGTGGTAGTGGACGGTGCTCTGGCAGGGTGGAAATCTCTCACAACAACCGCTGGGGAACAATCTGTGATGACGACTGGGACCTGAAAGATGCTGAGGTGGTTTGCAGAGAGATGAACTGTGGGACGGCACAGAGTGCTCCTGGAGCTGCATATTTTGGCAGAGGGACTGGTTCAATCTGGCTGGAAAACCTGCATTGTTCAGGAAGTGAAAGGTCTCTAACTGACTGCCCCCACAGAGGAGTTGGTGTACACAATTGTGGACACGATGAGGATGCTGGTGTCGTCTGTTCAGGTAAAAGTGGATGTCATGTCACAAATCTAAGATAAATATATCAAATCACCAGGCTGAGATATCTCTACCAGGCTGAGATAAGATTTTCCTCATGTTTGTGTGGATGTATGACTATGAGTGTGTGTGTGGGTGTGTGTGAGTGTGTGTGTGTGTGTGTGTGTGTGTGTGTGTGTGTGTGTGTGTGTGTGTGCGTGCGTGCGTGCGTGCGTGCGTGCGTGCGTGCGTGCGTGAGTGTGTCGCTTGGCTGGTCGGTCGGTCGGTCGGTCTGTTGGTCAGTCGGTCTGGGATTCCTTGCCAACTGCTTCCGTGCCAAACTGTTCACTTACGCAGCCAGTAGGCCAAGGACAGGTCAAACTGACATTTTCAAGTCTTCAAAGTACAAATAATTATTTCTCTATTGATATACCTCGTCTCCCGTCCCCCTGTCCCTCCGGAACTTCCATTCCTCCCTTCCTCCCCCCTTCCTCTCACTTCAGGACCTCAAACATCTTCTTCTCGTCTGCTAGTGGTTGGTTCTGTAGCAGCTCTGCTCCTCCTGTTAATGCTGCTGGTAATTGGTTGCTGGCTGGTGTTGAGGAGGAAATTCAGAAAGCCTGGAGCCGAGACTAACCAGCTAGCCTGTGAGTAATACTAATTCTATGCACAAGAATGCTACGCACACCAAAGTCCTTATACTGGTTCCGCCGGCCGTGCTGGAAGAATAATCTAAATGGTAGTCTCCAAGAGACGAGGCGAGGTGGCCGGCAGCTGGCCGCATAAAGTGACAATACTTTATTTTTGGACGCAGAGTAAACAGAAACCAATGTTAAATAAAGCTTATATTAGCTGCTCTTACTTTTTCCAATAACAGTTAGGAACACACGCAAGCAAGCACGCACGCACGCACGCACGCACGCACGCACGCACGCACGCACGCACGCACGCACGCACGCACGCACACACACACACACACACACACACACACACTGTTTCTTACAGCGTATTAGGGTGTAATATAGAGGGTGGATCTACGTGTAAGTACCAGACTATAGGGAATATATGAATGAGATCAAGTTGATTTCATTTAACATAAGACACCAACACTGATATAATGTATCTATTTCTTCTAAGGTGTGATGAATGCCCACATTACAGAGGGGAGAGGTGGTGATGAAGAAGACGTCAATGCAGAGGTCTCCACCTGTCACCAAGGCACCGATGATGAGAGTGATGACTATGAGAACCCGTCAGTACACTGAGGGTTTGAAATGAACCTTCTTTTTTTCATTTTACTGAAGGCTTAATGTCTAAAACCCTTACACTCTGCACTTTATTTGACTGATATTCTTGACCTGTATTTATTGCTTATTGTGTATTTTAGGTCTTTTGTCGTGTTTTTATGATCATGTTGTATTGGAGCTATTGAATCTGAATCTCCTGTGCTGGTCATTAACGGGTGTCTTCTCATGTCGATCTCAGAGACCCCGTGTCAGAGGTCTCCACCTGTTACCAAGACACCGATGATGACAGTGATGACTATGAGAAACCGTCAGTACACTGAGGGTTTGAAATGAACCTTCTTTTTTTTCCAAATTTAAAGTTGATTGAATTTCAAAGTTTATCCCAACATTTCAAGATCATTTTACTGAAGGCTTAATGTCTAAAACCCTTGCACTCTGCACTTTATTGTACTGATATTCTTGCCCTGTATTTATTGCTTACTGAATGTTTTAGGTATTTTATTGTTTTTATGATCATGTTATATTCTGTTGGAGCTATTGAATCTGAATCTGTGCTGGTCATTAACGGGTGTCTTCTCATGTCGATAACAGAGACCCCGTGGCAGATGTCTCCACCTGTCACCAAGGCTCCGATGATGACAGTGATGACTATGAGAAACCGTCAGTACACTGAGGGTTTGAAATGAACCTTCTTTTTCTCCAAATTTAAAGTTGATTGAAGTTCAAAATTGATCCCAAAATAATGAAGGACATCACGCTGAACTAATGCAATCTCATGTCGATCTCACATCATCTCAGAGACCCCGTGGCAGCCAGCAACATGCATCAACACGTCTGCAACCCTGATGAGGAGAATGATGACGTCTATGCTAATTTTGACCCAGAGAAGAGCACCAAAGATCATCCCAACCCTGGAAGCAGAGCAGTGGAGGGCCAGAGTGATGTCACTGATGTCGACTGCGTGGCTACGCGCCTCAGCCCTGGAAGGAGAGCAGTGGAGAGTCCACTGAGTGTTGTCGTTGATGATGAAGACGACTACATAGCCTTTGAACCCTGCGATGAAGATAAGCAGGACAACATCTATGCTAACTGATGACTTGCAGGCTAAGATCATGTTCAACGTAAATGTAATTACGATTCAGTTATAGTCAATTTAAATCTGTTTTACTTCCTGCAGAGAAAGGAGAGACAAGCAAAACAAGACTGTTTTGGAATCCAGGTCCTTAAATACCAACTGGCTCAGCCAGTTGAATGTAATGTATTCTATTTAATGTATTGAATAGAATACAACAATCACAGCATGTTTTTATTTTGATGATGATGAAGGACAATTCAGAGGCCTTCACCTGTCACCAAGGCAACGATGATGATAACAGTGATGATGATGCTATCTATGCTACCCCAGACATGTTCCCAGACTAGGGGTGTAACGATACATTTTAATAGCGATTCGATACATATCACGATACATGGTTGACGATACGATACATGGACGATATTGCTTCATTCATGCCGATACGATACGATTCGATTCAATGATTTAAAATCAATATAGTAACTATTTAGCAAAGACAAAATCTGTGTGAAAGGTGTGGATAGTGCTGTTTATTAAGGGAAACATGTATTGAATCAGTGAATCAGTGTGACATTTCTTGAGCACTTGAGAGCAGTCTCCACAATTCTCAATCATCGATTATCAGTTAATTGAAAATTGTTACTATTGTTTAATTTTGTTTAATTTAGCTGCATCCCTGCAGAGAATGTAAATGGCAGAGAACTGGCTGCATGTCAATAAAAGAGGAAGTATCATCATTCATGATGACAGTTTCTTAGATGAGCTTTATAAAGAACTCAACACATCTTCCTAGTTCAGTCTTCAACTCTACTGGAGAGTGACAGAGAAGACTCCACCATGGGACTTGTAATATGGCGAAAAATCCTGTATTTGAACATGAGTGAGTGCCTGGTTTTATTATTCTATCAATCAATGTTTTAAGATATTGAAACATGACCCACTTAGAGATCCTTAAATTTGAATTTGAATTTAGAGACGTGAGACAGTTTATAAGTAACATTCTTGCTCAATTTATAATTGTATAGTAACTGGTATTAACTTGAAGGTATGTGTATGAAAATGAAATGACGGTCATAACCCAGCTTTTCTACACAGATGACATTGTGAATTGTTAAAATGATGGTTTAAGTTTTCTGCTAACCCAGGAGTCAAATTCACAGAGTGTACATGGGTGGGTGGGAGGGGATATTAGAGACATTTGGGGCGCCATATCTTCCTTAAACTAATCGGAGTGTGTGTGTGTGTGTGTGTGTGTGTGTGTGTGTGTGTGTGTGTGTGTGTGTGTGTGTGTGTGTGTGCACGCACACAAGCGTGCACACACAATGAGTTCATGATTTGTGGCATATTGTGCAAAATGGGCCCCTCCTGCCAACTTTGAAAGTAACTCAAAAGGTTCTGTTTTTTCACCTACAGTGTCTTTTTTCCTGTACATATCTTCACATGGAGGTAAGCAAAAGTTTGTTAAATTAAAATGTAAATGAGGAATTCTTATTTATTAAAAAAAAACAATTATAACAATTATAACAAGTATTTATTTAAATCATAATAAATACATTGTATTTATTATAATTATAATTATGATGATTATTTTACAGTAGCTGACCAGATCAGATTAGTTGGATCTTCTTCTCGGTGCTCTGGCAGGGTGGAGGTCTATCATAACAACAGCTGGGGAACAGTCTGTGATGACAGTTGGGACCTGAAAGATGCTGAGGTGGTTTGCAGAGAGCTGAGCTGTGGGACGGCACTGAGTGCTCCTCAAAGAGCCCGTTTTGGCCGAGGGACTGGTCCAATTTGGATGGATGATGTGCGTTGTTCAGGAAGTGAAAGGTCTCTAACTCAGTGCCGACACATAGGATTTGGTGTACACAATTGTGGTCATAGTGAGGATGCTGGTGTCATCTGTTCAGGTAAGAATGGATGTCATATCTCTCAAGGAGGGTGATAGTGATGTCTGTATCCCATACATGGCCTAGCAGAGCGCACCATGAGGTGCTGGTGCGCTCACCACTGGCATGCTGGTCCCTCATTGGTGGTTAATGGTGACGAAAAAAAAACAACTAATAATGACTTTGCCAGAAATGCTGATCCCTGATTGGGCTAAAACAAAGAAGGACACTGACATACATACATACACAGGCCGAACGCAGTACTTGTGTACTATGTCTGTATATTATGTGGCTGACAGTAAAGACAGGGCCTTTAGCCTTTAGCCAAAGAGGAAGCAGCGTTCTCGGTCGTCACCACCAACAAGCGCGACCTGATATAAATAACAAGGCACAAGTTGGCATCTCAACAGAGTGCCAACCTTCTCACCCACATACTTAAAGACAGCACTTATCACCCTACTTGTGCGCTCTGCTGGTCACACTTGTTATTCAAAAGGCGCAAGTTGGCACCTCAACAGAGTGCAGTTCTATTGGGCTACGGTCTTCAACAAGAGGAATATGTTTTATTTATTATTATTATGATTATTATTTTATTGAAGCTGCCCAGATCAGATTAGTTGGATCTTCTTCTCTGTGCTCTGGGAGAGTGGAGGTCTATCATAACAACAGCTGGGGAACAGTCTGTGATGACGGCTGGGACCTGAAAGATGCTGAGGTGGTTTGCAGAGAGCTGAGCTGTGGGACGGCACAGAGTACTCCTGGAGGTGCCCATTTTGGCACAGAGACTGGTCCAATCTGGATGGATGATGTGCGTTGTTCAGGAAGTGAAATATCTCTAACTCAGTGCCAACACAATGGATTTGGTAAACATGATTGTAAACACAGCAAGGATGCTGGTGTCGTCTGCTCAGGTAAGAGTGGGTGTTGTGTCACTCATCTCAAATAAATGATTGTGGGCTATATAAAAACAATCACAACAGTGCAAAACTATTTATTTGCTTCTTTCTGTCCAAATCAGTGGTGAGGCTGGTGGGTGGTAGTGGACGGTGCTCTGGCAGGGTGGAGATCTCTCACAACAACCGCTGGGGAACAGTCTGTGATGACAGCTGGGACCTGAATGATGCTGAGGTGGTTTGCAGAGAGCTGGGCTGTGGGACGGCACAGAGTGCTCCTGGAGGTGCCACTTTTGGCAGAGGGACTGGTCCAATCTGGATGGAAAACCTGCGTTGTTCAGGAAGTGAAATGTCTCTAACTGCATGCCCCCACAGAGGATTTGGTGTACACAATTGTGGACACGATGAGGATGCTGGTGCTGTCTGCTCAGGTAAGAATCTAAGTCATATCTTTAATTTATCATGCATTGCAACTCCATAACATAACATGTAACAAAAGTTAACACTCCAAATAACTCAAAAAAGAAACAAACCAAAGCAACAATCACAAATATAGCAAACACATGATATGGAAATTAAGATTTTTTCTGTCTTCCTCTCCTAGTTCCACACTTGCTAAACCCTATGAGAGTGGTTTGGACTTTAGGAGGGGTGCTGCTACTCTTATTGCTGCTGATTGGTCTCTGGCTGATACACAGAAAGACAACGACCAAAACTGATAACACAGCCTGTGAGTAATTGTAAATGGTGCATCTTCTATAGTGCCTTATCCAAACTACTTTACAATTGGAACAATGTTCAAAATGGTTCATGATATTGGCATTTTTCAGTATGCCACAGCCTAATAAAAAGAAACATGGACTGTAGATACGACTGAATGTAAAACTGGAATGAAGAAGTTCTCCCTCTCGTATAATTACAGTAAACACTGCACATTCTGTGGTTTCCTGTCAACATTAGAACTTGTCTTTGGGTTGTGAACAACAGGAAAGATGACGAATTGATACGAGTACTATTTGTGTACTGATGTGGCCGTATTTTCTTTAAAAGAAGGAAATTAGGGCAGCCCCCGCCCTAGTGTAGCGGTTAGAGCTAAGCATTCCATGCGATACGCCATAGGTTTGAACCCTGCTGGGGGTCAGGCATGTGGACGAAAAGCGTTCCTAACGCCAAATCAAATGGTTTCAGATCTGAGCCAATTAAAGGAGTAGTTCACCCCCAAAATGACTTTTTTTCTATTGATTACTCACGCCATGGAGACTTGAGTTCAATTATATTGAATATATATATATATATATATATATATATATATATTATAGTAAAATTCACCCCCATTGATTCTGGAATCAATGGGGGAACATTTATTGTAATCAAATTATTGTCTTAGGAATGCAACAAAAAACAAAAAACATTATTGAACTCAAGTCTCCATGGCATGAGTAATCAATAGGAAAAAAAAAGTCAAGTTGGGGGTGAACTACTCCTTTAAGTCTCCTGCCTTGGATGGGAGTCTCAAGATGTAAAAAACTGATTGAATGTTATTAGATCAGAATCTACCTCATTGCTGATTATATTTAAATGATTGTTGAATTATTTTTGGTTTGAGCTTTAAATATTGCAGTATACACTTACAGGAAGAGTTAGAATCAAGCCAAGAACATTATTTAATTCATAACCGAATAGAACATGGTGGCCGTACCCATCGAGTTCAATGGAGAAGTGGCACCATGTTATATATGTATTTATTTTCCTCCAAGGTGTGATGAACGCCAACAACACAGTGGGCAGAGGAAATGATGATATCTACGTCAACGCAGAGGCCTACACATGTCAAGGCAACGATGATGACAGCGATGAAAATGGGTCAGTACACTGATAGTTTTAAATGAATCCCAATTGAATAATGTCTTAAGAGAAATATACCACAATAATAATCATCATAACTACCAGTAAGACTCCCTAATCGGGAGATAAGCGACCGTAGGTGGCTTATCTCCACAAATAGGGCAAAAATGTGTTTTTCCAAAATCTTCCTGATCCATGTTGATGACATGAGTGTAGACATACTGTGTAGTGATATTCGTGATTTTAGGGCAAAAACTGTAGGAGCAGTGTCCAAAAATGTGTTTTAAAAATCGGCCTGAAGGTGGCGCTAGAAAAGGGCCATGTGAGAAATGAGGGGTGGGGTCTCCGCGTTGCCTTGGCGGACGAATAGGTACCGGCCCCGGCTCTCCCGGACGCTCCTAGCCCGAGTTACGGCATTTTATGTGTGCTGCAGTGGCAGGGGGTCCTCCACTGGGGGCGCCACCACTTTTGCATCCGTTCTGGAGCACCAGGAGTCGGTGGTCCCCGGGAATTCCCCGTGAGCAGCCCCGTTGGGGTGGTCATTTGGTCATTTTTGCACATTTGGTCATTTTTTACATCTGGGGGTCCCCCAGGGACCTGGGGATCCCTGGGGCTCCGGGGGTCCTTGGAGGTTGTAGTTTGGCAGGCAAGGAGTGTGTGTGTAAAATCTGGCATGGATCGGGTCAACGGGTGCGGAGATATAAGCAGGGAAAAAGTGTGACGTGTGAGCACATTTGGTCATTTTTTACATCTGGGGGTCCCCCAGGGACCTGGGGATCCCTGGGGCTCCGGGGGTCCTTGGAGGTTGTAGTTTGGCAGTCAAGGAGTGTGTGTGCAAAATGTGGCATGGATCGGGGCAACGGTTGTGGAGATATGAGCAGGGCAAAAGTGTGACGTGTGACGGACTCACTCACAGACAGCCGGTGGAGGTTTTGGTAGTAAATGCGACCTACGGTCGCAATCATCGTCAATCCGCATGAGGTCTCATCTTTTCTTTTTGAAATTCAAGTTGTTTTTTTTAGACAGCGGAGGCTAAACGTCTTCCTATCTCCTGTGCTGGTCATTAACTTATGGACATCACGCTGAACTAATGTCTTCTCATGTCGATCTCAGATACCCTGTGGCAGCCAGCAACATGCACCAACACGTCTGCAACCCTGATGAGGAGAATGATGCCGTCTATGCTAATACTGACCCAGAGAAGAACACCAAAGATCATCCCAACCCTGGAAGGAGAGCAGTGGGCCAGAGTGATGATGATGTAGATGACTACATGCCCATGAAACCCTGCAGTGAACATGAGCAGGACAACATCTATGTTAACCAAGACATGATGAACCCTGAGAGCAGCACCAAAGAACACCTCAACCCTGGAAGGAGAGCAGTGGAAAGTCCACAATGTGTTGTTGTTGAAGAAGAGAACAATTACATAGCCTTTGAACCCTGCGATGAAGATAAGAAGGACAATCTAGGCTAACTGATGACTAGCAGGCTAAGACCATGTTCAACGCAAATGTAACTAGAACTGCACTCTGTCGAGGTGCCAACTTGTGCCTTGTGCACAGGCCATGTATTGCTTACTTGTGCGCCAGCAGAGCGCGCCATCACCGCTGGTGATGCCATTGACATCACCACTGGCATCACCAGGAATGCTGGTCCCTCATTGGCTGTTAATGATGACGTTGCCAGAAATGCTGGTCCCTGATTGGGCTACGGGCTTAAACACACACCAACATACATATTACATACGCAGCCGAAAGCAGTCCTTGCATGCTCTGCAGGCGCAAGTAATTACAAGTCAGATCTGTTTTACTTAGAGAAAGGAGAAAAATGCGAAACAATCCATGTCCTCAAATATCAACTACTTGAATGTAATGTATTATACATGTATTTCATTTATTTAATAGAATACAACATAAAGCATGTTTGTTATTTTGTTGATACAGTAGAATCAGGCTTGTTGTTATTAAGTCTGTGTTATTTTATTTACCATAAAGTAGGCCTATTTTACTAAAGCCTGAAGCCTTATGTTGATCAGGAGATGGATCTCCTCAGGTAGAACTTTAGTTCAGGTTTGTAGATTTTGAAACATGCTGGCAAAAAAGATGTTGAATTGTCCTTACAATGAGCGAATGAAACTAGTCTAGATAATATCTTTGATACTGTAAATAGTTTGCTTTTTGATATTAGTTTGCATGCATTTTAAGGAAAACTTTATAATCTATTCTAAACAATCATAGCATGAATTGAGAGAAAACTCACAAATATTCCAAAGGAATTGTTTTTTGTTGTAATTTAGCTTTTGGTTTATTGTTGCCATTGCTTTTGCACACTTTAACATGGAGGTCAGTCCTGGCCTGTACGTACATTATACTATGGATTCTTTATATTATGCCCGGTTTGTTTTTGATGACTGTCAACGTCAAACAACTCAACATCTCAATATGATAGTTTGATCACCATAATTCCTCAATATATTTATGTATTCATTTCGTTTTTAAGACATATCTACTGTACAGTGACAGTAGATGCATTATATGTCAAAAGGTTATTTGACTGCGACTGAATCCTGCTTGCTTCAAATTTCCCATCGCTCATTAGACACTTACGGTAGGTATATAATGCCCAAATTGGGCTTGCATTGTAATCTGGCTCAATAGAGAGGAAGTCTCAAAATAATACCTGGTTTCCTGCACAGTTTCTATAGAAGAGACCTCACTACAATATAAAAAAACACTTCTTCCTAGTTTAGTCTTCGCCTTCATTTGGAGACTGACAGAGAAGACCCTATCAATTTATATCTGCACCATGGGACTCTTAATATGGAGAGAAATCCTGTATTTGTACTTGAGTGAGTGCCAGGTTTTATTATTCTATCAATTGATGTATTAATATATAGAAAATAAAGGTATCACTAGGTGTGTTTTTCTCACTTACAGATCCTTATAGTTTGTATTTGAATGAATTGAGGGCTCCTTCGTAATATTCTAGGTCAATTTATGATAGTATAGTAACTGGTATTGAGTTCATCATTATGTATGAATATTTACTGCATGGTCAGAGCCCAGCACAGTGTTGTCTGCTGTAAGATAGATCCCAGTAATGTACGATGCTTCCTGCGCACTGAGCAGAGACGGACGGGGTGAGCATCCTCAGTGTTGACCTGTCACATTATTACATAAACACCTAATCACAAGTATTGGAGATAATCACACTTATTTTTCGCATAATTGTCATAATCATTTCCATGTTGAAAATCTTTCATACTGTATATTTTCAAAAATATAGACAATAGCATATCTGCAATCTCCGTCACCGTTACGTTATTTGTCATTACTGCCCTGTGCACCTTTTTTTACGAAGCCTAAACAAAGCCAAACAGAAAATAGCTATTATTTGAATGACAATTAATCGTTACGTAAAATGTCATAATCATGGCAATCGTGCACCCAGATAGAGGCAGTTGACAGAGACATCGACACTGATGGTGGATGCTTGCATTTGGGATGTCAGCCAGACAGGATTTTATCTGTCACAGGCTATGCCTATACGGAATGTTCCTTTTGCTCTTACCATGGTCCACTTCCTGGTCACAGTTTACATTTTAAAGTCGAATCATTAGAGGAGAGGAAAGCTGAGACAGGGAGTTGTGGTTGTTGTCACCGAGGGTCCCAGGCCGGACCAGGGAGAGAGAAGCTTCCATATCAACGAGGTCTTGGCTCCAAACGCCATTCATGTCACAGTTTGGTTCTCAATCTCAACCTTTTTAGGCAGCGACCCCCCAAAATAATCATATTTAAATTGAGGACCCCCCACCCTGACAAGCAGTTGAGGTATTACATTTAAGGTTTTGCCTCTTTCATTATATTATTTGACAATTTGGAAAATGTTTGTGTGTGTGTACGAGAGTAAGAGAATGTGTGTGAGAGAGTAATTATTGAATCAAATAATAAGGAAAAAAACTGTGATTGTGTTCCATCTCGCACATGGTATTGCGTAATTTACCATCTCTCATGTTTTTGTGACAATAAGACGGGACTCACAAATCAGTCTAGTTGTACAACTCGAGTGAATGTTGTAGAGTGAACATCACAGTGACGCGACAGCTTGCATGGAAGGAAGTCCTGCAGTGTGTGTATGCCTGCACCTAACTCTCCAACGCTTAGTTCAGAGAATTCAAAGTATTATTCTAAAGTTCTAAACCCACCACTAGCAAGTCTAGCATATACCAGGGCCCCAGGCTCTAGCCTGGGTGAATGAACTGCCTTTATCAAGTTATAGGTCTGTCGATGTATCCCCTTGAAGGCCCCCTCTGGGCTGCAATGCTGTATAGGTTGGCTTCCAATCAACTCTATTAAATGTTTTAGTTTATAAATATTTTAGAAATTGCTGAGTCATCATTTCATGTACATCACAGGATGAAAGCGCTCAAGTGTGAAAACACACCCTGTTGCCTGACCATTGTACTACACTACCAACATACACACATGCACAGAGGCACACAATCACACATCTCACACACAGACACTTTATATTATGATTGAACACATAAACATAAAACGTGTATTGTTAAAGGTGATACACCATGAAATTTCACTTTTCCTATTTTAAAACCTTTTTTTGGGGTCCCATTAGCACCTTCTATCCTCACAAAGTCCCATTTCAGACCGTTGTGTCTTTCTCTGGTTTTGGGAAGGTGGAGGTTAAAAGCATCCCACGGGTTCTCAAAACAGGCTGTCCAGATTTGCTGCCGCCGATGACGTCATCGACGGCCGTTTTTGAAGAAAAAAAAACATAAAAAAAAAAAAAAGAAAAAAAGGTTTTTCAATATGATTGAACTTGAGGGAACTGCTAATCACCTCAACTAGATTTTTGTCTAAATTTGCTTGTCTGAAAAAACATGACATTTTCATTTAAAGCCTCACTATGCCACTTTTCTTTTGTCAATAAAATGTAATTTTGGTATATGGTAGAGTATGTTAATACAATATAACTTATGAAATTGGCACAGGGCTTAGTCTCCCTGTTCTTGAGAGAGCACTGGAGCTCTTTTATTAAGAGATTTAGATTGTGTCAAAGGTCATGTCTCGCCTATAGACACAGGATCTGACACGAATGTTGACCGATGGTCAAGATTCAATTTATCCCCTGAGCAAGCAGTCAGGCTCTATAAGCTCAATGGTAAAAATGTAAGCACTTAAGCTGGAAGCTGGAAAAGCAAATCTGGAATAGAGGAGGAAAGTTACATAGTCCTGCTTTAAGTTGGCAACCCTCACCCTCAAAAAATCTAATTTTGCTTGAAATACATCAGTTAAGAGATATTCTATGCTATTTTCCACATTTTTATTTGTATTTGGCATAATGGGCCAGGTTTTGAAGGCAGCTATCTGTGCCTAATATAGTATACGGTATATATCCAAAATGAGCAGCAAAGAGCCTTAATAACTCTGGTTATGTTAACTACTGATGCTGTTCTTTTTTATGTTTTAGAAATTAAGCACCACATCTCAACTTAGCACTATTCTTGTTTGCTCTGTATGTTCTATTCACATTAAGCTAAACACTCTCATTGTCACAACATGCACTTCCTCATTGGTTGAATGTCAAGATATAGGGGCCTTTTGCTGGCTTCACCCTGCAAACCACAACCACAAAGAGTAAAGGCATGAAAACATAAAAGGTTGAAAAGAGCACAGGTTATATCTGTTACTGAATTGTTAGAAGATTTTCACTTTTAAAAAGGTTACAATTTCATGACAGGGTTTTAGTAAGATGGACACAAACCCGTTGCCCACTGGTGATATGAAATTAAGTCGAAACCAACATGAAAGTAAATCAGCATGCACTGTTTTTCCACCTACAGTGTCTGTTATACTGTACATACCTTCACATCCAGGTAAGCAACTTCTCTGAAAATAGATAAAGAAGGTATGTTTTCAAAAAGGGTAATGTTATGACATTGTAAATGTGAATCAATTTCCTTTTGACTGATAGAAGCTGCCCAGATCAGATTAGTTGGATCGTCTTCTCTGTGCTCTGGGAGAGTGGAGATCCTTCATAACAAACGCTGGGGAACAGTCTGTGATGACGGCTGGGACCTGAATGATGCTGAGGTGGTTTGCAGAGAGCTGAGCTGTGGGATGGCACAGAGTGCTCCTGGAGGTGCCCTTTTTGGTCAAGGGTACGGTCCAATCTGGATGGATGATGTGCGTTGTTCAGGAAGTGAAAGGTCTCTAACTCAGTGCCCACACAGATATGGTGTACACGAGTCACGACTGTGGTCATGTTGAGGATGCTTCTGTTGTCTGCTCAGGTAAGAACAGTGTGGATGTCATGGAACTCATCACAGATAAATGTTTGTTTAAACATCACAACATTGTAACACTATTTATTCAGTGATGAGGCTGGTGGGTGGTAGTCGACGGTGCTCTGGCAGGGTGGAGGTCTATCACAACAACAGCTGGGGAACAGTCTGTGATGACAGCTGGGACCTGAAAGATGCTGAGGTGGTTTGCAGAGAGCTGAGCTGTGGGACGGCACAGAGTGCTCCTGGAGGTGCATATTTTGGCAGAGGGAATGGTTCAATCTGGATGGAAAACGTGGGTTGTTCAGGAAGTGAAATGTCTCTAACCAACTGCACCCACAGAGGATTTGGTTTACACAATTGTGTACACGATGAGGATGCTGGTGTTGTCTGTTCAGGTAAAAGTAGATGTCACATGTCACAAATCTAAAATAAATGTACAGTATATCAAATCGCAAACTATTGGTCAGTCGATCTGGGATTGTTGGCCTCTGCTGTGTTCAGTGTTCAGTGCCAGTATAGGCCAAGTTCAAACTGACCATTTCAAAATACTAATAATTATTTTTGATATACCCTGTCCCTCCAGAACTTCTTCCTTCCACGCTCCCTCCCTCCCCTCCCTCCAGAACTTACACTCCTTCCTCCTTCCCTCCCCTCCCTCCAGGACCTCAAACATCTTGTTCCCGTCTGCTAGTGGTTGGTTCTGTAGCTGCTCTGCTCCTCCTGTTAATGCTGCTGGTAATTGGTCGCTGGCTGATGTTGAGGAGGAAATTCAGAAAGCCTGCAGCCGAGACTATCTACACAGCCTGTGAGTAATACTAATTCTATGCACAAGAATGCTACGCACACCAAAGTCCTCATAGTGGTGCCGCCGGCGGTGCCGGAAGAATAGTCTAAATGATAGTGTTCAAAAGGCCACACAAAGTGCCAATACTTTATTTCTGGACGCAGAGTAAAAAGAGCTAGACCAATGTTAAGTAAAGCTTACACACACACACACACACACACACACACACACACACACACACACACACACACACACACACACACACACACACACACACACACAAGCACACACACACACACACACACACACACACACACACACACACACACACACACACACACACACACACACACACACACTACATTTAATAACGTGCAATCTGTTTCTTTAATGGTTCTTACAGCGTATTTGGGTGTAATATAGATGGTGGATCTAGGAATTGAATGAGGTCAAGTTGATTTGATTTAACATATGACATGAACACTGATATACCTTATAATGTATGTATTTCTTCTTAGGTGTGATGAATGCCCACAATACAGAGGGGAGAGATGGCGATGAAGAAGATCACCAAGGCACCGATGATGACAGTGATCATGACTATGAGAACCCGTCAGTACACGGAGGGTTTGAAATTAACCTTCTTTTTGATTTTTTAATGAAGTCTTAATTTTAAAAAAATGTTAAATGTCTAAAATGTTAAAATGTCATCCATGCAATAACCCTTGCACCCTTTGACTGATATTCTTGCCCTGTGTATATTGCTTATTGAGCGTTTTTTAGGTCTTTTATTGTGTTTTTATGATCATGTTTTATTGTATTGGAGCTTCCGAGCATAGGTTTTTCACATGTATGTACCTAAACAGTGCATCTGAATGACAATAAAGTGAATCTTTAACTGAATCTCCTGTGCTGGCCATTAACTATTGTCTTCTCATGTCGATCTCAGAGACCCTAAAGTCAGCAACATGCACAAACACATCAGCAAGAATGATGCCGTCTATGCTAATACTGACCCAAAGAAGAGCATTAGATATCATCCCAACACTGGAAGGAGAGCAGTGGAGGGCCAGAGTGATGAAGATGAAGAAGGACACTACATGCCCATGAAACCCTGCAGTGAACATGAGCAGAACAACATCTATGTTAACCAAGACATGAAACCCTGCAGTGAACATGAGCAGGACAACATCTATGTTAACCAAGACATGAACCCAGAGAGCAGCACCAAAGAACACCTCAACCCTGGAAGGAGAGCAGTGGAAAGTCCACAATGTGTTGTTGTTGTTGTTGAAGAAGAAAACAATTACATAGCCTTTGAACCCTTGTGATGAAGATAAGCAGGACAATCTATCCTAACTGATGACTAGCAGGCTAAGACCATGTTCAATGTAAATGTAATTTATTCAATTTAAATCGGTTTTACTTCGGGCAGAGAGAGGAAAGAAATGCAATACAAGACTGTTTTGGATTGGAATCCAGGACCTCAAATATCAAGTGGCTCAGCCAGTTGAATGTAATGTATTCTATTTTATGTATTGAATAGAATACATTATACACAGCATGTTTGTTATTTTGAACTGATAAAGTAGGATCAGGCTTGTTGTTATCAAGTCTGTGTTATTTTATACACCATGAAGTAGGCCTATTTTACGTTGACTAAAAGCCTTATGATAAAGAGAAGTTATTCGAATTCATCAGGAGATGGATCTCCTCAAGTAGAACTTTAGTTTCAGGAAACAAGCTGGCGAAAATAAAATGTTGAATGTCCCTTACAATGAGCGAATGAAAATAGTCTAGATAATCTCTTTGATACTGTAAATAGGTTGCATGCATTTTAAGGAAACCTTCATAATCTATTCTAAGCAATCATAGTGTGAACATTGAGAGAAAACTCACAAATATTGGTTTTGGTTGTAATTTAGCTTTCAGTTTATTGATGCCATTGCTTTTGCACACTTTAACATGGAGGTCAGTCCTGGCCTGTACATTATACAATTAATTATTTATGAAATTGGGCTTGCAATGTAATCTGACTCAATAAAGAGGAACTCTCACAATAATCATGGTTTCCTGCACACATATAGCCTATACATGAGAACTCAACTCACCACATTAGTTATAAGACTAGACACTTCTTCCTAGTCTAGTCTTCACTTTCACTGGAGACTGACAGAGAAGACCCTATCAATTCATCTCTGCACCATGGGACCCTTAATATGGAGAAGAATCCTGTATTTGTACATGAGTGAGTGCTAGGTTTTATTATTCTATCAACTGATGTCTCTGACATATTAATATATAGAAAATAAAGGTATGACTACAATGCAACAAATCATTTTTGGACACACCAACTTAATTGTGTAGCCCACGGTCAAATTAGCCTTCATGACAGGCAGTTGAGGCATTACATTTAGTTTGACTCGGATAAATTAAATATTGTGAAAATATTTTCAAAGGTTTTTCATTATATTTTTGGACAATTTGGCAAATGTTTGTGTGTGTGTATACGTCAGAGTAAGAGAATGTGTGTGAGAGAGAGTAATTATTGAATTAAATAATAAGGAAACAAACAGTGATTGTGTTCCATCTCACACATGGTAATGCGTAATTTCCCATCTCTCATGTTTTTATGACAAGAAGACGGGACTCCTGTCACAAATCAGTCTAGTTGTATAGTGTGGAAACCACAACTCGAGCGAATGTTGTAGAGTGAACATCACAGTGACCCGACAGCTTGCATGGAAGGAAGTCCTGCAGTGTGTATGCCTGCACCTAACCTCTCCAACGCTTAGTTCAGAGCATTGAAAGTATTCTAAACCCACCACTAGCGTATACCAATACCAGGGCCCCAGGCTCTAGTCTGGGAGAATGAACTAAGTACAGCTAGGTCTGTCGATGTATCCCCTTGAAGGCCCCCCCTGGTCTGCAATGCTGTAGGTCGGCTTCCAATCAGTCAGTCAGTCAGTCAGTCAGTCTATTAAATGTTTAGTTCATAAATGTTTTAGAAATTGCTGAGTCATTTCATGTACAGCACAGGATGAAAGCGCTCAAGTGTGAAAACACACCCTGTTGCCTGATGTCTACACGGGAGCGTGTCGCTGTTACTACATGTCATCTTTTCGACACTCGACTCTAATCCTCACCCTAACCTTAACCTCCGTGGAGTGAGTCGCTAACCCTCCGGTCGAAATGATGGGCGTTCGCAAAAGCGAGATTTCCCCGTCTACACTACACACATGCACAGAGGCACACAATCACACATCCCACACACAGACACTTTATATTATGATCGAACACATAAACATAAAACAGGTGTATTGTTTGATTCTAATTTCTTATGTACAGAATAAATCCTTAATAGATATTTAGCCTGCTTCATAATGTGATTAAAGGACAACTTTGTTTTTTTTACAACAAGGGTTCATATAATTGTAATTAGAGAAAAGAAAAGATGAGTGTTATAATGTTTTCATTGACTGCTTTCTATTGTTTTATTAGGTTTAATAAATTAGTTTATTTTAGTATTTCAGTGGGTGGGGGCATGCGTAACCCTAACCCTAACCCTAACCCTAGCTGGGGGCATGCATGCAAACAAAATCTTTAAAATCCCTAAAACAATAGAAAGAAAGAAATGAAAACATGTTAACACTCATCTTTTCTTTTCTCCAATGACTATCTAAAATATGAACCCTTGTAAAAAACAAAGTTGTCCTTTAATTTCACAAAGAATAACATCACTGGAAGAGTATACCTATCAGTGTGTTATTGCCTGGGGGCAGATTTGCAGGTTCTTGCCTTCCAATATGATTGAACTTGAGGTAATTGCTAATCACCTCAACTAGATTTTTGTCTGAATTTCCTTGTCTGAAAAATCTTTACATTTTCATTAAAGCCTCACTATGCCACTTTTGTTTTGTCAATAAAATGTAATTTTGGTATAAGGTAAAGTATGTTAATACAATATAACTTATTGGCAGTTGGCACGTGGTTGTATTTAGTCTCCCTGCTCTTTTATTGAGAGATTTGGATTGTGTCAAAGGTCATGTCTCACCTAGACACATGTAAATTACTACTCCAGAGGTAGGCCTACTGGTTTCTAGGATTAGTACCCGCCGCAGTGGTGTCCGGTAAGAACTTAACCGAATGTTGACCGATGGTCAAGATTCAATTTATCCCCTGAGCAAGCAGGCAGGCTCTATTAGCTCAATGGTAAAAATGTAAGCACTTAAGCTGGAAGCTGGAAAAACTAATCTGGAATAGAGGAGGAAAGTTACATAGTCCTGCTTTAAACTGGCAACCCTCATCCTCAAAAAAACAAATTTTGCTCGAAATACATCAGTTAAGAGATATTCTATGCTATTTTCCACATTTTGATTATTATTTGGCATAATGGGCATGATTTTTATTAACCTGGGCCAGGTTTTGAAGGCACCTATCTGTGCTTAATATAGTATACTATATATATCCAAAATGAGCAGCAAAGAGCCTTAATAACTCTGGTTATGTTAACTACTGATGCTGTTCTTGCTTCGGGCATGTTTTAGAAAGCACCACATCTCAACTTAGCACTACTTCTTGTTTGCTCTGTATGTTCTATTCACATTAATGCTAAACACTCTCATTGTCACAACATGCACTTCCTTTTGCGGGCTTCGCACACAGCAAACCACATCCACAAAGAGTAAAGGAATGAAAAAGAAAAAGGTTGAGAATAGCACAGGTTATATCTGTAGCATTCATGTTACTGAATTGTTACTGAGAAGATTTTCATTTTTAAAAAGGTTAACAATTTCATGACAGGGTTTTAGTAAGATGGACACAAACCCTTTGCCCACTGACAATATGAAATTATGTTGAAACCAATAGAAAAACACATGAAAGTAAATAACCATGCACTGTTTTTCCACCTACAGTGTCTGTTATCCTGTACATACCTTCACATGCAGGTAAGCAACTTCTCTGAAAATAGATTAAAAAAGGTATATTTAGAAAAAAGGTAATGCTATGACTTTGTAAATTTGAATCAATTTATTTTTGACTGATAGAAGCTGCTCAGATCAGATTAGTTGGATCTTCATTTGAGTGCTCTGGGAGAGTCGAGATCCTTCACAACAACCGCTGGGGAACAGTCTGTGATGACGACTGGGACCTGAAAGATGCTGAGGTGGTTTGCAGAGAGCTGAGCTGTGGGACGGCACAGAGAGCTCCTGGAGGTGCCCATTTTGGCCGAGGGACTGATTCAATCTGGCTAGAAAACGTGGGTTGTTCAGGAAGTGAAAGGTCTCTAACTGACTGCCCCCACAGAGGATTTGGTGTACACAATTGTGTACACGATGAGGATGCTGGTGTCGTCTGTTCAGGTAAAAGTGGACGTCAAGTCAGAAATATAATAATGATGAATAATAAATGTACAGTACAAAGATTTTTCCACCCCTGTGGAAAAGTGTGTGTGTGTGTGTTTGCATGGGTTGGTCGGGGATTCCTCGCCAACTGCTGGAGTGTTCAGTGCCAAACTTTCCATTTTCAGGTTTTCATGTTTAATTCTCTATTAATATTCTCCCTCCCTCTGCCTCCAGGACGATTAAGTCAAACATCTCGTCTGCTAGTGGTTGGTACTGTAGCAGCTCTGCTCCTCCTCTTGCTGCTGCTGTTAACTGATCGCTGGCTGCTGTTGAGAACTCTGAGGAGGAAAACTTTCAGAAAGCCTGCAGCCAAGACTAACCACGCCGCCTGTGAGTGATGCTAATTCTAAACATACTGTAGCCACTTCATCTTGATGCATCGGTGCACTCAGACCGGTAAGTCTCCCGTCAAATATGAAACTAGCGGCAGTCTGGGGTCTCCATGACAGGAGGCACAAACAGCTGATAAAGATGTTGGCAAAATGGGTTGTTGTTGGATGATAAAATTATTGTCAGTGTAAGAACTGTGAATGTTTAATTAGTCCTGTATTGACATGATGGTAAACAGAAGGTAATAATTAATGTGAATTGTAGGTGTTTAGGTTAGTGAGCCAGCATGAGTAAAATGATATAGCTTGTGAAGGATTTTCATGCTGCCTGGCACATAACAAATACATCTACTGTGAGATGGACCTGACTATTTCAGTCGGGCCGCTTTTGTGAAATAAAAATATGATTTGTACTAATGTGAAATCTGTTTTTTTTATATTTGATTTAACATATGACACCAACACTGATATACCTTATGAATGTATGTATTTCTTGTAAGGTGTGATGAACGCCTACAACACAGAGGGGAGAGATGGTGATGAAGAAGACTACGTCAATGCAGGTCTCCACGTGTCACCAAGGCACGATGATGACTATGAGAACCCGTGAGTACATTTCAAAGTTGATTTTAATGAAGTCTAGATGTGTTCCCAACTTCCCATCTCCTGTGCTGCATGGTCATTAACCTGAAGCTAGACATCACGCTGAACTAATGTCTTCTCATGTCGATCTCAGAGACCCTGTGGCAGCCAGTAACCCTGATGAGGAGAATGGTCCCATCTATGCTAATACTGACCCAGAGAAGAGCAGCAAAGATCATCCCAACCCTGGAAGGAGAGCAGTGGAGGGCCAGAGTGATGAAGATGAAGATGACTACATGCCCATGAAACCCTGCAGTGAACATAAACAGGACAACATCTATTACCAAGACATGAACCTAGCCTTTGAACCCTGCAATGAAGATAAGCAGGACAACATCTATGACTAGCAGGCTGAAGACCATGTTCAATGCAAATGTAATTACAAGTCAGTTGTATTCAAATCTGTTTTACTTCAGGCAGAGAGAGGAGAGAAATGCGAAACAAGACTGTTTTGGATTGGAATCCAGGTCCTCAAATACCAACTGGCTCAGCCAGTTGAATGTGATGTATTCTATTTAATTTATAGAATACAACATACACAGCATGTTTGTTATTTTGAGTTGATACAGTATCAGGCTTGTTGTTATCAAGTCTGTGTCATTTTATTCAAATTCGTCAGGAGATGGATCTCCTCAACTTTAGTTCAGGTTTGTAGATTTTGAAACATTGAATTGTCCTTACAATAAGCAAATTAAAATAGTCTAGATTATATCTTTGATCAGGCGCGCGGGAACTAATAAATCTTAGGGTGGGCTGGGCTGAGCCGCGTGTGGCGCAATTTTGCGTTTTTTTATTTTTGCGGGTTTGGGTGATTTTTATTGCGGTTTTGGGGGACTTTTATTACGGTTTCGGTCGGTGATTTCCCCCAACGCAATGGTATAGCAAGGAGCCACAGACAGACAGGCAACACACACACACACACACACACACACACACACACACACACACACACACACACACACACACACACACACACACACACACACACACACACACACTACAATGCCCTGTTCTGTTTCACCAACAGTGTGTTTCAAAAATATAAAACCCCCAGCCATGCAGAATAATAAACTACAGCGCAAAGCCCACATCAGAAAACAAACTGGATCTACATCCACATAATCCACTGGTCTATTTTTGTGTATACAACTGAAACAAACACATATACTAGAAACAAGGCTCAAAATGTATACAGCAATAGGCAGGCTATTACTGACAAAAGAACTAGTCTGCACGGCGGCAGACAGTTTTGCAAATAAGGGAGAGATAAAGAGAGAGAGAGAGAGAGAGAGAGAGAGCACATTATAAAGTTAATCTTCTTACCTTGTTAAAACCTCACTTTATCCTTGATAGCGAATGAACTGTCCATGATGTCATGCAATAATCCCTTGGTAAGTGATGTGTTGCAAATTAATGAAGCAAAACACACAGTCCACCATAAAGTAATCATGTTTCTGTTTACATGCCTGCACCGCGCGTTATGTATTGAAACTGGGAGACTGCTTCCGGGTAGACCTGCCGTTTCCCTAGCAACCTAAGCACAACGGTGGGGGCCAGGGTTGGGCAAGGAGGTAGGGAGGGCTTGGTTGTATCCTCTTGGAACGCGCGGAGGTGCCGAAAGTCGGGGGGACGAAGATTTACTATTCTATAACTCGGTAACGGCGCTGAGTCTGCTCATGCGACTGGAGGGGGCGCTGACCAGCCACCAGGGGGGGCCCCCGTAGCCCACCCCCCCCTTCCCGCGCTACTGTCTTTGATACTACCGGTATAAATAGGTTGCTTTTTGTTATTAGTTTGCATGCATTTTAAGGAACAATTCTATTCTATTCTAAACAATCATAGTGTGAAAATAGAGAGAAATATTCCAAAGGAATTGGTTTTGGTTGTAATTTAGGTTTTGGTTTATTGATGCCATTGCTTTTGCACACTTTAACATGGAGGTCAGTCCTGGCCTGTATATTATACTATGGATTCTTTATGACATTATGCCTGGTTTGTTTTTGATGACTGTCAACAGTAAACAACTCACCATTTTAATATGATAGTTTAACTGTGCTTGAGACCACCATAATTCCTCAATATATTTATGTATTAATTTTGTTTTTAAGATATATCTACAGTACAGTGATTGATGTGTTGAAATGACAGTAGATGCATTATATGTCAAAAGGTTATTTGACTGCGACTGAATCCTGCTTGCTTCAAATCTCCCATTGTTCATTAGGCACTTATGGCATATAATGCTCAAATTGGCTTGCATTGTAATAAAGAGGAAGTAGCAAAATAATACCTGGTTTCCTGCACAGTTTTTTTATAGAAGAGACCTCACCACAATATAATAATCCCCACCTCTTCCTAGTTTAGTCTTCACTTTCATTTGGAGTCTGACAGAGAAGACCCTTTCAACGTATCTCTGCACCATGGGACCCTTAATATGGAGAAAAATCCTGTATTTGTACATGAGTGAGTGCCAGGTTTTATTATTCTATCAATTGATGTATGTATTAATATATAGAAAATAAAGGTATGACTAGGTGTGTTCTTCTCACTTACAGATCCTTATAGTTTGTATTTGAATGAAGTGAGGGCTCCTTCGTAACATTCTAGGTCAATTTATGATAGTATAGTAACTGGTATTGAGTTCATCATTATGTATGAATATTTACTGCATGGTCCAGCACAGTGTTGTCTGCTGTAAGATAGATCCCAGTAATGTACGATGCTTCCTGGGCACTGAGCAGAGATGGACGGGGTGAACATCCTCAGTGTTGACCTGTCACATTATTACATAAATGCCTAATCACAATTATTTGAGAAAATCACAATTATTTTTTGCATAATTGTCATAATCACTTCCATGTAAAAAAAAACATATTGTATACATTCAAACATTTTCAAGAATAATGGAAATAGCAGATCTGCAATCTCTGATTGATTGATTGATTGATTGATTGATTGAAGACTTTATTAGACGTTTGCATAGGAAAAGGTACAGTTTCATGACAAAAGTATCTCTGTCAAGTTATTTGTCATATCTGCCCTGTGCAACTTTTGTTCATGAAGCCTAAACTAAGTCAACAGATTCATAATTCATAATGTTCCAATGTTTCAACGACAGAAACACAAATAAAAACGTTAATAGCTATCCTGTAAGCCAAATGACGTCATGATGATGTTATGATAACGTCCTCCTGTGACCCCAGTGATGTTCAGAACTAGGCCAGCTCACAGCCCATAATGGGGATGAACTTGACGTTGTCATTACCAGGATGTCATATGGACTTGTGGAATATTGTTATTGTTTGTTGCGACCGAAGGTCGCATATACTCTGAAGAATCGTGTCGCTTGAGTGTCCGAAGCCTCGTGACCGTCCTTCCGAAGCCTCTGTGATGTCAGTGTGATGTCAGCGAGTTGTGACATCACTTCCTGTACAGGGCAGCTACACGAAATGTGGATAACACTATATATGGAGATAGTCCAGTCCATCATGTCATATGGGACTACCGTCATAGAAAGTAGCCATTGTTAGGCCGGAGTCAATTGCTGTCTGTCTGACTGCCAAGTCTGCCATTGACTTGCAGCGCATGAACGCCGCACTGGAGCGTGAAAACCAACAGGCCTGATGGAAAATGATACATGGCCGCAGGCTTTGTGACGTCCCACATCTTATGTGCTGGGCATACTACTAACCGACGCCAAGGACCTCCAGAGGCCATACAAAGAGTATCTAACCCGAGGCCCCTTACTAAGTAGCATACATTTACAACATACCTTCTCCAAAAACATCAATATTGAACTCCATATGTATATGGATACATACATGTATTTTTATTAATAAAGGATAAAATAAAATAAAAATGCCATAGATGGGCATTCCCAAAAGCAAAATCCCTTTATGCCCATATATGGGGATTTCTGATGTCATCAATCTCTGGCCCTAACTAGCTCAAAAGCCTGCTTAAAGCCCTTTGCACACAGGACAGTTGCGTTTCTTCCGTTTGCTGTATGAATAAAACGCATTGGATTTGGTGTGCAATGCTGTGCGGAATCGGCACTGCGGATCCCAAAAGGAGTCATAAAAGGAGTGATGAGTTGTTCACCGCATGCGACAAGACGCATGAATCGAACTGGGTTCGATCGAGAAAAAAACGCACGGCGGCAGCCACTCGTCGCACGGCTAATTCGGAGCCGGTGTGCATGAGGTCATAGAGAATCATTGTTTTCTTTTCAAAAAATGATATTGTCCGTTTTATCCGTGCGGTTAAACGCGCCTGTGTGCAAAGGGCTTTACTCTGATTTACACCCTACCTTTCCAGATGATGACCTATTGGGTACACACTTATGTCCAAATATAGAAATCCCAAGGCATCAAACCTAAGCTTGGCTTTACTAATTAACATATGTTTCATGCCCATATATGGAGATCCCTGTCCCAATGTTATCAATATTAAGGACATATCTGGAAATGCCCATATTTGGTAATGTCTGTCCACATATGGGCATGTTTTGACATAACATAGTCAGGGAACTCCATGTATGGGCATAACATTGATTCTGTGAGTGTGCCATGATTCTGTGAGTGTGCTGAGCTCCTAGGGTTGATACCCTCACAAAAACATGAACGAACTCCCCCCAGAATGACAACAACTAGAATCGTCAGAGAAACGCTTTGGTTGGCCAGATTGTCAAGAATTGGCGCGACCTCGCCCTTTAGGGCGAGGTTGCATGTCACCCTGAGGTCGCATTCCACCCTTGGGTGTCTTACTAGTAATGTTAGTTGAAATATGAGCATGTAAGGTTATATTCTGGGTCATATCTGACTAGTTATGATATTTATCTGGCCTTGATTGGACCCTCTTTGATTAATCCAGGACGTCCGTTTTCTTGGGCAGGATTTATGTTGGTTGAAATCTGGTGATATTCTAGGCCAGAGCATGGTTTGACTTGATCTGGCCCCAATTGAGACGTCAATGATTGGTCCAGGTCCTGACCGTGCTTGCTGGCTGGGACCTTGGTATTATTTGAATGACAATTAATGGTCACGTAAAATGTCATAATGGTGACATAATCGTGCCCTGCTACCAGATAGCTCGGTGGACAGAGACATCCACACTGATGATGGATGCTCACATCTGGGATGTCAGCCAGCAGGTTTTTATGGGTCACAGGCTACACCTATACGGAGGGTCCCTTTTGCTCTTTCCATGGGGGTCCACTTCCTGGACACAGTTTACATCAGTGGTGGAAAAAGTAGGCTACTCAAATCTTTTAATGTAAAAGTATCAATATTGTGAAAGCTCACAATGCATTCCATCGCAACGCATTGTGAGCTTGTAGATCGGCAATTTTCAAATGGCCGAAATGTATAGTGTAGTAGTGGTATATGTTTTGTAATAATAATCAAAAGCAAAACCTACATGGTAACTGGTAACTAACATTTTCAAATAAGTAAGTACAATAGTTAGGTCTGTTGATGTATCCCCCTGAAAGCCCCACCTGGGCTGCAATGCTGTAGGTTGGCTTCCAATCAGTCAGTCAGTCAGTCAATCAATAGAAAATAAGTCATTTCATGGGTGAAGTACTCCTTTTAAGACTGCTCAAATTCATCAGTTGGGAGATATTGTATTTATTACCACATTTTGGTCATTAATTAATTGGCATAATAAGCATTATCTACAGCTTTTGATTGGCACCCATCAAAGGCTAAAAAATAATGCTTTAGTAACTCTGATTATGATTATAACTACTGTTTGAGAGGTTGTTTTTTCCTCAAGCATGTCTCAAACATGCTTGCGGAAAGAACAGCCTAAAATGTATAGAGCACCACGTCTCAACTAAGCAGCTACTTCTTACAGTATTTGCTCTATATTTTATTATTGTCTCCACCAGCCGAAGGCATGGGGGAGAGTATGTTTTCCCCTCCGTCCGTCCGTCCGTCCGTCCGTCCGTCCGTGCGTGCGTGCGTCCGTCCGTCTGTGCGTCCGTCCGTCCGTTACCAGCTAATCTCCGGCGCCGTTGGCCCGGTCGCTGCCAAACTGTGCACACACACTCCCTGGATACCAATTCAGAACCTCTGCCCCACATGTTTCACATGGGCCTGTTCTAGCGCCACCAGGAGGCCGTTTTTAGCAAAACTAACTATTGCCAGTACTCCGACAGATTTTGTCCAAACATCACGCAAATCGGTAGACAGTGTCTCTACAGTCATGTGATCGACATGGATCTGCCCGATTTTCTATATTCCATCCTGATTGGCTAAAACTGAAAAGTTAGTGAAAACTTCCAAAGTTAGCAGTATTGGTCAGTTTTGAATAAAATGCCTGAAATCATGAACGCAGTGTGCGATTTTGGTGAAATTGTGCATGCACATTCCCAATAGGCAGAGGAATAAATGCCACTTAAATATTTTCAAATCAGCCTCATGGTGGCGCTATAAGTGGCCAATTTGTGTTTTTACCTATAACTCCACTGATCTGTGTACAACTTTGTATGTGCACTCCCTAGAGGCCAAGGAAAAACCTTTGCCCTGCTTTTTTCATATGTGCCTTTTATAGCGCCACAAGGAGGCCGACGTATGTAAAACACATTTTTTCCTATTATTCCTTGAGATTTTCTCTAAAAATCATGCAAATCAGTACACAGTATCTCTATAGTCATGAGATCAAGACGGATCTGTCCGATATTTCATATTCCATCCTAATGGGCTAACACTGGCTTCCAAAGTTTGCAGGATTGGTCCATTTTGAACAAAATCACTTAAATCATGATCGCAGCTTGTGATTACAGAGACATTCTGCACGCACATTCCCACTATGTCAATGAACAAATGCCACTCTTTTTACATTGACCTGTTATAGCGCCACCAGCAGGTCAACTTTTTCAAAACACATTTTTGGAACAAAACACATCAAGTCATGCATGCAGGCCAGGGCCACATTGCCGTTAAAGGCCAAAGAAGACGTGGCACCCTTTTCACATTTAGCGCCACCAGGACCTAATTGACCTGGTGGAGACCTGTGCTCGGAAGAGCACCGCTTCTAGTATTCACAATGTTATTGTCACTTGTCTCTCACAAGGTTTAGACACAGCTCAGGCACATCCTCATTATATGTCAATATAAAGGGGGTTTTGCTGGCTTCGCCCTGCAAACCACTTCCACAGAGAGTAAAGGTGTGAAATGTTTGAAAAGAGCACAGGTTAAATCTGCAGCATTCATGTTACTTGAATTGTTAGTGAGAATATTTTAACTTTGAAAAGGGTTACAGTACCATACAGGAATGCACATTGCTTTACAATTATTGTGAAGTCATTTCCCAGCTGAATCTATGTATGTACCAGTAAGACTCCCTAATCGGGAGATAAGCGACCGACAGGTCGCAGCGTGATTTTAGGCCAAAATGTGTAGAAGTGTGGAAAAATGTGTATGTAAAAATCGGCCTGATAGTGGCGCTATATGGGACAGATGCATGTTGATGAGATGAGTGTAGCCATACTGTGTACCGATTTGCGTGATTTTAGGGCAAAATCTGTAGGAGCAGTGTCCAAAAATGTGTTTGAAAAAATCTGCCTGATGGTGGCGCTATATGGGACAGATCCATTTTGATGACATGAGTGTAGACATGCTGTGTAGCGATTTGCATGATTTTAGGGCAAAATCTGTAGGAGTAGTGTCCAAAAATGTGTTTTAAAAAATCGGCCTGAAGGTGGCGCTAAATGGGACAGATCCATGTTGATGACATCAGTGTAGAGCAAGTGTGTACCGATTTGCGTGATTTTAGGGCAAAATTTGTAGGAGCAGTGTCCAAAAATGTGTTTTAAAAAATCGGCCTGAAGGTGGTGCTAAATGGGACATATCCATGTTGATGAGATGAGTGTAGACATACTGTGTACCGATTTGCATGATTTTAGTGCAAAAATTGTAGGAGCAGTGTCCAAAAATGTGTTTTTCAAGAATCGGCCTCATGGTGGCGCTAGAAGAGGGCCATGTGAGAATTGGGTGGAGATTGTGGTTTGGCAGGCAAGGAGTATGTGTGCAAAATTTGGCATGGATCGGGGCAACGGTTGCGGAGATATGAGCAGGGCAAAAGTGTGACGTGTGACGTGTGACGGACAGACAGACAGACAGACAGACGGACAGACAGCCGGTGGAGGTTTTGGTAGTAAGTGCGACCTGACGGTCGCAATCAACATATTTCGAAGTGTAATGTCACTCACTGGCAAGATGAATTAATATATATAATCTTTATTTCAGACAGAAGTCCATATCACAAGTTACATAATAAAACATACAAGAAAGATAAAAAGGAAATTAAAAATAAGAAAAAGTACACAATAAAAGAGCTAAAGTGCAATCCTACCTAATCAGCAGCAAACTGCTGAACCAGTGCTTGCGTAGCCTGGAGGTGACCCGGTAACAGCTCTTTGTAGGGTTTGTTAGCCCTACTACCAGTAAGACTCCCTAATCGGGAGATAAGCGACCGTAGGTCTCGCTAGAAGAGGGCCATGTGAGAAATGAGGGGTGGGGTCTCCGCGTTGCCTTGGCGGACGAATAGGTACCGGCCCCGGCTCTCCCGGACGCTCCTAGGCCGAGTTAGGGCATTTTATGTGAGCTGCAGTGGAGGGGGTCCTCCACTGGGGGCGCCACCACTTTTGCATCCGTTCTGGAGTAGCAGGAGTGGGTGGTCCCCGGGAATTCCCCGTGAGCAGCCCCGTGGGGGTGGTCATTTGGTAATTTTTGCACATTTGGTATTTTTTTTACAACTGGGGGTCCCCCAGGGTCCCTGGAACTCCGGGGGTCCTTGGAGGTTGTAGTTTGGCAGGTAAGGAGTGTGTGTGCAAAATCTGGCATGGATCGGGGCAACGGTTGCGGAGATATGAGCAGGGCAAAAGTGTGACGTCTGACGTGTGACGGACGGACTGACTGACTGACGCACGGACACCTGGTGGAGCTTTCTGTAGTAAGTGCGACCTACGGTCGCAATAATGCCGTTATTTGACACCTCCAACCGCTGCATAAAATTGTACATGATTTGCCTTAACAGTGCTTCAAAGGTGGGCACACCAACAGAAGTGAACAACTGACTGGCACTATGCCACCTGGGAACATGGAGAAGTAACCTCATGGCATCGTTGTATGCTACTCTAAGCCTTTGCATGCTCTTCACTCTGTAATAGGACCATAGATGAGCCGTATACAGTGGGGTGACATATGATCTGAACAGTGCACATTTGACATTTACAGAACACATAGAGAACTTTCTTAAAAGCATATTAGCTTGAGCATATATTTTGCGACACTGACGTTGGATGTCATTGTCATCCCGGAGATCCTCTGATATGATATGTCCAAGATATTTGCATCAGTGAGATAGAACGCTGGAAAAATGGATTTCCTGTCCTCTCTACATCTGACAACCATGATGCAGCTTTTTTTAGCATTGTATATAATGTCATGTTCTGTACCATATTTTGTGCATATCCTTAGTAGCTGTTGTAATCCAGCAGTATATGGGCTAAGAATGACTAGGTCATCTGCATACATCAAATGATTAATGACATTATCACCAACAATACAACCTGTTTTGCATGCATTAAGTTGTCTTGATAGGTCATCCATATATACATTAAATAAAAAAGGAGATAAAATTCCTCCTTGACGGACCCCATTACCCACATGAAATGGGGTGGAGACAGCATTATCCCATTTTACCTGAAAGGTTTGCTGGACATACCAATATGTGAGAATTCTTATTATGTATTTAGGGACATTTCTCTCGAGCAATTTCATGAACAATTTTTCGTGATTGATTCTGTCGAATGCTTTAGATAAGTCAATAAAACAAAGAAATACAGAGGACTTTTGACTTTCATATTTTGCAATCAGCTCCTTTAGAGCGAAGATGCATAAATCTGTACTGTGTTTTCGCTTAAAGCCAAACTGATTATCAGTAGTTAAAACATATATTTCAATCCTGTTTAAAATGACTCTTTCCAGTACTTTTGACAGTATACTGGCAAGGGCAATAGGCCTATAATTGTCTCTGCTGTTTAATTTCCCAGCCTTGTCTTTAAGGACAGGGCCCAATAACACAGACAGAATTGAATTAGGACACCATGTACCATAAAACCAGTGAAACACATTGCTAACATTGGTTTAAGCCTATAGCTGGCATACTTAAGATGCTCTGCAGTAATGTGATCTAAACCACATGCTTTGTTATTAACAAGCAGTTCAATTGCATCAGAAACCTCACTTGACCTTATTACCACATTACTAACCCAATCAATATTATCAACAACAATCGCATTACTTTTAACACAGTTGAATAATTTGGTATAGTGTTCACACCAAATTTGGGCAATGTTGTCTGAGCCTGTGACACCTTCAATATCAGATGGCAATGCTGTTTTGTTACTGTTCATAACTCTGACTGCTTTCCAGAAGTCAACATGGTTGTTAGCTTGAAGCTTACTGGCTAGCGCATCCGCTCTAAAGGTGTTCTCATTGTTCTTAATATGCCGAACAGCATATTTGAATCTAGCATTTGTTTGTTTCTTATGCTCAAACACATCCCCCTGTCTTGGCCTACCTGCAGCCGACCAGCATTTAAATGCTTCTCTAGCTGCAGCATGATGTACTGCCACACACTCATTCCACCCCGGTCTGATGTTAAACACCTTTTTATGTTTACAGAATGGCTTACTAGAGGCATTTAGAGCTTTAGTGATGTTATCATACAGATTGCATAGATCAGCAGCATGCTGTGGGTCCTTACAATTCATATTTAAACACATCAAAGCATCTCTTGGCAATGTAATATTGCTTAATAAGCTAATTAATTAATTATTATATTAATAATAATAATTAATGTTGACACCAATAGAAAAACATGAAAGTAACTCATGGGTCATGGTCTTTTTTTCCACCTACAGTGTCTGTTATCCTGTACATACCTTCACATGCAGGTAAGGTTATCAGATTTCTTTTAAATGTATATTTAAAAAAAAGTAATTATGACCATATTCATTCAATAATCTTTGACTTGATAGAAGCTGCCAAGATTAGATTAGTTGGATCTTCCTTGTGCTCTGGAAGAGTGGAGATCCTTCATAACAACCACTGGGGAACGTTTTCTTTTCATGTTCAGGTTTAGTGAGGCTGGTGGATGGTAGTGGACGGTGCTCTGGCAGGGTGGAAGTCTATCACAACAACAGCTGGGGAACAGTCTGTGATGACAGCTGGGACCTGAAAGATGCTGAGGTGGTTTGCAGAGAGCTGAGCTGTGGGACGGCACAGAGTGCTCCTAGAGATGCCCGTTTTGGCCGAGGGACTGGTCCAATCTGGATGGATGATGTGCGTTGTTCAGGAAGTGAAATGTCTCTAACTCAGTGCCCACAGAGTGGATTTGGTGTACATAAATGTGGTCATCATGAGGATGCTGGTATCATCTGTTCAGGTAAGAGCAGTGTGGATGTCATGGAACTCATCACGGATAAATGTTTGTTTAAAAATCACAAAGTTGTAACACTATTTATTTTGTGTTCAGTGGTGAAACTTGTGAATAGTGGACGGTGCTCTGGAAGAGTGGAGGTCTATCACAACAATACCTGGGGAACAGTCTGTGATGACGACTGGGACCTGAAAGATGTTGAGGTGGTTTGCAGAGAGCTGAGCTGTGGGGCGGCACAGAGTGCTCCTAGAGGTGCCCGTTTTGGCCGAGGGACTGGTCCAATCTGGATGGATGATGTACGTTGCTCAGGAAGTGAAATCTCTCTAACTCAGTGCCCACACAGTGGATTTGGTGAACATGATTGTAAACAAGCGAAAGATGCTGGTGTCGTCTGCTCAGGTAAGAGCAGTGTGGATATCAGGGAACTGGTCGCAGAAAAATGACTGTATAAACATCACAAAGTTGTAAAACTATTTATTTCATGTTCAGGTCCAGTGAGGCTAGTGGATGGTGGTGGACGGTGCTCAGGGAGGGTGGAGGTCTATCATAACAACAGCTGGGGAACAGTCTGTGATGACATCTGGGACCTGAAAGATGCTGAGGTGGTTTGCAGAGAGCTGAGCTGTGGGACGGCACAGAGTGCTCCTAGAGGTGCCTATTTTGGCCAAGGAACTGGTCCAATCTGGATGGATGATGTGCGTTGTTCAGGAAATGAAAATTCTCTAACTGAGTGCCAACACAACACAATTGTACATTATTGTTCTCACCTTGAGGATGCTGGTGTTGTCTGCTCAGGTAAGAGCAGTGTGGATGTCATGGAACTCATCACAGATGAAGGTGTGTATAAACATCACAACATTGTAATACTATTTATTGTCCAGGTTCAGTGGTGAGGCTGGTGGGTGGTGGTGGACGGTGCTCTGGCAGGGTGGAGTTCTATCACAACAACCGCTGGGGAACAGTCTGTGATGACGACTGGGACCTGAAAGATGCTGAGGTGGTTTGCAGAGAGCTGAGCTGTGGGACGGCACAGAGTGCTCCTGGAGGTGCCCATTTTGGCAGAGGGACTGGTCCAATCTGGATGGATGATGTGGGTTGTTTAGGAAGCGAAATGTCTCTAACTCAGTGCCCACACAGAGGATTTGGTAAACATGACTGTAAACACGGCAAGGATGCTGGTGTCCTCTGCTCAGGTAAGAGTGGATGTTGTGTCACTCATCTCAAATAAATGATTGTGGGCTATAAACAATCACAACGGTGCAACACTATTTCTTTGCTTCTTTTTGTCCAAATCCAGTGGTGAGGCTGGTGGGTGGTAGTGGACGGTGCTCTGGCAGGGTGGAGATCTCTCACAACAACCGCTGGGGAACAGTCTGTGATGACAACTGGGACCTGAAAGATGCTGAGGTGGTTTGCAGAGAGCTGAGCTGTGGGACGGCACAGAGTGCTCCTGGAGCTGCATATTTTGGCAGAGGGAATGGTCTAATCTGGCTGGAAAACGTGGGTTGTTCAGGAAGTGAAAGGTCTCTAACTGACTGCCCCCACAGAGGATTTGGTGTACACAATTGTGGACACAATGAGGATGCTGGTGTCGTCTGTTCAGGTAAAAGTGGATTTCATGTCACAAATCTAAGATAAATAAATGTACAGTATATCAAATCACAAAGGTGCAACACTATTTCTTTCTTTCAGTTTTATCTCACACAGGCTGAGATAAGATTTTCTCTGTGTGTGTGTGTGTGTATGTGTGTGTGTGTGTGTGTGTGTGTGTGTGTGTGTGTGTGTGTGTGTGTGTGTGTGTGTGTGTGTGTGTGTGTGTGTGTGTGTGTGTGTGTGTGTGTCGGTCTGGGATTCCTTGCCAACTGCTGGAGTGTTCAGTGCCAGTAGGCCATGCTCAAACTGAAAATTTCAAGTCTTCAAAATACTAATAATTATTTCTCTATTGATATACCCCCCCCCCCTTTGTCCCTCCAGAACTTCCATTCCTTACTTTCTCCCCCCTTCCTCGCCATACAGAACTTCCATTCCTTCCTTCCTCCCCCCTTCCTCGCCATACAGAACTTCCATTCCTTCCTTCCTCCCTCCCTCCCCTCCCTCCAGGACCTCAAACATCTTGTTCTCGTCTGCTAGTGGTTGGTTCTGTAGCAGCCCTGCTCCTCCTGTTAATGCTGCTGGTAATTGGTTGCTGGCTGGTGTTGAGGAGGAAATTCAGAAAGCCTGCAGCCGAGACTAACCAGCTAGCCTGTGAGTAATACTAATTCTATGCACAAGAATGCTACGCACACCAATAAAGTCCTTATAGTGGTGCCGCCGGCCGTGCCGGAAGAATAATCTAAATGGTAGTCTCCAAGAGGCTAGGTGGCCGGCGTTGGCCGCACAACGTGACAATACTTTATTTACTACTTTTTCCAATAACAGTTAGGAACACACGCACGCATGCATGCACGCACGCACGCGCACGCACGCACGCACGCACGCACACACACACGCACGCACGCACGGCGCACGCACGCACACACACACACACACACACACCTGTTTCTTACAGCGTATTAGGGTGTAATATAGAGGGTGGATCTACGTGTAAGTACAAGACTATAGGAGTTGAATGAGATCAAGTTGATTTGATTTAACTTAAGATACCAACACTGATATAATGTATCTATTTCTTCTAAGGTGTGATGAATGCCCACATTACAGAGGGGAGAGATGGTGATGAAGAAGACAGCATCAATGCAGAGGTCTCCACCTGTCACCAAGGCACCGAAGATGACAGTGATGACTATGAGAACCCGTCAGTACACTGAGGGTTTGAAATGAACCTTCTTTTTTTCATTTTAAAGAAGGCTTAATGTCTAAAACCCTTGCACTCTGCACTTTATCTGACTGATATTCTTGACCTGTATTTATTGCTTATTGTGTATTTTAGGTATTTTATTGTTTTTATGATCATGTTATATTCTATTGGAGCTATTGAATCTGAATCTCCTGTGCTGGTCATTAACGGGTGTCTTCTCATGTTAACAGAGACCCTGTGGCAGAGGTCTCCACCTGTCACCAAGACACCGATGATGACAGTGATGACAATGAGAAACCGTCAGTACACTGAGGGTTTGAAATGAACCTTCTTTTTCTCCAAATTTAAAGTTGATTGAAGTTCAAAATTGATCCCAAAATAATGAAGGACATCAAGCTGAACTAATGCCATCTCATGTCGATCTCACATCATCTCAGAGACCCCGTGGCAGCCAGCAACATGCATCAACACGTCTGCAACCCTGATGAGGAGAATGATGACGTCTATGCTAATTTTGACCCAGAGAAGAGCACCAAAGATCATCCCAACCCTGGAAGCAGAGCAGTGGAGGGCCAGAGTGATGTCACTGATGTCGACTGCGTGGCTACGCGCCTCAGCCCTGGAAGGAGAGCAGTGGAGAGTCCACTGAGTGTTGTCGTTGATGATGAAGACGACTACATAGCCTTTGAACCCTGCGATGAAGATAAGCAGGACAACATCTATGCTAACTGATGACTTGCAGGCTAAGATCATGTTCAACGTAAATGTAATTACGATTCAGTTATAGTCAATTTAAATCTGTTTTACTTCCTGCAGAGAAAGGAGAGACAAGCAAAACAAGACTGTTTTGGAATCCAGGTCCTTAAATACCAACTGGCTCAGCCAGTTGAATGTAATGTATTCTATTTAATGTATTGAATAGAATACAACAATCACAGCATGTTTTTATTTTGATGATGATGAAGGACAATTCAGAGGCCTTCACCTGTCACCAAGGCAACGATGATGATAACAGTGATGATGATGCTATCTATGCTACCCCAGACATGTTCCCAGACTAGGGGTGTAACGATACATTTTAATAGCGATTCGATACATATCACGATACATGGTTGACGATACGATACATGGACGATATTGGTTCATTCATGCCGATACGATACGATTCGATTCAATGATTTAAAATCAATATAGTAACTATTTAGCAAAGACAAAATCTGTGTGAAAGGTGTGGATAGTGCTGTTTATTAAGGGAAACATGTATTATGGATATAAATAAGTAAACACAGTGATTATCTGGACATTGTATATTGACAAACCTGCACCTTGACATGAACCCAGAGATTACACACACATTTATCGATAGACCAGAGTAGCTATATGGAAAGGAAAGGAAAAGTAATTATAAACCCCTCCTTTTATTTTTTTCTTCTTAACAATGCTAAATACAATGCACAAGTAGGTAGTATCGATACAGTCGATTCTTTGCACTGCCGATTCGATACGATACAAAATAAAACGATACGATTCGATTTTAGCTGTTTTCATTTCGATATACTTCGATTTTTTAAGTTAAAAACGATAGCCTAACCCTAACCCTTACTATATTGTTACACCCCTATCCCAGACCCCATCCCTAAAAACATTTAGCTGCCAGAGGCGGAGGTACAGTAGTTATCACTTCTCCCAGAGACAGGCGAGAAGTGATCACCCCACCCCCTTACCTTACCCCCCCCCCCCCCACACACACACTTTTTCCCCTACTCTGTACATATAGTGTTTTATACGGTAGTTGCGATGATATTTGAATGTGTTTTATTGCTATTTTATATGTCTATGAATTGAATACCAAGGACCTCCCACGAAAATAAGATTGCAAGGTCTTTTTGGGTGCTCCTTTTAGGCAGGGTGTTTGACTGTACTTGTGCTGTACTACTATTTCTTGTTTTGACTGCACTTGTACTGTTCTTCATTTTTGTCTAGTAAGATGCCTCAGGGCAACATGCAACCTCGTCCTAAAGGGCCCTAAAGGCCAATTCTGGGCCATCTGGCCAGTGATGTATATCGGACCAGTTACCCATATATAGAGACCCCTGGTACCCATATATGGAGATCGATGCACTGTATATAGAGATATGCTGTGAGAGTCCAAACATGCTTACTCGGTTATGTGAAAGTCCTACTGTATGATGTCTATGACATCTGACATCATACCCTTTTATGCCCATACATGGAGATACGTGTCTGTAGAACAAGCCACACAGATATGGGCTGTCTTGGCCATCTGTCGTGGCCATATATGGATGTTAGATATGGGTTTAGGGAACTCCATATATGGGCATGAAAGGGATTCTGTTAGTGTGACATCACAGTGAAGCCAGCTAGAGCGTGATGTCAGAGCGGCAAACCCATTATATTAAGAGTGGAAGTGAATTATTTTAAAGCTGACCTAAATAGGCTATTTAATGGTGTAAATAGGCTGCTTCTTTGTCATAATCAAATTGAGTTAGAACTCACAACTGGTTTTGGTTGTAAATAATATGCTTTTTGTTTTGCTGTTGCCTTTAACATGGAGATCAATCTTGGTAATATGCTGTATATATATATATATATATATATATATATATATATATATATATATATATATATATATCGTTTATTTTTCTGTACATCCATGTGACCCAGTGCAGCCCTTTGATCCTCATGTAAACCTTGGTCATGTTTCATCTTATAACAGATTATGAAAATACAGAATGTGTGCTGCATTTCACTGCCCTCTAAAAATACATATTCTAATATTCCCTTTTGTTCTTTTTATTTCTGCAAGTTATTGTATGGATGTTAAAATACTTTGTGTTCATTTGAATAAAGATATTGCAGAGAACATTTATATATCTTTACTTTATTGGTCGTTCGTCCGTCCGTCCGTCCGTCCGTCCGTCCGTCCGTCCGTCCGCCCTTCTGTCCATCTTATCCACTTATCCAGAGTCAGGTTGTGGAGCCAGCAGTTCCAGCAGAGATGGTCACATCAGAAAGCTTTGACTGGGGAATGCCATGGTGTTCCCAGGCCAGCATGGAGAAATAATTCCCTACCTGGTCCTCTATCTGTCCATGGCCTCTCCCCAGTCCTCGATCTGTCCCATAGCCTCTCCTCAGTCTGGTGTGCCTGGAAACATTGTTGATTTTGACAGCAAATTTTGATTTAATTTTAGTCATAGTCTTTTGAATAAAATTCCATTTAGTTTTAGTCATATTTTAGCCATCTGAAATCTTTTAGTTTTAGTGTAGTTTTAGTCGACTAAATATCTTAACATTTTTGTCAACTAAATCTACGGATGATTTAGTCGACTAAAATGGGTTTTGGCAGGCCTTGATGGCGTTGTAATGGCTGATTTTACACTTGGTTGCATGCTGAAAATAGCCGATCTACAAGCCTAGATCTGCTATTTTCAGCAACACCCAAGCGCAACCAAACATAAAATGACTCGTCTTTTAGTTCTACTAGATCTCTTCTCCACTTATCCCTCCCCAACATTTTAGTTTAGTTTCTATTTGTCGACTAAATTGTCAATATTTTCAGCCTTTCATTAGTGAAAAAAGGTAGTCGACAAACATTTTTCGTCCTAGTTTTAGTCGACAAAATCAACACTGCCTGCATGGAAAACCCTGGGGATGAAACCAGGAAGAGGCATCATGATGATGCCTGATTTAATACTTTAGTTTAACGCTGGGGTCTCTCACCATAAAATAGCGGATCTACAAGCTCACAACGAGTCACGGTGCAACTTGCTGTGAACTTATAGATCTGCTATTTTCAGTATGTTACACAATGCATGCAACTAAGTGTAAATTGAGCTTTATTTAGATGACTGAACCAACTCAACATAGCTACCGGACACCTTTTGTCTCACGGATGACTGAGCTTCTCACTCTGTAATCTCGCATAACACTACACTGAATCAGTGTGACATTTCTTGAGCACTTGAGAGCAGTCTCCACAATTCTCAATCATCGATTATCAGTTAATTGACAATTGTTACTATTGTTTAATTTTGTTTAATTTAGCTGCATCCCTGCAGAGAATGTAAATGGCAGAGAACTGGCTGCATGTCAATATAAGAGGAAGTATCATCATTCATGATGACAGTTTCTTAGATGAGCTTTATAAAGAACTCAACACATCTTCCTAGTTCAGTCTTCAACTCTACTGGAGAGTGACAGAGAAGACTCCACCATGGGACTTGTAATATGGCGAAAAATCCTGTATTTGAACATGAGTGAGTGCCTGGTTTTATTATTCTATCAATCAATGTTTTAAGATATTGAAACATGACCCACTTAGAGATCCTTAAATTTGAATTTGAATTTAGAGACGTGAGACAGTTTATAAGTAACATTCTTGCTCAATTTATAATTGTATAGTAACTGGTATTAACTTGAAGGTATGTGTATGAAAATGAAATGACGGTCATAACCCAGCTTTTCTACACAGATGACATTGTGAATTGTTAAAATGATGGTTTAAGTTTTCTGCTAACCCAGGAGTCAAATTCACAGAGTGTACATGGGTGGGTGGGAGGGGATATTAGAGACATTTGGGGCGCCATATCTTCCTTAAACTAATCGGAGTGTGTGTGTGTGTGTGTGTGTGTGTGTGTGTGTGTGTGTGTGTGTGTGTGTGTGTGTGTGTGTGTGTGTGTGTGTGTGTGTGTGTGTGTGTGTGTGTGTGTGTGTGTGTGTGTGTGTACAATGTGCACACACAATGAGTTCATGATTTGTGGCATATTGTGCTAAATGGGCCCCTCCTGCCAACTTTGAAAGTAACTCAAAAGGTTCTGTTTTTTCACCTACAGTGTCTTTTCTCCTGTGCATATCTTCACATGGAGGTAAGCAAAAGTTTGTTAAATTAAAATGTAAATGAGGAATTCGTATTTATTCAAAACAATTATAACAAGTATTTATTTAAATCATAAGAAATAAATTGTATTTGTTATGATTACAATTATGATCATGATTATTATTTTACAGTAGCTGTCCAGATCAGATTAGTTGGATCTTCTCGGTGCTCTGGCAGGGTGGACATCTATCACAACTACAAATGGGGAACAGTCTGTGATGACAACTGGGACCTGAAAGATGCTGAGGTGGTTTGTAGAGAGCTGAGCTGTGGGACGGCACAGAGTGCTCCTGGAGGTGCCACTTTTGGCCAAGGGACTGGTCCAATCTGGATGGATGATGTGCGTTGTTCAGGAAGTGAAAGGTCTCTAACTCAGTGCCCACACAGAGGATTTGGTGTACACAACTGTGGTCATGGTGAGGATGCTGGTGTCATCTGTGCAGGTAAGAATGGATGTCATATCTCTCATCATTTCAAGTAGAGTGATAGTGATGTCTGTATCCCATACATGGCCTATAGCAGAGCGTGCCAGGACGTGCGCTCACCACTGGCATGCTGGTCCCTCTTTGGCGGTTAATGGTGACGTTGCCTGAACGCCCGCTGGCCTACTGTTCCGGGCGCATACCACTTAGGCAAGGCCACATGCCTGCCGTTGTCGCCGGTTCGATTCCCGATCTGGACAACCTTTGCCGCATGTCACTCCCCGTCTCTCCCCCCATTTCCTGTCAGTACTGTCACTACTTGTGCCTTGTGCACAAGTAGGCCAAGTATGGCCTACTTGTACACCAGCAGAGTGCGCCATGAGGTGCTCTGGGAGAGTGGAGGTCTATCATAACAACCACTGGGGAACAGTCTGTGATGACAACTGGGACCTGAATGATGCTAAGGTGGTTTGCAGAGCGCTGAGCTGTGGGACGGCACAGAGTGCTCCTAGAGATTCCCATTTTGGTCAAGGGACTGGTCCAATCTGGATGGATGATGTGGGTTGTTCAGGAAATGAAAGGTCTCTAACTCAGTGCCCACACAGAGTATTTGGTGGACATGACTGTGATCATGGTGAGGATGCTGGTGTCATCTGTTCAGGTAAGAATGGACCAACAACTGTTCTGAAAATAGAAAAAAAGGATATAGTTTGAAAAGATGTAATGACATCGTAAATGTGAATCACTTTCTTTTTGACTGACAGAAGCTGCTAAAATCAGATTATTTGGATCTTCTCCGTGCTCTGGGAGAGTGGAGATCCATCACAACAACAGCTGGGGAACAGTCTGTGATGACGACTGGGACCTGAATGATGCTGAGGTGGTTTGCAGAGAGCTGAGCTGTGGGATGGCACAGAGTGCTCCTAGAGTTGCATATTTTGGCCAAGGGAATGGTCCAATCTGGCTGGAAAATGTGGGATGTTCAGGAAGTGAAAGGTCCCTAACTAACTGCCCCCACAGAGGATTTGGTGTACACAATTGTGGACACGATGAGGATGCTGGTGTCGTCTGTTCAGGTAAAAGTGGATGTCATGACACAAATCTAACACTATTATTTTGGCCGGTCGTCGTTCGTTCGGAGATGCCTGCCAACTGCTGGAGTGTTCAGTGCCAAACTAACTGACATTTTCAAGTCTTCAAACTAAGAGTAAATATTTCACTCCTTTCTCCCCCTTCCTCTCCCTCCAGGACCTCAAACATCTCGTTCTCGTCTGCTAGTGGTTGCTACTGTAGCTGCTCTGCTCCACCTGTTAATGCTGCTGGTAATTGGTTGTCTGGTGTTGAGGAGGAAGTTCAGAAAGCCTGCAGCAGAGACTAAGACTAACCACACAGCCTGTGAGTAATACTAATTCTATGCACACTGAAGTCCTTATAGTGGTGCCACCGTGCCTCAAGAATAATCTAAATGGTAGTCTTCAAGAGTCAAGGCGAGGTGGCCACACAAAGTGCCAATACTTTATTTTTGGATGCAGAGTAAAAAGAAACCAACTTTAAAGAAAGCTTATAGCACTTTTATTCTTTCCAATAACAGTTAAGGATTTCTTGTAAAATATATAATATTTTTACACACACACGCGCGGCCGCGCACGTAAGCACACACAAACACACTCACGCATGGACACACGGACAGACGGACACACGCACGCACGCACGCACGCACGCACGCACGCACGCACGCACGCACGCACGCACGCACACACGCACACACACACACACACACACACACACACACACACACTAATGTGCAATCTCCTTCTTTAATGTGTCTTACAGCGTATTAGGGTGTAATATAGGCAGTGGATCTATGTGCACTAAGTACCAGATTATAGGAATTGAATGAGATCAAGTTGATTTGATTTAAAGGCCAAACCGCACCAATGCAACTAGTCTCCACTCCTTGCAACAAAACAGTTTTAAGGCCATGTCACACCAATGCAACTCCTTACAACTGCCATTGGGGATAATGGTTGCGAGTATAGTTGCACGTATAGTTGCATGTTGCAAGGAGTTGCATTGGTGTGGACTGGCCTTTTCATATGATGCCAACACTGACATACCTTATAATGTATGTATTTCTAAGGTGTGATGAACGCCCACAATACAGAGGGGAGAGATGGTGATGAAGAAGACTGCGTCAATGCAGAGGTCTCCACCTGTCACCAAGGCACAGATGATGACAGTGATGACTATGAGAACCCGTCAGTACACTGGGGGTTTGAAATGAACCTTCTTTTTTTTTCAAGTTCAAAGTTGATCCCAAAATAATAAAGGCTAAATGTGTTCCCATCTGTGCTGATCATTAACTTATGGACATCACGCTGAACTAATGTCTTCTCATGTCGATCTCAGAGACCCCGTGGCAGCCAGCAACATTCACAAACACGTCTGCAAACCTGAGGAGAATGATGAGAATGATGCCATGTATGCTAATACTGTCCCAGAGAAGAGCACCGAAGATCATCCCAACCCTGGAAGGAGAGCAGTGGAGGGCCAGAGTGATGAAGATGACGAAGGACACTACATGCCCCTGAAACCCTGCAGTGAACATGAGCAGGACAACATCAATGTTAACCAAGACATGAACCCTGAGAGCAGCACCAAAGAACACCTCAACCCTGGAAGGAGAGCAGTGGAAAGTCCACTAAGTGTTGTTGTTGCTGAAGAAGACGACTACATAGACTTTGAACCCTGCGATGAAGATAAGCAGGACAATCTAGGCTAACTGATGTCTAGCAGGCTAAGACCATGTACAACGCAAATGTAACTGCACCCCCCCCCCCCCCCCCCACCCTGACAAGCAGTTGAGGCATTACATTTAGTTTGACTCGGATAAATTAAATATTGTGAAAATATTTTCAAAGGTTTTGCCTCTTTCATTATATTATTTGACAATTTGGATAATGTTTGTGTGTGTGTATACCGGTACGTCAGAGTAAGAGAATGTGTGTGAGAGAGAGTAATTATTGAATTAAATAATAAAGAAACAAACCGTGATTGTGTTCCATCTCGCACATGGTAATGCGTAATTTCCCATCTCTCATGTTTTTGTGACAAGAAGACGGGACTCACAAATCAGTCTAGTTGTATAGGGTGGAAACCACAACTTGAGCGAACGTTGTAGAGTGAACATCACAGTGACCCGACAGCTTGCATGGACGGAAGTCCTGCAGTGTGTATGCCTGGCCTGCACCTAACTCTCCAAAGTTCAGAGCATTGAAAGTATTATTCTAAAGTTCAAAACACACCACTAGCATATACCAGGGCCCCAGGCTCTAGCCTGGGTGAATGAACTACCTTTATCAAGTTATAGGACTGTCGATGTATCCCCTTGAAGACCCCCTCTAATGCTGTAGGTTGGCTTCCAATCAACTCTATTAAATGTTTTAGTTTATAAATATTTTAGAAATTGCTGAGTCATTTCATGTACAGCACAGGACAAGTGCGAAAGTGTGAAAACACACCCTGTTGCTTGACCATTGTACTACACTACCAACATAGTATGCATAGAGGCACACAATCACACATCCCACACACAGACACTTTATATTATGATTGAACACATAAACATAAAATGTGTGTATTGTTTTAATACTAATTTCTTATGTATTAATAAGTATTAATCGGTTAATAGATTCAGCCTGCTTCATACTGTGATTATTTCACAAAGAATAACATCACTGGAAGAGTATACCTATCTGTGTGTTACCTTGTCTGGGCCTCTGGGGGGCAGATTTGCAGGTTCTTGCCTTTCGATTGAAGGGAATTGCTAATCAACTCAACTAGATTTTTGTCTGAATTTGCTTGTCTGAAAAAACATTATATTTTCATTAGCCTCACTATTTCACTTTTCTTTTGTCAATAAAATGTAATTTTGGTATATGGTAGAGTATGTTAATACAATATAACTTATACAATTGGCACATGGCTGGATAAAAGTCTCCCTGCTCTATTATTTATAGATTGTGTGTCTCACACACAGGATCTGACAATTTATCCCCTGAGCAAGCAGGCAGAATCTATTAGCTCAATGGTAAAAATGTAAGCACTTAAGCTGGAAGCTGGAAAATTAAATCTGGAATAGAGGCGGAAAGTTACATAGTCCTGCTTTAAGTTGGCAACCCTCATCCTAAAAAAAAACATTTTTTGCTTGAAATACACCAGTTAAGTTAGTTAATTATTCTATGCCATTTTCCAAATTATTATTTGGCATAATGAGCATGATTTTTATTAACCTTGGTCAGGTTTTGAAGGCAGCTATCTGTGCCTAATATATTATACATATCCAAAATGAGCAGCAAAGAGCCTTAATAACGAGATAACTCTGGTTATGTTAACTACTGATGCTGTTCTTTCTTCAGGCATGTTTTAGAAAGCGCCACATCTCAACTTAGCACTACTTCTTGTTTGCTGTATGTTCTATTCACATCAATGCTAAACACTCTCATTGTCACAGCATGAACTTCCTCATTGGTTGAATGTCAAGATATAGGGAGATTTTGCTGGCTTCGCCCTGCAAACCACAACCACAAAGAGTAAAGGCATGAAAAAGAAAAGGTTGAAAAGAGCACAGGTTATATCTGTAGCATTCGTGTTACTGAATTGTTAAAAGATTTTCACTTTTAAAAAGGTTACAATTTCATGACAGGGTTTTAGTAAGATGGACACAAACCCTTTGCCCACTGGCGATATGATGGAGTGTTCAGTGCCAAACTTTCCATGCACGCAGCCAGTAGGCCAAGGTCTAACTGGCATTTTCAAGTTTCAACTCTATATTCCTCCCTCCCTCTGCCTTCCAGGACGTCCAACATCTCGTCTGCTAGTGGTTGGTACTGTAGCAGCTCTGCTCCTCCTCTTACTGCTGCTGTTAATTGATCGCTGGCTGCTGTTGAGGACTCTGAGGAGGAAAACGTTCAGAAAGCCTGCAGCCAAGACTAACCACTGTGAGTGATGCTAATTCTAAACATACTGTAGCCCCTTCATCTTGATGCATTGGTACGCCGACCGGTCAAGTCTCCGGTCAAATATAAAACTAGCAGCAGTCTGGGGTCTCCATGACAGGAGGCGCAAACAGCTGATGAAGATGTTGGCAAACTGGGTTGTTGTTGGATGATAAAATTATTGTCAGTGTAAGAACTGTGAATCTTTATAGTCCTGTATAGCCATTTTGAGAAATGCTGTAAACATGCAGAAGGTAATAATGTGAATAGGTGTGATTCATTTAGGTTAGTGTGCCAGCATGAGTAAATTATTTAGTTACTTAGTTGTAAAGGATTTTCATGCTGTTTGGCACATAAAAATACATCTGCTGTGAGTCTGCTGTGAAATGGACCTGACTATTTCAGTCAGGGTCGCTTTCGTGAAATGAAAACATGATTTGTACTAAGGTGCAATCTGTTTCTTTTATATTTCTTGTGTGAGAGTGGGAGGGTGTAATATAGAGGGTGGATCTACAGTACGATACTAAGTACAAGATTGGAATTGAATGAGATCAAGTGGATTTGATTTGATTTGACATATGACACCAACACTGATATACATTATGAGTGTATGTATTTCTTCTAAGGTGTGATGAACGCCCACATTACAGAGGGGAGAGATGAGGAAGACTACGTCAATGCAGAGGTCTCCACCTGTCATCAAGGCACCGATGATGACAGTGATGACAATGAGAACCCGTCAGTACATTTCAAAGTTGATTTTAGTGAAGTCTAAAACATGTGTTCCCAAATTCCCATCTCCTGTGCTGGTCATTAACTTCAAGCTAGACCTCACGCTGAACTAATATCTTCTCTTGTCCATCTCAGATACCCCGTGGCAGCCAGCAACATGCACGTCAGCAACCCTGATGAGGAGAATGATGCCGTCTATGCTAATACTGACCCAGAGAAGAGCACCAAAGAACATCTCAACCCTGGAAGGAGAGCAGTGGAGGGCCAGAGTGATGAGGATGAAGAAGAAGGACACTGCATGGCTATGCCAGAAATGCTGGTCCCTGATTGGGCTACGGGCTTAAACACACACCAACATACATATTACATACGCAGCCGAAAGCAGTCCTTGCGTGCTCTGCAGGCGCAAGTAATTACAAGTCAGATCTGTTTTACTTAGAGAAAGGAGAGAAATGCGAAACAAGACTGTTTTCGGAATCCATGTCCTCAAATACCAACTACTTGAATGTAATGTATTATGCATGCATTTCATTTATTGAATACAATACAACATACACATGTTTGTTATTTTGTTGATACAGTAGAATCAGGCTTGTTGTTATTAAGTCTGTGTTATTTTATACACCATGAAGTAGGCCTATTTTACATTGACTGAAGCCTTACGTTGACTAAAGCCTTACGTTGACTAAAGTCAAGAGAGAAGTTATTCGAATTCATCAGGAGATGGATCTCCTCAGGTAGAACATTAGTTCAGGTTTGTAGATTTTGAAACATCAAACATGTTGGCAAAAAAGATGAATTGTCCTTACAATGAGCAAATGAAAATAGTCTAGATAATCTCTTTGATACTGTATGTTGCTTTTTGATATTAGTTTGCATGCATTTTAAGGAAAACGTTTTAATCTATTCTAAACAATCATAGTGTGAATTGAGATAAAACTCACAAATATTCCAAAGGAATTGGTTTTGGTTGTAATTTAGCTTTTGGTTTATTGTTGCCATTGCTTTTGCAAACTTTTGCATGGAGGTCAATCCTGGCCTGTACATTATACTATGGATTCTTTATGATTATGCCCGGTTTGTTTTTGATGAATGTCAACATCAAACAACTCAACATCTCAATATGATAGTTTGACCACCATATTTCCTCAATATATTTATGTATTAATTTAGTTTTAAGACATATCTACTGTACAGTGCTTGATTTGTTGAAATTACAGTAGATGCATGATATGTCAATTAAAAGGTTATTTGACTGCGACTGAATCTAGCTTGCTTCAAATCTCCCATTGCTCATTAGACACTTACGGTAGGTATATAATGCCCAAATTGGGCTTGCATTGTAATCTGGCTCAATAAAGAGGAAGTCTCATAATAATACCTGGTTTCCTGCACAGTTTCTACAGAAGAGACCTCACCACAATATAAACATCCCCACTTCTTCCTAGTTTAGTCTTCACCTTCATTTGGAGACTGAGAAACCCCTTTCAACATATCTCTGCACCATGGGACCCTTAATATGGAGAAAAATCCTGTATTTGTACTTGAGTGAGTGCCAGGTTTTATTATTCTATCAATTGATGTATGTATAGAAAATAAAGGTATGACTAGGTGTGTTCTTCTCACTTACAGATCCTTATCGTTTGTATTTAAATGAAGTGAGGGCTCCTTTGTAACATTCTAGGTCAATTTATGATAGAATATTTGAGACAATCACATTCATTTTTTGCATAATTGTCATAATCACTTCCATGTAAAAAAAAAAAATCATACTGTATACCTTCAAACATTTTCAAGAATAATGGAAACAGCAGATCTGCAATCTCTGATTGATTGATTGATTGATTGATTGATTGATTGATTGATTGATTGAAGACTTTATTAGACGTTTGCATAGGAAAAGGTACAGTTTCATGACAGTACATTTAAAGAAAGCCTATCTCTGTCAAGTTATTTGTCATATCTGCACTGTGCAACTTTTGTTCATGAAGCCTAAACTAAGTCAAACAGAAAAGTAATTTTTATTCATAATGTTCCAATGTTTCAAGGACAGAAACACAAATAAAAATGTTAATAGCTATCCTGTAAGCCAAATGACGTCATGATGATGTTATGATAACGTCCTCCTGTGACTCCAGTGATGTTCAGAACTAGAGCCAGCTCACAGCCCATAATGTGGATGAACTTGACGTCGTCATTACCAGGATGTCATATGGACTTGTGGAATATTGTTATTGTTTGTAATGTTAGTTGAAATATGAGCATGTAAGGTTATATTCTGGGTCATATCTGACTAGTTATGATGATATTTATCTGGCCTTGATTGGACCCTCTTTGATTAATCCAGGACGTCCGTTTTCGTGGGCAGGATTTATGTTGGTTGAAATCAGGTGATATTCTAGGCCAGATCTTACTGGTCATGGTTTGACTTGATCTGGCCCCAATCGAGACATCAATGATTGGTCCAGGTCCTGACTGTGCTTGCTGGCTGGGACCTGGGTATTATTTGAATGACAATAAATGTCATAAAGGTGACATAAACGTGCCCTGCAACCAGATAGCTCGGTAGACAGAGACATCCACACTGATGATGGATGCTCTCATCTGGGATGTCAGCCAGCAGGTTTTTATGGGTCACAGGCTCCGCCTATACGGAGGGTCCCTTTTGCTCTTACCATGGGGGTCCACTTCCTGGTCACAGTTTACATCAGTGGGCTACTCAAATATTTTAATGTAAAAGTATCAATATTGTGAGATTTACAAGCTCACAATGCATTGCATCGCAACGCATTGTGAGCTTGTAGATCGGCAATTTTCAAATGGCCGAAATGTATATACTGTAGTAAGTGGTATATGTTTTGTAATAATAATCAAAAGCAAAACCTACATGGTAACTGGTAACTAACATTTTCAAATAAGTAAGTACAATAGCTAGGTCGGTTGATGTATCCCCCTGAAGGCCCCACCTGGGCTGCAATGCTGTGGGTTGGCTTCCAATCAGTCAGTCAGTCAATCAATAGAAAATAAGTCATTTTATAGGTGAAGTACTCCGTTTAAGTTGGGAGATATTGTATTACCACATTTTGGTCATTAATTAATTGGCATAATAAGCATTATCTACAGCTTTTGATTGGCGCATATCAAAGGCTATAAAATAATGCTTTAGTAACTCTGATTATGATTATAACTACTGTGTATGAGTCTGTTTTTTCCTCAAGCATGTTTTAGACTCTCAAACATGCTTGAGGAAAGAACAGCCTAAAATGTATAGAGCACCAAGTCTCAACTAAGCAGCTACTTCTTACAGTATTTGCTCTATATTTTATTATATTCACAATGTTATTGTCACTTGTCTCTCACAAGGTTTAGACACAACCCAGACACATCCTCATTATATGTCAAGATATAGGGGGTTTTGCTGGCTTCGCCCTGCAAACCACTTCCACAGAGAGTAAAGGTGTGAAATGTTTGCAAATAGCACAGGTTAAATCTGTAGCATTCATGTTACTTGAATTGTTAGTTGCGACCGTCAGGTCGCATTTACTATCAAAACCTCCACCGTCCGTCAGTCTGTCTGTCACGTCACACTTTTGCCCTGCTCATATCTCCGCAACCATTGCCCCGATCCATGCCAAATTTTGCACACATACTCCTTGCCTGCCAAACCACAACCATTCACACATGACCCTCTTCTAGCGCCACCATGAGGCCGATTCTTGCAAAACACATTTTTGGACACAGCTCCTACAAAATCGGTACACAGTATGTCTTCACTCATGTCATCAACATGGATCTGTCCCATATAGCGCCACCTTCAGGCCGATTTTTTTAAACACATTTTGGACACTGATCCTACAGATTTTGCCCTAAAATCACGCAAATCGCTACACAGTATGTCTACACTCATGTCATCAACATGGATCTGTCTCATATAGCGCCACCATCAGGCCGATTTTTTCAAACACATCTTTGGACACTGCTCCTACACATTTTGCCCTAAAATCACGCTGAGACCTGACGGTCGCTTATCTCCCTATTAGGGAGTCTTACTGGTAAGAATAGTTTAACTTTGAAAAGGGTTACAGTACCATACAGGAATGCACATTGCTTTGCAATTATTGTAAAGTAATTTCCCAGCTGAATATGTAAGTATGTAGTTTTGTCAACATATTTCGAAGTGTAATGTCACTCACTGGCGATATGAATTAATGTTGACACCAATAGAAAAACATGAAAGTAACTCATGAGTCATGGTCTGTTTTTCCACCTACAGTGTCTGTTATCCTGTACATACCTTCACATGCAGGTAAGTAACTTATCTGATTTTAAAAAAAGAATATAAAAAAAAAAAGTAATTATGACCTTGTAAATATGAATTCAATAATCTTTGACTTTATAGAAGCTGCCAAGATTAGATTAGTTGGATCTTCCTTGTGCTCTGGAAGAGTGGAGATTCTTCATAACAACCGCTGGGGATCTTTTTCCTTTCATGTTCAGGTTTAGTGAGGCTGGTGGGTGGTAGTGGACGATGCTCAGGCAGGGTGGAGGTCTATCACAACAACAGCTGGGGAACAGTCTGTGATGACTACTGGGACCTGAAAGATGCTGAGGTGGTTTGCAGAGAGCTGAGCTGTGGGACGGCACAGAGTGCTCCTAGAGGTGTCCGCTTTGGCCCAGGGTATGGTCCAATCTGGATGGATGATGTGCGTTGTTCAGGAAGTGAAATGTCTCTAACTCAGTGCCCACACAGAGGATTTGGTGTACATAACTGTGGTCATGGTGAGGATTCTGGTGTCATCTGTACAGGTAAGAGCAGTGTGGATGTCACGGAACTCATCACACAAATGTTTGTTTAAACATCACAAAGTTGTAACACTATTTATGTCATGTTCAGTGGTGAGACTGGTGAATAGTGGACGGTGCTCTGGCAGGGTGGAGGTCTATCACAACAACCGCTGGGGAACAATCTGTGATGACAACTGGGACCTGAAAGATGCTGAGGTGGTTTGCAGAGAGCTGAGCTGTGGGACGGCACAGAGTGCTCCTGGAGGTGCATATTTTGGCCAAGGAAATGGTCAAATCTGGATGGATGATGTGCGTTGTTCAGGAAGTGAAAGATCTCTAACTCAGTGCCCACACAGAGGATTTGGTGAACGTGATTGTAAACACAGCAAGGATGCTGGTGTCGTCTGCTCAGGTAAGAGCAGTGTGTGTCATGGAATTCATCATCACAGATAAATGTTTGTACAAACATCACAAAGTTGTAACACTATTCATGTCATGTTCAGGTGCAGTGAGGCTGGTGGGTGGTGGTGGACCGTGCTCAGGGAGGGTGGAGGTCTATCATAACAACAGCTGGGGAACAGTCTGTGATGACAACTGGGACCTGAAAGATGCTGAGGTGGTTTGCAGAGAGCTGAGCTGTGGGACGGCACAGAGTTCTCCTAGAGGTGCCCATTTTGGCCAAGGAAATGGTCAAATCTGGATGGATAATGTGCAATGTTCAGGAAATGAAAACTCTCTAACTGAGTGCCAACACAACACAATTGTATATTATTGTTCTCACCATGACAATGCTGGTGTCGTCTGTTCAGGTAAGAGCAGCGTGGATGTCATGGAACTCATCACAGATAAATGTTTTTTATAAATACAACATTCTAACACTATTTATTGTCCAGGTTCAGTGGTGAGGCTGGTGGGTGGTAGTGGACGATGCTCAGGCAGGGTGGAGGTCTATCATAACAACAGCTGGGGAACAGTCTGTGATGACGACTGGGACCTGAAAGATGCTGAGGTGGTTTGCAGAGAGCTGAGCTGTGGGACGGCACAGAGTGCTCCTGGAGCTGCCCATTTTGGCAGAGGGTATGGTCCAATCTGGATGGATGATGTGCGTTGTTCAGGGAGTGAAATATCTCTAACTCAGTGCCAACACAGTGGATTTGGTGAACATGATTGCAAACACGGCAAGGATGCTGGTGTCGTCTGCTCAGGTAAGAGTGGATGTTGTGTCACTCATCTCAAATAATTGAGTATAGGCTAAAACAATCACAACGGTGCAACACTATTTCTTTGATTCTTTCTGTCCAAATCCAGAGGTGAGACTGGTGGGTGGTGGTGGACGGTGCTCTGGCAGGATGGAGGTCTATCACAACAACAGCTGGGGAACAGTCTGTGATGGTGACTGGGACCTGAAAGATGCTGAGGTGGTTTGCAGAGAGCTAAGCTGTGGGACAGCACGGAGTTCTTCTGGAGGTGCACATTTTGGCCAAGGGACTGGTCCAATCTGGCTGGAAAATGTAGATTGTTCAGGAAGTGAAAGGTCTCTAACTGACTGCCCCCACAGAGGATTTGGTGTACACAATTGTGGACACAATGAGGATGCTGGTGTCGTCTGTTCAGGTAAAAGTGGATGTCATGTCACAAATCTAAGATAAATGTACAGTATATCAAAGGTGCAACACTATTTATTTATTTTATGTCAACCAGGTGGCTGTGATAAGATTTTGAACGTGTGTGTGTGTGTGTGTGTGTGTGTGTGTGTGTGTGTGTGTGTGTGTGTGTGTGTGTGTGTGTGTGTGTGTGTGTGTGAGTGAGTGCGGGTGGGGATTCCTCGCCAACTGCTGGAGTGTTTAGTGCCAAACTTTTCATGCACGCAGCCAGTAGGCCAAGGTCTAACTGAAGATTTCAAGGAATTCAAGCGTTCAAAATACTAATAATTATTTCTCTATTGATATTCCCTCCCTCCCTCCCCTCCAGGACCTCAAACATTTCATTCTCGTCTGCTAGTGGTTGGTTCTGTAGCAGCCCTGCTCCTCCTGTTAAAGCTGCTGGTAATTGGTTGCTGGCTGATGTTGAGGAGGAAATTCAGAAAGCCTGCAGCCGAGACTATCTACACAGCCTGTGAGTAATACTAATTAGCTACAGTACTCTTCTCTTTCCAATAACAGTTAGGGACACACACACACACACACACACACACTGTTTCTGCGCATTAGGGTGTAATATAGATGGTGGACCTACGTATTGTAATGGCTGGGGTTTATTTCCCGGGCAGACATGACAACCTTCTTTAATATAACTGTCTTTATTCACTTTTTGCACAGAGCAACAACAACACAACACAACTAGGAAACTCAGCCCGCTCTTCCACTCTCGCGCCTTTAGAACTGCGCCTGCGTATTTCCCCCAAAACATCACACTTAAGGTCCCCCCCAATAATCTTAAAGCATTCCCATATTTTAACACATGCAGTTTAACTTAAGGTAGCACCGGGACACTACAGTACAGTATATTACCAGACTAGGAATTGAATGAGATCAAGTTGATTTGATTTAACACATGACACCAACACTGATATACCTTGGCTTATAATGTATGTATTCTAAGGTGTGATGAACGCCCACAATACAGAGAGGAGAGATGGTGATGAAGAAGACGCAATCAATGCAGAGGTCTCCAATGGTCACCAAGGCACCGATGATGACGACAGTGATCATGACTATGAGAACCCGTCAGAACCGTATTTTTTCGATTTCAAGTTGATTTTAATGAAGGCTTAATGTTTAAAATGTTAAAATCTAATCTATGCAATAACCCTTGCACTCAGCACTTTATTTGACTGATATTCTTGCACTGTATTTATTGCTTATTGTGTGTTTTTAGGTCTTTTATCGTGTTTTCATGATAATTTTTTATTATATTGGAGCTATTGAATCTGAATCTCCTGTGCTGGTCATTAACGGGTGTCTTTTCATGTCGATCTCAGAGACCCCGTGGCAGAGGTCTCCACCTGTCACCAAGGCACTGATGATGACAGTGATGACTATGAGAAACCGTCAGTACACTGAGGGTTTGAAATTAACCTTCTTTTTTTCCAAATTTAAAGTTGATTGAAGTTCAAAGTTGATCCCAAAATAATGAAGGACATCAAGCTGAACTAATGCCATCTCATGTCGATCTCACATCATCTCAGAGACCCCGTGGCAGCCAGCAACATGCATCAACACGTCTGCAACCCTGATGAGGAGAATGATGACGTCTATGCTAATTCTGACCCAGAGAAGAGCACCAAAGATCATCCCAACCCTGGAAGCAGAGCAGTGGAGGGCCAGAGTGATGTCACTGATGTCGACTGCGTGGCTACGCGCCTCAGCCCTGGAAGGAGAGCAGTGGAGAGTCCACTGAGTGTTGTCGTTGATGATGAAGACGACTACATAGCCTTTGAACCCTGCGATGAAGATAAGCAGGACAACATCTATGCTAACTGATGACTTGCAGGCTAAGACCATGTTCAACGTAAATGTAATTACGATTCAGTTATAGTCAATTTAAATCTGTTTTACTTCCTGCAGAGAAAGGAGAGACAAGCAAAACAAGAATCCAGGGCCTTATATACCAACTGGCTCAGCCAGTTGAATGTAATGTATTCTATTTAATTTATTGAATAGAATACAACAATCACAGCATGTTTTTATTTTGATGATGATGAAGGACAATTCAGAGGCCTTCACCTGTCACCAAGGCAACAATGATGATGACAGTGATGTATATGATGCTATATGCTACCCCAGACATGTTCCCAGACCCCATCCCTAAAAACATTTAGCTGCCAGAGGCAGAGGTGTACAGTAGTTATCACTTCTCCCAGAGACAGGCGAGAAGTGATCACCCCACCTCCTTACCTTACCTCCCAACACACACCTTTTTCCCCTAGTCTGTACATATAGTGTTTTATAGTTGCGATGATATTTGAATGTGTTTTATTGCTAGTTTATATGTCTATGAATTGAATACCAAGGACCTCCCACGAAAATAAGATTGCAAGGGCTTTCTGGGTGCTCCTTTTAGGCAGGGTGTTTGACTGTTGTGCTGTACTATTTTTAGTTTTGACTGCACTTGTACTGTTCTTCATTTTTGTCTAACTAGTAAGATGCCTCAGGGCGACATGCGACCTCGCCCTAAAGGGCCCTAAAGGCCAATTCTCGGCCATCTGGCCAGTGATGTATATCGGACCAGTTACCCATATATTGAGACCCCTGGTACCCATATATGGAGACCCCTGGTACCCATATATGGAGATCCATGTACTGATATGGAGATATCCTGTGCATATCTCTCAGTTATTCATTATGTGAAAGTCCTACTGTATGATGTCCATGACATCTGACATCATACCCTTTTATGCCCATACATGGAGATACCTGTCTGTAGAACAAGCCACACAGATATGGGCTGTCTTGGCCATATATGGATGTTAGATGTTAGAAGTTTATGATTTATCTTTGGACATAATTTTCAGACAGAGATTTTGAAACTTTAAGTGAAAAAAAATCTAAATGAACTGTCCTTACAATAACTTAAAGAAAATGTGAATTATTTTAAAGTTGACCTAAATAGGCTAGTATAATGTATTTAATGGTGTAAATAGGCTGCTTCTTTGTCATAATCAAATTGAGTTAGGACTCACAGTTGGTTTTGGTTGTAAATAATATTGCTTTTTGTTTTGCTGTTGCCTTTAACATGGAGATCAATTTTGGTTAAAAATATTGTTTCATTTTCTGTACATCCATGTGACCCAGTGCAGCCCTTTGATCCTCATGTAAACCTTGGTTATGTTTCATCTTATAACAGATTATGAAAATACAGAATGTGTGCTGCATTTCACTGCCCTCTAAAAATACATATTCTAATATTCTCTTTTGTTCTTTTTATTTCTGCAAGTAATTGTATGGATGTTAAAATATTTTGGGTTCATTTAAATAAAGATATTGCAGAGAACATTTTTATATCTTTACTTTATTGGTTGTCCGTCCGTCCGCCCGTCCGTCCTTCCATCCATCTTTATCCACTTATCCAGAGTCAGCATAGACGGACTATGAAAAAATGGGCCCCATGGCACCAAAATGCAAAGGGCTCCCCCTTCATACGAGCGCACGGCGACGCAGCGACGGTGTGTGTTCCGTGTGCGCGGCACAGCCGCGCCGAGAATGCTTTTTAGTTTTTAAAGTCCCAAAAAAGAGCCCCTAAAATGTATAGAATAGTTATAACTATACACAATATTGTGTAGCTTATAATATGTATGCTTTGCCGTTTGAAATTGGCAATTTAATTAGCCAGTAGCTATGCCCCTCCCCTAAAAGCTTTTGTCCAATGCTAGCTTAGCAACCGGCAGCTTGCCAAGGCTGTTGCTAAGGCAAACCTTGGCAAGCAGGAAGTTATTCTAAGCTAGCATTGGACAAAAGCTTTTTGGGAGGGGCATAGCTACTGGCTAATTGTTTCCAAAATGAGAAAAAGTCAATTGTACTTAATAATGTATGCATGATTTGAACCTGCTACTTCAACTTATTGTTAAAGCCACAATGACATACATATTTCTTGAACATTACAAAAAAAAGAAAATCTAACAATACTTCATATAAAATTGGGTGCTGACTTATTTATTTTAGATATATTATTATCTATATTGTATTAATAAATTATTCATTATACTTCTTGCAAGAGTTTGGCCCCTATACATTTGATAGGGCTTTTTATGTTTATGCAAAGACTCTCACTTGTCCCAGGCAGCCAGGTAAGGCTGGTGGTAGCCTCGGAAACCCAGACTTTTATTTTAAGCTGGTGGTAACACATATTTAAAGGACCATACAGTCAAGTGTTATATGATGCTATGGTATGAATGAGGGGGCCCATTTAGATTAATCGGGGTAGATAACATTATGTTATTATGTTATTATGTTACCCCGGTTAATGGGCCCCTTCATTGTTGTAATGTAATGCGTGGACATTAGAACATCTAATGTTGTTGTTGTTTTGCACTTGCTTTTTGGATCCCTCACTCTGAGGTCTTATAGATAAACTGAGGTACTTACAGTAACATGTATCATGGTGGTTTAGGAATATTTGGGGTTATATTATTGACATAAATAAACAAATTGAATAAATTAGTGTCTGGCAAAAAGCACAATGTTAATAACAGGGACGCGGTCACACGGTTGATTTAATTTTAGTCATAGTCTTTTCAATAAAATTCCATTTAGTTTTAGTCATATTTTAGCCATCTGAAATCTTTTAGTTTTAGTGTAGTTTTAGTCGACTAAATATCTTAACATTTTTGTCGACTAAATCTACAGATTATTTAGTCGACTAAAATGGGTTTTGGCAGGCCTTGATGGCGTCGTAATAGCTGATTTTACACTTGGTTGCATGCTGAAAATAGCCGATCTACAAGCATAGATCTGCTATTTTCAGCAACACCTGAGCGCAGCCAAACATAAAATGACTTGTCTTTTAGTTCTACTGGATCTCTTCTCCACTTGTCTCTCCCCAACATTTTAGTTTAGTTTCTATTTGTCGACTAAATTGTCAATATTTTCAGCCTTTCATTAGTGAAAAAAGGTAGTCGACAAACATTTTTCGTCCTAGTTTTAGTCGACAAAATCAGCACTGCCTGCATGGAAAACCCTGGGGATGAAACCAGGAGGAGGCATCATGATGATGCCTGATTTAATACTTTAGTTTAACGCTGGAGTCTCTCACCATAAAATAGCAGATCTACAAGCTCACAACGAGTCACGCTGCAACTTGCTGTGAGCTTATAGATCTGCTATTTTCAGTATGTTACACAATGCATTCAACGAAGTGTAAATTGAGCGTTATTTAGATGACTGAACCAACTCAACATACCGGTAGCTACCGGACACCTTTTGTCTCACGGATGACTGAGCTTCTCACTCTGTAATCTCACATAACACTACACTGAATCAGTGTGATATCTCTTGAGCACTTGAGAGCAGTCTCCACAATTCTCGATCATCGATTATCAGTTAATTGAAAATTGTTACTATTGTTTAATTTTGTTTAATTTAGCTGCATCCCTGCAGAGAATGTAAATGGCAGAGAACTGACTGCATGTCAATATAAGAGGAAGTCTCATCATTCATGATGACAGTTTCTTAGATGAGCTTTATAAAGAACTCAACACATCTTCCTAGTTCAGTCTTCAACTCTACTGGAGAGTGACAGAGAAGACTTATCAGTCTCTCCACCATGGGACTGGTAATATGGAGAAGAATCCTGTATTTGAACATGAGTGAGTGCCAGGTTTTATTATTCTATCAATCAATGTTGTAAGATATTGAAACATGATCCACTTAGAGATACTTAAAGTTGTATTTGAATTTAGTGACATGAGACAGTTTATAAGTAAGATTCTAGCTCAATTTGTAATTGTACAGTATAATATTAGTAACTGGTATTGACATGAAGGCATTTATGTATGAAAATTAATTTTTATAATCCAGCTTTTCCGCACAGTGTTGTCTGCTGTAAGAGATTCCCAGACATAATGTGACATAACGATGACATTGTGAATTGTTAAAACGATGGTTTAAGTTTTCTGCTAACCCAGGAGTCAAATTCACATGAGTGTACATGGGGGTGGGTGGGAGAGGACATTGGAGACATTTGGGGCGCCATATCTTCCTTAAAGGAGGACTTCACCACTTTTCAACCTATCTTCATATAATAGGTCCTCACTAATGTTCATAATAAAAAAAAGGCTCTGTTTTGTTCACCTACAGTGTCTTTTTTCCTGTACATATCTTCACATGGAGGTAAGCAAAAGTTTGTTAAATTAAAATGTAAATGAGGAATTCTTATTTATGTAAAACAATTATAACAATGATTTATTTAAATCATAATAAATATATTGTATTTATTATGATTATGATGATGATGATGATTATTGTTATTATTATTACACTTATTATTATTATTTTACAGTAGCTGACCAGATCAGATTAGTTGGACCTTCTTCTCGGTGCTCTGGCAGGGTGGAGATCTCTCACAACAACAGCTGGGGAACAATCTGTGATGACGACTGGGACCTGAATGATGCTGAGGTGGTTTGCAGAGAGCTGAGCTGTGGGACGGCACAGAGTGCTCTTAGAGATGCCGGTTTTGGCAGAGGGACTGGTCCAATCTGGATGGATCACGTGGGTTGTTCAGGAAGTGAAATGTCTCTAACTCAGTGCCCACACAGTGGATTTGGTGTACACAAATGTGATCATGGTGAGGATGCTGGTGTCGTCTGTTCAGGTATTTCAAATTACATTGACGGTGTGTGTGTGTGTGTGTGTGTGTGTGTGTGTGTGTGTGTGTGTGTGTGTGTGTGTGTGTGTGTGTGTGTGTGTGTGTGTGTGTGTTACTGCAAATACAGTAACTTAAAAAACTAAACAAACCAAAGTAACAATCAAATACATGATGAATGACAAGATGACAAGATACAAACGAAATAAATAATACAAGGGAAGAACAAAAACATCAGACTAAGATACAAAATACAAGTAATAATCTTTCTGTCTTCCTCTCCTAGTTCCAGTTCCACACTTGCTAAACCCTATGAGAGTGGTTTGGACTGTAGGAGGGGTGCTCCTACTCTTATTGCTGCTGATTGGTCTCTGGCTGATACACAGAAAGACAATGATCAAAAAGACTGATGACACAGCCTGTGAGTAATTGTAAATGTCTACATTTACATGGCTTACATGCAATGTCTACAACGTAAATCTTATTGCAACAATGCAAGGCACCCAGGGCACTTATTTAGTAGATAATAAAATATGTTTAACAAAAGAGAGGCACTTTAAATAAGTTGTTTAAATACCTTTTTCTTATCACTTTGAAATGGGACTATGCTTGATGAATCTCTAGGATTATAAAACAAGCTGAACTTCGACTGTGGTAAAATAAGGCCTGTGGAACAATGAGAAAAGCTGATGAAAGATCCATCCATACATCCATCTTCAACCGATTATCCGGGGTCGGGTCGCGGGTGTAACAGTTCCAACTGAGACCTCCAGATTTCCTTATCCTGAGCAACTTCCTCCACTCCCTCAGGGAGTATACCGAGGCGTTCCCAAGCCAGTTTGGAGATATAATCCCTCCATCTGGTCTTTGGTCTGCCACGGGGTCTCCTCCCAGTGGGACGTGCATCGAGGACCTTCCTAGGAAGGCGCTCGAGGGGCATCCGTACTAGATGCCCTTCAGCATAGTGGTGAAGTCTGTGTATGTGGGTCTGAAAGGCTGCACAGTAAACGCCAGTAAACTTTAACTCTGAAACATGCCAACATGGACGGACCCATTGGGATCCATTTGGGTAAATTCTTTACTCTGTCTGTGGATTCATCTGTGTACACACTGCATCAGTCACAACTGCTCATCAGGAGCAGTTATAGGTCCAGTGTCTTGCTCAAGGACACTTCAACATTCACCCAGGGGAGCTGGGGATCGAACTGGGAACATTCCAGCCACCCTACCTCCTGAATCAGTTAACCTAATTCTAAACATAACATCTTCATTGTGATACATAAATATATTCCAATTGGCCAAGTCTCTGAACAAATAGAAAACTAGCAGCAGTCTTGGTACCCAAGTCCCCAAGGTACCTGTCTTTCTTGATACCCAAACCCAAGCAATCTTAGTACCCTACCCAAGCAGTCTTGGTACCCAAGACTGTAAATGCAAACCCTGGATGCAGACTATGGCATTTGAGTATGCCATAATAAAAATAAACATGGACTGTAGATGCGACTGAATGTTAAACTGGAATGAGGATGTTTTTCATTCTCCCTCTCTTAGTCTCTTATAATTATACACTGCACATTCTGTGGCTTCCTGTCAACATTAACTTGTCTTTGGGTTGTGAACAACAGGAAAGATGACGAATTGATACAAGTACTATTTGTGTACTGATGTAGCTGTATTCTTTTTAAAAGAAGGCATTGGGGCACCGCCCTAGTGTAGCGGTTAGAGCTAAGCCTTCCATGCAATACGTCATAGGTTTGAGCCCTGCCAGGGGTCGACTTTAGCAAGGCAAGGGCATGCAGCTAAAATGGGTTCCTAAACGCCAACTCAAATGGTTTCAGATCTGAGCCAAGTCTCCTGCAGGAAACCTGTCTTGGATGGGAGTCTCAAGATATACAAAACTGATGATAATGTGAGACAGTGGCAATCAGTCACTGTGTTTTTCCACCTGAATGCTCCATTCGGTCAGAATATTGATAATTACTGTAGATTTCAAAGATTGTTAAATTATTTTTAGCTTGAGCTCTCAACATTGCAGTTACACTTACAGGAGGAGTTAGAATCAAGCCGAGAACATTATTTAATTTTTAGCAGCTAGAATAGAACATGGTGGCCGTGTCCCTCGAGTTCAATGGAAAAGTGGCACCATGTTATATTCGGTTCATCGTGTATGTATTTATTTCTTCCAAGGTGAGATGAACGCCAACAACACAGTGGGCAGAGGAAATGATGAGCATGATGAAGTCTACGTCAATGCAGAGGCCTTCACATGTCATCAAGGCAAAGATGATGACAGCGATGACTATGAAAATGGGTCAGTACACTAATAGTTAAATGAATCCCAATTGAATAATGTCAAGAGAATAATAACCTCAGCAGTACTGGTAAAAATGATCATCATAGCCATCATCGTCAATCCGCATGAGGTCTCATCTTTTCTTTTTGATGTGTTCCCATTTCCTGTGCTGCTGGTCATTATGGACATCACGCTGAACTAATGTCTTCTCATATCGATCTCAGAGACCCTGTGGCAGCCAGCAACATGCACAAACACGTCTGCAACCCTGATGAGGAGAATGATGACATCTATGCTAATACTGACCCAGAGAAGAGCACCAAAGATCATCCCAACCCTGGAAGGAGAGCAGTGGAGGGCCAGAGTGATGAAGATGAAGAAGGACACTGCATGCCCATGAAGCCCTGCTGTGACCATGAGCAGAACAACATCTATGTTACCCCAGACATGAACCCCTGCAGTGAAAATGAGCAGTACAACATCTATGACAACATCAATGCTACCCCAGGCATGAACCCAGAGAGCAGCACCAACCTCAGCCCTGGAAGGAGAGCAGAGGGAAGTCCACTAAGTGTTGTCGTTGAAGAAGAAAACAACTACATAGCCTTTGAACCCTGTGATGAAGATAAGCAGGACAACATCTATGCTAACTGATGACTAGCAGGCTAAGACCATGTTCAACAGAAATGTAATTACGATTCAGTCAATTTAAATCTGTTTTACTTCGTGCAAATAAAGGAGAGACAAGCAAAGTTGCATGTAATGTATTCTATTTAATTTATTGAATAGAATACAACAATCACAGCATGTTTTTATTTTGATGATGATGAAGGACAATTCAGAGGCCTTCACCTGTCACCAAGGCAACAATGATGATGACAGTGATGATGATGCTATCTATGCTACCCCAGACATGTCCACCAGACATGTCCACCCCCCTTACCTTACCCCCCCCACACACACACACACACACACACACACACACACACACACCTTTTTCCACTACTCTGTACATATCGTGTTTTATAGTTGCGATGATATTTGAATGTGTTAATTGCTATTTTATATGTCTATGAATTGAATACCAAGGACCTCCCACGAATAAGACCTTTTAGGCAGGGTGTTTGACTGTACTTGTGCTGTTCAACATTTTTAGTTTTGACTGTACTTGTGCTGTTCTTCATTTTTGTCTAATACAATATTCAATCAAATTCAAAAGTTTTAACTAGTTTATAAAGACTATTGGGCTAAAGATCATCAACTTTATTAGATTCATGTCATTTTAGACAAGTGAGAATTCAGTTTCATTCCATATGAAGCCGTTTTAGTTTGGAAAAAATAAAGCAGTTATGATTTTTGGACCTATTTCAGACAGAGATTTTGAAACTAAGTGAAGAAAATCTAAATAGACTGTCCTTACAATGAGTTAAAGAAAATATAAATTATTTTAATTTAAAGCTGACCAAAATAGGCTAGTATAATGTATTTAATGGTGTAAATAGGCTGCTTCTTTGTCATAATCAAATTGAGTTAGAACTCAGAATTGGTTTCCGTTGTAAATAATATTGCTTTTTGTTTTGCTATTGCCATTGCTAGTCTAAACCTTAACATGGAGATCAATTTTGGTAAAAAAAATAAAAAATAATAATAATTATTGTTTCATTTTCTGTACATCCATGTGACCCAGTGCAACATGTAAACTCATGTAAACCTTTGTGATGTTTCATCTTCTAACAGATTATGAAAATACAGAATATTCTAATATTCTCTTTTGTTCTTTTCATTTCTGCAAGTAATTGTATGGATGTTAAAATATTTTGTGTTCATTTGAATAAAGATTTATATTGCAGAGAACATTTTTATATCTTTATTACTTTATTGGTTGTCCGTCCGTCCTTCCGTCCATCTTTATCCACTTATCCAGGGTCAGGTCATGGAGCCAGCAGCTCCAGCAGAGAATCCTGATGGTCACATCAGAAAGCTTTGACTGGGGAATGCCTAACGTGTTCCCAGGCCAGCATGGAGAAATAATTCCCTACCTGGTCCTCGATCTGTCCCATAGCCTCTCCTCAGTCTGGTGTGCCTGGAAACAGTGTTGATTTTGACAGCAAATTTTGATTTATGGTAATTTTAGTCATAGTCTTCTGAATAGAATTCCATTTAGTTTTAGTCATATTTTAGCCATCTGAAATAGAGTAGTTTGAGTCGACTAAAATGTGTTTTGGGGGGCTTTGATGGCATCGTAATAGCTCATTTTACACTTGGTTGCATGCTGAAAATAGCCGGTCTACAAGCCTACAACGCGTCGCAGCACAACACATTGTGTGCTTGTGGATCTGCTATTTTCAGCAACACCTGAGCGTAACCAATTGACAATTGTTACTTTTGTTTCATTTTGTTTAATTTAGCCTGGGCCGGATCTAGGCATAGGCAAGGGTGTGCACTGTGCAATGCCCCCCTATAAATGCCCTGTCTGCCCCACCAATTTACATCCCTGCAGAGAATGTAAATGGCAGAGATAACTGAATGTCAGTGTAAGAGGAAGTCTCATCATTCATGATGAGCTTTATAAAGAACGCAACACATCTTCCTAGTTCAGTCTACTCTACTGGAGACTGGAGAGTGACAGAGAAGACTTATCAGTCTCTCCACCATGGGACTGGTAATATGGAGAAGAATCCTGTATTTGAACATGAGTGAGTGCCATGTTTTATTATTCTATCAATTGATGTTTTAGGATATTGAAAATAAGGTGACTATACAGTAGTAGGTATAACGTTTCCCACTTAAAGATTTATTTGAATTCAGTGAAGTGAGAGTTTATAACATTCTAGCTCACTTTATAATAGTAACTGCATGGTATTGACTTGAAGGCATGTGTGAATATTTATTGGTCACAACCCAGCTTTTCTGCACAGTGTTGTCTGCTCTAAGAGATTCCTTGACATACATACATGTATGAATATTTACTCGTCATGTCGTCAAGGTTATAATAGTTTTGGACTTTTCATTATAGGCTTGTTTAGTTTTATAGCTTGTTTTGACCAATTTTCTAATTCGATTCGTTTTAGAGCGGTTTGTTTTATTTGTTTTTGTGACAATGCTTGGTTTTAGATTAATTTTTGTTAGGATTAAAGGATTAAAGGAGGTATTAGTGTTTACAAAGTATGTTTTTTTCATACTTTGTTTTTTTTTAATTATTCAAAAGGGTCAGAGAGGGCAGGGGGCACGGTGGTGCAGTTGGTAGCGCTGTCGCCTCACAGCTACAAGGTCCATCGGTTCGATTCCCATTGGGGACGCTGCGGGAACTGGGGGGCGTGTTCTCTCCTCCGCGTCATCAGTGCCCATATACCCTAGGAGGGGTTGGCGAAAGGGCCTTTCTGTGTGGATTTTGCATGTTCTCCCCATGTCTCCTAGGATAGGTACCCTCACAAAAACATGCAGTAATCCTGGTCTCTATACTGCCTCCCCCTGGCCAGACAGGGTGCCTGATGGAGGGGAAAGGAACTTGGAATAATGTGTTCCTTCCATGTCCAACCCGGGAAACTTTTCTGAGAAAAAAACACGGCTTGGACTCCTCATGCATAGAAGGAAGCATGAGGTCAATCTGTTGCTCTCCCCAGATTGGCAGAGGGAGTATAGCACCCAGGATTACATTAGATAATTGACACCGGGTGAAAAAACTTGGTTACAAAAATCGTGGGATAAAAATTCAGGAGAAAAAAAAAAAGGTCAGAGTAAGTAATGTGTAATAAAAACTCAACAGAAAATGCTGTTACAATCAATGAGAAAAACAAAGGGATTTTTTTTTCTTTTCTAGTTTTCTGATATATCCCTACTGGAGTCAAATTCACAGAGTGTACTTGGTTGGGTGGGAGGGGCTCGGAGATATTTAGGGTGCCATATCTTCCTTAAAGGGATAGTTCACCCCCAAAATGACTTTTTTCCTATCGATTACTCACCCGATGAAGACTTGGGGATATTTTTTAGTTTTTGTCGCATTCCTAAACCAATGATTTGAGGAGACTCTTTGTGTCTCCATACCATAAGGAAAAATGCAGGCTCTTTGAGTCTCCATATAGGGAACCACTGCTGGTTATCAAATTATTGGCTTAGGAATGCAACAAAAACAAATAATTATCCATGAATTCAAGTCTCCATGCCATGGGGTGAGTAACGAAACTATCCCTTTAAGATAATTGGAGTGTGCGTGCAACATTTCACGGCAATCGGACAATGCGTTCATAATTTGTGAATTGTGATAGTGTGCAAAATGGGCCCCTCCTGCCAACTAAGTAACTCTCTGTTCTTTCTACCTACAGTGCCTTTTTTCCTGTACATACCTTCACTTGGAGGTAAGTAAAAGTATGTTAAATTAAAATATTATTATTAATAAATGAATAAATGAATAAATGAATAAATGAATACATTAATAAATACTATATATATATATATATATATATATATATATATATATATATATATATATATATATATATATATATATACCGGTATATAAATGTATTTGAATTAAATACATGAATACATAAATAAACTAGATATGTACTCTGTCGAGGTGCCAACCTGTGCCTCACGCACAAGTAGGCCTCACATGGCCAACTTGTGCGCAAGCAGAGCGCCACGAGGTGTGCCCTGCTGGCCTCATTGACTGTTAATGAAGACATTACCAAGAACGGTCTTATATACTTTTATATATTTTTGAGAGCATACTATAATCTATGATCCGTGGCTATTCGTGTGGCCAGGGCATACGCCAGTGCATAATGCCTATCAAATATGCTACTTTGAAAGGTCCACGAGGGCAGACGCTATTCATATTTTTATTTCTGACCGCAGACGCCGTATACGTGCGTTACAGGTAGAACGTACACAGCACTGCTGGTCCTTCATTGGCTTTAGGCACACGTTTACATACATATACGTACATACATACGTACATACATATACATACATACATACATACATACATACATACATTCCCAGAATCCCAGCCATTTCAGGGCTACGGTCTTCAAAAAAGTCGGACATACCCAGCCGATTACAGTACTTGCGCGCTCTGCTTGGGCAAGTAACTAGAACTGCACTCTGTCGAGGTGCCAACTTAGTAGCAGAAGTAGGCCATACTTGCGGCCAAGTAAGGCCTACTTGTGCACCAGCAGAGTGCGCCATGAGGTGCGCTCACCACTGGCCTCAACACTGGCATCACCAGGAATGCTGGTTCCTCATTGGCTGTTAATGATGAGGTTGCCAGAAATGCTGGTACCTGATTGGGCTACGGCCTTGAACACGGGCAGACACCGACATACGTAGCCTACATATGTACATACGCAGCCGAACGCAGCACTTGCGAACTCTGCTGGCGCAAGTAATAAATAAATACATGTAATAAATACATTTAATTAAAAATAAATAACAATAGAAATAAATGTAATGTAATGTTATGACATTGTAAACGTGAATCAATTTATTTTTGACTGACAGAAGCTGCTATAGATTAGTCGGGTCTTCTCTGTGCTCTGGGAGAGTGGAGATAAAAACAATCACAATGGTGCAACACTATTTCTTTGCTTCTTTCTGTTCAGGTTCAGTGAGGCTGGTGGGTGGTGGTGGACGGTGCTCTGGCAGGGTGGAGATCTATCACAAGAGCTGGGGAACAGTCTGTGATGACAACTGGGACCTGAAAGATGCTGAGGTGGTTTGCAGAGAGCTGAGCTGTGGGACTGCACAGAGTGCTCCTAGAGGTGCCCATTTTGGCCGAGGGACTGGTCCAATCTGGATGGATGATGTGCGTTGTTCAGGAAGTGAAATGTCTCTAACTCAGTGCCCACACAGTGGATTTGGTAAACATGATTGTAAACACAGCAAGGATGCTGGTGTCGTCTGCTCAGGTAAGAGTGGGTGTTGTGTCACTCATCTCAAATAAATGATTGTGGTCTATCTAAATACAATCACAACAGTCCAACACAATGCTTCTTTCTGTCCAAATCCAGTGGTGAGGCTGGTGGGTGGTAGTGGACAGTGCTCAGGCAGGTTGGAGATCTCTCACAACAACAGCTGGGGAACAGTCTGTGATGACAGCTGGGACCTGAAAGATGCTGAGGTGGTTTGCAGAGAGCTGGGCTGTGGGAAGGCACAGAGAGCTCCTGGAGGCGCCACTTTTGGCAGAGGGACTGGTCCAATCTGGATGGAAAACCTGCGTTGTTCAGGAAGTGAAATGTCTCTAACTGACTGCCCCCATGGATTTGGTGTACACAATTGTGGACACAATGACGATGCTGGTGCCGTCTGCTCAGGTAAGAATCAAAGTCATATATTTAATTTCTAATGCATTGCAACTCCATAACATAAGATGTAACAAAAGTTAACACTCCAAATAACTCAAAAAAGAAACAAACCAAAGCAACAATCACAAATATACCAAACACATGATATGGAAATTAAGATTTTTTCTGTATTCCTCTCCTAGTTCCACACTTGCTAAACCCTATGAGAGTGGTTTGGACTTTAGGAGGGGTGATCCTACTCTTACTGCTGCTGATTGGTCTTAGGCTGATACATAGAAAGAAAACGACCAAAAATACTGATAACACGGCCTGTGAGTATTTGTAAATGGTGCATCTTCTATAGTGCCTTTATCCAAACTACTTTACAATTGCAACAATGTTCAAAATGGTTCATGATAATGGCATTTTCAGTATATATACATATATATATATATATATATATATATATATATATATATATATTTCAGTAATAAAAATAAACATGGACTCTGGACTGTAGATACGACTGAATGTAAAACTGGAATGAAGAAGTTCTCCCTCTCTTAATTATACACTGCACATTCTGTGGCTTCCTGTCAACATTAGAACTTGTCTTTAGGTTGTGAACAACAGGAAAGATGACGAATTGATATGTACTATTTGTGTACTGATGTAGCTGTATTCTTTTTAAAAGGAGGAAATTAGAGCAGCCCCCGCCCTAGTGTAGCGGTTAGAGCTAAGCATTCCATGCGATACGTCATAGGTTTGAGCTCTGCTGGGGGTCAGGCATGTGGCCGAAAAGCGTTCCTAACGTCAAATCAAATGGTTTCAGATCTGAGCCAATTAAAGGAGTAGTTCACCCCCAAATGACTTTTTTTCTATTGATTACTCACGCCATGGAGACTTGAGTTCAATGATATTGAAAAAAAAAAAAAATATATATATATATATATATATATATATATATATATATATATATACATATATATATATATATATATATATATATATGTATAGCACCTGACGAAGCCACACGGCGAAACGCGTTGTGCTTTTGCTCAATAAAAAAGAAATGAAGCATTGAATCCTGTCCATCATCCTTCTTTGGAGTGTGCGGTCCCTTCCTATAAAGAGGCAGTGGGAGTTTGTCTTTTTATACTTCATTTTGCCTACCAGCACCTCCGCCCTAGATGTGCACGAGAGCTACCTGATTATATATATATATATATATATATATATATATATGTTACAGTATGTTCAAGAAACCAGGATAAGTTGTCAAGGAGCACTCGTTTTGACGTTCACCACACACTAATCACCACCAGATGGCGACGTCAGCCACTGGATAAGAGAGTTACGTCACGCTTTGAACTCGCCGCAGACCGGAAGTGTTTACTCTTTATTTACTAGCCTAGCCTAGCCTAGCCTAGCCTAGCCTAGCCTAGCCTAGCCTAGCCTAGCCTAGCCTAGCCTAGCCATTAGCTCCATTGTAGTCACTTGGACAGGGCGTTTAACGTGCGCTTGCCCAGGCCTTACGGCCTGGGCATAAATATAACGATTGCATTCACCACGGCTTCGTAACTCGCGCGGCGCTCCGCCGGCCGCGCGGCCCTGGCCCGCTCTTCGCGGCCACTCGCGCCTGCGGCGCTCGGGGGCGAAGAGCAGGACCAAGGTCCGCTGGCCTTCGCGCCGCTTGGGGCTTCGTGGACCCAGGGGGGCCTCGTAACTCGTTTGGGCTTCGTGGATACAGGGGGGCTTCGGTAGCCGCTCGCAGTGTCGTGGACAATAGAGCGGCGCACCGCCTGGAATACGTTGTTGTGGCGACCGCTTGCTCCGCCCCGTGCCGCATCACGAGTGCTCCGCGTCTCGAATGTGCTGGTTCTCTTATATCCGGTGACATATATATATATATATATATATATATATATATATATTATAGTAAAATTCAAGGCAATAGTAAAATTCACCCCCATTGATTCTGGAATCAATGGAGGAACATTTATTGTAATCAAATTATTGTCTTAGGAATGCAACAAAAAACAAAAAACATTATTGAACTCAAGTCTCCATGGCGTGAGTAATCAATGGGGAAAAAAAATCATTTTGCGGGTGAACTACTCCTTTAAGTCTCCTGCCTTGGATGGGAGTCTCAAGATGTAAAAAACTGATTGAACGTAATTAGATCAGAATCTACATCATTGCTGATTATATTTCAAAGATTGTTGAATTATTTTTGGTTTGAGCTCTAAACATTGCAGTTACACTTACAGGAAGAGTTAGAATCAAGCCCTAGATTAGAACATTATTTAATTTATAACCGAAAAGAACATGGTGGCCCTACCCATCGAGTTCAATGGAGAAGTGGCACCATGTTATATTCGGTTCGTCATGTATGTATTTATTTTCTTCCAAGGTGTGGTGAACGCCAACAACACAGTGGGCAGAGGACATGATGATATCTACGTCAACGCAGAGGCCTACACATGTCGCCAAGGCAATGATGATGACAGCGATGAAAATGGGTCAGTACACTGATAGTTTTAAATTAATCCCAATTGAATAATGTCTTAAGAGAATTAACCTCAGAAATATACCACAATAATAATCATCATACCTATCATCGTCAATCCGCATGAGGTCTCATCTTTTCTTTTTGAAATTCAAGTTGTTTTTTTTTAGACAGTGGAGGCTAAACGTCTTCCTATCTCCTGTGCTGGTCATTAACTCATGGACATCACACTGAACTAATGTCTTCTCATGTCGATCTCAGAGACCCTGTGGCAGCCAGCAACATGCACAAACACGTCTGCAACCCTGATGAGGAGAATGATGCCGTCTATGCTAATACTGACCAAGAGAAGAGCACCAAAGAGAATCCCAACCCTGGAAGGAGAGCGGTGGAGGACCAGAGTGATGAAGATGTAGATGTAGATGACTACATGCCCATGAAACCCTGCAGTGAACATGAGCAGGACAACATCTATGTTAACCAAGACATGAACCCTGAGAGCAGCACCAAAGAAAACCTCAACCCTGGAAGGAGAGCAGTGGAAAGTCCACAATGTGTTGTTGTTGAAGAAGAGAACAATTACATAGCCTTTGAACCCTGCGATGAAGATAAGAAGGACAATCTAGGCTAACTGATGACTAGCAGGCTAAGACCATGTTCAACGCAAATGTAACTAGAACTGCACTCTGTCGAGGTGCCAACTTGTGCCTTGTGCACAAGTAGGCCATGTATTGCTTACTTGTGCGCCAGCAGAGTGCGCCATCACCGCTGGTGATGCCATTGACATCACCGCTGGTGATGCCATTGACATCACCACTGGCATCAACAGGAATGCTGGTCCCTCATTGGCTGTTAATGATGACGTTGCCAGAAATGCTGGTCCCTGATTGGGCTACGGGCTTAAACACACACCAACATACATATTACATACGCAGCCGAAAGCAGTCCTTGCATGCTCTGCAGGCGCAAGTAATTACAAGTCAGATCTGTTTTACTTAGAGAAAGGAGAGAAATGCGAAACAATCCATGTCCTCAAATATCAACTACTCTAATGTAATGTATTATACATGTATTTCATTTATTTAATAGAATACAACATAAAGCATGTTTGTTATTTTGTTGATACAGTAGAATCAGGCTTGTTGTTATTAAATCTGTGTTATTTTATACACCATAAAGTAGGCCTATTTTACGTTGACTAAAGCCTTATGTTGATCAGGAGATCGATCTCCTCAGGTAGAACTTTAGTTCAGGTTTGTAGATTTTGAAACATGTTGGCAAAAAAGATGTTGAATTGTCCTTACAATGAGCGAATGAATCTAGTCTAGATTATCTTTGATACTGTAAATAGTTTGCTTTTTGATATTAGTTTGCATGCATTTTAAGGAAAACTTTATAATCTATTCTAAACAATCATATCATGAATTGAGAGAAAACTCACAAATATTCCAAAGGAATTGTTTTTTGTTGTAATTTAGCTTTTGGTTTATTGTTGCCATTGCTTTTGCACACTTTAACATGGAGGTCAGTCCTGGCCTGTACGTACATTATACTATGGATTCTTTATATTATACCCGGTTTGTTTTTGATGACTGTCAACGTCAAACAACTCAACATCTCAATATGATAGTTTGATCACCATAATTCCTCAATATATTTATGTATTCATTTCGTTTTTAAGACATATCTACTGTACAATGACAGTAGATGCATTATATGTCAAAAGGTTATTTGACTGCGACTGAATCCTGCTTGCTTCAAATCTCCCATTGCTCATTAGACACTTACGGTAGGTATATAATGCCCAAATTGGGCTTGCATTGTAATCTGGCTCAATAGAGAGGAAGTCTCAAAATAATACCTGGTTTCCTGCACAGTTTCTATAGAAGAGACCTCACTACAATATAAAAAAAAAACACTTCTTCCTAGTTTAGTCTTCGCCTTCATTTGGAGACTGACAGAGAAGACCCTATCAATTTATCTCTGCACCATGGGACTCTTAATATGGAGGGAAATCCTGTATTTGTACTTGAGTGAGTGCCAGGTTTTATTATTCTATCAAGTGATGTATTAATATATAGAAAATAAAGGTATCACTAGGTGTGTTTTTCTCACTTACAGATCCTTATAGTTTGTATTTGAATGAAGTGAGGGCTCCTTTGTAATATTCTAGGTCAATTTATGATAGTATAGTAACTTATTGAGTTCATCATTATGTATGAATATTTACTGCATGGTCAGAGCCCAGCACAGTGTTGTCTGCTGTAAGATAGATCCCAGTAATGTACGATGCTTCCTGCGCACTGAGCAGAGACGGACGGGGTGAGCATCCTCAGTGTTGACCTGTCACATTATTACATAAACACCTAATCACAAGTATTGGAGATAATCACACTTATTTTTCGCATAATTGTCATAATCATTTCCATGTGGAAAATCTTTCATACTGTATATTTTCAAAAATATAGACAATAGCATATCTGCAATCTCCGTCACCGTTACGTTATTTGTCATTACTGCCCTGTGCACCTTTTTTTACGAAGCCTAAACAAAGCCAAACAGAAAATAGCTATTATTTGAATGACAATTAATCGTTACGTAAAATGTCATAATCATGGCAATCGTGCACCCAGATAGAGGCAGTTGACAGAGACATCGACACTGATGGTGGATGCTTGCATCTGGGATGTCAGCCAGACAGGATTTTATCTGTCACAGGCTATGCCTATACGGAATGTTCCTTTTGCTCTTACCATGGTCCACTTCCTGGTCACAGTTTACATTTTAAAGTCGACTCATTAGAGGAGAGGAAAGCTGAGACAGGGAGTTGTGGTTGTTGTCACCGAGGGTCCCAGGCCGGACCAGGGAGAGAGAAGCTTCCATATCAACGAGGTCTTGGCTCCAAACGCCATTCATGTCACAGTTTGGTTCTCAACCTTTTTAGGCAGCGACCCCCCAAAATAATCATATTTAAATTGAGGACCCCCACCCTGACAAGCAGTTGAGGTATTACATTTAAGGTTTTGCCTCTTTCATTATATTATTTGACAATTTGGAAAATGTTTGTGTGTGTGTACGAGAGTAAGAGAATGTGTGTGAGAGAGTAATTATTGAATCAAATAATAAGGAAAAAAACTGTGATTGTATTGTGATGAGTTCCATGACAGCTGTGGGATGGTACAGACGTTGCCAGAAATGCTGGTCCCTGATTGGGCTACGGGCTTAAACACACACCAACATACATATTACATACGCAGCCGAAAGCAGTCCTTGCATGCTCTGCAGGCGCAAGTAATTACAAGTCAGATCTGTTTTACTTAGAGAAAGGAGAGAAATGCGAAACAATCCATGTCCTCAAATATCAACTACTTGAATGTAATGTATTATACATGTATTTCATTTATTTAATAGAATACAACATAAAGCATGTTTGTTATTTTGTTGATACAGTAGAATCAGGCTTGTTGTTATTAAGTCTGTGTTATTTTATTCACCATAAAGTAGGCCTATTTTACGTTGACTAAAGCCTTATGTTGATCAGGAGATGGATCTCCTCAGGTAGAACTTTAGTTCAGGTTTGTAGATTTTGAAACATGTTGGCAAAAAAGATGTTGAATTGTCCTTACAATGAGCGAATGAAACTAGTCTAGATAATATCTTTGATACTGTAAATAGTTTGCTTTTTGATATTTGTTTGCATGCATTTTAAGGAAAATTTTATAATCTATTCTAAACAATCATAGCATGAATTGAGAGAAAACTCACAAATATTCCAAAGGAATTGTTTTTTGTTGTAATTTAGCTTTTGGTTTATTGTTGCCATTGCTTTTGCACACTTTAACATGGAGGTCAGTCCTGGCCTGTACGTACATTATACTATGGATTCTTTATGACATTATGCCCGGTTTGTTTTTGATGACTGTCAACGTCAAACAACTCAACATCTCAATATGATAGTTTGATCACCATAATTCCTCAATATATTTATGTATTCATTTCGTTTTTAAGACATATCTACTGTACAGTGACAGTAGATGCATTATATGTCAAAAGGTTATTTGACTGCGACTGAATCCTGCTTGCTTCAAATCTCCCATCGCTCATTAGACACTTACGGTAGGTATATAATGCCCAAATTGGGCTTGCATTGTAATCTGGCTCAATACAGAGGAAGTCTCAAAATAATACCTGGTTTCCTGCACAGTTTCTATAGAAGAGACCTCACTACAATATAAAAAAAAACACTTCTTCCTAGTTTAGTCTTCGCCTTCATTTGGAGACTGACAGAGAAGATCCTATTAATTTATCTCTGCACCATGGGACTCTTAATATGGAGAGAAATCCTGTATTTGTACTTGAGTGAGTGCCAGGTTTTATTATTCTATCAATTGATGTATTAATATATAGAAAATAAAGGTATCACTAGGTGTGTTTTTCTCACTTACAGATCTTTATAGTTTGTATTTGAATGAATTGAGGGCTCCTTCGTAATATTCTAGGTCAATTTATGATAGTATAGTAACTGGTATTGAGTTCATCATTATGTATGAATATTTACTGCATGGTCAGAGCCCAGCACAGTGTTGTCTGCTGTAAGATAGATCCCAGTAATGTACGATGCTTCCTGCGCACTGAGCAGAGACGGACGGGGTGAGCATCCTCAGTGTTGACCTGTCACATTATTACATAAACACCTAATCACAAGTATTGGAGATAATCACACTTATTTTTCGCATAATTGTCATAATCATTTCCATGTTGAAAATCTTTCATACTGTATATTTTCAAAAATATAGACAATAGCATATCTGCAATCTCCGTCACCGTTACGTTATTTGTCATTACTGCCCTGTGCACCTTTTTTTACGAAGCCTAAACAAAGCCAAACAGAAAATAGCTATTATTTGAATGACAATTAATCGTTACGTAAAATGTCATAATCATGGCAATCGTGCACCCAGATAGAGGCAGTTGACAGAGACATCGACACTGATGGTGGATGCTTGCATTTGGGATGTCAGCCAGACAGGATTTTATCTGTCACAGGCTATGCCTATACGGAATGTTCCTTTTGCTCTTACCATGGTCCACTTCCTGGTCACAGTTTACATTTTAAAGTCGACTCATTAGAGGAGAGGAAAGCTGAGACAGGGATTTGTGGTTGTTGTCACCGAGGGTCCCAGGTCGGACCAGGGAGAGAGAAGCTTCCATATCAACGAGGTCTTGGCTCCAAACGCCATTCATGTCACAGTTTGGTTCTCAACCTTTTTAGGCAGCGACCCCCCAAAATAATCATATTTAAATTGAGGACCCCCACCCTGACAAGCAGTTGAGGTATTACATTTAAGGTTTTGCCTCTTTCATTATATTATTTGACAATTTGGAAAACGTTTGTGTGTGTGTACGAGAGTAAGAGAATGTGTGTGAGAGAGTAATTATTGAATCAAATAATAAGGAAAAAACTGTGATTGTGTTCCATCTCGCACATGGTATTGCGTAATTTCCCATCTCTCATGTTTTTGTGACAATAAGACGGGACTCACAAATCAGTCTAGTTGTACAACTCGAGTGAATGTTGTAGGGTGAACATCACAGTGACGCGACAGCTTGCATGGAAGGAAGTCCTGCAGTGTGTGTATGCCTGCACCTAACTCTCCAACGCTTAGTTCAGAGCATTCAAAGTATTATTCTAAAGTTCTAAACCCACCACTAGCAAGTCTAGCATATACCAGGACCCCAGGCTCTAGCCTGGGTGAATGAACTGCCTTTATCAAGTTATAGGTCTGTCAATGTATCCCCTTGAAGGCCCCCTCTGGGCTGCAATGCTGTATAGGTTGGCTTCCAATCAACTCTATTAAATGTTTTAGTTTATAAATATTTTAGAAATTGCTGAGTCATCATTTCATGTACATCACAGGATGAAAGTGCTCAAGTGTGAAAACACACCCTGTTGCCTGACCTTTGTACTACACTACCAACATACACACATGCACAGAGCCAATCACACATCCCCCACTCAACGCTTATTGGCACCCATTCCTAATGGTAACTATAAATGCGGCTCCTGTGCTCAATGTAACAGTACTCATAAATGTCAACAGTTTAAACATCCTCACACTGGTAAAAAGATCCCCATTAGAGGTGTAATTACCTGTACTACAAAAGGAGTCATTTATTTACTAACTTGCCCTTGTGGCAAAGCATATGTGGGTATGACGTCACGTGAACTTAAATCACGTATAGCAGAGCATCGCAGCACCATTAGGTGCAAGAACCTTAACTATCCTGTTGCCGCTCACTTTGTGGAATCCAATCACTCTGTCTCTTCTTTGCAGTACATAGGCATAGAAAAAGTAGCTGTGCCTAGGAGAGGAGGAGAGATAGACAAGTTACTGCTAAAACGCGAGGCTTTCTGGATTCAGTCTCTAAAAGCTTTAACCCTGTTTGGCCTAAATATAGATTTCGATCTTAAACCATTTTTATAACAAAAAACATTTTGGTAACTCTTTTAAAATAATGGTCCTGACATTTCTTTCCCCGGGATCGACTGGATCGGGAAAGAAAACTACTGGAAATGCATACTTTTCAAGATGGCACATATTCCCTCCCAATTTATATGCATTTTAAGCTCCCATGGACACCATCGTGAAGATTATGCCTTTTCAGTGGTTTGTTTCTCCTAAGCTTTTAGGATGTTATTTAGCATACCTAATAGTAACAGAATCCATTGAAAAATCTCTTCCATCAATTATTTGGGGTTTCAACCATGTATAGACCTATTTAATAATGAATTCATTTCAAACAGACAACTAGGGGGCTAGCCCAACTTGTTGCTGATGGTTTTTGAAAACCTTATGTCCATACCCAACACCATGCCAAAAGTCAAAAACGTGTCACCAAGTGCATAATTGTGATGATTTTTTACATATTAAATCCCAGTTTATAGGCATTTAAGCTCCTGCAGCCATCGTGGACGCCAGTCACGCGCCATCTTGAAAATGAAACCTTTCCGAAAGGAATATTTTCCTCTATTTTTAGTATGCTCTAAAGAATGTCCAGAGGTACCAGAATCAGTTGACAAAATATTAGCAAAATCTTTTCCATTTGAGATATAGCCATTTTAAGCTCCCCGCAGTCAACGCGGACGCCATCTTGAAAATGGCGGCTTTCGGGGAGGTAGATTTTGGTAGATTTTGAGTATGTTATTTAGCACACCCAATACTACCAGAATCCATTGAAAAACCTTTTGTATCAATTTTTTTGGGGTTAAACCTTATATTGACTCACCTAAGACAAAAATGTGTTTTACATAAAAAAATGCAGGGCAAAGGTTTCTCCTTGGCCTCTAGGGAGTGCACATACAACATTTTACACTGATCGGTGGAGAACACAAATCGGCCTGTTAAAGTGCCACCATGAGAACATTATAGTTCTATGCTAATCAGATAAATGGAAAAACCTGTTTTGGTCCTCAACATGGCCATTTAGGACTACAAATGCAACCCATGAATATTTGATGACGGGGTCATCGGTCAGTGGGAGACTCAGTAGGAGACATTAGGAGTCCGCCAATCATCAAAATATTGGCTTAGGAATGCGATAAAAACTAATGGTGTGTGTAACTGATAGAAAATAAGTCATTTTATGGATGACCTACTTGCTACTCCTTTAAAGTCTGCTCAAATACATCAGCTAGGAGATATTATTGCGACCGCCAGGTCGCAGTTACTATCAAAACCTCGACCAGCTGTCCGTCTGTCAGTCAGTCAGTCAGTCAGTCAGTCAGTCAGTCAGTCAGTCAGTCAGTCAGTCAGTCAGTCACACGTCACACGTCACACGTCACACTTTTGCCCTGCTCATATCTCCGCAACCGTTGCCCCGATCCATGCCAAATTTTGCACACACACTCCTTGCCTGCCAAACCACAATTCTCACATGACCCTCTTCTAGCGCCACCATGAGGCCAATTCTTGCAAAACACATTTATGGACACAGCTCCTACAATTTTTGCCCTAAAATCACGCAAATCGGTACACAGTATGTCTACACTCATGTCATCAACATGGATCTGTCCCATTTAGCGCCACCTTCAGGCCGATTTTTTTAAAACACATTTTTGGACACTGCTCCTACAGATTTTGCCCTAAAATCACGCAAATTGGTACACAGTATGTCTACACTCATGTCATCAACATGGATCTGTCCCATTTAGCGCCACCTTCTGGCCGATTTTTTCAAACACATTTTTGGACACTGCTCCTACAGATTTTGCCCTAAAATCACGCAAATCGGTACACAGTATGTCTACACTCATCTCATCAACATGGATCTGTCCCATATAGCGCCACGATCAGGCCGATTTTTACATATTTTGCCCTAAAATCACGCTGCGACCTGACGGTCGCTTATCTCTCGATTAGGGAGTCTTACTGGTCTTACCACATTTTGGTAATTCATTGGCATAATAAGCATTATCTCATCTGCATATTTAATTGGATCAGCTTTTGATTCGCACCTATCGAAGGCTATAGTGTAATATATTTTTGTATACCAAAATAATCAGCAAAGTGCCTAAGTAACTATGAGTATGTTAATTACTGTGTGTGATGCTGTTCTTTCCTCAAGCATGTTTTAGAAAGCACCACATCTCAACTAAGCACTACTTCTTTGCTTTATGTTTTTTTGCTTTATGTTTCATTATATTCATTGGCACTTGTCTCATATTGTCACAAGGTTAGACACAGCTCATGCACTTCCTCATTTGTTGAATGTGGTTCGCCCTGCAAACCACATCCACAAAGATGGTGTGCAAAGTTTGAAAAGAGCACATATGTAGCATTCATGTTACTTGGAGTGTTACTAGGAATATTATCACTTTGAAAAGGTTACAGTTCGATATAGGAAGGCTCTTTGCTTTTTTGACCCTTTGCAATTATTCATCATTTCCCAGCTGTATGTACTATGTCGTTTTGTCTACATGTTTCAAAGTGTAATGTCACCAATAGAAAAACATGAAATTAACTTATGGTCTGTTTTTCCACCTGCAGTTATCCTGTACATACCTTCACATGCAGGTAAGCAACCTGTCTTCTTCTTTTCCTTTCGGCTGTTTCCTTCAGGGGTTGCTGCAGCGAATCATTTGCCTCCATCTCACCCTGTCCTATGCCTCTTCTTCTTTCACAACAACTAACTTACTGTCTAACTTTCACAACATCCATAAATCTCCTCTTTGGTCATCCTATAGGCCTCCTGCCTGGAAGTTCCAACCTTCTACCGATATATTCCCTCCTTTGTACATGTCCAAACCATCTCAGTCTGGCCTCTCTGGCTTTATCTCCAAAACATCTGACATGCGCTGTCCCTTAAAGTCCCTTTTCGACTGACATGGCCCAACAACACACCACTCCACACCACACCGCCCACCTTTTCCACTACAAGGACCTGGGTGGAGTGGTGTGAAAGTGGTACTAAACATGGTACCAGTATCTCGCAACTCATGTCATCAACACTACCTGCACATGGCCCTCTTATAGTGCCACCTGATACCCATATATGGAGATCCTTGGAGATACGGGCATATTGGTTGGATCAGCGGTTCTAAAAAAAAAAGCTAAGAACATAGGAAAAAATCTGAGCAAAAGTTGGAGTCTGTAGAACCAACCGTGTGCTGTGAGACCCCAGACATGCTTACTCGGTTACTCGTTATGTGAAAGTCCTATGACGTCTATGATGTCTGACATCATACATACAATCCCTTTTATGCCCATACATGGAGATGCCTGTCTCCAGCCGCACTGGTTGGACTGACATGTATAGTCTATAGGATATATGGCATTCACAGATATGGGCTTAATATTGATGACATCAGGGATCTCCATATATGGGCTTAAAAGGGATTATATTAGTGTGGTTCCCCTGACATCACAGTGATGTCAGAACATTTTTTGTCTTGATAGAAGCTGCTCAGATTAGATTAGTTGGGTCTTCCCTGTGCTCTGGAATGAAGTGGAGATCCTTCATATCAACTACTGGGGATCTTTTTCCTTTCATGTTCAGGTTTAGTGAGGCTGGTGGGTGGAAGTGGACGGTGCTCTGGCAGGGTGGAGATCTCTCACAACAACCGCTGGGGAACAGTCTGTGATGACGACTGGGACCTGAAAGATGCTGGGGTGGTTTGCAGAGAGCTGAGCTGTGGGACGGCACAGAGAGCTCCTGGAGGTGCCCGTTTTGGCCGAGGGAATGATTCAATTTGGATGGATGATGTGCGTTGTTCAGGAAGTGAAAGGTCTCTAACTCAGTGCCAACACAGAGGATTTGGTGTAAACAACTGTGGTCATGGTGAGGATGCTGGTGTCGTCTGCTCAGGTAAGATCAGTGGATGTCATGGAACTCATCACACATAATTTTTTGTTTAAACATCACAAAGTTTTACCACTATTTATTTCATGTCCAGCTTCAGTGAGGAGGTTGGTGGGTGGTGGTGGACGGTGCTCAGGCAGGGTGGAGATCTATCATAACAACAGCTGGGGAACAGTCTGTGATGATGACTGGGACCTGAAAGATGCTGAGGTGGTTTGCAGAGAGCTGAGCTGTGGGACGGCACAGAGAGCTCCTAGAGGTGCATATTTTGGCCAAGGGAATGGTTCAATCTGGATGGAAAACGTGGGTTGCTCAGGAAGTGAAATGTCTCTAACCAACTGCACCCACAGAGGATTTGGTGTACACAATTGTGGACACGATGAGGATGCTGGTGTCGTCTGTTCAGGTAAAAGTAGATGTCATGTCACAAATCTAAAATAAATGTACAGTATATCAAATCGCAAAGGTGCAACGCTATTGTGTGTGTGTGTGTGTGTGTGTGTGTGTGTGTGTGTGTGTGTGTGTGTGTGTGTGTGTGTGTGTGTGTGTGTGTGTGTGTGTGTGTGTGTGTGTGTGTGTGTCTGTCTGTGTCTGTGTCTGTGTCTGTGTCGGTCGGTCGGTCTGGGATTGTTCGCCATCTGCTGTGTTCAGTGTTCAGTGCCAGTAGGCCAAGTTCAAACTGACCATTTCAAGTCTTCAAAATACTAATAATTATTTTTGATACTCTGTCCCTCCAGAACTTCAATTCCTTCCTTCCACGCTCCCTCCCTCCCCTCCCTACAGAACTTCCATTCCTTCCTTCCTCCCCCCTTCCTCCCTCCCTCCCCTCACTCCAGGACCTCAAACATCTCGTTCTCGTCTGCTAGTGGTTGGTTCTGTAGCTGCCCTGCTCCTCCTGTTAATGCTGCTGGTAATTGGTCGCTGGCTGATGTTGAGGAGGAAATTCAGAAAGCCTGCAGCTGAGACTATTTACACAGCCTGTGAGTAATACTAATTCTATGCACAAGAATGCTACGCACACCAAAGTCCTCATAGTGGTGCTGCCGGCCGTGCCGGAAGAATAGTCTAAATGATAGTCTTCAAAAGACAAGGCGAGGTGGCCACACAAAGTGCCAATACTTTATTTTTGGACGCAGATTAAAAAGAGATCAATGTTAAGTAAAGCTTATGTTAGCTATTCTTACGCTTTCCAATAACAGTTAGACACACACACACAAACGCACGCACGCACACGCGCACACACACACACACACACACACACACACACACACACACACACACACACACACACACACACACACACACACACACACACTATATTTAATAATGTGCAATCTGTTTCTTTAATGGTTCTTACAGCGTATTTGGGTGTAATATAGATGTTGGATCTACATGTACTACCAGACTAGGAGTTGAATGAGGTCAAGTTGATTTGATTTTACATAATGACACGAACACTGATATACCTTATAATGTATGTATTTCTTCTTAGGTGTGATGAACGCCCCCAATACAAAGGGGAGAGATGGTGATGAATAAGATCACCAAGGCACCGATGATGACAGTGATCATGACTATGAGAACCCGTCAGTACACTGAGGGTTTGAAATGAACCTTCTTTTTGATTTTTTAATGAAGGCTTAATGTTAAAAAAAATTAAATGTCTAAAATGTTAAAATGTCATCGGTGCAATAACCCTTGCACCCTTTGACTGATATTCTTGCCCTGTGTTTATTGCTTATTGAGCATTTTTTTAGGTCTTTCATTGTGTTTTTATGATCATGTTTTATTGTATTGGAGCTACCCGAGCATACGTTTTTCACATGTATGTACCTAAACCGAGCATCTAAATGACAATAAAGTGAATCTGTAACTGAATCTCCTGTGCTGGTCATTAACTATTGTCTTCTCATGTCGATCTCAGAGACCCTGTGGCAGTCAGCAACATGCACAAACACATCTGCAAGAATGATGCCGTCTATGCTAATACTGACCCAAAGAAGAGCATCAGATATCATCCCAACCCTGGAAGGAGAGCAGTGGAGGGCCTGAGTGATGAAGATGAAGAAGGTCATTACATGCCCATGAAACCCTGCAGTGAACATGAGCAGAACAACATCAATGTTAACCAAGACATGAACCCAGAGAGCAGCACCAAAGAACACCTCAACCCTGGAAGGAGAGCAGTGGAAAGTCCACTATGTGTTGTTGTTGAGAAGAAAACAATTACATAGCCTTTGAACCTTGTGATGAAGATAAGCAGGAATCTATCCTAACTGATGACTAGCAGGCTAAGACCATGTTCAACGTAAATGTTATTGATTCAATTTAAATCTGTTTTACTTCGGGCAGAGAGAGGAAAGAAATGCGATACAAGACTGTTTTGGATTGGAATCCAGGTCCTCAAATACCAAGTGGCTCAGCCAGTTGAATGCAATGTATTCTATTTAATGTATTGAATAGAATACAAATACATTATACACAGTGTTTGTTATTTTGAATTGATCTGTGTTATTTTATACACCATGAAGTAGGCCTATTTTACGTTGACTAAAGCCTTATGATAAAGAGAAGTTATTGGAAATCATCAGGAGATGGATCTCCTCAGGTAGAACTTTAGTTCAGGTCTGTAGATTTTGAAACAAGCTGGCGAAAATAAAATGTTGAATTTCCCTTACAATGAGCGAATGGAAATAGTCTAGTTAATCTCTTTGATACTGTAAATAGGTTGATTTTTGTTATTAGTTTGCATGCATTTTAAGGAAACCTTCATAATCTATTCTAAGCAATCATAGTGTGAACATTGAGATAAAACTCACAAATATTGGTTTTGGTTGTAATTTAGCTTTCGGTTTATTGTTGCCAATGCATTATACAATGGATTATTTATGAAATTGGGCTTGCAATGTAATCTGACTCAATAAAGAGGAAGTCTCACAATATCACGATTTCCTGCACATCACAATAGTTATAACACTAGACACTTCTTCCTAGTCTAGTCTTCACCTTCACTGGAGACTGAGAAGACCCTATCAATGTATCTCTGCACCATGGGACCCTTAATATGGAGAAGAATCCTGTATTTGTACATGAGTGAGTGCCAGGTTTTATTATTCTATCAACTGATGTCTCCGATGTATTAATATATAGAAAATAAAGGTATGACTACAAAGCCCTACAAAGCAGCAAAACATTTTTGGACACACCAACTTAATTGTGTAGCCCAAAGGTCAAATTAGCCCTCATGATTTTGTGTATAAACAATGACCTTAAGAACAGATATACAATCAGTGTAATATCACTTAATCATGCCGATATCTCATTTGGCTGACCAGTTTTAAACCAATTTTCAGTAAAGTTTTTGTTCGTAGTTACTGCTCTCTGGCTTTGTAGGGCAATATACCGTATTGTGTTTCCTCACTTACAGAGATTCTTGATGTTTCGATTTGAATGAAGTGAGGGCATTCTACGTATGATAGTATAGTAACTGGTATTGAGTTCATCATTATGTATGAATATTTACTGCATGGTCAGAGCCCAGCACAGTGTTGTCTGCTGTAAGATAGATCCCAGTAATGTACGATGCTTCCTGGGCACTGAGCAGAGACGGACGGGGTGAGCATCCTCAGTGTTGACCTGTCACATTATTACATAAACGCCTAATCACAATTATTGGAGATAATCACACTTATTTTTTGCATAACTGTCATAATCACTTCCATGTAAAAAAATCATATTGTATATATCTTCAAACATTTTCAAGAATAATGGAAATAGCAGATCTGCAATCTCTGATTGATTGATTGATTGATTGATTGATTGATTGATTGATTGATTGATTGATTGAAGACTTTTAGACGTTTGCATAGGAAAAGGTACAGTTTCATGACAGTACATTTAAAGAAAGCCTTTCGGCTTAAAAAAAATATCTTTGTCAAGTTATTTGTCACATCTGCCCTGTGCAACTTTTGTTCATGAAGCCTAAACTAAGTCAAACAGAAAAGTAATTTTTATTCATAATATTCCAATGTTTCAAGGACAGAAACACAAATAAAAACGTTAATAGCTACCCTGCAAGCCAAATGACGTCATGATGATGATAACGTCCTCCGGTGACTCTGGTCACATTCAGAAGTACTAGGCCAGATCACAGCCCATATGGGGATGAACTTGACGTTGTCATTACCAGAATGTTATATGGACTATTGTGGAATATTGTTATTGTTTGCAAAGTTAGTTGAAATATGAGCATGTAAGTTTATATTCTGGGTCATATCTGACAGGCGGCCGAGCATCTAGTTATTTGAATGACAATTAATGGTCAAGTAAAATGTCACAATCGTGACATAATCGTGCCCCACTGCCCTGCACCCAGAGAGCTCGGTGGACAGAGACATCCACACTGATGATGGATGCTCTCAGCTGGGATGTCAGCCAGCAGGTTTTTATAGGCTACGCCTATACGGAGGGTCCCTTTTGCTCTTTCCATGGGGGTCCACTTCCTGGACACAGTTTACATCAGTGGTGGAAAAAGTAGGCTACTCAAATATTTTAATGTAAAAGTATCAATATTGTGAGATTTACAAGCTCACAATTCATTGCATCGCAACGCATTGTGAGCTTGTAGATCGGCAATTTTCAAATGGCCGAAATGTATATACTGTAGGAAGTGGTACAGTATGTTTTGTAATAATAATCAAAAGCAAAACCTACATGGTAACTGGTAACTAACATTTTCAAATAAGTAAGTACAATATTTGAATCCTAAATGTAGTCGAGTAAAAGTATTGGAAATTGGAAATACTCAAGTAAAGAGTAAAATACCTAAAAATGTTACTTTACACACACACACACACACACACACACACACACACACACACACACACACACACACACACACACACACACACACACACACACAGAGTGTATCTATCTGTAGAGAGAGTAATTCTTTAAATATTAATAATGAACAGTAATTGTTTCCTATCTTTTAGTTTTGTCAAGATGGTAGCCATTTCATGGTAGTTTGTGTCATGTAGTGTGGAAACCACAACTCAAGTGAAAGTTGTAGAGTGACCTGACGACTTGCATGGAAGGAAGTCCTGCAGTTTGTGTATGCCTGCACCTAACTCTCCAAAGCTTAGTTCAAAGCTAAACCAACCACTAGCGTACACCAGGGCCCCAGGCTCTAGCCTGGATCAATGAACTATCAAGTTATGCGCAGCTAGGTCTGTTGATGTATCCCCCTTAAGGCCCCACCTGGGCTGGAATGCTGTAGGTTGGCTTCCAATCAGTCAGTCAGTCAGTCAATCAATAGAAAATAAGTCATTTTATGGGTGAAGTACTCCTTTTAAGACTACTCAAATACATCAGTTGGGAGATATTGTATTACCACATTTTGGTCATTAATTAATGGCATAATAAGCATTATCTACAGCTTTTGATTGGCACCTATCGAAGGCTATAACATAATCCACAAAGTGCTTTAATAACTCTGATTATGTTAACTACTGTGTGTGAGGCTGTTCTTTCCTCAAGCATGTTTTAGACTCTCAAACATGCTTCAGGAAAGAACAGCCTAAAATGTACGGTATAGAGCACCACGTCTCAACTAAGCAGCTACTTCTTACAGTATTTGCTCTATATTTTATTATATTCACAATGTTATTGTCACTTATCTCTCACAAGGTTTAGACACAGCTCAGGCACATCCTCATTATATGTCAAGATATAGGGGGTTTTGCTGGCTTCGCCCTGCAAACCACTTCCACAGAGAGTAAAGGTGTGAAATGTTTGAAAAGAGCACAGGTTAAATCTGCAGCATTCATGTTACTTGAGTTGTTAGTGAGAAGATTTTAACTTTGAACAGGGTTACAGTACCATACAGGATTGCACATTGCTTTAGTATTATGGTGAAGTCATTTCCCAGCTGAATCTATGTATGTATGTAGTTTTGTCTACATGTTTCGAAGTGTAATGTCACTCACTGGCGATATGAATTAATGTTTACACCAATAGAAAAACATGAAAGTAACTTATGAGTCATGGTCTGTTTTTCCACCTACAGTGTCTGTTATCCTGTACATACCTTCACATGCAGGTAAGCAACTTATCTGATTTTTTTTAAATGTACATTTAAAAAAAGTAATTATAACCTTGTAAATATTAATTCAATAATCTTTGACTTGATAGAAGCTGGCAAGATTAGATTAGTTGGATCTTCTCTGTGCTCTGGAAGAGTGGAGATCCTTCATAACAACCGCTGGGATCTTTTTCCTTTCATGTTCAGGTTTAGTGAGGCTGGTGGGTGGTGGTGGACGGTGCTCTGGCAGGGTGGAGGTCTATCACAACAACAGCTGGGGAACAGTCTGTGATGACTTCTGGGACCTGAAAGATGCTGAGGTGGTTTGCAGAGAGCTGAGCTGTGGGACGGCACAGAGTGCTCCTAGAGGTGCCCGTTTTGGCAGAGGGACTGGACCAATCTGGATGGATGATGTGGGTTGCTCAGGAAGTGAAATGTCTCTAACTCAGTGCCAACACAGTGGATTTGGTGAACATGATTGTAAACACGTGAAAGATGCTGGTGTCGTCTGCTCAGGTAAGAGCAGTGTGGATATCGAGGGACAGCGAATACACTTTCCGGCACCGGCACCTGCCACGGCATTGCCAGAAGTGCCGACAACAGGCAAAGGAATCATTGCCGCGGCAATTATACCTAATCCGTGGCATGGCTGGACAGAGCGGCAGTCGGCCGGCATGGAGCTTGCGTTTGCCGCTGTTGCGGAACCTATCCCCCCCACGATGACCACCAGTGGACCAGCTTGTCCATTCCCCCCACTCCCACCGCCCAACACCACGACCACTGGACCACCGAACATAAATAATGTATTACAACAAGCAGTCACAACATGTTTGCTTGCTCTCTGCCGGGGACCACCGACACTGCCGCGCTACTGCCGGCACCAACCGGTAGCTGCCGTCATCTGCCGGCACCTGCCGGTACTTGCCGGCATCTGCCGGATCCGCCGGCACCTGCCGGTACCTGCCGGTACCTGCTGGATCCGCTGGCACCTGCCGTTACTAAGTGTCATCTGTTCGACACCCAACTCTAACCCTTACCCTAAACCTAACCTCTGTGGGGTGAGTCGCTAACCCTCCCGATGCTCCTCTGTTGAAATGACGGTCGTTCGAAAGAGCTAGATTTCCCCACATAGATGCCGGCAGGTGTCGGCGGATCCGGCAGGTTCCGGCAGATCCAGCAGGTCCCGGCAGGTGCCGGCAGAAGCGGCGGTGTCGGTGGTCCCCGGTGGCTCTGGCAGTACCGCGCCAGTGTCGGTGGTCCCCGGTGGTCCCTGGCAGAAGCAGTGGTCCCCCGGCAGAGAGCAAGCAAACGTGATGTGACTGCTTGTTGTGATACATTATTTATGTTCGGTGGTCCAGTGGTCGTGGTGTTGGGGGGTGGGGGTGGGGGGAATGGACAAGCTGGTCCACTGGTGGTCATCGTGGGGGGGGGGGGGGGGGATGGGTTCCACAACAGTGGCAGACGCCTCCGCAACAGCGGCAGATGCCACAGATTAAGAATAATTGCTGTGGCATAGGAATCATTGCCGCGGCATAGGAATCATTGCCGCGGCATAGGAATCATTGCCGCGGCTGTTGCCGGCACTTCTGGCGGCGCCGCGGCAGGTGCCGGTGCTGGAAAGTGTATTGGCTCTTTCTGGGGGATATCAGCAAACTCGTCGCAGAATGCTTTTTGTTTAAACGTCCCGAAGTTGTAACACTATTTATTTCATGTTCAGGTCCAGTGAGGCTGGTGGGTGGTGGTGGACGGTGCTCAGGGAGGGTGGAGATCTCTCCCAACAACAGCTGGGGAACAGTCTGTGATGACAACTGGGACCTGAAAGATGCTGAGGTGGTTTGCAGAGAGCTGAGCTGTGGGACGGCACTGAGTGCTCCTAGAGGTGCCTATTTTGGCCAAGGGAATGGTTCAATCTGGATGGATAATGTGCGTTGTTCAGGAGATGAAAAGTCTCTAACTGACTGCCAACACAACACAATTGTACATTATTGTTCTCACCTTGAGGATGCTGGTGTCGTCTGCTCAGGTAAGAGCAGTGTGGATGTCATGGAACTCATAGCAGTTAAATCAATGTTTGTATAAACATCACAACATTATAACACTATTTATTGTCCAGGTTCAGTGGTGAGGCTGGTGGGTGGTGATGGACAGTGCTCTGGAAGAGTGGAGATCTATTACAACCGCTGGGGAACAGTCTGTGATGACGACTGGGACCTGAAAGATGCTGAGGTGGTTTGCAGAGAGCTGAGCTGTGGGACGGCACAGAGTGCTCCTGGAGGTGCCCGTTTTGGCAGAGGGATTGGTCCAATCTGGATGGATGATGTACGTTGTTCAGGAAGTGAAATGTCTCTAACTCAGTGCCCACACAGTGGATTTGGTAAACATGATTGCAAACACGTCAAGGATGCTGGTGTCGTCTGCTCAGGTAAGAGTGGATGTTGTGACATTTTCAAGTCTTCAAAATACAAATCATTATTTCCCTATTGATATACCTCGTACCCTGTCCCCCTGTCCCTCCAGAACTTCCATTCCTTCCTTCCTCCCTCCCTCCCTCCCCTCCCTCCAGAACTTCCACTCCTTCCTTCCTCCCCCCTTCCTCCCTCCCTCCCCTCCCTTCAGGACCTCAAACATCTCGTTCTCATCTGCTAGTGGTTGGTTCTGTAGCTGCTCTGCTCCTTCTGTTAATCCTGCTGGTAATTGGTTGCTGGCTGGTGTTGAGGAGGAAATTCAGAAAGCCTTCAGCCGAGACTAACCACCTAGCCTGTGAGTAATACTAATTCTATGCACAAGAATGCTACGCACACCAATAAAGTCCTTATAGTGGTTCCGCTGGCCGTGCCGGAAGAATAATCTAAATGGTAGACTCCAAGAGACGAGGCGTGGTGGCCGGCGTTGGCCGCACAACGTGACAATACTTTATTTACTACTTTTTCCAATAACGGTTAGGGAACACACGCACGCATGCATGCATGCACGCACGCACGCACACGTGCGCGCACGCACGCACGCACGCACGCACGCACGCACACACACACACACACACACACACACTCACACACCTGTTTCTTACAGCGTATTAGGGTGTAATAGAGGGTGGATCTACGTGTAAGTACAAGACTATAGGAATTGAATTAGATCAAGTTGATTTGATTTAACTTAAGACACCAACACTGATATAATGTATCTATTTCTTCTAAGGTGTGATGAATGCCCACATTACAGAGGGGAGAGATGGTGATGAAGAAGACTGCATCAATGCAGAGGTCTCCACCTGTCACCAAGGCACCGATGATGACAGTGATGACTATGAGAACAAGTCAGTACACTGAGGGTTTGAAATGAACCTTCTTTTTTTCATTTTAAAGAAGGCTTAATGTCTAAAACCCTTGCACTCTGCACTTTATTTGACTGATATTCTTGACCTGTATTTATTGCTTATATTGTGTATTTTAGGTATTTTATTGTTTTTATGATCATGTTATATTCTATTGGAGCTATTGAATCTGAATCTCCTGTGCTGGTCATTAACGGGTGTCTTTTCATGTTGATAACAGAGACCCCGTGGCAGAGGTCTCCACCTGTCACCAAGACACCGATGATGACAGTGATGACAATGAGAAACCGTCAGTACACTGAGGGCTTGAAATGAACCTTCTTTTTTCCAAATTTAAAGTTGATTGAAGTTCAAAATTTATCCCAAAATAATGAAGGACATCAAGCTGAACTAATGTCATCTCATGTCGATCTCAGAGACCCCGTGGCAGTCAGCAACATGCATCAACACGTCTGCAACCCTGATGAGGAGAATGATGACGTCTATGCTAATACTCAGCCCTGGAAGGAGAGCAGTGGAGAGTCCACTGAGTGTTGTCTTGATGATGAAGACGACTACATAGCCTTTGAACCCTGCGATGAAGATAAGCAGGACAACATCTATGCTAACTGATGACTAGCAGGCTAAAACCATGTTCAACGTAAATGTAATTATAATTCAGTTATAGTCAATTTAAATCTGTTTTACTTCCTGCAGAGAAAGGAGAGACAAGCAAAACAAGACTGTTTTGGAATCCAGGTCCTTAAATACCAACTGGCTCAGCCAGTTGCATGTAATGTATTCTATTTAATTTATTGAATAGAATACAACAATCACAGCATGTTTTTATTTTGATGATGATGGACAATTCAGAGGCCTTCACCTGTCACCAAGACCAAGGCAACGATGATGATGACAGTGATGTATATGATGCTATCTATGCTACCCCAGACATGTTCCCAGACCCCATCCCTAAAAACATTTAGCTGCCAGAGGCAGAGGTACAGTAGTTATCACTTCTCCCATAGACAGGCAAGAAGTGATCACCCCACCCCTTACCTTACCCCCCAACTCTGTACATATAGTGTTTTATAGTTGCGATGATATTTGAATGTGTTTTATTGCTATTTTATATGTCTATGAATTGAATACCAAGGACCTCCCACGAAAATAAGAATGCAAGGGCTTTTTGGGTGCTCCTTTTAGGCAGGGTGTTTGACTGTACTTGTGCTGTACTATTTCTTGTTTTGACTGCACTTGTACTGTTCTTCATTTTTGTCTAACTAGTAAGATGCCTCAGGGCGACATGCGACCTCGCCCTAAACGGCCCTAAAGGCCAATTCTTGGCCATCTGGCCAGTGATGTATATCGGACCAGTTACCCATATATGGAGACCCCTGGTAGGCTACCCATATAAGATCCATGTACTGTATATGGAGATATGCTGTGAGAGTCCAAATATGCTTACTCGGTTATTTGTTATGTGAAAGTCCTACTGTATGATGTCTATGACATCTGACATCATACCCTTTTATGCCCATACATGGAGATACCTGTCTGTAGAACAAGCCACACAGATATGGGCTGTCTTTGCCATCTGTCTTGGCCATATATGGATTCTGTTAGTGTGGTATGTGGCCGATGTGGCCTCCACATATGGGCATTCCCATGTGAAGTCCTGTTAGATATGGGCTTAATATTGATGACATCAGGGAACTCCATATATGGGCATAAAAGGGATTCTGTTAGTGTGACATCACCGTGAAGCCGGGGCGTGATGTCAGAGCAGCAAACCCATTATGTTAAGAGTGGTACCCCTGACATCACAGTCCTTACAATGAGAAAATGTGAATTATTTTAAAGATGACCAAAATAGGCTAGTATAATGTATGTAATGGTGTAAATAGGCTGCTTCTTTGTCATAATCAAATTGAGTTAGTTGGTTTTGGTTGTAAATAATATTGCTTTTTGTTTTGCTGTTGCCTTTAACATGGAGATCAATTTTGGAAAAAAAAGGGGAAAAAAAGTTATTGTTTCATTTTCTGAACATCCATGTGACCCAGTGCAACGCTCTGATCCTCATGTAAATCTTTGTGATGTTTCATCTTATAACAGATTATGAAAATACAGAATGTGTGCTGCATTTCACTGCCCTCTAAAAAGACATATTCTAATATTCCCTTTTGTTCTTTTTCTTTTCTGCAAGTAATTGTATGGATGTTAAAATATTTTGGGTTCATTTGAATAAAGATATTGCAGAGAACATTTTTCTTTACTTTATTGGTTGTCCGTCCGTCCGTCCGTCCGTCCGTCCGTCCGTCCGTCCGTCCCTCTTTCACTTATCCAGAGTCAGGTTGTGGAGCCAGCAGTTCCAGCAGAGAATCCCAGTCCATTTCCCTGATGGTCACATCAGAAAGCTTTGACTGGGGAATGCCATGGTGTTCCCAGGCCAGCATGGAGAAATAGTTCCCTACCTGGTCCTCGATCTGTCCATGGCCTCTCCCCAGTCCTCGATCTGTCCCATAGCCTCTCCTCAGTCTGGTGTGCCTGGAAACAGTGTTGATTTTGACAGCACATTTTGTCATTTAATTTTAGTCATAGTCTTTTGAATAAAATTCCATTTAGTTTTAGTCATATTTTAGCCATCTGAAATATTTTAGTTTTAGTGTAGTTTTAGTCGACTAAATATCTTAACATTTTTGTCGACTAAATCTACGGTTGATTTAGTTGACTAAAATGGGGTTTGGCAGGCCTTGATGGCGTCGTAATGGCTGATTTTACACTTGGTTGCATGCTGAAAATAGCCGATCTACAAGCCTAGATATGCTATTTTCAGCAACACCCGAGCGCAACCAAACATAAAATGACTTGTCTTTTATTTCTACTGGATCTCTTCTCCACTTGTCCCTCCCCAACATTTTAGTTTAGTTTCTATTTGTCGACTAAATTGACAATATTTGTAGCCTTTCATTGGTGAAAAAAAATATTTTCGTCCTAGTTTTAGTCGACAAAATCAACACTGCCTGCATGGAAAACCCTGGGGATGAAACCAGGAGGAGGCATCATGATGATGCCTGATTTAATACTTTAGTTTAATGCTGGAGTCTCTCACCATAAAATAGCAGATCTACAAGCTCACAACGAGTCACGCTGCAACTTGCTGTGAGCTTATAGATCTGCTTTTTTCAGTATGTTACACAATGCATGCAACTAAGTGTAAATTGAGCTTTATTTAGATGACTGAACCAACTCAACATAGCTACCGGACACCTTTTGTCTCACAGATGACTGAGCTTCTCACTCTGTAATCTCGCATAACACTACACTGAATCAGTGTGACATTTCTTGAGCACTTGAGAGCAGTCTCCACAATTCTAGATCATCGACAATTGTTACTATTGTTTAATTTTGTTTAATTTAGCTGCATCCCTGCAGAGAATGTAAATGGCAGAGAACTGACTGCATGTCAATATAAGAGGAAGTCTCATCATTCATTATGACAGTTTCTTAGATGAGCTTTATAAAGAACTCAACACATCTTCCTAGTTCAGTCTTCAACTCTACTGGAGAGTGACAGAGAAGACTTATCAGTCTCTCCACCATGGGACTGGTAATAAGGAGAAAAGTCCTGTATTTGAACATGAGTGAGTGCCAGGTTTTATTATTCTATCAATCAATGTTTTAAGATATTGAAACATGACCCACTTAGAGATCCTTAAAGTTGTATTTGAATTTAGTGACATGAGACAGTTTATAAGTAAGATTCTAGCTCAATTTGTAATTATACAGTATAATATTAGTAACTGGTATTGACATGAAGGCATTTGTGTATGAAAATTATTTTTTATAATCCAGCTTTTCCGCACAGTGTTGTCTGCTGTAAGAGATTCCCAGACATAATGTGACATAACGATGACATTGTGAATTGTTAAAACGATGGTTTAAGTTTTCTGCTAACCCAGGAGTCAAATTCACAGAGTGTACATGGGGGTGGGTGGGAGAGGACATTGGAGACATTTGGGGCGCCATATCTTCCTTAAAGGAGGACTTCACCACTTTTCAACCTATCTTCATATAATAGGTCCTCACTAATGTTCATAATAAAAAAAAGGCTCTGTTTTGTTCACCTACAGTGTCTTTTTTCCTGTACATATCTTCACATGGAGGTAAGCAAAAGTTTGTTAAATTAAAATGTAAATGAGGAATTCTTATTTATGTAAAACAATTATAACAATGATTTATTTAAATCATAATAAATATATTGTATTTATTATGATTATGATGATGATGATTATTACCCCTATCGTTAAATCGGTCCACGAAGCCGAGGTCCTAGGGCTGGTGTACACGACAAATTTCCAAACCCCGCTGTGTGTTCCCTGGGGGCGTGAAAAATAAGGGGGTGGGCTCTACATGTCCTCTGGGACCCCATCTACGTATGGACACCACTTGTTCGCCCATCCGTCTTACGGATGCTTTTTTATTCCATTTTATTTGTTTTAGGGTCCTATCTTGCAGTTCAAGCCTATTTCCACAGGGTGGCAGGCTACTTTCCCAACCTACTGGAGGTGAACATGCAGGGGCGTCAATTGGGTATGGCAAGCTATGGCAGCTGCCATACCTTGGCTACAGGGGGGAAATAATTAAATGTACTTTTCATCGTGCCTGTTGCTAAGGTATGGCAACATGATTGGTGTCTTGCAAGACACCAGTCATGTTGCCATACCTTAGCCTTTCCTGAACTGACGCCGCTGTGAACATGTGTACACAGCCAGCATATTACTCAATGCCAAACTTTGCACACACACTCCTTGCCTGCCAATCCACAACCTCCACCCCTCCAGGGACCCCCAGGGCTTATCTCCCGATTAGGACACTTTCCAGCATAGTGACATGCAGAACAAACTGTCCATATAGTATGGTTTACATAAAAGTCAGTTGTCTTTCACACACACACACACACACACACACACACACACACACACACACACACACACACACACACATATATATATATATACACATATATATATATATATATATATATATATATATATATATATATATATATATATATATATTTCATTTATTTATTTCATAAATATTTTTCATCACAATTGGGTTTGTGGGGAGCCATCCCTGCTTCAAGCTGTCACAGCACGGCACCAACACTTCAAACTAGTTAAAAAACCCAATACAGCAGATCTACAAGCACCTCACAGATCTACAAGCACCTCGCACATGCCAGGGACAGAGTAGGTTGGCCTGCATAAGCCTTGCTGTCAACACACTATACTACACCACTCAGGCCACCAAGCCAGGTGTGGTCAATTAGTGCCTTCTTTTGATCAGTGGCTTCTGCTTGATGAGTGGCACCAGTCTGTCTTTGTTCCCTGGTCAGTCAAGTTCACTGGGAGAGAATGTTTCAGATCAGTGCAAGTGTATTTGTTTTCCATTTGGACTTACTGTGTTTTGTTGGTACAGTATGCGTGCGACTAACTAATATTTCTGATAATTCCAATTTGTTTGTTGTTTAATTAGCCGGATTGTGAATGCCCTGCATTTTTCTTTCATCTTTAGAACCACACGTGTGTAACAAAACAGAGTGGTGATCATTTGGTGTGGGTGAAGAGAAGAAAAACATTTCATTAAAGGAGTAGTTCACCCCCAAAGTGACTTTTTTTCTATTGAACTCAAGTCTCCATGGCGTGAGTAATACATTGAAAAAATAAGTCATTTTGGGGGTGAACTACTCCTTGAATGTCAGTTTTGTGGTGTTTTGACTGGACACCCTGAACATATTGCCAGATAGACAGACAGACAGACAGACAGACAGACAGACAGACAGACAGACAGACAGACAGAGAATTGTAGGCCTTGCATTTATTTGACTTGGTTCCAACAGATGGCGAAAATAGCTAATCTTCAAGCTCACAATGCCTCACTGTTTGGACAAAGAGTTGAGGCGTTACATTTTGTAAAACACGGCCTTGTGAAAATAGCAGATCTACATGCTCACAACACCTCACAACGCAGGGCGGCGTGAGCATGTAGATCTGATATTTTCACAATTTCTGCCCCTAATATTTAATTTATCATTTTAAAAGTATTAAAAAGTCCTTAAATTGTCTCTTTAGAAATGTGCAGATAGCCTCTGTATACTGTTGAGTGGAAAAACAATGTTTCACATTAAGCTAAACATTTGGGACCACCCAAGATCATTTGGAGACCCCTCTAGGGGTCCCATAGTTGAACCACTGACTTATAAGGGGAGTATGGAGACCCCTCTAGGGGTCCCATAGTTGAACCACTGACTTATAAGGGGAGTATATGAGGCTGGATCCGTCTGGAACACTGCACTAGGCTCTCGCCAGCTCTGTAGCTCTCCACACTTGAACAGTTGTGTCCTTAAATTCAATTATAATAATTAACCCCTGTATATACGGGCAATAGTTTTACATGACTTTGTGTACACAGCCAATAGTTTTACATGAACATGTCTAGGCTTTAGTACTGTACTGCCTCGTATAGCCCAACAGAGCCCAGCACAGAACAGCACAGCCCACCAGAGCCCAATACAGCCCCCCAGAGCCCAACAGAGTCCAGCAAACCTAAGTCCAGCCCAGCCGAGTAGGAGTATAGACCGGGGAAAGGGGGTAGTTAGATGACTCCACCAGGCCATTACTGTCCAGATCTGGCTTGAATAGGCCAGACTAGGGTAGACAGGACTGCACCAGACAACACCAGGCTGCTCCAGCCTGGTGGGACACTCAGAGACTTTGTAAACGCCTGTGTACATTTCCCATAGATTCTATGGGACTTGAACACTTGCTCCTGCCCTTCGTGTACACAATCTGTGCCGTGTCCCCTCAGAGGGACATTGTGGGCCCCCCGACCTCACTTTGAGAACCGGCCATGGACCACTTGATAAGCCCACAGTGTCCCTCTGAGGGTCCCCCGACCTCACTTTGAGAACCGACCATGGACCACTTGATAAGCCCACAGTGTCCCTCTGAGGGTTCATGTAAAACTACTGGTGACTTTGTACACGCCTGTGTACATTTCCCATAGATTCTATGGGACTTGAACACTTGCTCCTGCCCTTTGTGTACACGGTCTGTGCCGTGTCCCCTCAGAGGGACACTGTGGGCCCCCGACCTCACTTTGAGAACCGACCATGGACCACTTGATAAGCCCACAGTGTCCCTCTGAGGGTCCCCCGACCTCACTTTGAGGACCGACCATGGACCACTTGATAAGCCCACAGTGTCCCTCTGAGGGTCCCCGACCTCACTTTGAGAACCGACCATGGACCACTTGATAAGCCCACAGTGTCCCTCTGAGGGTTCATGTAAAACTACTGGTGACTTTGTACATGCCTGTGTACATTTCCCATAGATTCTATGGGACTTGAACACTTGCTCCTGCCCTTCGTGTACACGGTCTGTGCCGTGTCCCCTCAGAGGGACACTGTGGGCCCCCGACCTCACTTTGAGAACCGACCATGGACCACTTGATAAGCCCACAGTGTCCCTCTGAGGGTCCCCCGACCTCACTTTGAGGACCGACCATGGACCACTTGATAAGCCCACAGTGTCCCTCTGAGGGTCCCCGACCTCACTTTGAGAACCGACCATGGACCACTTGATAAGCCCACAGTGTCCCTCTGAGGGTTCATGTAAAACTACTGGTGACTTTGTACATGCCTGTGTACATTTCCCATAGATTCTATGGGACTTGAACACTTGCTCCTGCCCTTCGTGTACACGGTCTGTGCCGTGTCCCCTCAGAGGGACACTGTGGGCCCCCCGACCTCACTTTGAGAACCGGCCATGGACCACTTGATAAGCCCACAGTGTCCCTCTGAGGGTTCATGTAAAACTTAAAACTAATGCCCGTGTACACAGTGGTTAATCGCATGTGCAAGGATCTACAGAGCTGGCTGGAGCAGCCTGGTGGAGTCTGGTGCAGTCCTGTCTACCCTGGTCTGGCCTATTCAAGCCAGATCTGGACAGTAATGGCCTGGTGGAGTCATCTAACTACCCCCTTTCCCCGGTCTATACTCCTACTCGGCAGGACTGGGCTGGACTTAGGTTTGCTGGACTCTGTTGGGCTCTGGGGGGCTGTATTGGGCTCTGGTGGGCTGTGCTGTTCTGTGCTGGGCTCTGTTGGGCTATACGAGGCAGTACAGTACTAAAGCCTAGACATGTTCATGTAAAACTATTGGCCGTGTACACAAAGTCATGTAAAACTATTGCCTGTGTACACAGTGGCTTTTTCCTTGACCTTTCGAGTTAGGAGTGTCGTAGAGACACGAGACCGGGTTTGTTGGATTCAGCGTCAAAAAGTAAGTCAGAATAAGTGTCTTTTATCCGAAAGAATGTGTAATCGTGTTGGTGGCGTGCAAATTTCGTGTCTTTTTCGCAATCATAAAGGGTTCAAAGTGTCGGAGAGACACGAAACCCATTCCATCGGATCAGGCATCCTTCAAATATGAAAAGTGTTTCCTGCGTAAAACAAACAGATTTTTTTAGATTTTTTTATTGATTTTAAGGACAAAAATCCGGGTTCCGGTGTCTTTTTCGCAATCGTAAAGGGTCATGAGAACCTAAGTCCAGCCCAGCCGAGTAGGAGTATAGACCGGGGAAAGGGGGTAGTTAGATGACTCCACCAGGCCATTACTGTCCAGATCTGGCTTGAATAGGCCAGACTAGGGTAGACAGGACTGCACCAGACAACACCAGGCTGCTCCAGCCTGGTGGGACACTCAGAGACTTTGTAAACGCCTGTGTACATTTCCCATAGATTCTATGGGACTTGAACACTTGCTCCTGCCCTTCGTGTACACAATCTGTGCCGTGTCCCCTCAGAGGGACATTGTGGGCCCCCCGACCTCACTTTGAGAACCGGCCATGGACCAGATCGGGCATGCTTCAAATATGAAACGTGTGTCCTGCCTGAAACAAAACATATTTTTTTGATTTTTTTATTCATTTTAAGGACAAAGGGCCTGTTTTGACGCCTAAAACGACCCTTTTCCTTGACCTTTCGAGTTAGGAGTGCCGTGTACACAGGATCTACAGAGCTGGCTGGAGCATGGAGCAGCCTGGTGGAGTCTGGTGCAGTCATCTAACTACCCCCCTTCCCTGGTCTATACTCCTATTGGGCAGGACTGGGCTGGACTTAGGTTTGCTGGAGTCTATTGGGCTCTGGTAGGCTGTATTGGGCTCTGGTGGGCCGTGTTGTGCTGTGATGGGCTCTGTTGGGCTACACGAGACAGTACAGTACTAAAGCCTGAACATGTTCATGTAAAACTATTGGCTGTGTACACAAAGTCATGTGAAACTATTGCCCGTATATACAGGGGTTAATTATTATAATTGAATTTAAGGACACAACTGTTCAAGTGTGGAGAGCTACAGAGCTGGCGAGAGCCTAGTGCAGTGTTCCAGACGGATCCAGCCTCATATACTCCCCTTATAAGTCAGTGGTTCAACTATGGGACCCCTAGAGGGGTCTCCATACTCCCCTTATAAGTCAGTGGTTCAACTATGGGACCCCTAGAGGGGTCTCCAAATGATCTTGGGTGGTCCCAAATGTTTAGCTTAATGTGAAACATTGTTTTTCCACTCAACAGTATACAGAGGCTATCTGCACATTTCTAAAGAGACAATTTAAGGACTTTTTAATACTTTTAAAATGATAAATTAAATATTAGGGGCAGAAATTGTGAAAATATCAGATCTACATGCTCACGCCGCCCTGCGTTGTGAGGTGTTGTGAGCATGTAGATCTGCTATTTTCACAAGGCCGTGTTTTACAAAATGTAACGCCTCAACTCTTTGTCCAAACAGTGAGGCATTGTGAGCTTGAAGATTAGCTATTTTCGCCATCTGTTGGAACCAAGTCAAATAAATGCAAGGCCTACAATTCTCTGTCTGTCTGTCTGTCTGTCTGTCTGTCTGTCTGTCTGTCTGTCTGTCTATCTGGCAATATCCTCAGGGTGTCCAGTCAAAACACCACAAAACTGACATTCAAGGAGTAGTTCACCCCCAAAATGACTTATTTTTTCAATGTATTACTCACGCCATGGAGACTTGAGTTCAATAGAAAAAAAGTCACTTTGGGGGTGAACTACTCCTTTAATGAAATGTTTTTCTTCTCTTCACCCACACCAAATGATCACCACTCTGTTTTGTTACACACGTGTGGTTCTAAAGATGAAAGAAAAATGCAGGGCATTCACAATCCGGCTAATTAAACAACAAACAAATTGGAATTATCAGAAATATTAGTTAGTCGCACGCATACTGTACCAACAAAACACAGTAAGTCCAAATGGAAAACAAATACACTTGCACTGATCTGAAACATTCTCTCCCAGTGAACTTGACTGACCAGGGAACAAAGACAGACTGGTGCCACTCATCAAGCAGAAGCCACTGATCAAAAGAAGGCACTAATTGACCACACCTGGCTTGGTGGCCTGAGTGGTGTAGTATAGTGTGTTGACAGCAAGGCTTATACAGGCCAACCTACTCTGTCCCTGGCATGTGCGAGGTGCTTGTAGATCTGTGAGGTGCTTGTAGATCTGCTGTATTGGGTTTTTTAACTAGTTTGAAGTGTTGGTGCCATGCTGTGACAGCTTGAAGCAGGGATGGCTCCCCACAAACCCAATTGTGATGAAAAATATTTATGAAATAAATAAATGATACTATATGGACAGTTTGTTCTGCATGTCACTATGCTGGAAAGTGTCCTAATCGGGAGATAAGCCCTGGGGGTCCCTGGAGGGGTGGAGGTTGTGGATTGGCAGGCAAGGAGTGTGTGTGCAAAGTTTGGCATTGAGTAATATGCTGGCTGTGTACACATGTTCACAGCTGCGTCAGTTCAGGAAAGGCTAAGGTATGGCAACATGACTGGTGTCTTGCAAGACACCAATCATGTTGCCATACCTTAGCAACAGGCACGATGAAAAGTACATTTAATTATTTCCCCCCTGTAGCCAAGGTATGGATAAGCCCACAGTGTCCCTCTGAGGGTCCCCCGACCTCACTTTGAGAACCGACCACGGACCACTTGATAAGCCCACAGTGTCCCTCTGAGGGTCCCCCGACCTCACTTTGAGAACCGACCATGGACCACTTGATAAGCCCACAGTGTCCCTCTGAGGGTCCCCCGACCTCACTTTGAGAACCACCACGGACCACTTGTTAAGCCCACAGTGTCCCTCTGAGGGTTCATGTAAAACTACTGGTCGTGGACACCACCTAGGGCCTGTGTACATATGGCTCTCTGCTGCCCCCCATTAAGAAACTATAGACGGCACAGACCGTGTACACGAAGGGCAGGAGCAAGTGGTCAAGTCCCATAGAATCTATGGGAAATGTACGAAGTCGTGTACAAAGTCACCGGTTGGTCCACGAGCCATAGTTTTTTCCATTGTAGCTCCCTACAGTGTACACGAATATGATTATTGTTATTATTATTACACTTATTATTATTATTTTACAGTAGCTGACCAGATCAGATTAGTTGGATCTTCTTCTCGGTGCTCTGGCAGGGTGGAGATCTCTCACAACAACAGCTGGGGAACAATCTGTGATGACGACTGGGACCTGAATGATGCTGAGGTGGTTTGCAGAGAGCTGAGCTGTGGGACGGCACAGAGTGCTCTTAGAGATGCCGGTTTTGGCAGAGGGACTGGTCCAATCTGGATGGATCACGTGGGTTGTTCAGGAAGTGAAATGTCTCTAACTCAGTGCCCACACAGTGGATTTGGTGTACACAAATGTGATCATGGTGAGGATGCTGGTGTCGTCTGTTCAGGTATTTCAAATTACATTGACGGTGTGTGTGTGTGTGTGTGTGTGTGTGTGTGTGTGTGTGTGTGTGTGTGTGTGTGTTACTGCAAATACAGTAACTTAAAAAACTAAACAAACCAAAGTAACAATCAAATACATGATGAATGACAAGATGACAAGATACAAACAAAATAATACAAGGGAAGAACAAAAACATCAGACTGAGATACAAAATACAAGTAATAATCTTTCTGTCTTCCTCTCCTAGTTCCAGTTCCACACTTGCTAAACCCTATGAGAGTGGTTTGGACTGTAGGAGGGGTGCTCCTACTCTTATTGCTGCTGATTGGTCTCTGGCTGATACACAGAAAGACAATGATCAAAAAGACTGATGACACAGCCTGTGAGTAATTGTAAATGTCTACATTTACATGGCTTACATGCAATGTCTACAACGTAAATCTTATTGCAACAATGCAAGGCACCCAGGGCACTTATTTAGTAGATAATAAAATATGTTTAACAAAAGAGAGGCACTTTAAATAAATTGTTTAAATACCTTTTTCTTATCACTTTGAAATGGGACTATGCTTGATGAATCTCTAGGATTATAAAACAAGCTGAACTTCGACTGTGGTAAAATAAGGCCTGTGGAACAATGAGAAAAGCTGATGAAAGATCCATCCATACATCCATCTTCAACCGCTTATCCGGAGTCGGGTCACGGGTGTATCAGTTCCAACTGAGACCTCCAGATTTCCTTATCCTGAGCAACTTCCTCCACTCCCTCAGGGAGTATACCGAGGCGTTCCCAAGCCAGTTTGGAGATATAATCCCTCCATCTGGTCTTTGGTCTGCCACGGGGTCTCCTCTCAGTGGGACGTGCATCGAGGACCTTCCTAGGAAGGCGCTCGAGGGGCATCCGTACTAGATGCCCTTCAGCATAGTGGTGAAGTCTGTGTATGTGGGTCTCAAAGGCTGCACAGTAAACGCCAGTAAACTTTAACTCTGAAACATGCCAACATGGACGGACCCATTGGGATCCATTTGGGTAAATTCTTTACTCTGTCTGTGGATTCATCTGTGTACACACTGCATCAGTCACAACTGCTCATCAGAAGCAGTTATAGGTCCAGTGTCTTGCTCAAGGACACTTCAACATTCACCCAGGGGAGCTGGGGATCGAACTGGGAACATTCCGGCCACCCTACCTCCTGAATCAGTTAACCTAATTATAAACATAACATCTTCATTGTGATACATAAATATATTCCAATTGGCCAAGTCTCTGAACAAATAGAAAACTAGCAGCAGCCTTGGTACCCAAGTCCCCAAGGTACCTGTCTTTCTTGATACCCAAGCAACCTTAGTACCCAAGCAGTCTTGGTACCCAAGACTGTAAATGCAAACCCTGGATGCAGACTATGGCATTTGAGTATGCCATAATAAAAATAAACATGGACTGTAGACGCGACTGAATGTTAAACTGGAATGAGGATGTTTTTCATTCTCCCTCTCTTATAATTATACACTGCACATTCTGTGGCTTCCTGTCAACATTAACTTATCTTTGGGTTGTGAACAACAGGAAAGATGACGAATTGATACAAGTACAGTACTATTTGTGTACTGATGTAGCTGTATTCTTTTTAAAAGAAGGCATTGGGGCACCGCCCTAGTGTAGCGGTTAGAGCTAAGCCTTCCATGCAATACGTCATAGGTTTGAGCCCTGCCAGGGGTCGACTTTAGCAAGGCAAGGGCATGCAGCTAAAATGGGTTCCTAAACGCCAACTCAAATGGTTTCAGATCTGAGCCAAGTCTCCTGCAGGAAACCTGTCTTGGATGGGAGTCTCAAGATATACAAAACTGATGATAATGTGAGACAGTGGCAATCAGTCACTGTGTTTTTCCACCTGAATGCTCCATTCGGTCAGAATATTGATAATTACTGTAGATTTCAAAGATTGTTAAATTATTTTTAGCTTGAGCTCTCAACATTGCAGTTACACTTACAGGAGGAGTTAGAATCAAGCCGAGAACATTATTTAATTTTTAGCAGAATAGAACATGGTGGCCGTGTCCCTCGAGTTCAATGGAAAAGTGGCACCATGTTATATTCGGTTCATCATGTATGTATTTATTTCTTCCAAGGTGAGATGAACGCCAACAACACAGTGGGCAGAGGAAATGATGAGCATGATGAAGTCTACGTCAATGCAGAGGCCTTCACATGTCATCAAGGCAAAGATGATGACAGCGATGACTATGAAAATGGGTCAGTACACTAATAGTTAAATGAATCCCAATTGAATAATGTCAAGAGAATAATAACCTCAGCAGTACTACCACTGGTAATAATGATCATCATAGCCATCATCGTCAATCCGCATGAGGTCTCATCTTTTCTTTTTGATGTGTTCCCATCTCCTGTGCTGCTGGACATCACGCTGAACTAATGTCTTCTCATATCGATCTCAGATCTCAGTGTTTGAGCAACATGCACAAACACGTCTGCAACCCTGATGAGGAGAATGATGCCGTCTATGCTAATTCTGACCCAGAGAAGAACACCGAAGAGCATCTCAACCCTGGAAGGAGAGCAGTGAAGGGCCAGAGTGATGAAGATGAAGAAGGACACTACATGCCCATGAAACCCTGCTGTGACCATGAGCAGAACAACATCTATGTTAACCCAGACATGAACCCCTGCAGTGAAAATGAGCAGTACAACATCTATGACAACATCAATGCTACCCCAGGCATGAACCCAGAGAGCAGCACCAACCTCAGCCCTGGAAGGAGAGCAGAGGGAAGTCCACTAAGTGTTGTTGTTGAAGAAGAAAACAACTACATAGCCTTTGAACCCTGCAATGAAGATAAGCAGGACAACATCTATGCTAACTGATGACTAGCAGGCTAAGACCATGTTCAACAGAAATGTAATTACGATTCAGTCAATTTAAATCTGTTTTACTTCGTGCAAATAAAGGAGAGACAAGCAAAGTTGCATGTAATGTATTCTATTTAATTTATTGAATAGAATACAACAATCACAGCATGTTTTTATTTTGATGATGATGAAGGACAATACAGAGGCCTTCACCGGTCACCAAGGCAACGATGATGATGACAGTGATGTATATGATGCTATCTATGCTACCCCAGACATGTTCCCAGACCCCATACCTAAAACATTTAGCTGCCAGAGGCGGAGGACCAGTATTTATCACTTCTCCCATAGACAAGCGAGAAGTGATCACCCCACCCCCCTTACCTTACCCCCCCCCCCCCCCCACACACACACACACACACACACACACACACACACCTTTTTCCACTACTCTGTACATACAGTGTTTTATAGTTGTGATGATATTTGAATGTGTTTATTGCTATTTTATATGTCTATGAATTGAATACCACGGACCTCCCACGAATAAGACCTTTTAGGCAGGGTGTTTGACTGTACTTGTGCTGTACAACATTTTTAGTTTTGACTGTACTTTCGCTGTTCTTCATTTTTGTCTAATACAATATTCAATCAAATTCAAAAGTTTTAACTAGTTTATAAAGACTATTGGGCTAAAGATCATCAACTTTATTAGATTCATGTCAGTTTAGACAAGTGAGAATTCAGTTTCATTCCATATGAAGCCGTTTTAGTTTGTAAAAAATAAAGTAGTTATGATTTTTGGACCTATTTCAGACAGAGATTTTGAAACTAAGTGAAGAAAATCTAAACTGTCCTTACAATATGAGTTAAAGAAAATATGAATTATTTTAATTTAAAGCTGACCAAAATAGGCTAGTATAATGTATTTGATGGTGTAAATAGGCTGCTTCTTTGTCATAATCAAATTGAGTTAGAACTCAGAATTGTTTTTTGTTGTAAATAATATTGCTTTTTGTTTTGCTATTGCCATTGCTAGTCTAACATTTAACATGGAGATCAATTTTGGTAAAAAAAAAAAAAAAAAAAAAAAGTTATTGTTTCATTTTCTGTGCATCCATGTTACCCAGTGCAACGCTTTGATCCTCATGTAAACCTTTGTGATGTTTCATCTTCTAACAGATTATGAAAATACAGAATATTCTAATATTCTCTTTTGTTCTTTTTATTATTAAGTAATTGTATGGATGTTAAAATATTTTGTGTTCATTTGAATAAAGATTTATAGAGATGTCCGTCCATCTTTATCCACTTATCCAGGGTCAGGTCATGGAGCCAGCAGCTCCAGCAGAGAATCCTGATGGTCACATCAGAAAGCTTTGACTGGGGAATGCCATGGTGTTCCCAGGCCAGCATGGAGAAATAATTCCCTACCTGGTCCTCGATCTGTCCATGGCCTTTCCTTAGTCCTCGATCTGTCCCATAGCCTCTCCTCAGTCTGGTGTGCCTGGAAACAGTGTTGATTTTGACAGCAAATTTTGATTTATGGTAATTTTAGTCATAGTCTTCTGAATAGAATTCCATTTAGTTTTAGTCATATTTTAGCCATCTGAAATAGAGTAGTTTGAGTCGACTAAAATGTGTTTTGGGGGGCCTTGATGCCATCGTAATAGCTCATTTTACACTTGGTTGCATGCTGAAAATAGCCGGTCTACAAGCCCACAACGCGTCGCAGCACAACACATTGTGTGCTTGTGGATCTGCTATTTTCAGCAACACCTGAGCGTAACCAATTGACAATTGTTACTTTTGTTTCATTTTGTTTAATTTAGCTCGGGCCGGATCTATAGGCATAGGCAAGGGTGTGCAATGCCCCCCTATAAATGCCCTGTCTGCCCCACCAATTTACATCCCTGCGGAGAATGTAAATGGCAGAGATAACTGAATGTCAGTGTAAGAGGAAGTCTCATCATTCATGATGACAGTTTCTTAGATGAGCTTTATAAAGAACTCAACACATCTTCCTAGTTCAGTCTACTCTACTGGAGACTGGAGAGTGACAGAGAAGACTTATCAGTCTCTCCACCATGGGACTGGTAATATGGAGAAGAATCCTGTATTTGAACATGAGTGAGTGCCATGTTTTATTATTGATGTTTTAGGATATTGAAAATAAGGTGACTATACAGTAGTAGGTATAACTTTTCCCACTTAAAGATTTATTTGAATTCAGTGAAGTGAGAGTTTATAACATTCTAGCTCACTTTATAATAGTAACTGCATGGTATCGACTTGAAGGCATGTGTGAATATTTATTGTTCACAACCCAGCTTTTCTGCACAGTGTTGTCTGCTCTAAGAGATTCCTTGACATACATGTATGAATATTTACTCGTCATGTCGTCAAGGTTATAATAGTTTTGGACTTTTAATTATAGGCTTATTTAGTTTTAGCTTGTTTTGACCAATTTTCTAATTCGATTTGTTTTAGAGCGGTTTGTTTTATTCGTTTATTTTTTATTTTTGTGACAATGTTTTAGATTCGTTTTTGTTAGGATTAAAGGATTACAGGAGGTTATAGTGTTATTTTTTCATACTTACTTTTTTTATTTATTCAAAAGGGTCAGAGAGGGCAGGGGGGCACGGTGGTGCAGTTGGTAGCGCGGTCGCCTCACAGCTACAAGGTCCATCGGTTCGATTCCCATTGGGGACGCTGCGGGAACTGGGGGCGTGTTCTCCGCATCATCAGTGCCCATATACGCTAGGTGGGGTTGGCAAAAGAGCCTTTCTGTGTGGATTTAGCATGTTCTCCCCATGCAGTAATCCTGGTCTCTATACTGCCTCCCCCTGTCCAGACAGAGTGCCTGATGGAGGGGAAAGAACTGGTTGGAATAATGCTTTCCTTCCATGTCCAACCCTGGAAACTCCCTCCAAAAAAAAAAAAAAAAAAAACACGGCTTGGACTCCTCATGCAGAAGGAAGCATGAGGTCAATCCGTTGCTCTCCCCAAATTGGCAGAGGGAGTGTAGCGCCCAGGATTACATTAGATAATTGACACCGGGTGAAAAAACTGGGTTACAAAAATCGTGGGATAAAAATTCAGGAGGAAAACAAAAAAGGTCAGAGTAAGTAATGTGTAATTAAATCTCAACAAAAAATGCTGTTACAATCAATGTGAAAAACAAAGGGCGCATTCCTAAACCAATGTGTCCCAATCTCACTGAGAGCCAGTCATCTCGGAAAGTACAGCTTTAGACAGGGACTGAAAATACTTTTTTTTTTTTCTCACTAAAATGTGATAAAGCCACTAAAGCATTTCATAAATTTCAGGCTACATTTCACTTAAACGCCAGAGCTTAACTCTGCATGTAAATAAGACTTTTTTTAATTAATGTGAGAGATCGTCAGGTCATTTGCAGGTTAGAAATGTATTTAGAACTTGAATATCTCAAAAGTAGTATTTCAGCATGGCATCATTCTATAAGCCATATCTTCAAAACTGTTGGGTCAATCTCCACAACCAATATATCATTTTGTAGCTATGATCCCCAGCTTTCAAATGAAATGAAAAAATGAAAATGAATAAAAATCCAATGACTGGCTCCCAGCCAAATTGGGACACCAATGATTTGAGGAGACTCTTTTTGTCTCCAAACCATAAGGAACAATGCAGGGTGCATTCGGAAACCTGCACCGGGTGTGTGCTCAGTGTAGTGAGTGCAGTGGGCGTGACGTTGGAGAGTGTGTTCAGTGTGGCTTATTTACGAACGACCAGTTAAGAGGCAGCGGCAAGCTTTTTCACTTTTTCAAACTTTCTGAAAAGCAGCAGTTGCTAACGTAACGTTGATATTGAAAGGAGATGTAATTCATAACATTGGCATACCTGCATTGCGCAGAAGTTGCACGGAGCTTCCGGCGCTGCAGCCGAGTGTGATCTACAAGCTCACAACGGCTGCATCTGCGACGCGACGTGAGCTTCACAGAGAGGACGTGAGAGGACGCTGGCGCTCAGTGTGTGCCGCTTCTCCGTTCCTCATTAGTTTTACGTTAGTTTTACATTGTTTTTAAAGCTATACTGTGTAAGATGCCCAACTAGTGGTCATTAGCCCTATAGCAAACCGCGGTCGCGTCCGCGTCTTTCGGCCGTTTTTCGTACCTTCAGACCCCCGCGTCTGCCTCCACCTCGCTGAGATCTATCTTTAGAGGGGTCCCTTGTTCCTGTGCGTTCAGTAATTCCAGAGATACGGACTCCTTCACCCTGCCTGGTAGGCGAAATTACCTAGAGACGGGATGGTACAAACGGGTGACAACAAATATGGCAGCCATAGCGACCCCACTTCAAGATGCGCTGTGATTGGCCGGCAGTTGTATAACCCTCGCTGTGATTGGCCGGTAGTGTGATGACGCAATTTTGGCGCGAGATCCGGTCCCCGGCAAGGATCACAGTTTACATATATAGAGAAGGCTTTACAGGCTGAAATTCACGGCGCGGATCTTCTAAAACTTTTGTGATTTAATAGTTAGGAGAATTTTAAGATTTGTTTTATAAAAAAGTTACATAGTACAACTTTAAGTTGTTTTAACAGTGTTTAGTTTAGTTTTAACTCTTTTTCTAGCTGCACAGCTGCAGTACAGAAACTGTCTGTACTTTTGGAACATTGTGCACGATCATCGCACGATCTGGGACGCCAACTCTGACGGTGGTTTGCTTACCTGCTGCCGTCCGTCTCCAGCATCGAGTGGTTCAGCGTTGTCGGCAGCAGATCTGGACACCTACACCTACGTCCAGCGGTGGTGTGAAACAACTACCCGGGAGGCCTTCCAGCTCCCCCGGTGCGGCGGGGCCACTGTCGCCTAGGACCGCTTCCACGCCTGCTGAACCGCTGAGCCGCTGTTACATCTGCTGCTGAGGTACCCCCCGGACAGCCCTCCAGCTATCCCGGTGCGGCGGGGCACACAGTCTGCCCAGGACCGCTACCTCAGCCAGCCTACCGCCAGTCAACGGCTTCCCTCCACGCCTGACGAGCCACGGATCCAGTCCTCCACCCATCCACCGCTGAGGTACCCCCCGGACAGCCCTCCAGCTGTCCCGGTGCGGCGGGGCACACAGTCTGCCTAGGACCGCTACCTCATCCAGCAAGCCGTCAGTCAACGGGCAACTGGTGCCTGCAGCTAGCCCGGCTAACGGCTAACAGGACCACTCTCCAATTCTCCGTTTTCCACCGGCAGGATGCTTCAATACTCCATCACGCAACTGCTACGGTTCAAAAATGTCATCACGCCAATATCTACTTCAGTTATAAAACAACTTGGAATTCTACGCCGTCCCCGCTACAATCACAGAAGTTCCCGTCGTAAGTTTGTTCATTCCCAGTCATGTTCCATCCACTCCGTCTGGTCAACAGTACGCTGCGTCGCATGTGCAACACGTCATCAGTGCACCCCCCCAGTTGCAGCTAACAGCAGCACTAGGAGTGACGTCAGACCACCGCTACACTGCGGGTGGCACACAAAACGCGGAGTGGACTCCAGTCTACTACGGCCCCTGCAGAAATCCATCACCCCAATAACAGTTAAGATTGAGCTTTTCAATTTACAAACCCTTAAAGCAAAATCCACTCTAATCCATGATCACATTTTAGAAAAGAAACTTGATGTCATGTGCCTTGTTGAGACCTGGCACCAGCCAGGGGTTTACTCATCCCTCAACAAAGCGTGCCCTCCTGGCTACAAGTACTTGGAGAAGGCACGCAGCACTGGTGGCACAGGTGGCGGCTTAGCCATCCTGCATAGAAAGGACCTGGAATTATCTCCCCTCCCTCTGCCAACACTCTCCTCATTTGAATGTTTAGGATTTAAATGTAAACCCCCCTCCACCATGACTCTATTACTTATTTACCGGCCACCAAAATCAAACCCACTTTTTAGTTCCGAACTGAATGATCTCCTCACAACACTCTGCACCACTTCCACCAACACACTACTTCTTGGCGATCTGAACATTCACGTAGACACCCCCTCCTCCCCCCCTGCAGCTGATCTTTTACAACTACTGGACTGCCTTAATCTCACACAGCATGTTCACGTCCCAACACACGACAAGGGACACACGCTCGACCTGGTCATCAGTGACTCCGGCCTGATCAGCAACCTGCTGGTTTATGAGATGGGCGTATCCGACCATAGGGTCATCTCTATGGAGCTCCCCTTCCCTCCCCCCCACAATAAGCCCAAACGCCAAATTCACTTCCGAAACATCAAAAACATTAATCATGATGCCATATCCCTGGACCTTCAACATCTCTCGTCCGCAACCCCCTCATCATCCACTGAATCAGTTGACCTAATATACAATAACACCCTTAGCCGCCTTCTAGATTTCCACGCCCCCATAACAACTAAAACAGTCTCCTTTGTACGCTCCTCCCCCTGGTTTACCAGTGAGCTGCGGAAACTAAAGGCAGCAGGCCGCGTCCTTGAGCGCCGAACCATGGCGTCAGGGCTCACTGTCCATAGACAGGCCTATAGAGACCATCGAAAGGCCTACACTAAGGCCCTCAGAGACGCACGGTCAAACTTTTACTCCAACATCATTAACAAGAGCACTGGTAACTCAAAACAACTTTTTTCCACCATAAGCAACATTCTCAAACCACAATCACCCTCCCACAGCGATATCACCGAGGACCAATGTAACCTCATCCTTGACGCCTTCAGGTCCAAGGTTAATACTATACGCTCTGCTCTATCCCATTCCTCCACTCCACCTGTTTTGTCTCTCACCCTACAGCCAGGGATCCCCCAGCCTCTCTGCTGCTTCGTGAACACCTCGCAGCGAGAGGTTGAGGACCTCATCTCCAAGATGAAGCCCTCCACCTGCACCCTCGACCCCTTCCCCACAGCCCTTGTTAAATCCCACATTACTGCCATCAGCCCCCTCATTACCACAGTTATTAACCTCTCCCTCCAAGCCGGCCTTGTTCCACCCGCCTTAAAAACAGCCATCATCACACCCCTATTGAAAAAACCCACACTCGACCCAGAAGTTCATGCTAATTATAGACCCATCTCCAACCTGCCGTTCCTCTCCAAGGTCCTCGAAAAGGTTGTCGCTGCCCAACTCAACCAACACCTCCAAAACAATAACCTTTATGAAAAATTTCAGTCAGGATTCCGCTCAGCCCATAGTACTGAAACTGCACTAGTCAGGGTCACAAATGACCTTTTGATGGCAGCTGACACCGGTTCCCCCTCCCTCCTCATCCTCCTGGACTTATCGGCAGCCTTCGACACAGTCGACCACACCATCCTCCTCAACCGTCTCCATTCCACCACAGGACTTTCCGACTCTGCACTGAACTGGTTTTCCTCCTACCTCACCGACAGAACGGAACGTGTCTCTCTGGGAGGGGTGTATTCAAGGACGCAGCCTGTCACCTGTGGTGTCCCCCAAGGCTCCATCCTCGGCCCCACCCTTTTCACCATTTACATGCTCCCCCTTGGTCGTGTCATCAGCCGGCATGGGATCTCTTTTCATTGCTACGCTGATGACACCCAACTGTACTTCAGGACTGTCCCACTCCCCTCTGCTCCCCTGTCATCACCATCACCACCATCATCATCCACACTCACCACATGCCTTGAGGAGATAAAGGCGTGGATGGCTCACAATTTCCTACAATTAAACAGCTCCAAGACAGAGGCCATTCTGATCGGCACCCCAAATCAGGTCAAAACATCCACATTAACCAGCATCACCTTTTCCGGCCATAACCTCCCCCTCTCACCAGTTATAACCAATCTGGGTATAAAAATGGACCCCCAACTGACCTTCGACCCCCACATTAAACACATTGTCAAAACCTCATTTTTCCACCTCAAAAACATAGCTAGACTCCGTCCCACACTCACCCTTCCTGACGCCGAAAAACTTGTCCACGCCTTTATCTCCTCAAGGCTTGACTACTGTAACGCACTTCTCATCGGGACCCCTGGCAAAAGCATCCAGAGGCTGCAATACATCCAGAACAGTGCTGCCAGGGTCCTGATGAGAGTGCGGAAATTCGACCACATCACACCCATACTCCACTCCCTTCACTGGCTCCCCGTCTCCTCCAGGATTGAATTCAAGGTCTGCCTCCTCACCCACCAATGCATCCACGGCAACGCTCCCCCCTACCTCAAAGAACTCATTGAACCCCCAACCTCCACACGCTCTACACGCTCCCTCCGCTCTGGTCACAATAACTCACTGAAAGGCAAAAAGACTAACTTACGCACCATGGGGGACAGGGCTTTTTGCTCGGCTGCTCCTCTGCTGTGGAATGCCCTCCCTGACCATCTCAGAGCACCACAGTCAGTTGATGCTTTTAAAAGGGGACTTAAGACGTTTCTTTTTAATAAGGCATTTTCCTAGCTGGTCCTTATGGATGCCATTTGTGCTTTTAATTCTTCTTTTTTGTTGACCAATTGTGCTTTTAATCTTCCTTGAAATGTGTTTTATAGGTGCACTGTTCTTAATTCATGGTTTTAACAGTTTTTACCATGCTAGTTCTTTGTTTTAATTATTTTGCTTGCTTTGTTTTGCCATTAATGTAGCACTTTGAGATTTGTTTCAAATATAAAGTGCGTTATAAATAAAATTCATTATTATTATTATTATTATTATTACCTGCTGTTAGTTTACACGTTGATGTGTGTGAAACTACCAAGCCCAAACGACCAACGAAGCTGCAAATGCTGCATTTTGCAGTAATTTCCTCCATTGTTCACAGCTGAGAAGCGCTCGAGACATGGCCATGAAAACCAACCAATCAAAACACCACACTGACGCACCACACCGTCAAACCCCATCTTCTGAGTAGGGTTGTTCAGTGCGTGCACTCAGCACACCGGTGCGCCGCGCACTGGATTTCCGAACGACAACGCACCAAGTGCACCGAATAAACGAACGACAACACACCAGTGCGTTGAGTGCGCATTTCCGAACGCACCCGCAGGCTCTTTGTGTCCCCGTATAGGGAACCACTGCTGGTAATCAAATTATTGGCTTAGGAATGCAACAAAAACAAATAATTATCGATGAAAAATCAATGAATGCCTTTAAGCTAATTGGAGTGTGCGTGCAACGTTTCACGCCAATCAGACAATGAGTTAATTATTTGTGGCATGTGCAAAATGGGCCCCTCTCGCCAACTTTGAAAGTAACTCTCTGTTTTTTCCACCTACAGTGTCTTTTGTCCTTTACATACCTTCACTTGGAGGTAAGTAAAAGTAGTCTATGTTAAATTAAAATATAAAAACAATAAATTATTAATTAAATAAATAAAATACACACGCATGTGCACAGACTGCACACACACACACACACACACACACACGCACACACACACATAAACACATTTATTTGAAATGAATACATAAATAAACTAGAACTGCACTCTGTCGAGGTGCCAACTTGCGCCATGAGGTGTTCCCTGCTGGCCTCATTGGCTGTTAATGAAGACATTACCAAGAACGCTCTTACTGTATATACCAAACCCTGCTGACATCACCAGTGGCATCACCAGGAATGCTGGTCCCTCATTGCTTGTAGGCAGACACCTACCGGTACATACCGGTACATACATACATACATACATACATACATACATACATACATACATACATACACATACATACATACATACATACGATTACAGTACTTGCGCGCTCTGCTTGCCCAAGTAAATAGAACTGCACTCTGTCGAGGTGCCAACTTAGGCCTCGTGCACAAGTAGGCCAAGTATGGCCTACTGGTGCGCCAGCAGAGCGCGCTGTGAGGTGCGCTCACCACTGACATCACCACTGGCGATGCCAGTGACATATCACCACTGGCATCGCCAGGAATGCTGGTCCCTCATTGGCTGTTAAAGATGACGTTGACAGTAATGCTGGTCCCTGATTGGGCTACGGGCTTAAACACGGGCAGACACCGACATATGTACATACGTACATACACAGCTGAATGGATTACTTGCACACTTTATTTATAAGTAATAATAAATACATAAATGTAATAAATACATTTAATTAAAAATAAATAATAATACAAATAAACATGTTTTATTTATTATTATTATGATTATTATTTTATAGACGGTGCCCAGATCAGATTAATTGGATCTTCGTGCTCTGGGAGAGTGGAGATCTTCTCCTACTTCTGGGGCTGGGGAACAGTCTGTGATGACAGCTGGGACCTGAATGATGCTGATGTGGTTTGCAGAGAGCTGAGCTGTGGGACGGCACAGAGTGCTCCTGGAGCTGCATATTTTGGCAGAGGGACTGGTCCAATCCAGATGGATGATGTGGGTTGTTCAGGAAATGAAAAGTCTCTAACTCAATTCCCACACACGACACACACGTTATTTGGTTATAGTGTACACAACTGTAATCATGGTGAGGATGCTGGTGTCATCTGTTCAGGTAAGAATGGACCAAAACTTTAGAATAGAAAAAAGGGTACATTTTGGAAAGATGTAATGTTATGACATTGTAAACGTGAATCAGTTTCTTTTTGACTAACAGAAGCTGCTAAAATCAGATTAGTCGAGTCTTCTCTGTGCTCTGGAAGAGTGGAGATCAAAACAATCACAATGGTGCAACACTATTTCTTTGCTTCTTTCTGTTCAGGTTCAGTGAGGAGGCTGGTGGGTGGTGGTGGACGTTGCTCAGGCAGGGTGGAGATATTTCACAACAACCGCTGGGGAACAATCTGTGATAACAGCTGGGACCTGAAAGATGCTGAGGTGGTTTGCAGAGAGCTGAGCTGTGGGACGGCACAGAGTGCTCCTGGAGGTGCCCGTTTTGGTCAAGGGTACGGTCCAATCTGGATGGATGATGTGCGTTGTTCAGGAAGTGAAAGGTCTCTAACTCAGTGCCCACACAGTGGATTTGGTAAACATGATTGTAAACACAGCAAGGATGCTGGTGTCGTCTGCTCAGGTAAGAGTGGATGTCGTGTCACTCATCTCAAATAAATGATTGAAGGCTATATAAAAACAATCACAACAGTGCAAAACTATTTCTTTGCTTTTTTCCTGTCTAAATCCAGTGGTGAGGCTGGTGGGTGGTAGTGGACGGTGCTCTGGCAGGGTGGAGATCTCTCACAACAACCGCTTGGGAACAGTCTGTGATGACAACTGGGACCTGAAAGATGCTGAGGTGGTTTGCAGAGAGCTGAGCTGTGGGACGGCACAGAGTGCTCCTGGAGGAGCCCGTTTTGGCCGAGGGACTGGTCCAATCTGGATGGATGATGTGGGTTGTTCAGGAAGTGAAAGGTCTCTGACTGCCCCCACAGAGGATTTGGTGAACACAATTGTGGAAACGATGAGGATGCTGGTGTCATCTGCTCAGGTAAGAATGTTAGTCATGTCTGTCATTTCTTGCAATTCCTTTAAAAACATAACATGTAACAAAAGTTAAAACTCCAAATAATAATAAAAAAAAAAAGAAACAAACCAAAGCAACAATCACAAATATACCAGACACATGATAAGGAAGTTAATGACAAGATCTTCTTGTCAGGTCTTCCTCTCCTTGTTCCAGGCTTACTAATCCCTATGAGCGAAATAAACCCTATGAGAGTGGTTTGGACTTTAGGAGGGGTGATCCTACTCTTACTGCTGCTGATTGGTCTCTGGCTGATACACAGAAAGACAGCGACCAAAAAGACTGATGACACAGCCTGTGAGTAATTGTAAATGGTGCATCTTCTATAGTGCCTTTATGCAAACTACGGTACTTTACAATTGCAACAATGCAAGGCAACCACCTCATCAGGAGCAGTTATGGGTTCAGTGTCTTGCTCACTTCAACACAAACTCAGGGGAGCTGGGGATCGAACTGGGAACATCCCGGCCACCCTACCTCCTGAATCACTGCCACCCTCATTTCAATCATAACATCTATCATATATATTGGTTAAGTCTCTGGACAAATAGAAAACTAGCAGCAGTCTTGGTACCCAAGTCCCCAAGTCTTGATACCCAAGCCGTCTTGGTACCCGAGACTGTAAATGCAAACCCTGGATGAAGATTCTAATTCTAAAAGGAGATATGTTCAAAATGGTTCATTATAATGGCATTTGAGTACGCCCTAATCGAATTAACTGAGGAATGAAGACGTTTTTCATTCTCCATCTCTCTTAATTATACACTGCACATTATGTGGTTTCCTGTCCACATTAGAACTTGTCTTTGGGTTGTGAACAACAGGAAAGATGACTAATTCATACGAGTGACTGCTATTTGTGTACTGATGTAGCTGTATTCTTTTTAAAAGAAGGTCCCCGCCCTAGTGTAGCGGTTAGAGCTAAGCCTTCCATGCGATACGTCATAGGTTTGAGTCCTGCCGGGGGTCAACTTTAGGCCGAAACGGGTTCCTAACGCCAAATCAAATGGTTTCGGATATGAGCCAGTCTACTGCAGGAGGCAGATCTAAAACTTGGATAGCAGTCTCAAGAAAAAAAAAATCGAACCTCTGTTCGAAGTGGAGCTGTGTGTGTGTGTGTGTGTGTGTGTGTGTGTGTGTGTGTGTGTGTGTGTGTGTGTGTGTGTGTGTGTGTGTGTGTGTGTGTGTGTGTGTGTGTGTGTGTGTGTGTGTGTGTGTGTGAACTGAGCGGTGGTCGTGGGGGGGGGGGGGGGAGAGGGGTGCCTGTGTGTGTGTGTGGGGGGGGGGGGGGTGCCTGTGTGTGTGGGGTGGGTGTGTGTGTGTGTGTGTGTGTGTGTATTGCAGTTGATGCTCAGGGCAGGCTAGACTCAACAGCACCTCTCTGGTCACCCAGGGTAGTCAGGCTACACCAGAGGCTACATACAGACAGACAGACAGACAGACAGACCCACCCACCCACAGACACACACGGCCACGTATAGGGAGCTTGTGTTCCACACAGCTCCAAAATGATGATGATAATGTGACACATTGGCAGTCACTGTGTTTATTTCACCTGAATGCTCCATTTCGTTTGAATGATCGTTATTAGATCAGAATCTACTTTATTGTTGATTAGATTTAAAAGATTGTTGAATTATTTTTAGTTTGAACTCTCAGCCATGCAGTTACACTTACAGGAAGAGTTAGAATCAAGCCCAAGAACATTATTTAATTTCATGTCCATCGAGTTCAATGGAGAAGTGGCACAATGGTATATTCGGTTCATCATGTATGTATTTATTTTCTTCCAAGGTGTGATGAACGCCAACAACACAGTGGGAAGAGGAAATTATGAGCATGATGAAGTCTACGTCAATGAAGAGGCCTTCACATGTCGCCAAGGCAACGATGATGGGTCAGTGCACTGATAGTGTTAAATTAATCCCAATTGAATAATTTCTTAAGAGAATTAACCTCAGCAATACTACTACAATAATAATCATCATACTTATCATCGACAATCTGCATGAGGTCTCATCTTTTGTTTTTGAAGTTCAAGTTGGGCTTAGTGGAGGCTAAATGTGTTCCCATCTCCTGTGCTGGTCATTAACTTATGGACATCACCCTGAAATAATGTCTTCTCATGTTGATCTCAGAGACCCCGTGGCAGCCAGCAACATGCACCAACACGTCTGCAACCCTGATGAGGAGAATGATGACGTCTATGCTAATACTGACCCAGAGAAGAGCACCAAAGATCATCCCTACCCTGGAAGGAGAGCAGTGGAGGGCCAGTGTGATGAAGATGAAGAAGGACCCTACATGCCTTTGATACCCTGCAGTGACCATGAGCAGAACAACATCTATGTTACCCCAGACATGAAACCCTGCAGTGAAAATGAGCAGGACAACATCTATGACAACATCAATGCTAACCCAGGCATGAACCCAGAGAGCACCAAAGAAAACCTCAGCCCTGGAAGGAGGGCAGGGGGAAGTCATGTTGTTGTTGATGAAGGAGACAACTACATAGCCTTTGAACCCTGCGATGAAGATAAGCAGGACAACATCTATGCTAACTGATGACTAGCAGGCTACGACCATGTTCAACATAAATGTTATTACAAGTCAGTTTTATTCAATTTAAATCTGTTTTTCTTCAGGCAGAGAGAGAAAAGAAATGCGAATCAAGTCTGTTTTGGATTGGAATCCAAGTCCTCAAATTCCAATTGGCTCAGCCAGTTGAATGTAATGTATTCTATTTTGTTTATTGAACTAGCCCTTACCCGTTAAAAGATATGAGCTCCAAAATGATGTGCAGTGTGTGGGTTATGGGATGTGCACTGTGCACACAGTATATGAGGGATGGAAAGTAACTTTAACTGGTGCTTGCATGATGTACTGTAGGAGCATCAATGTAAGAAACCCGTTTCGTTTAATGGCTACAGAGATACTGTCCCCCCCCCCAGCCCGCCCGCCCACCCGCCTGCCTGCACACACACACACACACACACACACACACACACACACACACACACACACACACACACACACACACACACACACACACACACAGAGCTGGTTAAACATTTTGCCTCATGCTAGATGCAGAATAGATGTGCCTCAAGCTAGATGCAGAATAGATAGTAGATACACCATAAAAATGCTAATATACAGCATATGATTTGTGAAAGTGACAAACGGGCTTCACAGTTATGTCAGGTGTGTACATATGCTTATGGTGATGCGATTTCAGATCAATTGCTCCAGCCACTGAGGAGAAACGCTGTGACAGACACTCAGACACTCAGACATTCGCAAAATTATAGTATAGATAGACTACAACATACACAGTATGTTTGTTATTTTGATGTTGATACAGTAGGAGCACACCTGTTATTAAGTCTGTGATATTTTATACACCATAAAGTATTTTACATTGACTAAAAAGTCCTTACAATTAGCAAACAAAAATGTGAATTATTTTAAAGCAGACCAAAATAGGCTACTACTGTGTATGTATTTAATGGTGTAAATAGGTTGCTTCTTTGACATAATCTTTTCAGGAAAGCTTTATAATCTATTCTAAACCATTGCCATTTTAAAATTGAGTTAGAACTCACAAAATCATTTTTGGTTTTGGTTGTAATTTATCCTTTTGTTTTCCTGTTGCCATAGCTCTTGTACACTTTAATATGGAGATCAATCTTGGTCCAAAAGACTAGTTTTATGTACATTCTATGTGACCCAGTATTTCTTTTTTTTTTTCTTTTTTTTTGTTTATTGGGTTTTTTAACAAGCATTCATTGTATGAATCAAGAAAAAGTTATAACAATGCTTAATATATCCCCATTATCACAAAAAAAACATCTTAAATATATATCATTTTTTTCCCCCCCAAACAAGAGAAAAAGAAAAAAAAAACACTTACAAAAACAATAAGACAAAAAGGAAATAACAACAACAATAATAATAATAATAAAATAAAATGAACATACAAAATAGACACCTCAGTCCGCTTAACCATACAGGTAGGATTATTGCACAGTATGCCCGACAAAGCTCCCGACCTAACACACATTTTTCAGAGTTTACACCAGAGTTTCCAGACCTCGCACAGTGCTTTAATCTGGAATGAAAGGGAAGCGTATCCTATGTAAATATAGGAAGAAAGGACTCCATATTTTCGAGAACTTTTCGCTCGAGCCATTCAAGGAAAGCCTAATTTTCTCCAATTTAAGAAAGTAAAGAATATCTCTCATCCAGTGCGTATGTGAGGGAGAGACAGGGGATTTCCATTTTAACAGGATAAGCCTCCTAGCCAATAGGGTGACAAAGGCCATGGCATCCTTCTTAGCTTTAGGAAGGGAGGGTAATGAGGGGAATACCCCAAATTGTGACCCAGTGTTTCATTGCCCTCTAAAAAGACAGCACCGGGGCCCCCCTTGTGAAGTGCCAACACAGAATATATGGCGAACATGTAATGTCTCTCATTTTAAATACATTTTTGTAGTTAAAATTCACAAAGGAATGGGTTTTTGGTTGTAATATTGCTTTTAGTTTTGCTGTTGCCATTGACTATTGCAAACTTTGTACATCAATCAAAAACTATTTAGGCCTATTTATTTTATGTACATGTGACCCAGTGCAGCATCATGTTTCATCGTATAACAGATTATTACAATACAGAACTTGTGCTGCAGTTCACTGCCCTCTAAAAAGAGCACAGGGGGGCCCCTTGTGACCAAAAACGTTTTATTTCTGCATGCAACAAACCAAAGCAATTGTTAGGAAGTTAAAATATTTTGTGTTAATTTGAATAAAGATGTATATTGCAGAGAACATTCTTATATATTTACTTCATTGGTCGTCCTTCCATCTCCACTTATCCAGGGTCAGGTCGTGGAGGCAGCAGTTCCAGCAGAGAATCCCAAACATCTATTTCCCTGATGGTCACATCAGAAAGCTTTGACTGGGGAATGCCATGGTGTTCCCAGGCCAGCATGGAGAAATAATTCCCTACCTGGTCCTCTATCCATATCTGTCCATGGCCTCTCCCCAGTCTGGTGTGCCTGGAAAACCAGGAGTAGTCATCATGATGATGATGCCCGATTTATACTTTATATATAGTTGTGCACTGGGGCCTCTCAGCAAAGCATAGTGGATCTACAAGCTCACAAATAGTCACGCTTGTTGTGAGCTTGTAGATCTGGTATTTTCAGTGTGTTACTCAATCGTGCAACTAACAGTGTTAAATTGAGCTTTACAAGATGAGCCGAACCACCTCAGCTTACTCCTTTCTACGCAATGCAGCAGTGTCTCTACACCTTTTGTCTCACGAATGACTGAGCTTCTCACTCTATCCTATAATCTTTCTCTCACTTTCTTTAATTGGAAAGTACACAGCATTCACTTTAAGCTTAATACAACTGTGGAGAATGTACTGTAAATGACACTGCATGTCAAGAGGAAGTTACAACATTCATGATGACTTTCACATTTTCTTAGATCAGATGAGCATTCACAATATAAAGAACTCGCCACATCTTCCTAGTTCAGTCTTTAACTCACTTTAGATTGACAGAGAAGAACTTATCTCTCCACCATGGGACTGGTAATATGGAAACAATTCCTATATTTGAACATGAGTGAGTGCCATGTTTTATTATTCTATGAATTTATGTTCTAAGATATTGAAACATGATCCACTTAGAGATCCTTAGAAAAGTATTTGAATTTGGTGACGTGAGACAGTTTACCTTCTAGCTAAATTTTTGAGCTAGAGGTTTAGTAACTGGTATTGACATGAAGGCATGTGTGTATGGAAACACATTTGCTGGTTATAACCCAGCTTTTCTGCACAGTGATGTCTGCTGTAAGAGATTCCCCAGACATGTGTTGTGACATACCATTGACATTGTGAATTGTTAAAATTATGGTTTCAGTCTTCTGGTATAACCCAGGCCAGGAGTACACGGGTGGGTGGGAGTTGCTCGGAGACATTTGGGGTGCCATATCTTCCTTAAGCTAATTGGAGTGTGCTGTAACGTTTCATGCCAATCGTACAATGAGTTCATGATTTGTGTCATATTGTGCAAAATGGGCCCCTCCTGCCAACTTTGAAAGTAACTTAAAACGCTCTGTTTTTTTCTCCACCTACAGTGTCTTTTTTCCTGTACATACCTTCACATGGAGCCGGAAGTAAGCAAAAGTCAAAAGATGTATTTATATATTTAAAAAAAAAAGTATAATAATCCTAATAAATACATTTAATTTATTATGATCATTATTTCATAGAAGCTGCCCATATCATTAGTCGGATCTGTTTTGCGGTGCACTGGAGTGGTGGAGGTCAATCACAACAACAGCTGGGGAACAGTCTGTTATAAAATCTGGGAGTGGGAGGGACATTTGGGGTGACATATCTTCCTTAAGCTAATTAGGGTTTGTGCACTGTTTTCATACCAATGTATGTACAATATGTACATATGTAGGTCCCACACTTGGCTCATTGGCTAAGCTTCGTGGGACGCTTAATTATTATTATTGCGCGTTCCCCGCCGCGGCGCGGAGTGCCGTGCCTGGCCTCAACCCGACACGACGCACGGTTTTCCCGAACCGGCGCGAAATGTTCGGAATCACCGTATGCGGAGCTGATTGTTGACATCAGGCTGTTTCTGAGGAAACCGGCGCAAGCGCTGCCTCATTGTGACATCACTTCATAAAAGGCTCTGACATCACGTACGCCACATGAGTCAACAAAAAATGCCATGGTTACGTATTGAATGTCATCAGTATGACGTGTTCTGATATCTGCGTATTCTGCTTAAAGAAGAAACAAACAAAAAGTGACAGAGATATTCATATAGGCCTATGGGCATAAAAGGACACATACAGACAGATACAGAGATCTCCATATATGGGCATGAAAGGGAAACAGACAGACAGATACAGAGATCTCCTTACATGGGCATAAAATGGACGCAGACAGACAGATACAGATATCTCCATATATGGGCATAAATGGACAAAGGCAAACATATGGTCAAAACGGGTCTTATGACAACAGGTATAATGGGGTTTGCATTAAATAGGGCATTCACAGAGATCTCCATATATGGGCAGTGTCGGTTTTCAGGAAACCGACACTGTGATATGGGCATAAATGGACACAGGCAAACAGATGGTCAAAACGGGTCCTATGACAACAGGTATAATGGGTTTAAAGGGCAGGGCATTCATTCCCTATTTACATCGTTCCCGAGTTTGCAGATTCCCGACTAGACGCTCGAGTATTATCAATATTAAGGACATTATTAAGGATATTATGTTATCAATATTAAGGACATATCTGGAAATGGCCATATTTGGTAATGCCCATATGGGCATGTTTTGACATAACATTGTTGACTACCATGCAGGGGTCTCCACATAATGAGTAACTGGTCCCATATACATCACTGGCCAGATGGCCAAGAATTGGCGTGAACTCGCCCTTTAGGGCGAGGTCGCATGTCACCCTGAGGTGTCTTACTAGTTATTATTGTTTTCATGTTCAGGTTTAGTGAGGCTGGTGGGTGGTAGTGATGAGTGCTCTGGCAGGGTGGAGATCTATCACAACAACAGCTGGGGAACAGTCTGTGATGACGGCTGGGATCTGAAAGATGCTGAGGTGGTTTGCAGAGAGCTGAGCTGTGGGACGGCACAGAGTGCTCCTAGAGGAGCCACTTTTGGCCAAGGGAATGGTTCAATCTGGCTGGAAAACCTGGGTTGTTCAGGAAGTGAAAGGTCTCTAACTGACTGCCCCCACAGAGGATTTGGTGTACACAATTGTGGACACGATGAGGATGCTGGTGTCGTCTGCTCAGGTAATAATGGAAGTCATATCTGGCATTTCTTGCAATTCCTTTAAAGCATAACATGTAACAAAAGTTAACACTCCAAATAACTTAGAAAACAAAACAAACCAAAGAAACAATCACAAATATACCAAACACATGATAAGCAAATGAATGACAAGATATAAACGAAATAATATAAGGGAAGAACAAAAACATCAGACTGCAAAACAAAATATAAATATAAAATAAAATGTCTGTCTTCCTCTCCTTGTTCCAGGCTCGCTAAACCCTATGAGAGTGGTTTGGACTTTAGGAGGGGTGATCCTACTCTTACTGCTGCTGATTGGTCTCTGGCTGATCCACAGAAAGACAGCGACCAAAAAGACTGATAAGTACTGTGAGTAATTGTATGGTGCTTCTTCTATAGTGCCTTTATGCAAACTACTTTACAACTGCAACAATGCATACACAGAAAGACAGCGACCAAAAAGACTGATGACACAGCCTGTGAGTAATTGTAAATGGTGCATCTTCTATAGTGCCTTTATGCAAACTACGGTACTTTACAATTGCAACAATGCAAGGCAACCACCTCATCAGGAGCAGTTATGGGTTCAGTGTCTTGCTCACTTCAACACTAACTCAGGGGAGCTGGGGATCGAACTGGGAACATCCCGGCCACCCTAATTTCAAACATAACATCTAATATATATATTGGTTAAGTCTCTGGAGAAATAGAAAACTAGCAGTAGTCTTGGTACCGATGTCCCCAAGGTACCCAAGGCTTGATACCCAAGCAGTTTTGGTACCCAATACTGTAAATGCAAACCCTGGATGAAGACACTAATTCCAAAAGGATGTTCAAAATGGTTCATGATAATGGCATTTGAGTATGTACGCTATAATAAAAAGAAACATGGACTGTAGATACAATTGAAAGTAAAACTGGAATGAAGAAATTCTCCCCCTCTTACACTGCACATTCTGTGGCTTCCTGTCAACATTAGAACTTGTCTTTGAGTTGTGAACAACAGGAAAGATGGCAAATTGATATGAGTGAGTACTATTTGTGCATTGATGTAGCTGTATTCTTTTTAAAAGAAGGCATTAGGGCAGCCCCCGCCCTAGTGTAGCGGTTAGAGCTAAGCCGCCCATGCGATACGTCATACAGTAGGTTTGGGCCCTGCCCGAGGTCAACTTCTGCAAGGCAAGGGCATGTGCCGAAACAGGTTCCTAATGCCAAATCAAATGCTTTCAGATCAGAGCCAGTCTCTGCCTTGGATGGGAGTATCAAGATGTAAAAAACTGATTGCTTGTAATTAGATCAGAATCTACTTCATTGCTGATTATATTTCAAAAAAATGTTGAATTATTAGCAATGCAGTTACACTTATAGGAAGAGTTAGAATCAAGCCAGAGAACATTATTTAATGTATAACCGAATAGAACATGGTGGCCGTACCCATCGAGTTCAATGGAGAAGTGGCACCATGTTATATTCGGTTCGTCATGTATGTATTTATTTTCTTCCAAGGTGTGATGAACGCCAACAACACAGTGGGCAGAGGAAATGATGAGCATGATGAAGTCTACGTCAATCCAGAGGCCTTCACAAGTCACCAAGGCAAAGATGATGACAGCGATGAAAATGGGTCAGTACACTGATAGTTTTAAATGAGTCCCAATTGAATGTCTTAAAGAGGTGGTGCCATGATCCCCCCCCCCCCCATTATGAATATACTAGGAGGAAGATTTTTTCCAAAAAAAGTGTACAGAAAGAATTAAAATTATGTTTTTATGTGGCCACACCCACCAGTTCATTGGTATGCATGGTTGTCATGGTGGGTGGTGACCCAGCTGAAGTGAGCCACATTCTGTGTAATAAGTATGTGTTTTTGGACCAGCACGTTTGACCCCACAAGGTGGCAGCCTACAGCTAAAACCCAAATAGAAAGGCAATACATAATTGTTCATAACAACCACACCAGGGGGTCTAATGAAGTACTGTCAACCTCCTAGACACATGAAAACCAGAAAAAGTACAAAACTATGGCACCGCCTCTTTAAAGGACAACTTTGTTTTTTTTTACAACAAGGGTTCATATTTTAGATTGTAATTGGAGAAAACAAAAGATGAATGTTAAAATGTTTTCATGTACAGCTTTCTATTGTTTTAGTGATTTTAGTATTTTGATTTCAGTGGGTGGGGGGCTGGGGGCATGCGTACAAGTGGCTAAATATGTCTTTTGAGACACAATAAGCCGGCAATTTCTTTATTACTATTTACACCAGCCTCTATAAGTCATATCTGCTCATGAAAGATTGTGGTGCGTCTTGTGAATGGGCTTATTGTGTCTAAAAAGACATATTTAGCCATGTGCATGCATGCCCCTAGCTTGGGGGCATGCATGCAAATCAAAATAGTTAAACTCACTAAAACAATAAAAAGAAGTAAATGAAAACATTTTAACACTAATCTTTTCTTTTGTTTAATGACTAACTAAAATATTAACCATTGTTGTAAAAAAACAAAGTTGTCCTTTAAGAGAATTAACCTTAGCAATACTACCACAATAATAATGATCATACCTATCATCGTCAATCTGCATGAGGTCTCATCTTTTCTTTTTGAAGTTCAAGTTGGTTTTAGTGGAGGCTAAAAGTGTTCCCATCTCCTGTGCTGGTCATTAACTTATATCACGCTGAAATAATGTCTTCTCATGTTGATCTCAGAGACCCCGTGGCAGCCAGCAACATGCACGTCTGCAACCCTGATGATGAGAATGATGACATCTATGCTAATCCTGACCAAGAGAAGAACACCAACGATCATCCCGACCCTGGAAGGAGAGCAGTGGAGGGCCAGAGTGATGAAGAAGGACACTGCATGCCTTTGATAACCTGCAGTGACCATGAGCAGAACAACATCAGTGTTACCCCAGACATGAAATCCTGCAGTGAACATGAGCAGGACGACATCTATGCTAACCAAAACCCAGAGAGCAGCACCAAAGAACACCTCAACCCTGGAAGGAGAGCAGTGGAAGGCCAGAGTGATGAAGATGAAGAAGGACACTACATGCCTTTGATACCCTGCAGTGAACAGGAGCAGGACAACATCTATGACACCATCAATGTTACCCCAGACATGAACCCAGAGAGCAGCACCAAAGAAAACCTCAGCCCTGGAAGGAGAGCAGGGGAAAGTCCATTAAGTGTTGTTGTTGTTGCTGAAGGAGACACCTACATAGCCTTTGAACCCCGCGATGAAGATAAGCAGGACCACATCTATGCCAGTGTTTCTCAAATGGGGGTGCCGCGGGTACGCGTACCCCTAGGGGTACTCGGAGGTACGGCAGGGGATACTTGAGAAAATGCCCCCAAAAAGAGAAATAGAAGTATAAATCATGATAGTATTATTCATAGTTAAGTAATTAGAAGGAGAAAAAAACATTTACTGTTATATTTAATGATGATACTTGGAGAAACCTGTTGTGAGCCTGACAGTTGCTAACCTAAATTATATGGTATCAGGCAACGGGATGGGTTTGAATGTTGTTTGAAGTTATTGACATGAAAACTCATATACCACTAGTTATGGTTTTAATTGCCGTTTTATAAGTAAAATGTTGTTGTCGGGTAAAGGTGGTACTTGGATCCAAAAATCAGGGAAAGGGGGTACTCAAGCCAAAAAAGATTGAGAAACACTGATCTATACTAACTGATGACTAGCAGGCTAAGACCATGTTCAACGTAAATGTTATTACAAGTCAGTTTTATTCAATTTAAATCTGTTTTTCTTCAGGCAGAGAGAGGAAAGAAATGCGAAACAAGCCTGTTTTGGATTGGAATCCAAGTCCTCAAATATCAACTGGCTCAACCAGTTGAATATGTAATGTATTCTATTTCATTTATTGAATAGAATACAACATACACAGTATGTTTGTTATTTGTATGTTGATACAGTAGGAGCAAACCTAGCTGTTATTAAGTCAAGTCAAGTGATATTTTATACACCATAAAGTATTTTCACCAAAAAGGCCTTACAATGAGCAAACAAAAATGTGAATTATTTTAAAGCTGACCAAAATAGGTTAGTACTGTAACTGTGTATGTATTTAATGGTGTAAATAGGCTGCTTCTTTGTCATAATCTTTTCAGGAAAGCTTTATAATCTATTTCTAAACAATTATCATTTTAAAATTGAGTTAGAACTTTATTTTTGGTTTTGGTTGTAATTTATCTTTTTGTTTTGCTGTTGCCATAGCTCTTGTAAACTTTGATATGGAGATCAATCTTGGTCCAAAAGACTAGTTTTATGTACATTCTATGTGACCCAGTGAAGCGCTTTGATCCTCATGTAAACCATGGTCATTTTCCACATTTTAACAGATTATTGAAATACAGAACATGCTGTATTTCACTGCCCTCTAAAAATACAGCACCGGGGACCCCCTTGTGACGTGCCAACACAGAATATTTGGCGAACAATGTCTCTTATTTCAAATACATTTTTATTGTTAAAACTCACAAAGGAATCGGTTCTTGGTTGTAATATTGTTTTTAGTTTTGCTGTTGCAAACTTTAACATGGACATCAATAAAAAAAAATGGTTTTATTATGTACATGTGACCCAGTGCAGCGTCATGTTTCATCAGATTATGACAATACAGAATGTGTGCTGAATTTCACTGCCCTCTAAAAAGACAGCACAGGGGGCCCCCTTGTGACCAAAACTTGGCTCATATTCTCTTGTGTTCTTTTTTATTTCTGTATGCACAAACCAAAGCAATTGTTAGGATGTTAAAATATTTCTGGTTAATTTGAATAAAGATGTATATTGCAGAGAACATTCTTATACGGTATCTTGACTTTATTGGACGTCGATCCGTCCATCTTTTTTCCGCTTATCCAGGATCAGGTTGTGGAGAGAATCCCAAACGTCACATTTCCCTGATGGTCACATCAGAAAGCTTTGACTGGGGAATGCCATTGTGTTCCCAAATAATTCCCTACCTGGTCCTCTATCTGTCCATGGCCTCTCCCCAGTCTGGTGTGCCTGGAACATCAGGAGGAGGCATCATGATGATGCCTCATTTACACTTTATATAGTTGTGCACTGGGGCCTCTCAGCAAAGCATAGCAGATCTACAAGCTCACAACAAGTCACGCTTGTTGTGAGCTTGTAGATCTGGTATTCGTGCAACTAACAGTGTAAATTGAGCTTTACAAGATGTCTGAACCACCTCAGCTGACTCCTTTCCACGCAAAGCAGTGTCCTTTTGTCTCACGGATAACTGAGCTTCTCACTCTATCCTGTAATCTTTCTCTCACTTCCTTTAATTGGAAAGTACACAACATTCACTTTACGCTAAATACAACTGTGGAGAATGTACTGTAAATGGCACTGCATGTCAGTAAAGAGGAAGTTACACCATTCATGATGACTTACACAGTTTCTTAGATCAGATGAACATTCACATTATAAAGAACTCACCTAGTTCAGTCTTCAACTCACTGGAGATTGACAGAGAAGAACTTATCTCTCCACCATGGGACTGGAAATATGGAAACAAATCCTGTATTTGAACATGAGTGAGTGCCATGTTTTATATTTCTTATATTCTAAAACATTGAAACATGATATAATTACGTCTTTAATTTGTTTTAAAAATTTTTTATTTTTAGTGACGTGAGACAGTTTATAAGTAACCTTCTAGCTCAATTTATAATAGTTTAGTAACTGGTATTGACAGATAGATACCTTTATTATCCCAAGGGGGGAAATCACTGACTTGAAGTCATGACTTGAAGTCATGTGTGTATGGAAATGAATTTGCTGGGTTAACGTTGACATTGTGAATTGTTAAAATTATGTTATTTTGTGTGTGTGTGTGTGTGTGTGTGTGTGTGTGTGTGTGTGTGTGTGTGTGTGTGTGTGTGTGTGTGTGTGTGCGCGCTCATTGTCCAATCGGACAATGAGTTCATGATTTGTGGCATTTTTTGCAAAATGGTCCCCCAACTCCAAAGGCTCTGTTTTTTTCCACCTACAGCGTCTTTTTTCCTGTACATACCTTCACATGGAGGTAAGCAAAATTTTGTTAAATTAAAATGTAAACAAGGAATTATCATGTATATATTTAAAATAAATATATACTAATCCTAAAAAATACATTTCATTTATTATGATTATTATTTGACAGAAGCTATCAGATTAGTCTGATCTAGTTCTCGTTGCACTGGAATGGTGGAGGTGTATCACAACAGCTGGGGAACAGTCTAAAATCTGGGAGTGTAAATGGGTGGGAGTGGGAGGGATCGGAGACATTTGGGGTGCCATATCTTCCTTAAGCTAATTGGGGTTTAGTTATCCAGGCCAGCATATGGCCTGACATGTAGTGATTTTCATCCCTGTGGATGCTCTTATCGTCATCTTTAACATATAACGTGCATCATATTTGTAAAAGAAAGACACTTGCTCACGGATTTCTGCAGAAGTGCAATAATCCGCCGGGAAGACAGGGGGCAGTAAGCTACTTCCACGGTAACCACAACATACATGAAAGAAGAAGAAGCTAGACCAATCACAAATCACGTCGATTTCGCAGGATGTACATTTTTAGCAGTATGGGTAATGCAGTTCTTCTCCGCATGCGATCTTGATTAAAACGTGTTTTTACTAAAACTAGAGTGATTGCATTCATATAGCATATAGAACCATTTTACAACCACCAGCCTAGTGGTAAGTGTACATTGAATTGCTACGACTTTGTGGCTGATAATGAAAAACCCTATAGTGAAAATGAATGGGCTGTTTACTTCCGACACCTCACTGCGATGCTCTATGCAGAGCTTCATTTGGCAGGTAAATATTCTATCTCATCTCCATATTTAAATGATTGACATTTGGAGGATTCAGAGGATCCCCGCCCCCCCCCCGCCCCCCCAGTAACGCTGTGAATTGTGGGTAATTCCTTTGCCGAAGGCTGCACATTTGCAAAGGCGACGGCAAAAAGAGGCGTCCCGAAACCTCTCTGACTTACCGATGTCAAATGGAACAACCCTCAAGCCCTCAACTATCCTCTGACGATGATGGTAATGATGATAACCTGGACATTTAGAGCTTTTACTTTTTCAAAATGATAATAATTTCATTTCATGAAAAAACTTAACAGTGTACTGTAAAGAACAAGGCACACCAAAGAAAGGGAACAAAGAATATTATACTGTACATAAAGTGTCAAAAACAATCAACGCTCACATGTGTAACAGCCATATTTAAAAAATCAAATACTGTAGCAATACTTAAGCACAACTAAACAAAAGTGTCCACCCTGGCTACTTCCTCCACCCCCTGCAAAGAGGACCCAACGACAGAGCCCGCTGTCCTCAACAGTCTGTTGATGTTAAATTGTCCTTCAGAGATCCACCTCATACACAGGTGGTCTCCTGCCTCTTCTTGCCGCTCTTCGTAGATCCACCTCCTCATAATGGTGGTATTCTGTCTCTGCTCTGGGTCCATCTGGTAGATCGATCTCCTCATAATGGTGGTATTCTGTCCCTTCAGAACCAACACGGTTATAAACAGTGACATCTTGTAGATCTATCCTCTGGTATGGTGTCTCCTCACCACTAGGTCCAGCTTCAGAAGCTCCTTGTTGACCTACCTCTTCATACAGGTGGTATTCTTCTTCTTCTTCATACAGGTGGTATTCTTCTTCTTCTTCTTCACTGGGTCCAACAGCTTCAGCAAACTCGTTAAAATAAACTAGCTCAACGTCCCCCCGTCTTACATTATAATAAACCACCTCATTGTTCTGCGCACGACGCCCTCTGGTGACCTGGAGAAACACAGCAGCACCCGACTATAATTTACTGGATCAGATGTCTCTCTTAAATACAAACAGTGTAAGTACGTCATTAGCTTTCCAGTCTTGTATGGAATTCAGATGAATAATTACCTTCCAGAGACGATAGAGGCCACTGGTTATCAGCAGCAGCAGCACCAGAACTGTGACTGTTATGATGATGCTGGATGTCAGATGAGAAGCTGTGAGAGAAATATGTTAGATCATCAAACATCACATGCAACAAACAGCTCTAATTTATACATATACATATTCACACACTGACAGTGTGTGAATATCAACAGTATTTATTTTAAAATAATGGATTAAATCAAACAAGGGCAGTTTGTTTTAGCACAATAAGTTCATTACATAGACAATACTACATGACTAAGCATGACATATTTACAGCATGCATTTTAATTTGCTAAACATTTCTGAATGTCATATTTAAGTGTGCTTCATAGAGTTTCATATTGTGATTTGAAAAGCACACACCTGTGACAGTGAGAGAGAGGACCTCGCTCTGGGAGGAGAAGTTATGGTTGAAAACATAGATGTGATAAGCACAGCTGTAGTTCCCCTGGTGGGTGTGGTTGGCCGCAGTAAACAGGAAGTTGGCAAACAGGAAGTTGTCAGAGTGATTGACAGCTGGTTGGGTTTGGTTGCTGTAGTTCCCTTGGTAGGCGTGGTCTGCTGCAGTAAACAGTAAGGTGTCAGAGTGATTGACAGCTGGCAGGGTGTAGGTGTGTGTGGTGTTGGGTCCAGTGAAGGTGAGGTGGAAGTAGCCTCCTGGGTACTGTGGCTGGACGGAGCATCTGATGGAGAAGATGGAACCCTCCATCACCTGCTGCCCCTGCTGCTGGCCCTCAGAAACCCCGTTTATGGATTTTACGAAGGTGATGTTTGGCTTCAACAACATATCTGTAACAAGACAGAGGTCACACAAACAAAAAGAGGTTAAGGTAAAGTTAGAGACATCAAATTATTTGAAGCACAACACATATTATGCTGATTTGGCAATGCCCAGGATAGAACCTAGGACCTTTCAGTATAAAGGTAAAAGCTCTACCGACTGAGCTATGTAAACACAATTATTTAGACTCCAATTTATCCTAAAACTGAAGTGGATGGATGGATGGATGGATGGATGGATGGAAGTACGAACATACAATCGGAGAATGCAAATATGTCATTGTTTTACCTGAACATATCACCTCCAGTCTGGCAGGGGAATTGACAGACACCTTGGTTCCACACTCCCTCAGTGAAGTCTCGGACCCAACACAAGACAATGAAATCCACCAAACGAGTTCACGTGGAACACCAGAACTCCTGTCTGTTGAAACAGCAGAGCCACAGTCCAGCTGTCTACACACTACAGCTGATGACTTCTGGTTCCAGTCAGACCAACCATCCACTGGTCTCCACTCTGCATTGTGTTGAATCTCCAGTGTACCAATACATCTACTGGTTCCTCCCACCAACCTGACATCATCAGACTCTGTACAGAGACAATAGAATAAATAGTAACAATTGATAGTGCTTTCATTATGACATAATAATCCAAACCAAAAGTGTGACTTGTCTTTTACCTGAGCATGTGAGTCCAACTGTCTTGTAAGGTGAGCTTGTGTTTCTAGTTGAATTTGAGGTCCCACAGTCCAGGAGAGCAGACTCGTTGCCTTCACACTGGAACTCTTCGGTCCACATTGTAGCCTCTTCTTCTCCATAGAGCGCCCCCTGGCCGATTGAAGGAGCCCCACAGCCAAGCTCCCTACATATCACCTCTGCATCCTGCTGGTCAAAGTCACCTTCAAACACTGAGACCCACAACTGATTAGACTTCACCTCTACTCTGCCTGAACACTCATTAGTCCCATTCACCAACCTCACTGACTCTGGGGAGAGAGACACAGAGAGAGAGAGAGAGAGAGAGAGAGAGAGAGAGAGAGAGAGAGAGAGAGAGAGAGAGAGAGAGAGAGAGAGAGAGAGAGAGAGGAGAGAGAGAGAGAGAGGAGAGAGAGAGAGAGAGAGACACACAGGGAGACACAGAGAGAGACAAATGTCAAAAAAATATCAAGTATGAGAAGACAGAAAATAATGTTATTCAAAAATATGTAGAAACATGTGTTGGCTACATTGGCTTCATTGATCAGATGGCAGTCTTTCCCACAGCTTTGTGAAACACTGAATATTACTGTAGTTGAAGTAGTTTGTTACCTGAACAGATCACCTCCAGTACGTAGAGGGAAGAAGCTGACATCTTTGTTCCACACGCCTTCAGTGAAGACTCAGTCCCAACACAGGAAGTTGTAATCCTCCAGGCCGGTTTATGTGTAACACCAGAACTCCTTTCTGTTGAAACAGCAGAGCCACAGTCCAGCTGTCTACACACTACAGATGATGACTTCTGGTTCCAGTCAGACCAACCATCCACTGGTCTCCACTCTCCCTGGTGTTGCATCTCCAATATACCAGTACAGTTACTGGTTCCTCCCACCAGACCTGATAAAATCAGATTCTGTAAAGACAAGAAAGTAAACATACAAATCAGTATTACTTTCATTGTAAAATTGAAATCCAAACTTAATGTATAGTTTGTCTTTTACCTGAGCAGGTGAGTTCAACTGTTCTTGTAAGGTGAGCTTGTGTTTCTAGTTGAATTTGGAGGTTTCACAGTCCAGGAGAGCAGACTCATTGCCTTCACACTGGAACTCTTTGGTCCACATTGGAGCCTCAGCTTCTCCATAGAGCGCCCCCCTGGATGACTGAAGGAGCCCGCAGCCGAGCTCCCTACAGACCACCTCTGCATCCTGCTGGTCAAAGTCACCTTCAAAACACTGAGACCCACGATTGATTGGACCTTCACCTCCACTCTGCCTGAACACTCACTAGTCCCATTCACCAACCTCACTGACTCTGGAGAGAGAGAGAGAGAGAGAGAGAGAGAGAGAGAGAGAGAGAGACGAGAGAGAGAGAGAGAGAGAGAGAGAGAGAGAGAGAGAGAGAGAACATGAGTTGTGGATGGACAGGAAGGACCATATACCTGTTATAGACAGACAGATAAAAACGAGAGACTGAAAAGATTGGTGTTGTTGTGCAAGTCATTGTTGAGTACCTGAAACAGGTCACTGTAGGTCTGCCTGTAATCAAACCTTTCGTGTGATATGAGAAGTCTCCATTATGACACAGTCGCTCAGTGAAAGTTCAGAACCAGCACAGTAAGGTGTGATCCTCCATACTGGTTCCTGTGTAAACCCAGAACCTCCTTTCCATTGAAACAGCAGAGCCGCAGTCCAGCTGTCTACACACTACAGATGATGACTTCAGGTTCCAGTGAAACCCTCCGTCCACTGGTCTCCACTCTCCCTGGTGTTGCATCTCCAGTGTACCAGTACAGTTACTGGTTCCTCCCACCAACCTGACATCATCAACCACTGTAAAGAGAGAAAACATTTAAAGAGTAATATAACCGTTTTATAAGGATATTTGAATATAAATCAAAAGTATAGTTTGTCTTTTACCTGAACAGGTGAGTTCAGATGTCTTGTAAGGTGAGCTGGTGTTTCTAGTTGAGTTTGAGGTTTCACAGTCCAGGAGAACAGACTCATTCACTTCTCCATAGAGCTCCCCCTGGAGGACTGAAGGAGCCCCACAGCCAAGCTCCCTACAGACCACCTCTGCATCCTGCTGGTCAAAGTCACCTTCAAACGCTGAGACCCACGACTCATTAGACTTCACCTCCACTCTGCCTGAACACCCCACTAGGACCATTCACCAACCTCACTGACTCTGGAGAGGGAGAGAGAGTAAGAGAGAGAGAGAGAGAGAGAGAGAGAGAGAGAGAGAGAGAGAGAGAGAGAGAGAGAGAGAGAGAGAGAGAGAGAGAGAGAGAGAGAGAGAGAGAGTGCACACACAAGTGAACGTGGTTTGTTGCTTGGTTTGTTAGCCTGTTTATGATCGCACAATGTTTACATTGTTGATTGTTGAAGTCATTGTTTTACCTGAACAATTGACCTTCAGTGTGACATTGGAATCATAAGACTTTACTGGTCCACACTCCACCAGTGAAGACTCGGAGCCAACACAGGAGGATGGAATCATCCATCCAGGTTCACGTGTAGAACTAGAAGTAAATTCTGTTGAAACAGCAGAGCCACAGTCCAGCTGTCTACACACTACAGATGATGACATCCTGTTCCAGTCAAACCAAGCCAACACTGGTCTCCACTCTCCCTGGTGATTCATCTCCAGTCTACCATTACAGTTACTGGTTCCTCCCACCAACCTGACATCATCAGACTCTGCACAGGGAGCAATAAGCAGTAAAAATATATAACTTTATTTACCAGACCCGGAAGAATACCATCTTTATTCAGTATCTTTATTCAGTTTGAATGATTTCATATTTGTTTACCTGTTGAGTTGTGTGTTGGTTTAACCTGGAGAGCTGAGGAGAAGAAAAAAACAAACAAATAAGTTTCACGGTAATGGCCGTACGTCCGTCCGTCCGTCCGTCCGTCTGTCCTGAACAGATGTCAGCAGCACTATGAGAGTTCAGTGGTGAAACCTTGCAGCTAACGTGGACCATGGCCCGGGCTCTAGCCCTCCACAGCGGGATGGAAGGAGCCAGGTGGTTGGACAAGTCCACACTCCACAGCGCCGAGAGACGTCTCATCCTCGACCACGCTGTTTCCCAGGAAGGTCTGTTTGGGGCCCTCAAGGACCTCTTGGGGGCCCCACGACCATCAACTGCAGAGTCAACAGCAGTGTTCCTGGCTCTGAAACATTTCCTTCAGGATCTGCAAGGCCACCATGTGCTGATTAGATCAGACAACATGGCGACCGTTGGCCACGTTAACAAACAGGGTGGCCTGAGGTCCATGGAGCTTCATGAAGTAGCAAAAGACCTGACTATCTGGTGAGAGCGCCATCTGCTGTCAATCAGGGAAACACACCTCCCGGGTCGACAACAGGGGAGCAGACCTACTGTCCAGAGGGGTTCTGTATGTCACTACGGGGACTGGTCCCTTAACCCCCGAGTGGCAAGTCTGATTTGGGAGCGCTTTGGTGAGTGTGGAAGGCTAGGTCTCCATCGGTTCTGGTTGCAGGGTCATCTTAGCCTTTTTGCTGAGACTCTATGTACGCCTACCGACACTAGTCACAGTCTTACAAATAGTTCTCTAGACAGGGGGTTGAGCCCTTCGTTGGCTATGGACTTGGATTTCACAATAAGGGAGTTTATCATATCTTCCCATAGTGAGTCACAGAGTGATTCTTAAGGGACACACACACCGGCTGCAGAAGGCACGCATCAAAACATTACCCCACTATGTTCAATGAATGTACCCACACCGGCGATGTCAGATGCGTTCAGGCGACCACTGTCAGTTCACTATAGGAAAAAAGAGAGCCTGGAAATAGTTCCAGCCCTCAATTCTCCACAACGTTGGTGAGGATGAAGTACCAAGTACAGCTACTATCTCATTGGCAGTTTGTATGCACACTCAAAAACAACCAGCAAATCAATTCATGCAGTTTTGTGTGGCCTGTTTTGAAAACTGAAAGCCAATCTTGATATATTGCCGCCAACAAGTGATGCCTTGACTCTGCACATCATGAGGACCCCCAGCTTTAAACTTAAGAACCTCTTCAGGCCAGATGCTTGGAACTTACAAGTGGGTAAGTGCATCGTCTCTGTCATAAAAGAGGGATTTACTGCAGTGGAGCATATGGATGTGCCTGTGCAGCTTGGTACAAAAACTAATTTGACAATGAAGAAATAGACCTTGATCAGGAGTAGTGCCTCTTTAGTGAAACTCAAAGAGTTAGGGGCGGCATAGCTGAATGGTTAGGGAGCCTGCCTGGGGAACGAGAGCCCCTGGTTGTCCCAGGTATGATTCCAGGCCAGGGTAACAATTTTGATGTATGCTCATGTGCTCCTTGTGTGCAGCAAATCAGCTGGGTTGGGCTGAAAATACTGAATTTCCCTTGCGGGAGGAAATAGGTATCTATCTATTATTATTAAGTTCACCAAAATGGTATGTTATTACATTTTACTGTTATTACATACATTTTATTATCTGTTTTCAAATTATTTTACCATACCCAGAGTGCTTCTTGTTTACTGATTACACATATTTCCATTATTTGATAATACCCAGGACGGTACAGTTTGCCATCAGGATCGAGTGTTGCCATGTTACCGTATATTCAATTGTATTGTCATAGTGTCTATTTAGCATGACACATTTTCAATGTTGTAAATGTTCTTATTCTTAGTTTTGCTGTTATTCTTTGACCTGCTATGTTATCCATTTTGGTGTGATGTGTATTTTGAATTGAGTAATTTCTTGAAATGGACAAAAAGATGCCTTTTACCATAATATTTACATATCTATTGCAATAACATTCAAAATAACATTCAATGTTGTTCTTTTATCTATTTACTTTAATATAACATAGAAAGAAATACATTTAAAAGTAAATCATTAATCAAATGTATGTGATGTTTAATCTGATTATTTGACTATAGGATGAAATGGGCATTCAACTATTGAAGGGCTAAAAGTCAACAGAAAATAAATTCAAAATGCCAACCACCTTTAAAATGTCTTCTCATACTTCTCTAAAACCATGAAATTTCGTAGACTTGTACAGTTTGGGTCCTTGAACAATGTCTGATATGGAGCCTTCCAAAAAAATGCCTCTCCTTGATGCGTATTTTAATATCCGCCATTACTAAATAATGTATTTTGCATCATAACTCCTGAACCAAACATTATAATACAAACTGTGATGTCTACACCTATGTTGTGATGGCCAAGGATTGCAATAACCAGCTCAGTGGCCTAGTGGTTTGAGTGTCTGCCCTGAGACTGGGAGATCCGGGTTCAAAACCCAGTCGGGACATACCAAAGACTCAGTGCCTCCCTGCTTGGCACTCAGCATCAAGGTTTGGATAGGGGGTAAGACCCGGGGTAATTTGATATGTCATTTTTTTTTCACAGTTTTGTGGGGGCAGTTTTTCGGAAAGGAATGTTTTTCGTACAAAACAAATGCTTGCATTGGATTCAGAATCATGAAAAACACCTAGTTTGACCCCTCACATGCTACTTAAAGCATATTTATCTTTTGTATTATTTTACCGTATAGTAAATACTATATGAGAACCCAACTTTGATTGGCTCCCAAAAGTTTCCCAACACAAATCTGCGATGTCCCTGTAGCCAAACATGTTCCATATGGCATGTTCTAACTCTTGCATAAAGTGCATAATTTTTGCAGATGTCTCCAGAAGATCCTCGGCATCACTTGGAAGGACACAGTGCCACACACACAGTTCTCTGCAAGTCATATTGTCCATTTTAGTCCCTTGGTTACCACAGATGCCACCATCTGTGGCATCTGCTGGAATGAGCAGGCAGCTGCAGTGCAGAGCGCAAAGTTCTCTCTTTATTTATTGGTCAACACAGTGCTTCCTGCTGCAACCTCTGGTGCTCTCACCTAATGACTACTTATAGTGACTTAATGACATAATGCTTCATATGAGTGATTATTATGCATTTATAGGTTATTATAACGTATTTTAACTATGAGGATTATAACACTAACATACTGTCCTAAATAAAAAGGTCTGTTCAGCAATGATGATGTTTTATAATACATTAAGTCATTATAAAATGAGTTGTATTATGATTATTGCTATAATAAGCATTATGAGAACTTATTAGTTCTCATAGCTGTAATTATACTGAAATATAAGCATATTGTAACCAGTAAGACTCTTGCTAAATCGTGAGATACACGACCGTCAGCTCGCATACACAAACTTTAGAAGGCAATGGGAGCCAATCAGGAGGGAATATGAGAAATGGGACAGATCCATGTTGATGACATAACTAAGAGATACCGTTTTCCGCTTTGTATGATTTTAGGGCAAAATCTGTATTGTGATGACTGTAAACAGTAAAAACAAAGCATGAATATTGAGGTAATTTTCAGTACTCACGGCAGTCAGCAGATTCATCTGACCGGTCCTTACAGTCATCTACTGTGTCACATTTTGAGAATGGAATGCATGAGTCTTTCTGACATACGAACTGAAGAGGGAGACAGAGGATTATGTTTAGAATCAGTAATGTATCAAAATGAGACCTAAAAGTCATAGACGCTGATCCTGCACGTTTCTCCTTGCCCGGGCACCTATAGGAGAAATGCAGAGCATCCACCTCATGTGGCTGTCGCATAGGGCCAGATTTACATTACATTGGCTACTTAGCAGGTCACAAAATGGACCATTGATGTGCATTACGATGTTGACACGCAGCAGCTTTTGTAAAGCTTTGGTAGGTGTGAAGAGGTGTGTGTGCGCCAGAGTCCTGCAACGGGACGGGGCCCCGCGGGTACCCGACGGGTACCCATATGTTTGACGGGTGAAAACGGGCGGAACATAATATTCTATCATAGAATTAGAAGGCGTTGCATGACATGACTAAACATGGGCGGGACTCTGGTGTGTGCACAGTGCATATCCATGTATCCATGTATGTCATGGATTGCCAATCCATGATGCACAGATAGACAAAAAGATGTCAAGATTACTATTACCAAACTGTTAATAAAGTGCTAAATGAGAAGGGGAGGGGGTTGCTTCATTCGGGTTTAGCACCCAGGAGCACGGAAGAAAATCGGTGTCTATGCATGAAGTCATGCAGTGTAACACAAGTGAAGCTGAGGTGAATCACCTGGCTAGCAGTGCAGCTGGACATGCACTGCTTGTAGTCAGCTGACCAGTAGGGACTGTCAGTGGGACAGACACACTTGTAGCCTCCTCCAGGTGAGAGCAGACACAGGTGACTGCAGCCTCCATTGTTGGTCTGACATGGATGACCAGACACTGCAGGGTGGAGAAAACATGCACACATGTAATGAATATGAGAACACATACCTATATGTTACAACAGTGCTTTTCAAACATTCTGTACTCCAGATTTGGTGCAAAAAAAAAAAAAGGAACAGAAAAAAAGACGATCTACAAGCGCACCACTTTTTTCAAATCTGCTGTTTCGGAGGGTGTGTGTGTGTGGGGGGGGGGGGACTTTTTATGTAGCAGTTTTCAGAATGGATCAAATAATAATAGCATATACAAAATAAATGAAAGTAATAAAACGGCATGAAGAGTAATAATAAGAGTGTTGTATACAGTAGGTTGTACAGACCCTCAGGTTGTCGATAGGGGTGGTACATGTGGATGTCAACTGATGATCCGTACAGGTTGCTGAAGAGAGTGATCTTGTTGGTTCCCTGAGTCTTGTTGGCTCTGTAGATGGACCTGGACCTGGTCCAGTAGATGTGATCCTCAAACAGAGTAATAGCCCTGACCTTGACCTGACTCACAACTACAGACGCACAAAAGAAAAAGATTAACAATATTATAAAATGAATGAACAACGTATTATAAAGTATTCTATAACAAGAGTTAACATGAATCTGTAAAGTATATACAAGTAAACAATGTTCTTACTGCTTTATTTCTTACACTAAACTATTTCAACCAGATGAACTAGAATAAATACCAGAACTGTGAGCCGAAAGCTGGATTTGTGTGTGTGTGTGTGTGTGTGTGTGTGTGTGTGTGTGAGTGTGAGTGTGAGTGTGAGTGTGAGTGTGTGTGTGTGTGTGTGTGTGTGTGTGTGTGTGTGTGCGCGCGCGCGATGTGCATGTGTGTTGCGATGTGCATGCGTGCATGTGTGACCTGTTTGTCTATTGGTTCCATCCAGGTTGGCAAACTCAATGTATGTCCTCTTGTTGGTCCAGTAGATGTGATCGTTGATGTAGTCTAACGTCAGGCCGTAGGGCTTGGAGATCTTATCCTTCACGATGACTGTCCTGTTGGTGCCATCCATCCCCATCCTCTCTATGCGGGGGTTGTTGTCACTTATGTCTGACCAGTACAAGTATCTGTCATGGAGACACAGGGTCACTATTCACAACTAATCACACATACAGTACTGTACTGTACTGTACCAGTAAGGCTCCCTAATCGGGAGATAAGCGACCGTAGGTCACTTATCTCCACAAATAGGGCAAAAATGTGTTTTGCCAAAATCTTCCTGATCCATGTTGATGACATGAGTGTAGACATACTGTGTAGTGATTTTCGTGATTTTAGGGCAAAATCTGTAGGAGCAGTGTCCAAAAATGTGTTTTTAAAAATCGGCCTGGAGGTGGCGCTATATGGGACAGATTCATGTTGATGGGATGAGTGTAGACATACTGTGTACCGATTTGCGTGATTTTAGGGCGAAAATTGTAGGAGCAGTGTCCAAAAATGTGTTTTGCAAGAATCTGCCTCATGGTGGCGCTAGAAGAGGGCCATGTGAGAAATGAGGGGTGGGGTCTCCGCGCCGGTAAGGCGGACGAATAGGTACCGGCCCCGGCTGTCCCGGTCGCTCCTAGCCGGAGTTACGGCATTTTATGTGAGCTGCAGTGTAGGGGGTCCTCCACTGGGGGGCGCCACCACTTTTGCATCCGTTCTGGAGCACCAGGAGTCGGTGGTCCCCGGGAATTCCCCGTGAGCAGCCCCGTTGGGGTGGTCATTTGGTCATGTTTGCGCATTTGGTCATTTTTTACATCTGGGGGTCCTTGGAGGTTGTAGTTTGGCAGCCAAGGAACGTGTGTGCAAAATTTGGCATGGATCGGGGCAACGGTTGCGGAGATATAAGCAGGGAAAAAGTGTGACGTGTGAGGTGTGACAGACAGACTGACAGACAGACGGAGGGACGGAGTTACACTTTGTGGTGGTTTTGATAGTAAAGTGCGACCTACGGTCGCAACTAATGGACGAACAATATGATGAAGAGTTCAGGGTTGTTATACTTAACTATAAGTAACAAAATAAGGACAATTTGATTACAAATAAAGAATGTTTTGTTAACTTTGTCTTTGTCAACAGTCAATCAATGTCACATTCTGTGTCACACGTCCTGGGTTTTTTAACCTTCCCTTTCCCACTCTCTGCTCGCCCCCTCCCCTCCTGTGAGTACTTGATTGACAGTCTGAGCTCCTCCTGGTTTCACATGTGAGATGTTGGTCTAAAGACTGCCTAGTTGTCCAGAGACTATGGCCCCGGCTAGTATGGATCTTATCCCAAATGCATGTTTTCATATATCCGTATTGAAAAATATCCAGGTCCACGAGTCACAATAATATGCCTGTGTGCATGCGTGCAACTCTCTCTCTTTTGGTAAAATCTTCACTTATTTATTAATTTACACAAAAATATGAGTTTTACTGGCTGAAATCACCATTTGCGTGTGGCTGAAAGCCCCAAACGCACAAAAAAAGGATCCGTACTCATGCAGCCAGCACCTATATAAGTCTATCTGTGTTGGTTCATTGCAGTGTCAGGTTCCTTCTGTCCAGGTCTCTGTGTATTCACCCTGTGAGGTGAACCTTTGTTATTATTTAAGTAAAGCCTTCGTTAAACTGTCCTCCGTGGTTTCCTGCCTCTACTTTGAGTTGAGTTGTGCATATGGGTCCAAACACACCCAGGGTCCTGACAGAATGAACCAACCATCCTGGACCCAGTGGAACACCCAGCCAGAGAGAGCCTTTGTTTCGCAAACCTGTGTCCTCGTGTTCCCCTGGGTCCATGCAGTGATGATGAGACGTTGCCAGCCGACCGGGTCATTGGTCCCTGGAGTGATTGCCTTCTGGTTGGTCTCTGGAGGCGGGTTCCATTTGGAGAGTCATTGCTGTTTTGAGCTGCATGCATGACGTTGTGGACTGGTCTTCACCTTCTCTCCCCACGGGGCCCTCCTGTGTCCTGTGACACCAGATCCACTGCTGCCCTGCTTCCTATGGCTCTTCTGCTGATGACGACGCCGGGGGTCCCTGCATGGTGGGCCGTCTCTCGGTGGTGGTCCGGCCTGGTAGTGACGCAGTGCCCTGCGGTTCAGTGACATCAAGTGTCTCGCTGCCTCTACTTTCAGTTGAGTTCTGCATATGGGTCCAAACACACCCCCCAGATCCTGACAATATCTTTATTTGTGAATTTGTTAAAGTAGCAGATCTACAAGCTCAAACGTGTCAAATCTTGACGAGTTATGAGCTTGTAGATTTGCTATTTACACTATAATCATCTACATGTATTATTTTTATTATGACTTGCTTTATTCTTAGGTGTCATACTGTTACTTTACTGTTGTTTAGTGATGTGTCGGTCATGAATGACCCGTTCAAATGAACGGATCTTTATGGTGAACGAGATCGAACGGGTCACCATCCGGAAAAGACCCGTTCAACCGTTCACAGCGTTCTTTTGCAAATGCGACGAGAGAGAGAGAGAGGCGGTTCATTCAACGTATCTCACGAGAGAGGACAGACCCCGACCGACCGTTCCGTCCCTCCTTTCCACCGTTCCTCTTTCCTTATTAGACACTGTAGTGGGCTGGAGGCGGGCTCTCCCTCAGAGAAGCAGGACTGTGTGTGCGTGGGGGTGTGGAACAGAAATCAGGGACCTACAGTTACGGAGCAGCAGAGCGACTCCGATCGCGAGAAGAGTTGTGACTGATGATTGATTGACCGAGACCGACTGACTGACTGCGAGTGAAAAGGGTGTTATCGTTCATTCTTTGTTTGAACGGGATGTTCTAATTACTAGCCTGATTACTAGCCTACCCTACGAGACTGCAGACTGATTGACTGACTGACTGACTACAGTATTAAGTTTGCAAAAAAGCGGTACAGTTCTATACAAAAGAATGCTAGAAGATAAGCCATAGAAAACACTATGGCATTTAATCTATCCTACAAGTAGCCTACAGTAACACATCTCATCTCATACAATGGACCATTGAGCCAGTGTCATGTTAATTCATGAAGTGTGAACGTAATGCTAATGGTAAGGGATAATCGTTCATTCTCTGAACGGGTGAAATGTTAATTTGCGCTTTTGAGTGATGTAGGCCGTTTAATAATGATAGAGCGTGCGGCGACGGTCATCTTCGTCAGGTCTCGTTCACAAGATAGGCAGCAGGCAGGCCGGCCATGCATGTAGAGTCTGTCATCTGACCGAAACAGTCAGGCAGAGAGGAGAGAGGTGTGTTTTTGACTGCTTGTGCTTGACTGACTGACTGACTGACTGAACTCGACTGATTATCGGTCACGGTCTTGAACGAGAATGATGTGACGACCGGCTCAACGCCAGCTCCAATACACGCCCCCCCCCCCCCCCCCCCCCCCCCCCCCGCTTCCCGAAAGTTGTGAACGACCGATTGACCGATAATGACCGAATCTATCTTGTGAACGAACGAACGATGATTCGGTTCACGGAAATGAACGAAAATTCCCACCACTACTGTTGTTTGGATTTTACCTCATTTGTGGTTCAAACTTCCTTTAGTTTAGACAGGCTACCTCACTGGTCACTTTAAAACTCTTTCTGAAAACTCTTTCTACAGAAAGGCTTTTCACTAGAGACTCTGATCATTTGAAAACTAATTGAACTGCCTGTGTTTTGTTTTCTTTGTTGTGCTTTGAGTTGTGAATCACTTTGTAAACTTGTTTTGGAAAAGTGCTATTCAAATAAATTGTATTATTGTTATCAGCCTACCTCATACGTGCTCCAGAAAGCACAACCAATCACGAATGTTTTCCACACTCAATTGATACTATTTTTAAATTGTACAACTTTTTAAACTAGATTTGCAAGAGTAACTGATATGTCATCAGTTGTATATGTGTAACTCAGTCTTCTTGTATCCGTGGTGTTTTCACATGATGGTTGATACATTCAGTGTGAGGTTCATGATGTCACCACAGTGCTCTTACCCGTAGCGTACATCCACAGCCATGGAGCGTGGCTCGTCCAGACCGGTGTTGACCAGGACTGTTCTGTACGACCCGTTTAGTTTGGACACTTCTATGGTGTCACTGACAGTGTCAGTACACCAGTACAGGTTACCTCCCACCCAATCAACAGCCAGACCCACTGGACTGATCAATGTGTTGTGTAGGACCTGTCAATGAACCACACATGCACTCTGAATATAATAACCATGTTTTATAGTTAACATTTTCATACAATTCTTTCAACAATCTTCTTTCGCAAATTTTTCAAGTTTTTCCACATTTTCAATATTTTTAATGTTTCTAAAAAAACAGCTCCACATGTGTCACAATGCGACACCTTGGGGGCTTGCAGATAGGGTTGCCAACCGTCCCGTAAAATACGGGATCGTCCCGTTTTTGGAAACTAAAAGACGTGTCCCGTATTGAACTGATACGGGACGCTCTTTGTCCCGTATTTTAAAGGTTGGGGGATAAATATGAATGACGGGATGATTTAATTGAGAAATGACAGTGATTCTGCCTGTCAGTGAGCTTCCACTCTGCTCCCCTCTGAGACAAGTGCTGCATCCCATTGCTGTGTGAGGCGCTGCGCTGTTTGTAGGCATGTTGCTAAGACACAGTCTCCGCCCCCTACACCAATTAAATCCCATGGGCTGTAGGTCCAGTCCAAAAGTTGCCTGCGAGAGTGCGTGCGAGCGAGCATACGACAATACTCGGCTCAGAACATTGTTTAATGTCTTTAAAAAGAAAGTGTGACAGAAGATTGTGTACAAACAGATTAGACATGAATCCATGATAGGTGATAACCTAAACAACAAGGTGAAAAAGCAGGCAAGCAAGCAAGCAGAAAATAAGCCATGAGATGGTATTCCTGGGAGCACTACAGTAGTCTTGTCTGCCAACTAAAGCGACCCCAGACTGGCTGGTATGTGAAATAATATAAGCATGCATTGATTTTGTTTTTAAAACCTAATGGTTATTACTGTATGCCAATATGATTGAACTAGTGTTGGTTAAACAGAGAGTGGGCTCATGAGAACCAGGTAGACCTATATGTTTTGGGAAAATTGAGAGAAATAAAATATAGGCCTACACTACATGATTTTAAGGTAATAGGTTAGGTGGCCCAAATACACCCGAATTAATATTGTGAAAGGAAAAATATGATTTAATATAGGAAAATACCCGTTTTAGCCATCTTCATAACCGAAAATACCAGATTTTTCGGCCGCACCTCAGAGGTACAAGGTGGTGTCCCTTATTTGAAACTCTGGGAGTTGGCAAACCTACCTGCAGATATATTTTCTTTCTTTTTTTAGATCACAAGGAGCACATTTCCTGTACACTAGCTTGAGATCCAGAAGGAAAAAAAATCTCCTCAGAACCCAAAGTGAAAATAGCTGATCTACAAGCTCATGCCTTTACTTTTTTAAGTTATATATATATATATATATATATATATATATATATATATACACGTATATATATATATATATATTGTGGTGGTTCGTTCAAACACCGCCCGCCAGGTAGGCCCCGCACGTCGAAGAAGCGCACCCTGGATGGGACACTCGGCCAAGTGATTGAGGGGCGGTACCTACCTCCCTCGTTGCTTCATCAAACAGAATGGCTCTCACCTGCGATGGCTACCAAACTGAGAGAATACAAAAGGAAGGCTCGCTCTCCCCCAGTGTGTGCTGGGACTCCGACGTGCAAAGACATGGGCAGATGGGCGGAAAGAACCACCACTTATATTCCCGTTATAGTGACATTTGTTTCGCTTACCTTACAGGCTTATATGGGGAGCTAAAACTCTGAGGAGAGCGTACCTAAACTCTGGAGAGAGAGTACTCAAGGAAACCTGCGGAGAGGAGAAGGAAAAGGACAGGCAACCTTACCTGTAAGATCCCAGGAATCCAACCTTAACTTAACTTACGGGGAAAATCCAGAGTAGAATCTTACTCACCTTGTCGCTGGGGCAACAAAGCACGGTACCAAATTACCTTACCCTTACTGGCCACCTGTAAAGAAAGAAATACCATACTTACCCATACCTACCCTGAAACCTGTGGGAAAAGAAAGGGTTAGACCTACCTCATACTCACCACAACCCTGTGGAAAGAAAAACCCTAAATAAACCCTTTACCTACCTCGAACCTGGGCTAAGGAAGAAGAAGAAGAAAAGAAGAGCGGAAGCCCCCAACCAGGGAAGAACTTTTGTTATATACATTACCCTGTATTACCTTATTTTGCATTATGCCATTTGAGTTTGCCATACCTACGTTACATTTTGCCTGCCTGTGAAAGAAAATGTAATAAATGCCCAGAGTTGGCAACACTTGATTTTGTTGTCTTGTGGCCTTGGTTTGGTTTAGCCTCTACATATGGTGGAGAATACAGGTATCTGAACCTCGCCTTGACACAACATGGCAAATGCCCCGGCTTTAAATGCTCTGTTACAGAGCCAAGCAGAATTACAACAGGCTGTGTCAAAATTAATACAGAAAATTCAAGCCGACCAAGACAATAATCCCATTCGTCCACCTGGTGAAGTCCTAACTAAGTTATCCCCCGACGATGACATTGAAGCCTACTTGGAAGTGTTCGAACGCACCGCTGCCCGGGAGCGGTGGCCAGTCACGGACTGGGGTGGCATCATCGCTCCCTTTCTCTCCGCTGAAGCACAACGTGTGTGCAGAGACTTGCCCCTGGCTGAGGCTCGTGAGTATAGACGCCTTTCCATGGCTGGTGCATGCAGCCTGCCTTGCCACCACGGCCACAGTTGGCTGCTCTCATGCACTCATAGTTGGCTCACTACTGCTGGCGACACTCCACTCGTAGAAAGAATTGTCATTGATAAATGCATCCGCTCGTGCCGCCCAATGCCCGCAGATATGCATCCCAAGTAAGCCCGAACTCAGTAGACGGAGACGCCTTAGTGGCGCTGCTTGAAAACCACCAAGTAAGCACAGAAATGATGAAAAGCACACGGTCAGAGGTTCCCAGAGTGACAGGGGAGCCACGTTATAGCCGGGACCGCTCACAGGCCCCGACCGCTCCTCTGTCACCTCCTAGCAGTAGACCTGCCGCAGTAGAATGGCCAGCCCGAGCCCAATCAGCCCCAGTGAGAAAATGTTATGTCTGCGGGAAAGCGGACCACATCGCCTGGCCTGCCCAGACCGAGAAGGAGACGTCTCCATGCCCTCTGCCGCCAGCAAGAGCCGACGCCCCTGCCTACACACTGGCAGCCACCAGCGCCGCCGTTCCAACCTGCCGGTGAGAATCGACGGCATTGACACCCATGCTCTCCTTGACTCGGGGAGCGTGGTGACTTTAGTACACGCCGACTATGCCGGGCAAGGTGACAGATTTCCATTCCGACCCACCCCCACTTCGACAACCCCTCACTTTGACCCCGCCCCACTTCGACCCCCCCCCATTCCTACCACGCCCCACCCCACCACTCCGACCCCCCCCCCCCCCCCCCCACTTCGACACCCCCCCATACCGACCGCTCCCCACTCCGACCTTTTCCACAAAACCAATAATTACCAATTAAACTAGAGCGCTCTCTTTCACTCTCTCTTTCTCTCTCTATCGCTCTCTCTCTCTCTCTCTCTCTATCGTTCTCTCTCTCTCTCTCTCTCTCTCTCTCTCTCTCTCTCTCTCTCTTTCTCTCTCTCTCTCTCTCTCTCGCTCTCGCTCTCATACTCATACAGGGAAATAGTCTAGGACCAGTGAATCTGTACTGTCATGAAACTGTACCTGTTCCTATGCAAATCTGCTAATAAAATCTTCAATCAATCTTCAGAGGAACAAGGAACTCCTTGGCTAAACCAACCCCCATCCTTTTCAGTGCAAGAGGAGACCTTTATTGCCCCCTGGAATGTTTACATAAGAGATAAGATGCCAACATGTGCATTTTCTGCCACAACAGTATTGGGTCTTCCAGGACTCAGTGAAAAGACATTGGAACATGGAATGTTGTCAAAAACTGCTTAATGCATTGACATTTATACCATTCAAATATATGGTTGTATTGCAATATGATGTACCTCAACTATATATTGACTTTAACGTGTACAAATATGTATTTATTTCGTTATTGGATTTTTAAACTCATGTATTCTCTATACAATATAAAGCTATCATGTTTGATATCTGTACATGTGCATATCAATGATGATTACAAATATCTGGTCGGATGTAGGAAAATGATGTTCCCCAACATTTTATCAGAGAGTATAGTATTTTCATCTTGATTAAAGTTGGAAGGACAATGAGGCTTTGCCTTGCACCCGCCTCTTGTGGGACCTACAGACTAAGCTCAGCCTCCTACTTTAATGGAGGACTTCCTCCACGTCTCTCTCTCTCTCCGGAAAATCATCAGCAAGGAAGCAGGATAGACGTACGGTCTCCTGCAGATCCCCTCTGCTCAGTTCTTCCAAGACTACTACCAAACTCATAGCAGAGTCGCGCTCAACCAGCAGGGACGCGAGAGTGGACCCATGTCCTCTCGCTGTCTCTCCTGCAAAAGGACCACAGAGTGGGACACATCGTCCTCTGTTGGCCTCATCTACACAGGGTCGACTCACGTCCCCTGCCAGACTCTCACCAGCGGCCGGGCAAGTTACCCTGCCTCTCTGACAGACTCTCTCGAACAGTGGGATTGGAGCCAGCGCTCTCTCACCACGGGTGACAACCATCAACGATACCTCCAGCTCTACTCCAGCAGAACGCCTCAACTTCCAGCCTCTTCTCTCCTGCCCTGAGGGATGCACGTCGACGCCCTGCTCCACCAACTCCAAGATGGCCACCGCCACTCAGCACATGGAAGCCGCATGGGGTGACGCCCTGCTACCATGCTACTAGCAGCTACACAACGCAATCCCACATGGTCCCCACACAGCTCCTATCCTTCTCTTCTTCTCCTCTCCTCATCCTCCTAGGCTGCTACGCTAGCAGCCACACTCTTCATCTACAACACGCTAACGGACGCGCCAAAATCAGATGTTTGCAGGCAAGCAGTTTCTCGTGTCAAAGTGGCAACCATTACAGTGTGTAGTGCAGTGTAGGGGAGATATGTTTTATTGATGTTGTTTGACTTTATTTCTTTTACTCCCTTTTATTAGGATGTACCCATCTGACCAGTTCTTCTTGTAGATCTGTCTTTTTCACTGCATACTTTAACGCACATGCTTTTGGGTTTTTAACCTAATTTTGACCTTTTATCCTTTACTCCATTTATGGTTGTTTCTATGAATTATTATATGCCTTTTTTCCTTTTTAATAAATGAGCATTATTGATAAGGGAATTTGTAATTTTTCGTAAATATTCATATTTTACAGTATGTATGCACAGTAATGAACATTTATTGCAACTCTGCCAAGAACTCACGCTTTTAAACAATAGCGTGATAGAAAAATTATGTATCATAATTTGTTTTATGAAATATTATTTTTAATATTACAATCTATTAATACTGTATCCATATTCAGTATTCATATGTTCGCTACACAATGATTCCCCGCGACACACCATATCTAGTCGTTAATGAACGCACAACTGTACCTGTTCCTATGCAAATCTTCTAATAAATTCTTCAATCAATCAATCAATCAAACAAAATATTCCCAGCTCCGCTCCTCCTTTCGCAACCATTTGTTGCGTCACACGTTTATTATGTAACTTGCCTTGAAGATTTTCTATTATATAATAAGCTACCTGTCCTCATCCTCTGATCTGGAATAACACGTGATATGTTCATCCTTCATCCATCGTCTCATTGATCATTTGTTTAATAAAAATAATGTGAATATATGCTAAATAAATACTAAACTGTTGTGAATATAAATGTAAATACTAAACTGTTGTGAATATACATGCTAACTCAGAGTTTGTTTTGAGGATAATGGAAAGCGAATATGACAAACTATTATTTCACACAGGTATAATAAATGAATGGCCTATAGCCTATATATTATTATAGTAATGTAATTGGTATATTACATTAATGTTCATACAATTTACAATTTATTTTTTGTATCATTTTTGATACTTGCTTTGGCAATGTAAACGTATGTTTCTCATGACAATAAAGCTCATTTGAATTGAAATTGAATTAAGCATTTAGCAGACGCTTTTAATCCAAAGCGACTTACAATAAGCAAGCAATACATCATAATACATCAATTGCGAAGCCTTGCAATGTTGCTTGTGTTGTGATAAAGGAATGCTAGAGAACGGACTACAACCACAAGGACTACAAACCATTAATTAAGCGACATCCAGACTTACTGCAGAACTAAACATTTAAATAACTTTGCTTAATATCAATAAAACTTTATAGCCTTATATATAACATGTACATAAGGACAAATTGTCACAGACAATGCGGGGAAACCCAGAGTAGAATCTTACTCACCTTGTCGCTGGGGCAACAAAGCACGGTACCAAATTACTGGCCACCTGTAAAGAAAGAAATACCATACTCACCCATACCTACCCTGAAACCTGTGGAAAAAGAAATGGTTAGACCTACCTCATACTCACCGCAACCCTGTGGAAAGAAAAACCCTAACTAAACCCTTTACCTACCTCGAACCTGGGCTAAGAGGAAAGAATGTGTCACAGTTAGTTTGAGATTCCGTTAGATTGAGAACAGGAGCGCTCGTTGTGCGGCGCGGGCGGAGCAAGCGGTCGCTTTGATCCACAACAACGACAATGACAACGTAACGTCGGCAGGATAGCGCCTCACCCCACGGAGGTTAGGGTTAGGGTTAGGGTTAGGGTTAGGGTTAGGTTTAGGCATAGTTTTACTGAGGTTAGGGTTAGGGTTAGGCATAGTAAGCTAATGGCTAAACACAGATGAGATAGGCTAGTAGAAAAAGAGTTGTTGCCGACCAGTGATGTCACAGACTACACAAGTGAATGGCTGTTGTCGCCATTGTGTGGCCAATGAGCAGAATTAAACAGGTGTGTTGATAAGTAACTATCAAAGTGAATTGATCCAGGTGGTGGTAGGGGTGTGTGGTGAACTACAAAACGAGCGCACTTACGAGCGAGTTACCCAAACTAACTGTAATATATATATATATATATATATATATATATATATATATATATATATATATATATATATATATATATATACACACACTAATATCACAAAGTATTTACATTACAAATATAAGTATTGTTCATTTGGTTTCCCTTTCCTGTCAATCATCCTCATCGTTGTCATTGTCACACTGACCTGGACGTCACTGCCACTGATGTGCATGCGACTGATCGTCCCGCGGCCCCAGTAGTACTGTTCTATCCAGTAGATCATCTGCTGCTGATAGTCAAAGTCCAGAGCCTCTGCCTCCTTCAAGTCCTGTCACACCACAGCAGCAGTTGTGTTAGTCTCAGACAGGAATACATTCCAGCATGTCAAAAGCACTGTGTGTAGAATATAGCGTAGGATTACCAGAGGTGGAAGGACTCAGATTTGCTTTTACTTAACTCACAATGTTAGGAATACAAAATGTAACTTACTAATCGTAAAAAGCTTTACGATAAACTTTACCATATTAGCCGAATAAGCCGATCTACAATCTCACATGTGTCGCGATGCGACATGTTGTGAGATTGTAGATTGACTATTTTTGAATCCCCTGTATTTAAAATATGGGGAAATAACTGGTTGATGTATGTTTTGTATTATAGTAATATGTAAAGTAAATGTAGTTTCAAACAACTGTACTGGAGTCATAAAAGTACAATATTTTCCTTTATAATCTAGTGGTGTAGAAGTAAAAGTATTGAAAACATTAAATAGCCTACTCAAGTAAAGTAAAAACAAATCCGCAAAATTCTACTTACAGTAAGTACAGTACTTGAATAAATATACTTAGTTACTTTCCACCATTATCATGCATGTCCACCATTCCGTAGTATAGTACGTGTTTTTATGTCTAATGGTTTTCACCTGTTTGAGCTCTGTGGAGATGGAGCCGTTACAGTTGATCCTCATCAGGTTGTACCTGTTGGCTACAATGAGGAAGGGCTCCACCTCTGGAGAAAGTGAGACATTACATTTGACTTGGTTTACATTTATAAATACACACACCCTGCAAAGCAAGAATATCTCATAATCCTAATTGGTATGACTTTGTTTCTTGGACGTGTCTATAACGTGAACCGCTTTTATAATGCATTAGCTGTTCTAAAGCATATAACAACTTGTTATAAATGTTTATAATTATCTATAACAACTTATAATAAGCCATTATAACGTATAATAATATAATGTATTGCAGACGTGCCCTCGCTGCACGTCTCACTAGGAGGAGACCCTGTGGCAGACCAAGGACCAGATGGATTAAATTATGTCCACACTGGCCTGGTAACGCCTCGGGATCCTCCAGGAGGAAGTTGTTAACGTTGTTCTGGAAAGGGAAGACTGTAAATCTCTGTTGGAACTCTTACCCCCACGACCCGAATCCGGATAAGCGGTTGAAGATGGATGGAACTTATAACTACACACTTCATAACTAAGTTAAGGTAACTATTCCACTGAGCTTATAATGCATTATGCCACCACTTAATACGTTATAAACTTACGTTATAAGTTTTCATACATAATTAAAAACATTTACAACAAGTGTTATAATGCCTTTTATAAAGGTGATTGTAATGCAATATAGACCCAACCTTTAAGTAAGTGTTTGTTACCCAATATTTCACTGTTCCTACATGAGTATGAGTATGTGACTAATATAGCACACTGTCTGTCTGTCTCTAGATACATACAGTACATAACATTATTTATAAATGTATTGTTATTAAGCTCTGTCTTTGAACATGTTTTGATTTTTTGCCTCCTTTTGCATCCCAAGTCTCCCGGATGTAGTGGGAGTCTCCCGGATATCAGCTTCTCCTTCTGGCCACCCTTGAGTGGCACTGAACCTTATGGAAACCCCGACCGATCACACAAATGCCTATATGTCTGGGAGAATCACAGGGATCCAGTTCCGCGGTGCGAATAAATGTTTTTTCATTCATCATTGAACTGTTCAATCTAGCAAATTAATGATTGTCATTCGCTTTGGGAGATGTGGGTGTCTAAACGTGACAAACCACTGGTCTCAGATGCAGAGACTGGGCTCTCAAGCGCAAAGGATCAGCTGACAACAGTAAACAGACAGGTTTTGACAGGTCTTGCTTAATATGGATAAAATAACAATTGTTCTTTTTCACTGGACATACAACTGGACATATAGCTGCGTCAGCACATGGACGCGCCTGGACCTACCGGAAATGAAAATCTCCAAGTTGGGATGTCTGATTTAGTCAAACACACCACTGACACTGTGAAGCTGCTGTATTTACGTTTTTATGCACTTAAATACAAAATGTCACCATATTTCACTGGTTGAAATATGGCCACATATTTTTAACAAGTGCTGTGATTTAATATGATCATCACACATTTTGAACACATGCAAGAAGGCAAGCAGGCAAGCAGACAGACAGACAGACAGACAGACAGACAGACAGACAGACAGACAGACAGACAGACAGACAGACAGACAGACAGACAGACAGACAGACAGACAGACTTGCCTGTTGTGTTGTGTGTTGGTTCAGCTGAGAAGAAACATAAAAACTAAATGAGCTTCAGTGTAACAGCTGGTTGGTTGTGGTTTACTGTATCTGTTGAACTACAGGACAAGATGTCTTTGTTTCTCCTGTTTGCTACTATTTATTGGAAATCCACAGTGTGTGAATGAGGAACTATGATTTATATCAGAACTCACATGGAATACAAATAGCTGACAAGGCTCTAGCAGCACCACAGACCAAACATTTTGCCTGAAGCCACACTATGGGACCCACTGGCTGTGTGCATGACATGATGCATTAAAGTAAGTTGTGTTTCAGTTCATTAGATATTGTACCCCTTGATGTATTTGTTGTTAAGTTCCTTTATATATGTATTTAGGCCTTTGTGTTGAGATATGACCTCATTGTATTTATATTATGGACTTATTTATTGTGGTTGTATTTATTGTTGTGGTGTTGCGAAAGCTTTTATTGTGAAGGGTGGGACCGGAAATGCTTGTCAACCTCAAAGTATTTAAGGTGACAAAATAAATCATGCCACAGTTCTGTGAGAGCTGTGTTCCAGCCTGAAGCTGATGCCTCCCGTGTGTGTTCTTTATTATTTCCTCCGTCTGTACTTTTTGCACCTCGAGTATTTTTGGTACCTGCATAGAGCATTGAAGACTACTCTCTTAACACTTTGCTTGTTTGTTTATTTGAGTTATTGATTGTTGTTATTTAGATTTTCATGCAGTAAAAATCATCATCCTCATCTTCACTCTCATCTGCAATCCTACAATAAAATGCTTCAAATGCTAATGGTCTGGTCCTTATGCCCTAATCAGCATACCGGTGTAGGGGTACATAACTGAACTGTGTTGCCAGTGGTCCCATAGTGTAGGTCAGGTAAAGACAATTTTACATGAGATCTTTGGTTACTGGAATATGAGAGGAAACAAACGTTTCCGCTACCCAGGATGGAGGTGCGAAAGACTTGGAAAGTCCTTTGTGCCGGTCGCTCTCAAGCAATACAACGAGACTCATGATGGTCGCTTGCCTAGGCCTAATTGGATTACCTAGGACAACTGTTACCTTGCACTACTGGAACAAAAGTTGTACTGACTCTGACCTCTAACGTACTTTTCCCTGAGAGGGTTGCTGTGGCGTCTTGCTGTATATATATATATATATATATATATATATATATATATTCTTGACTTATTTGCACTGACTTTGGTCACTTTTTTTCAGGCCCTGCACTATTGGGTTGTGTTGGTTGTACTGTGTATTATTGCGGTGTTGATATGGCGGTGCGATACTTGTGTTGCATGACTGCATTGACTAGCAGTGACTGTTAAGTGCACTCTTTTGTTTGGCACTGTTTGCTAAGTTATGCTTGAGTATAGCTTTTGTGTGTGTGTGACGTGTCACTTATGAGCGTTGAATGTTTCGTGGTCACTTTATGTATATATTATTCTTCTCTTTTTGCAATAGCTTTCAACACTTTGTGTTTTATTTATCTTTTTTTGTGCTTGCTCTTTGGACTGTATACTACAGTACTCTTTTTCTTACTTCTCTGTAACTTGTAACCTTAACTGCTGTGCTGCCTCTGGGCAACTGAATTTCCCCTGTGGGATAATAAAGGTATCTATCTATCTATCTATCTATCTATCTATCTATCTACAATCAATAGTGTGTTGTAAACTAAGGTTGCGTGTACATTGGTGTATTTTCCTCACATTTGTCTGAGGATTTAAACCACAAATATGTCTGATTAAGATCAAACTTTAAACAGGTGTAAAAACTAATCACAAAACAGTATTTTAAAAGCATAAATATTTAGGTAATTTTTCAGCCTCTACTCACAACAATCTTTGGGTTCATCTGACCGGTCCCCACAGTCATCTACTGTGTCACATTTCCATGCCAATGGAATGCACTTGTAGTTCTTCTGACAAACAAACTGAAGGGGGAGACAGAGGATTATGTTTAGTATCAGTAATGTATCAAAAGCAGACATGAGGCATTAAGTCATGACTCATGCAGAGTAACACTAGTGAAGCTGAGGTGAATCACCTGGCTGGCAGTGCAGCTGGACATGCACTGCTTGTTGTCAGCTGACCAGTGGGAGCCTGTGGGACAGACACACTTGTAGCCTCCTCCAGGTGAGAGCAGACACAGGTTACTGCAGCCTCCATTGTTGGTCTGACATGGATGACCAGACACTGCAGGGTGGAGAAAACATGCACACATGTATGAATATGAGAACACACACCTACAATCTATAGCCTTGTCCTTTGGAAGCAAAGGGCAATGTTAAATCTTAACACAAACCTGTGGTGCAAAGAACTATAGGCAAAAATGTCTGTAATGCCATGGCCAGAATTTGCCTGACTGCAAGCGTCAGACTCTACACACACTACGTTTCACTTCGTTTTGGGAAAGAGTCTGATCCTTCGAGGAGACATTCTACTTCTGGGGGGGCAGCCCGCCCCCCCAGAAGTAGAATGTCTATTGACGTCTCACACACACACACACACACACACACACACACACACACACACACACACACACACACACACACACACACACACACACACACACACACACACACACACACACGCTTATGAAATGAAATATTTAATCTCTGGGGTCAGTCCACACTACACACCACCCACCAACAGGGGGTGGTAATGTGCGGACTGATTTATCAGGCTAGGCCAGAATAAGGACAAAGGGTTGTTTATGTAGCAGTTCTCAGAACAAATCAAATAATAACATACACAAAATAAATAAAAGTAATAAAACAGTGTGTAGAGTAATACTGAGAGTGTTGTATACAGTAGGTTGTACAGACCCTTAGGTTGTCGATAGGGGTGGTACATGTGGATATCATATGAATGGATCAGGTTGCTGATGAGTCTGATCTTGTTGGTTCCCTGAGTCTTGTTGGTTCCCTGAGTCTTGTTGGTTCCCTGAGTCTTGTTGGCTCTGTAGATGGATCTGGACCAGTCTATCCAGTAGATGTGATCCTCAAACAGAGTAATAGCCCTGATGTTGTCCTGACTCACAACTACAGACAAAACAAAGAGTCTCAATATTATAAAATGAACAAAGTATTATAAAGTATTTTCTAACAAGAGTTTGCATGCATCTGTAGTAAAAGTAAATATAGTTCTCTTAAACTAAACCAGATGATCTAATTTAGAATACAAATATATATGAACAAAAACATATGGCTAAAGGCCAGTGTGCGTATGTGTGTGTGTGTGTGTGTGTGTGTGTGTGTGTGTGTGTGTGTGTGTGTGTGTGTGTGTGTGTGTGTGTGTGTGTGTGTGTGTGTGTGTGTGTGTGTGTGTGACCTCTGTGTCTCTTGGTTCCATCCAGGTTGGAAAACTCAATGTATTTCTGCTCGTTGGTCCAGTAGATGTGATCGTTGATGTAGTCTAACGTCAGGCCTGTGGGCTTGGAGATCTTATCCTTCACGATGACCGTCCTGTTGCTGCCGTCCATCCCCATCCTCTCTATGCGGGGGTTGTTGTCACTTATGTCTGACCAGTACAAGTATCTGTCAGGGAGACACTGTGTCAGGGTCACTATTCACAACTAATCACACATACAGTACTGTACTGTACTAGTGGACATACAATATGATGAAGAGTTCATATGGGTTATGGTGAAATAAAACCATTGAAATAACAAAAACTAGAATAAAATAAAAATCATTTTAATTAACTGAAATGCAAGTGAAAAATGATTTACAGACAGAACGATAACTACAAACTGTATTGTGTTTTTACTAAACTAACTGAAACGAACTACAATCATAGAGAAAATTAACTTTTTATTTTATTCTTTGTCAGCCAATAACTTTTTTTTTTTTTTTTTTACATTTAGGTTTAGAAAGATCAAAACGAAGCAAAAAAATTAACGGAAACGAAAAAATGCAAAACTATAATAACCGTTGTTCATACTGTACATGGTGCAAAAAGCAATGTTATGATTGCCTTTGGTCTACTTAAGTGTCATATGGTTGGAGTTTATAGCATGTTCTGTAAGGGCTCCACATTTGTGGTTTAAACTTCCTCTGGAAGTTAGACAGGCTACCTCACTGGTCACTTTTAAAACTCTTTCTGAAGACTCACGTCTACAGAAAGGCTTACAAAGACACATGTTCATTTGAAAACTTGTATTGCCTCTTTTTTGTTGTTTTTTAAGTTAATTGAACATGTATTTTGTTTTCTTTCCCGACACAGTTTGTTTGTAAACGTGTTTTGGAAAAGTGCTATACAAATACATTCTATTATTAGTAAACCTCATAAGAGCTTCAGAAAGCACAGCCAATCACACAACACACTCAATTTAGTCTACTAAGTGAGTCACAACTTATATGATTTTAAATTGTCCAACTTTTGAGTAACTTTTTCAAATGAGATTTGCGAGAGGAACAGATATGATGCAATGTCATTAGTTTTAGAGGTGTAATTCAGTCTTCTTGTATCCGTGGTGTTTCACAGGATGGTTGGTACATTCAGTGAGAGGTTCATGATGTCACCACAGTGCTCTTACCCGTAGCGTACATCCACAGCCATGGAGTGTGGCGCGTCCAGACTGGTGTTGACCAGGACTGTTCTGTACGACCCGTTTAGTTTGGACATCTCTATGGTGTCACTGACACTGTCACACCAGTACAGGTTACCTCCCACCCAATCAACAGCCAGACCCATTGGACTGGACAATGTGTTAAGGACCTGTCAATGAACCATCCATGAATATACTCACTGTGTTTTATGGTTACATTTTTATATGATGCTTTCAATATTATTATTACATATTTTATAGATGGGGATATTTTGTGTATTTTTTCACAAACGTTTATAGATTTCTGTCCACAGATTTTCAAGATAGAAAACAGCAGATCTACAAGCTCACAATGCATCACATCTTGACGCACTGTGAGCTTGTAGATCTGCTATTTTCTGTTTTTTCTCTCTCCTTTTTTAAGCTCATAAAGAGCACATGTTTTGAACACTAACATTTGAGCTGGAGACCCCAAACATAATGTGATGTCTCCCTGGGACCCAAACTAGTGAAAAGAGCTGATCTATAAGCTCACTACACATGGTCTGCTATTCTAATTTATCAACAAAAAAAGAAAAGGGGCTGGGAATTTTGTTTTTCAAAATAAAATAAATATATAATTTAAGTAGGAAATAAAAGGGAACATAAAAAAGGGATACTTGTTGTGACCCATGAAAATGGGTCCTATAAACCCATGAATGGGTCCCATCCCACTGTTTGGGAAACACTGCACTAAGTGACTGAGCCTCCAGGCAGCCTGATATTTAACACTGATATCACAAAGTATTTACATTACAAATATAAGTATTGTTCATTTGGTTTCTCTTCCCTGTCAATCATCCTCATTGATGTCATTGTCACACTGACCTGGACGTCACTGCCACTGATGTGCATGCGACTGATCCTATACTGTTCTGCCCAGTAGATCATCTGCTGCTGATAGTCAAAGTCCAGAGCCCATACATTCATCAAGCCCTGTCACACCACAGCAGTTGTGTTAGTCTCAGACAGGAATACATTCCAGCATGTCAAAAGCACTAGGATTACCAGAGGTGGAAGAAGTACTCAGATTGTTTTTTACTAAAAGTAGCAATACCACCATTTTATACCACTGAGTAAAAGTCCTGGATCCTGCAAATTTGACTTGAGTAAAATTACAAAAGTAATTGTAATCTGCAAAGTAAATAGTAATTCAAGGTTTCTAATAATTGCAGTGTCATAAGTCATGAGTACAATATGTGTGTAGAAGTAAAAGTTGTAAAAATTGTAAACAAACACTCAAGTAAAGTAAAAACAAACAAACAAACAAACAAACAAACAAACAAACAAACAACAACAACAACAACAACAAAAACAACAACAACAAAATAAGTAAATGTACTTGTGTTGTTAATGTTTTTCACCTGTTTGAGCACTGTGGAGCTGGAGCCGTCCAAGTTGATCTTCACCAGGTCGTAGTTGTTGGCTACGATGAGGAAGGGCTCCACCTCTGGAGAAAGTGAGACTTTATAAATCTAGACTAACTAATCACCATCTTTGAAAATGAAGAGACATACCCACAACAGTTTTGGAATGAGATAAAAAATCTGGGGCCTAAACGCCCCAAAAAGATTCCTATGCAAGTGTGGAGTGAAGGTGAAATATCATCTGATCCGGTTAAAGTATTAAGGGAATGGGAGGGAGCCTTTTCCGGTTTATTTTCAAAACAATAAAGTACAGAAATTGTTTCTTTCGACCATATATCTTGTCTGACAGAGACATGCTCACATTTTAGTAGTGATGATAGTTTAAATAGAAATCTGAGTAGAGAAGAAGTGCTAAAGGTAATTGAGTCTGCAAAGGACAAAAAGGCTTTTGGTGTTGATGAATTACCAAATGAAGTGTTAAAATCTCAGAATTTGTTTGATTCATTATTCTACTTGTTGAACATGTGTTTTGATCAGGGTATTATACCATCTATGTGGTTTAAATCAATTATAACCCAAATTCCAAAATCCCCAAAGGATGACCCTAAGATTCCATTGAATTACAGAGGTATCGGTTTACTGAGTACTGTGTATAAATTGTATTCTTCTGTTTTAAATAATAGATTAGTTAAATTTCTAGAACAAAATCATCTACTGGAAGAAGAACAAAATGGTTTTAGGAAGGGAAGGTCATGTTTGGATCATATGTATACAGTGACTACAGTGGTCAGAAATAGATTGAAGTTGAAAAAACACACCTTTGTTTGTTTTATTGATTTTCAGAAAGCATTTGATTTAGTGGACCACAGCCTCCTTAAGATTAAGCTTCATCAAAATGGAATAAATGGAAAGTTCTATCAAGCAATCTCCTCTCTGTACAGGCAACCTGTGGCCCATGTAAAGGTTAATGATTATTTCACAGAGTGGTTTCCTACGCCCTCTGGTGTCAAACAAGGGGACATTTTGTCACCTACTTTATTTTCTGTTTTTATTAATGATTTGGCCAGAGAGGTAAAACGGCTTGAGAAAGGGGTACCATGTGATCAGTTATCTGTAGATATCCTGCTTTATGCAGATGATATTATCCTGCTTTCAGAAAATGAAGAAGACCTACAGAGAATGTTGACTTGTGTTAACCTGTTAACAATCCTGTATAATTTGCAAAAAACGCCTATATACACAGCGTACCCAAAGTAAATTGATTGTTGTTTTTAAACCATTTGGAGTATTGCATTGGTCATGGTCTCATTTTGAAGGAAACATTTTGAAGTTTTACCCAGAAATAAATAATCACTCTGTGTGCAACTGACATTGAGTAATGCAAGTTTTAACTTACTGGAATAGCAGGTTTTTAATCCTCGCCTAAATATTTTCAGTAAATAGATGCCTGCATAACACTGTTATTATCATATAGGAGCAGAAAAACACAATGTGGCCACATTTTGAAGCCTTACCTAGCCCAATTTCAAATGACATGATGAAACTACAGAATATGAATATTTTACACATGTTTTACTAAGTGTAAGTCTATGCGTTTTCATTTGGAGACATTTGCATATATCATATAAAAAGGTCAAAAAGGGCTAATAGACTGGATTTTTTTAATTTATTTTTATTTATTTATTATTGTTTTTTTTATTTTTTTATTTTACTGACACCCCTAACACTCTTGGTCTGACATGCGGCGCGCTTCTGCGTATTTACGCACGTCCAGTAGTGCTGTTACGCAGGCGTTTTTGGGTATTGTAGTTCACTTCAGCCAAAACAAATTAGGCATAATTTTTCTGAGAATTTCATTGGCTATAAGATGTGCCAGTCATCAGAACAACCTGTTGCCACTGGCTGAATCTATGGCACAGGAAACATGGCCATGCACCGCCTCTGAACACAGACCATTGGTTGCTATTGGGGGGATGGGACAGGACTAGAAGCTCCAATTGGGTGAAATGAAGTGTCAGTTCATCTGCATCGTGTGGGGGCCATTTTGAGAGCAAACAAAGGATTATACTGAAAATGTGGACTGGATTTACATGCAAAACACGTGAAGAATTGTCTTTCGTCGTCATCACGTTTGTATGTCTGCCAATGGGAGAACGACACGGTGGCATGAAGGAAAACATAGTTTGGACTATTTTCAATCAATGGCTTGGATTATGTGTACTTTACACGAAATAAGAACATCATTATTGTGGAAATAGATCATGTTGGTGGACTAGAAACTATCTCTGAACGTGAGTAGTTACAACTTTATCAACATTTGTTTGTTTATGTATGTCGGACTTCAACGTTGATAGTAGCGCGTGAAACACACGCTTGCGTGGACGTGAATGTTTGTCAAAGTACGGCCGGCGGGCCCGCCGGCGGGCCGAGAACTGATAACAGGTTCCATTTAGTGCCCCAGACATGAACGGGTTAAAAATCCAAGCTGCCGGCTGCCTGCTCCGTCCGCGGCTAGTCTCTTATTTTGAAGGCCGGAAGTAGATTGCGCTCACAATTCCTACTTGACGACCTTTTGAAATTTACCCGGAAGTGTTGTCGTCCAAAGCGTAAACAGTAATGGCGGATCGATGCCTTTCAGCTTGTACTATTTTAGCGAGAATCTAATGCCATCCTTGGCATCAAAAGTGTTTTTGGAGAAAATGGACATCAAAGATGAGAAAGACCGTTGGCTTCCATGTTAAGGGATCACTATTGTGTGCACGTGGATGCGCGATGATGATGAATCGGCGAGTCCACCTGTGCCAACACTTTCCAACGGACGGTACGTAGCCCTTGCCAGCTTTACTTTATATAGGCCTACAGTAAATATCGCGCGTATACTCGGGATCGGCACTCTAAATACTCGAGTATATTTCGCGAGTATACTCAGGATCGGCTACAAATGAGTTCGAATGGTGCAACAAGTGGAAAATGTGTATTAATCAAAAGAAAACACAAGTCATGCATTTTAGAAATCCAGGTACAGAAAGAAGTAACTTCAAGTTTTGTGTTGGTGACAAACAACTAGAGTTTACGGATAAGTACAAGTATCTTGGTTTGTTTCTAGATGAAAACATGTCCTTCTTACAAGGTGTATCTGCCCTAGCAGACTCTGCTGGCAGGGCACTGGGAGGCCTTATTGGTAAAACAAAAACATTTAAAGACATGGGTTATTTTACATATTCAAAACTGTATCACACATGTGTATGTCCTGTTCTAGATTACATGTCGGGTGTTTGGGGATAAAAAGTGTTTCAGTTAAACATTGTGTCCAGAATCGAGCAATTAGATTATTTTTGGGGTTACATAAATACGCACCAATTCCAGCATTCAATGGAGATATGGGCTGGGACCCTTGTAAAATTAGATGGCAGGCCAATATGATAAATCTCTGGAACAGGTTGATGGGTTTGCCACCCAATAGAGTGGCTAGCCAAATATATTACTGGGATCTGTCTGTGAGTGGGGAATGGGTCTCAGAAGTCTCGGATCTACTGGCAGAATGGGGTCTAGCAGAACATTATTTCCAAAGAACAACAGTTAATGAGGTGGTATTTAGAAATATAATCCGTACGAAATGCATTCAGTCCTGGGCAGAAGAAATCTGGCAGAAACCCAAATTAAGAACCTATTGTCTACTAAAACAAGATTATAAATGTGAAAAATATATCTATACTATAATTTTGCGAATGTCTGAGTGAGTGAGTGAGTGTCTGTCTGTCTGTCTGTCTGTCTGTCTGTCTGTCTGTCTGTCTGTCTGTCTGTCTGTCTGTCTGTCTGTCTGTCTGTCTGTCTGTCTGAGTGAGTGAGTGAGTGAGTGAGTGAGTGAGTGAGTGAGTGAGTGAGTGTCTGTCTGTCTGTCTGTCTGTCTGTCTGTCTGTCTGTCTGTCTGTCTGTCTGTCTGTCTGTCTGTCTGTCTGTCTGTCTGTCTGTCTGTCTGTCTGTCTGAAACAGCGTTTCTCCTCAGTGGCTGGAGCAATTGATCTGAAATCGCATCACCATCAGCATATGAACACACCTGACATAACTGTGAAGCCCGTTTGTCACTTTCACAAATCATATACTGTATATTCGCATTTTTAGGGTGTATCTATATTAGCCTACAGTACCTTTTGTGACCACACATGTTAAGGGAGGGGCGCTGTTGTTCAGGCCATGCACAATCACACACAGACCCACACACACACACACACACACACACACACACACACACACACACGGGGGGGGGGGGGGGGGGGAGTGTGTGTGTCTGCAGGCGGGCAGGCGGGCGGGCGGGCGGGCGGGGGGGGGGGGTTCTGGCCCTGTTACAGATGTTGTCCAAAAATCATGCAGATCGGTACACAGTATCTCTGTAGCTGTTAAATGGAACGGGTATTTCTTTCATTGATGCTCCTACATATTAGCATGCAAGCACCAGTTAAAGTTACTTTCCATCCCTCATATACTGTGTGCACAGTGCACATCCCATAACCCACACACTGCACCTCATTTCGGAGCTCATATCTTTGAACGGGTAAGGGCTAGTCTATACTATAATTTTGCGAATGTCTGAGTGAGTGAGTGAGTGTCTGTCTGTCTGTCTGTCTGTCTGTCTGTCTGTCTGTCTGAGTGAGTGAGTGAGTGAGTGAGTGAGTGAGTGAGTGAGTGAGTGTCTGTCTGTCTGTCTGTCTGTCTGTCTGTCTGTCTGTCTGTCTGTCTGTCTGTCTGTCTGTCTGTCTGTCTGTCTGTCTGTCTGTCTGTCTGTCTGAAACAGCGTTTCTCCTCAGTGGCTGGAGCAATTGATCTGAAATCGCATCACCATTAGCAGATGAACACACCTAACATAACTGTGAAGCCCGTTTGTCACTTTCACAAATCATATACTGTATATTGCCATTTTTATGGTGTATCTATATCTATTTAGCCTACAGTACCTTTTGTGACCACACATGTTAAGGGAGGGGCGCTGTTGTTCAGGCCATGCACAATCACACACAAACCCACACACACACACACACACACACACGGGGGGGGGGGGGGGGGGGAAGTGTGTGTGTGTGTGTGTGCAGGCGGGCGGGCGGGCGGGCGGGCGGGCGGGGGGGGGGGGGGGGGGTGGGTTCTGGCCCTGTTACAGATGTTGTCCAAAAATCATGCAGATCGGTACACAGTATCTCTGTGTACCGATGGAACGGGTATTTCTTACATTGATGCTCCTACATATTATCATGCAAGCACCAGTTAAAGTTACTTTCCATCCCTCATATACTGTATGCACAGTGCACATCCCATAACCCACACACTGCACATCATTTTGGAGCTCATATCTTTGAGCGGGTAAGGGCTAGTTTTGTATAATTTACCTAAAAGCCAAAGGTCACTCTGTGCGCAATTAAGATGTGGCATTCTGCCTTTACACATTGAAACAGGAAGGTACAGGGGCCTAGCAGAGGAAGAAAGAATATGTGAATACTGTGATCTGGATGAGGTAGGTAGAGAACGAAAAACATTTTATTTTATTTTGTCCTTTGTATCATGACTTGAGAGAGTGTTTATTTAAAAAAGTTCATAACCCTGGTATTAACCTAATAGAGTATGAGAATGGTGCCTTAATAACATTTCTTTTTGATCATGTATTTGCTTTTGCAGAATATCTCTTTAAAGCGTGGGGTAGGAGGAGAAGGATGACCTATAGTTGAAGTTAAATGTTGACTTTTGTGCTATGGGCAGGCCATATGGAGAGGTAGGGTATCGCAGGGGTGGGTGCACCCCTCTCATCTCTGCAGACGTTTGAGTATTTGCAGAGATGGGAGGGGTGTACTCACTTCTGTAAGGTACTCACTTCTGTAAGGTACTCACTTCTGTGAGATACTGTATTCTTTATATTAAGCGGTTGGTGGAATTCACACTGGAATGTCTGTTTTGTTTACATGTACAGTATGTATTTGATGTGTCTGATAATCCCATATGGGATGGGTCAAATGTTGTCCAGACACGGAAATAAAATAATTAATGAATGAATGAATGAATGAATGAATGAATGAATGAATTAATTAATTAATTAATTAATTAATTAATTCAGCCAGACAGACAGACAGACAGACAGACAGACAGACAGACAGACTTACCTTTTGTGTTGTGTGTTGGTTCAGCCTGGAGAGCTGAGGAGAAACAAAACCTACATGAGCTTCAGTGTAACAACTGGCTGTTGTTGGTTCATCATTATTATGTATTTGTCCAGAACCTTATGAAAAACTATTTTGATCTGTTCTGCCTCTAATCAATGTCACACATTAAAGTAAAGACTGCAAATCTCACTGAAAAAAAAAGAAACATAATAGATTTTCAATAGATGACAGACCTGGTTTCAACCATGAACATCAAAACTAAACTAAACTAAACTAAACTAAAAACAAACATCTTCCATGGTGTTTCATGATGATGACAATATGCACTGTACATACTGTATGTACAGTAGCTGTTACACTGAGCATAATTCACACAATGTAGTTCAGTTCAGTGAATCTGTAGAATGAATCCACTATGACACACATGGGCATGATGACACAATATTGATTATCAAAAACAATACATTCATTATGTAATGAAGCCACGCTCATGGAAAGAAAAACAGCTGAAGACAGAGGCAGTAGGAGCGAGATCATTTAGCGACCTACAACCGGGTCGCGACGTGGTCGGTAGTTTTCAGCGACCGGGTCGCTAAATCGAGCGACCGGGTCGCTAAATCACCGACCGCGCCGCTAAATCGACCGACCCGGTCGCTAAATCTACCGACCTGCCTGCAGTTTTAGGTCGGTAGATTTAGCGACCCGGTCGGAAGATTTTGCGCCCCAGTCGGTCGATTTAGCGACCCGGTCGCTCGCTTTAGCGACGCGGTCGGTGATTTAGCGACGCGGTCGGTGATTTAGCGACCCGGTCGGGAGGTTGCGTGGCAGGTTAGCCTAACTGAGGTAACGGTCGGGAGGTTGCGTGGCAGGTTAGCCTAACTGAGGTAAGGTTACTGAGGTTAGGTTTAGGGTTAGGGTTAGGGTTAGGGTTAGTAGGTCGGTGGATGCGACCACCGGTCGGTGGATTTACCTACCCGGTCGCTGGATTAGCGTCCCAGTCGGTGGAATTAGCGTCCCGGTCGATGGAATTAGCGTCCCAGTCGGTCGATTTAGCGACCCGGTCGCTCGCTTTAGTGCCGCGGTCGGTGATTTAGCGACCCGGTCGCTCCATTTAGCGACCCGGTCGCTCGCTTTAGTGCCGCGGTCGGTGATTTAGCGACCCGGTCGCTCCATTTAGCGACCCGGTCGCTCGATTTTGCGACCCGGTCGCTGAAAACTACCGACCACGTCGCGACCCGGTTGTAGGTCGCTAAATGATCTCGCCCTCTCGAGGTGTCTGTGTTGAATACTGTATGTGAATTGACTTTACACATTGAGGGGCCATGGATAGCTGAGTGGTTAAGTTTGATTCCTGAGCTCGGTGGAGCTTTGCTGCATGTCACTCTCTGAGGGCTCTATTTTGATCCATGCCTTATGCCTTATGCCTTATGCCTAAACCTCTTTGCCTTTTTTTACTATTTGGAAAAACATTTTTAAATATTTCAAATAGCTGATCTGCAAGCTCACAGCGTGCAGATGTAGATCAGCAAAGAAGTTTAGGCATAAGGCATAAGGCATGGATCAAAATATAGCCCTATAGACTCTCAGTCCCTGCTTATCGTTACACTGTGAAGAATGAAGAATAGAATAAAGCAGAAAAAGACACATTATGAATAGACCATACAATTTAAATTAACATTATGAATAGACCATACCATTTAAATTAACATTATGAATAGACCATACCATTTAAATTAACATTATGAATAGACCATACCATTTAAATTAAGACCACGACACAACTTTAATCAACTTAATTTAGTATCATGGATGCTAACAGTCAAGTAGCAGCATATCACTGCTGCTGTGAATTCACTGTTAGTGTCACCATTCACCTCCATCACCAACACACACATCCACAACACTCCCACCCCAAAAAGCAACAGCTTGCCCCACCCCTCCCCTCCCTCTGCCTGATGTATACCTCTCCTTCCACCCCCTCTCTCTCTCTCTCTCTCTCTCTCACGCACACGCACACGCACACACACACACACACACACACACACACACACACACACACACACACACACACACACACACACACACACACACACTCCCCAAAGCGTCTGTGTCCTTACTGTATGTGCTGGATGTGGTTCCGATACATTGACATACCAAGATGCCACTGCTGAGAATGAATGAATGAATGGATGGATGGATGGATGAATGAATGAATGAATGAACACCTTGACATTACACTGGAGCCAATCAGCATACAGTAGAGTTCTAAGTAGGAGAAGGGGCGTGGGGTGGAAGTTTGTCCTGGTCATTTTCATCTGAACTGTCCAGAATCTACTGAAAAACTACTTTGATCTGCTCTGCCTCTAATCACTGTCACACATGAAAATAAAGACAGCAAATCTCACACATACTAGATGATAGATCCCAGCACCCATTTGAATGAAATGCACTCAGTCATTTTCAGTTGAACCTGCAGACCTGCATTTATCCATTCATATAGTCCGGCTGCCAGCTTAGCATTTATGCTAAGTTGGTATCATAGGTATGATATTTGGTATATCGTTTTTTTTATTGGCCTAAAATGTTGTCTATATATATACGTTCATGAAACCACCTGCTGACGGCATGTCAGCATTGAGCAATTTCTTTTATAGGGGGTAAAAGTTTGGGCCCATACTATAAAGGAAAAAAAGACCCCCAAAAATCTGCTTTAAGTAGCATGTGAGGGTCAAACTAGGGGTTTATAATTATTATGAATCCATTGCAAGCATTGGTTTGGCATGAAAAACATTCCTTGGCCTAAAAACAGACGCACAAAAATATGATTTTATATGACAGTTTTGTCGGGGCTGAGGTGGGGTATGGAATGTGGTATATAGTTTTTTTTATTGGCCTAAAATATTGTCTATATACATACAGTCATGAATCCACCTGCTGACCGCCTATCAGCATTGAGCAATTTCTTTTATGGGGGTAAAGGTGTGGGGCCCATTCATTTACTATACACTATACTATAAAAGGAAAGAAATACCCCCAAAAATCTGGTTTAAGTAGCATGTGAGGGCCTGAGGGGTCAAACTAGGGGTTTATAATTATTTTGAATCCATTGCAAGCATTGGTTTGGCATGAAAAACATTCCTTGGCCTAAAAACAGACAAAATATGGTTTAGTGATGAGTCATCACTTTTCACAATTTCTTGGGGGGCTTTTTAAGCCCAAGGAAGTTTTTTCATGCAAAACAAATGCTTGCAATGGATTCAGAATAATTATAAACCCCTAGTTTGACCCCTCACATGCATTATTTTTTTTCCTTTATGGCATAGTGTATAGTAAGTGATGGGCCCAAACTTTTACCCCCTATAAAAGAAATTGCTCAATGCTGACATGCCGTCAGCAGGTGGTTTAATGAACGTATATATATAGACAACATTTTAGAACTATATACCAAATATCATACCTATGATACCAACTTAGCATAAATGCTAAGCTGGCAGCCGGACTAATAAGGACTACACACAGGCCTCACATAAATCATCCAGTTGGAGCCTCCCTAAGGCCCAGTCAGAACCCACTTCAAGCCCATATGGGCTAACCTCGCCTCACTTTCTGGGGGAAAGCCTGGTGTTCACAACAGGCCGTTTGGTTTCTGCCTAAAGCGGAAACCACAAGCAGAAGAAGCGGCGTCGCTTTGATTTGAATACCCCCGTTTGTTTCCCCAATCCCTATTAAAATCCTCGAGTAGCCTAGTGTAGTCTTGCCAGTCGCTATGAGTTGGAATAAAAGATGCATATACCAAACAAATTTTCCAAAAGCAAAACTATGCCGCATCAAGGAGTTTATTAGGTAGGCCCTAAAAGTATGTCTTTGAGCGCAGGGGAATTATTTAGGGTTAAAACTGAATCCGGTTTGATCTTTCCGGCCAAATTGTAGTCTTTGAGTACTACAACATGAAGTGTTGTGGTTTCCGGTCCAGACCGGATACAACCCCGAAAAGTGGGGGCTCTTAAGTCTGACATCATTTTGTAGGCGGAGGTGAACTTTTGGTGCCAAAAGGCACCAGCGCCATAAATCTTTTTACTATAAGCAATTTTTTCTTCTCTTTCTTGTTGACAGGAAAGTGGTAGAATTCGTTATTTTTGTCTCGGATCTGTTGAAATAGCGAGGGACACAGCACTGCCCATATTGACAATAAATCTGCTTGGGGGTCTGACTACAAAATGATGTCACGGCTTAAGAGCCCCATATGGGCAAACATAGGTGGGGCCCATGTGGAATGTACATACAAGCCCACTTGGGTCCCATAATCTCAGCCTGCATTTAACCCGTAATATGGACATGTTGGCTGAGTCTGTGTACCATGATGCACCACACATACAGTCCATTGTAATAATAAAGCATGAACAGGTCTATTGAGGTATTGTTTCAGTCTCTACTCACAACAATCGTTGGGTTCATCTGACCGGTCCCCACAGTCATCTACTGAGTCACATTTCCATGACAATGGAATGCATTTGTAGTTCTGACAAACAAACTGAAGGGGGAGACAGAGGATTATGTTAAGAATCAGTAATGTATCAACAGCAGACAGGAGACATAGGGCCCATTATAGGGCCCTATTTTCATCCGTGCCTTATCCCTAAACCTCAAGTTGTCTTTATTTTGTTATTGTTGTAACTATTTTCAAAAACATTTTTAAATACTCACAACTTTTCCATGTAGATCGGCTTGTTAAAATATTTTAGTAAAACAAGGCAGGTTTAGGGATAGGGATGGGCGACAGTGGCTCAGGGGTAGAGTTGCCGTCTTAGAACACAGAGGGTTCCCGAAGGGTTCCCTTTTCGATCCCGGGCTCCCCCAGAGATAATGTCGAAGAGTCTCTGTAAAGCGCCTTGGATAAAAGGCCCTATATAAATGCATCATTTACCATTTAGGGATAAGTGGTAAGGCACGGACGAAAAATAGGCCCCTATTTTGATGTCTTAGAGTGTAACAGTGTCAGCAAAAACTGAGTTGAATCACCTGGATGGCAGTGCAGATGGACATATACTGCTCACACTTGTAGCCTCCTCCAGGTGAGAGCAGACACAGGTTACTGCAGCCTCCATTGTTGGTCTGACATGGATGACCAGACACTGCAGGGTGGTGTTAATAAAACATTTTGTCATAAGCCATACCAATGTGTCAAAATCATGAGGCACACCAGTGTTCGTAGCAAAAATTTACGATCGACAAGTTCACAACTCATTGCAACTTGTTTGTGATCTTATAGATCAGCTAGTTTCGCTTTTTTCACTATTGTAAAAAAAATAGCTTTAATGACATGGCCAGAATAGGGACAGAAGGTTGTTCAAAATGATACAAGGTATAAAATAAATGAATGCAATAAAACAGCATGTAGAGTAGTAATGAGAGTGTTGTATACAGTAGGTTGTACAGACCCTCAGGTTGTCGATAGGGGTGGTAAATGTGGATGTCAGATGGTTCGTGGTACAGACCCTCAGGTTGTCGATAGGAGTGGTAAATGTGGATGTCAGATGGTTCGTCCAGGTTGCTGATGAGACTGATCTTGTTGGTTCCTTGAGCCTTGTTGGCTCTGTAGATGGATCTGGACCAGTCTATCCAGTAGATGTGATCCTCAAACAGAGTAATAGCCCTGATGTTGCCCTGACTCACAACTACAGACACACAAAACAAAGAGTCTCAATATTATAAAATGAATGAACAAAGTATTATAAAGAGTTTTACTATGACAATAATTGGCATGCATATGCTATGTATATAAAGGTAAATCACTGCTTTATTGCTTAAAGCAAAATAATTATTTAAACTAGTGTGTGTGTGTGCGTGTGCGTGTGTGTGCGTGTGTGTGTGTGTGTGTGTGTGTGTGAGTGTGTGTGTGTGTGTGTGTGTGTGTGTGTGTGTGTGTGTGTGTGTGTGTGTGCACATGTGCGTGCATGCGTGTGAGACCTGTGTGTCTGTTGGTTCCATCCAGGTTGGAAAACTCAATGTATTTCTGCTCGTTGGTCCAGTAGATGTGATCGTTGATGTAGTCTAACGTCAGGCCGTAGGGCTTGGAGATCTTATCCTTCATGATGACTGTCCTGTTGGTGCCGTCCATCCCCATCCTCTCTATACGGGGGTTGTTGTTACTTATGTCTGACCAGTACAAGTATCTGTCAGGGAGACACTGTGTCAGGGTCACTATTCACAACTAATCACACATACACTGTACTGTACTAGTGGACATACAATATGATGAAGATTTCATTCCACGGTTGTTATAATGAAATAAAACCAATGAAATAACAAAAACTAGAAAAGAAAAAGATTTTAGTTGACTGAAATGTAAATCAAAATGGTTTTACAGACCATTGTATTATTGGTATTATAGCTCCATAGACTATCTGTGGTGTTTCACAGGATGGTTGGTACATTCAGTGTGAGGTTCATGATGTCACCACAGTGCTCTTACCCGTAGCGTACATCCACAGCCATGGAGCGTGGCTCGTCCAGACCGGTGTTGACCAGGATGGTTCTGTACGACCCGTTTAGTTTGGACACCTCTATGGTGTCACTGCCACTGTCACACCAGTACAGGTTACCTCCCACCCAATCAACAGCCAGACTGGTTGGGTCTCTGATAAACGTGTTGTGAAGGACCTGTGAATGAAACATCCATGTACTATGAATATACTCACCGTGTTTGATGGTTACAATTTTTATAAAGTACTTTTAACATATTTATGCCATATTTTATAGATAGGAAATTGTAGTGTATTTTTTCACAAATGTGTCTAGCTTTATTTCCACACATTTTCAAGATTTTGAATGTTTCTTTTCAAAAACAGCATAGCTGCAAGCTCACATCTTGACATGCTGTTGTTACGGACAAGAGCAATGATTAAAGCCATAGTGCCATTTGGGTTGGGATCTGTACTGTTATGTGGTGTGCGCACGCCCTGTTCGTCATTGCAGGTCCTTGCTGCCGCTATGAGTGGAGGAGGGCTCCCGTCAATCGGTCACCTCCAGCCAATCAACGTTCGGTCCGTCTGGTCTGACGGCCCCGCCCCTTGCTATAAATAGCTCCCTGGAGAAGCCTTCATGGCCGCTGTCTCTCTGTCACACCAGCTACGAGAGTAGTCTAGAGACAGCGTGCCCGCCGAGCAGAGTAGCATTAGCCGCATGTCCTCTTTCTCTGTAAAGGTTGCTTGTTAACAGAGTCCAGTCTAACTCTTTATTGTACGGTGAGCAGGGTAAGTTAGTAAGTATATTTGGGATTATAATTAGGTGCATTCAGTCACGCAGGTAGGGGCAGGTAACCTCACTCTCATTCTGTTTTGGTGTTTGGCTAGGAGAAGCTTTGGGGGTTCCTCTTATAGGTTAGGGATCAGTCCTTGTTTCTTTGTTATGTTTATTTCTATAGGTGCCTGCCCAGCCCTGTCTCACCTCTAACCACCGCTAGGGGAGGGCGGGGTCTGTTGTGACCTTTTTTACATTTTACTCTATTACTAAACAAATACTTGCTCAATTGAGACAAAAATGCAAAGTTAATAACTTTGAGATGTCTGTCAACTATTGGTGGTGTTTATTTGATTCAATCTCAAACCTATAAGCCACAATTTCTCTTCAAAAAGAATATGTGCACCGGAACAATGGACACCGTTGGCGGGGTCCATTGTGACCCTGTATGGGCCAATTGTTCTGCTCATTCTAAATTAAATAAAACGGTTATGTTAAACATTTATTATATTTTTTAACTCATAGTATGTGTTCAGAGACATGTTTTCTTTAACTTGTGTTTTACTCTTAATCTTAACCATGAAGTCAGGTAGGCCATTGTTGCAACTTCCAGGCAAAACTCATTTCCTCTTACCATCTTCACTGTGCAGTCGTCTCACCATTCATAAGAAGTAGGCCTATACTTGCAAAAAGCCTAATTATCTGTCTCATTTTCTTAGAATGATTTAATAAATAGTTAAAATATTTGAAATGTCACATGAGACACTGCATGTAGCCTAATAAGCATAGTATAATTCATCATATCATAGGCCTATAGACTAACTAGTGGCAGTAAAGTGTTTTGCAGGCATTAGACACAAATTAAAATGAGAAAAGACAAATTCCACCAAAAACTCTGCCCAGCTGATGAGAGAAGTCTCTTTAGCCTCTATGCTAATCATTTAGCATTAGCAGCAGCTTGTTACCATAACAGGTGGGGTCGGTTGTATATCTTTGCAGGGGCTGCACAACGGACCCCTTTTGACTAAATTATCTGTAAGACCTAAAATAACATATTGCTTTTTGATACAGAGGGTTAAAACTTACATGACATAATAGAGGACAGATAGATGATTACAATGAGGTATATTGTGACTGTTTGACGACTGAATTCAAAGTACTAGACGAAAATTAGCCGACAAGCTGTTGGTGAAAAGACCTGCTTGCTTGAGAGCTGGTCCCAAAATGAAGTGAAATCAGCTTGGCACACGTTTGCAATCGTCTTGAACCGGAAGGGGCTGTCCAAAGATGTCAGAAAACTGATTGGCAGTATTTTATATGATATATTATTGGTTTAAATGAAGAATATCAACTGGCCCCACTGCACAACGGGCCCCACCCTCCCCTACTGTAAAAGCAACCTCACTTTGCATATTTTGTAAATATAATTGATCTATTGTAATAAAACTACTTCTTTGGCATTACCACCTTGCCTTTGTTCCGCCTACAAACATCCCTAGGCCCTGTGGGCGTAACAGCTGTGAGTTTGTAGATCTTCTCTTTTCTTTTTCTTCTCCTATTTAAGCTCATAAAGAGCACTAACTCTGGAGCTGGAGACCCCAATAGCGAGGCAGATAAAGTGCATATTACAGGTGAATCGTTCACTTGCGGATACAAGCACCAAAATTGGCACACATACTCCTTAGGCATTGCTCTTTTCAGAAAACCATCTGGCCAAAAAAAAAATCAAGATGGCGGCCAATTTTCATGATGGCCGCCATTGAATAAACAGTAATCTTGCATTCCGCAATAAAATCCCATTGACTTGTCCTATTTGAATAATTTTGGTGTCAAATCATACATTTATCACTATGTAGAATCCAAATTTGGACCCATGGACTTACTCAATGGCTTCCTTGTACCATATATCAGTCCCGGAATCTTAATATTCTGCTAATAGTGTGGTGCGATGCGTCCAAAAAACAGCTCCCGTAGGATTTTTTTGCTAAAATTGATCTTTTTGCAGATCCTGGTTCTATAGAGTCCAAACTATGAGAAAATGATGGGTGTCAACTTTTCCGGATCCCCACCCCCTTTCTGGGAGTCATCTAGTTTGGGACCTGCCAGAACAGTACGCCAGCCAGTTAATGTCCAATTTTCTTAATATTAGGGTTGTTTTGTAGGTTTTAAAACATTCTGAGTTCATTTATTACACTTTTGAAGCAGCCAGAATAAGCTTTCTGACTTTTGGTTGGGGTCTTTCCTCACCTGGGACCCCCAGATGGACCCCTGAGCCTTTCTCAGTACTCGCTCTGCTCCTGCTCCAGAACAATGTCATATTAGATCATAATTGAAGCATAAACTTTTTTTCTGAAAACAAAAAAAAAGTAGTAACAAATACCAGGGGTCTTCCACAGGGGCTTCGGGACCCTGGGGGTCCTCGGAGTTACTACCTAGTGTGATAAGAAGTGTACTTCTAAGGATTTCTTTGCTAAAATGTATTTTTTTACTGCTTTGGCTTTTATAGGGACCAAACTGTCAGAAAATGATGGGTGTCAGATTTTCCTGACCCCAGCCCCCTTTCTGGGGGGTCATCTATTTTAGGACCTCGCAGAACAGTATGTCAGCCAGTTAATGTCCAATTGTCATAATATTAGAGTTGTTTTGAAGGTTTTAAAACATTCTAAGTTCAAATATTGCACTTTTGAAGCTGCCAGAATAACCTTTATGACTTTTGGTGGGGGTCTCTCCTCACCTGGGACCCCCGGAATGACCCCTGAGCCTATCTCAGTACAGTCTGCTCCTGCTCCAGAAGCTTTTGTACCTGTACCTGGGCTCTGTAGCTAATACCAGGGGTCTTCCACAGGGTCCGGGACCCCCAGGTGTCCTCAGCGTTACTACAGGGGGCCATCAAAACGGCTGTTTCAGTTTTGGCCATATTCTTGCAAGAATAATATTAGAAACTGTTAGTTTTATGTATCCTGGGTTTATGTAGTGTACTTGATGGTTTATTAGTATTCTCAGTATTATTTACTAGTTAGATGCCTCAGGGTGCCAATTCTTTGCCATCTGGCCAGTGATGTATCGGACCTGTTACCCATATATGGAGACCCCCTGGTACCCATATATGGAGATCCATGTACTGTATATGGAGATATGCTGTGAGAGCCCAAACATGCTTACTCAGTTATTTGTTATGTGAAAGTACTATGATGTCCATGACAACTGACAACATACCCTTTTATGCCCATACATGGAGATCCCTGTCTGTAACCAGTCACACAGATATGGGCTGTCTTGGCCATCTGTCTTGGCCATATATGGATTCTGTTAGTGTGGTATGTGGCCAATGTGGCCTCCATATATGGGCATTCCCATATGAAGTCCTGTTAGATATGGGCTTAATATTGAAGACATCAGGGAACTCCATATATGGACCTTGTCATACATCTTGAATCTATGACCTCAGCATCAAAGGCTGGATTGGGGTATGTCCCTGTGACAAACTATTATCATGTCCACTAGGGGTACTTAATGTACATCAAGCAGCCTCACAGAAACAGGACATAGACTCCTGCCCTATGAGCCTCAGGGCTGGGCAGTGGGTTGCCTTTGGCCAAAGACAGAACTTAAAGTGGATTCTGTTCATGACCTGTGTTGCACTCTTGCAGAAAAGAGCAAAGGGATTCCATGCCTTCACTGGCTGCGATGTTGTTTCAGCATTCCGCGGAAAGGGGAAGAAGTCTGCGTGGCAAACCTGGAATGTTTGTGATGAGGCTTCCGGTGTCTTCAGCAAACTCAGCCATTACCCACCTGTAGTGAAGGATGAAGACCTGAAAACCTTGGAGAAGTTTGTGGTCATGATGTACGACCGATCCAGCACAGCTGAAGGTGTCAATGATGCGAGGTTGGACTTGTTTGCTCGGAAGCAGAGGCCATACGAAGCCATTCCTCCAACGCAAGCAGCACTGAAGCAACATGTGAAGCGCGCTTCCTATCAAGCGGCCTGCATCTGGAGTCAGTCAACAGTATGTCAACCAGAAATGCAGACTCCTGACAACTGGGGCTGGACCAAGAAAGGAGATCTGTGGCAGATTGATTGGACTGAGCTCCCACCCATTGCAGAGAGTTGCCAGCAGCTGACCAAGTGTGGATGCAAGTTGGAATGCTGCAGTCGATGCAAATGCTACCGCTTTGGTCTGACCTGCACGGCACTGTGCAGCTGCAGGTGCGAGGTTTAGAAGCGTTGTAGTCTAGGCCTACTATACTATTGTACTATACTGCCTAGGCCCTAGATAAAAAAAAAAGAAAAGACAAAAAAAAAAAACGACCTCCTGCCTCGACGGGATCATCACCTTATCGTGGTGAGGCAGTTTGCGTGTCTCCATGACCCCCAGAGCTATGTCGGCAGGAGTCTTGTACTCCTGTACTCCTGGCAGGGTTACCCAAGTCGAAAAGGTCGAAGAATAGAGACTAGACAAAGAGTGATCCCACGGCGCTATTATATCTACCAGGCATTTTAGCCGCGTCAGCCGCTGTGCATTGAAATCCGCTCTGTTGAGTTACTACATTACTACATTACCCCCCCCCCCCCCCCCCCACACACACACACACACACACACACACACACACACACACACACACACACACACACACACACATACACACTATAAACCTCTAACAATACTAAGATATACACTACCACCCATTTTACCCGAGTCAGACATAACACAAACCTCTAATTTAGCAGAATATTAGGATTCCGGGACTGATATATGGTACAAGGAAGCCAGTGAGTAAGTCCATGGGTCCAAATTTGGATTCTACATAGTGAAAAACTTATGATTTGACACCAAGATCATTCAAATAGGACAGGTCTATGGTATTTTATTGCGGAATGCAAGATTACTGTATATTCAATGGCGGCCATCTTGAAAAATGGCCGCCATCTTGAAATTTGATTTGGCCAGATGGTTTTATGAAAAGAGCAATCCCTAAGGAGTATGTGTGCCAATTTTGGTGCTTGTATCCGCAAGTGAACGATTATTTCTGTTATCTGCCCGGCTACAAACATAATGTGACGTCTCCCTGGGACCCAAACTAGTGAAAAGAGATCTACATTATTAGCTCACAATGTGTGCGCTGCTATGTTCTAATTTCCTATTTCTTTTCTTCTTTTTCATGTGTGAAGTTATTTAAAAAAAAGTTTGAATTACTTTTTGGTGATTGGGAATTTCGTTTTTCAAAATAATATATTATATATAATATAATTATATAAGTAGGAAATAAAAGGGAACATAACAAAGGGATATTCACATGTGACCCATGAAAATGGGTCCTATAGACCCAAGAATGGGTCCCGTCCCACTGTTTGGGAAACACTGCACTAAGTGACTGAGCCTCCAGGCAGCCTGTTCTTTTGTTTGATATTTAACACTGATATCACAAAGTATTTACATTACAAATATAAGTATTGTTCATTTGGTTTCCCTTCCCTGTCAATCATCCTCATCGTTGTCATTGTCACACTGACCTGGACGTCACTGCCACTGATGTTCATGCGACTGATCCTGGACGATTTTGACCAGTAGATCATCTGCTGCTGATAGTCAAAGTTCAGAGCCTTTGCACCCGACAGGTCCTGTCACACCACAGCAGTTGTGTTAGTCTCAGACAGGAATACATTCCAGCATGTCAAAAGCACTGTGTGTAGAATATAGAGTAGGACTACCAGAGGTGGAAGAAGCATTCAGATTGTTTTTTACTAAAAGTAGCAATACCACAATTTTATACCAATAAGTCCTGCATCCTGCATATTTGACTTGAGTAAAATTACGAATGTAATTATAATCGGCAAAGTAAATAGTAATTCAAGTGTTTTAATAATCACAGTGTCAAGTCATAAGTACAATATTTGTGTAGAAGTAAACATCTATCTATAAATGCGAGAAGTCTCTGCGTGTGTGTTTGTAATCCGTGTATCTCGAGAACCGTTCGTCCCACCGGCTTCAGATTCGGCACGCGCGCTCCCCGCCGCGGCACGGAGTGCAGTGCCGGGCCTCGACCCGACCCGACGCGCGGTTTTCCCTAACCGGCGCGAAACGTTCGGAATCTCCTTATGCGGGGCTGATTGTTGACATCAGGCTGTTCCGGAGGAAATCGGCGCAAAATCGGTCATTGTGACATCACTGCAGTGCCGGGCGCAAGCGCTGACTCATTGTGACATCACTGCAGTGCCGGGCCTTGCCTCGACAGATATCTCCGTATATGGGCATAAGACTGAGAACTCCATATATGGGCATATGGGCAGATACAGAGATCTCCATACAGTATATGGGCATACATAGACAGATATCTCCGTATATAGGCATAAAAGGGACACAGACCCTAGACCCGACAGATATCTCCGTATACTGAGAACTCCATATATGGGCATCTTGCCTCGACCCGACAGATATCTCCGCATATGGGCATAAGACTGAGAACTGAAATCGGTGCAAGCGCTGACTCATTGTGAGATTTGTGACATCACCTCATAAAAGGCTCTGACATCACGTACGCCACATGAGTCAACAAAAAATCTCTGTGAGTGTGTATGTATGTATGTAATCCGCATATCTCGAGAACCGTTCGTCCCACCGGCACGCGCGTTCTCCATATATGGGAATAAAATGAATGCCCGTATGCGGAGCTGATGTCTGACATCAGAGTTTTCCACAACCGGTACTGTGTGTCCAGAGATCTTCATATATGGGCATAAGTGGACAAAGACAAACAGATGGTCAAAACGGGTCCTATGACAACAGGTATATTGGGGTTTGCATTAAAGGGTGGGGCATTCATGGGGTTTGCATTAAAGGGTGGGGCATTCATTCCCTATTTCAAATTCGGCACGCGCGTTCCCCACCGCAGCAGGTAGTGCAGTGCTCGGCCTCGACCCGACCCGATACACGATTTTCTGTAACCAGCACGAAAGGTTCGGATTCTGATGTCTGACATCAGGATTTTCCGGAACTGACACTGTGTCTGCATAGATCTCCATATATGGGCATAAAATGGATGCAGACAGACAGATACAGATATCTCCATAAATGGGCATAAATGGACACAGGCAAACAGATGGTCAAAGATCTCCATATATGGGCATAAAGTGGACGCAGACAGACAGATACAGATATCTCCATATATGGCATAAATGGACACAGGCAAACAGATGGTCAAAACGGGTCCTATGACAACAGGTATAATGGGGTTTGCATTAAGTTTGTCTCCTCCTCCATCTGTTTGTCTGTGTCCCTTTATTCCCATTATGGAGATCTCTGTATCTGTCTGTGCCTCCGACTGTGTTGCAGACACAGTGCCGGTTCCCCCTTTAATGCAAACCCCATTATACCTATTGTCATAGGACCCGTTTTGACCATCTGTTTGAAAAAGCGACAGAGATCTCATATATGGGCATAAAATGGACGCAGATAAACAGATATCTCCATATATGGCATATATGGGCATACAATGGACGCAGAATCACAAAGTTCTCCATATACGGGCATAAAAGGGACACAGACAGACAGATACAGAGATCTCCATATATGGGCATAAAATGGACGCAGATAGACAGATATCTCCATATATGGGCATATAATGGACCCAGAACTATAACTGCAGTGATCTCTATATGGACATAAAATGGACGCCGACAGACAGACAGATACAGATATCTCCATATATGGGCATAAATGGACACAGGCAGACAGATGGTCAAAACAGGTCCTATGAAAACAGGTATAATGGGGTTTGCATTAAAGGGCGGGGCATTCATTCCCTATTTACATTGTTCCGAGTTGGCCAGGTCGCCGTCTAGACGCTGGGCCGCCCGAAGGGCGGCCCAGCTTCTAGTATTGAAAATTGGAAACAAACAATCAAGTAAAGCAAAAAACAAACAAACAAAAACAACAACAACAACAAAATGTACTTAAGTAAATTGTGTTGTTAATGTTTTTCACCTGTTTGAGCACTGTGGAGCTGGAGCCGTCCAAGTTGATCTTCATCAGGTTGATGTTGTTGGCTACGATGAGGAAGGGCTCCACCTCTGGAGAAAGTGAGACCTTATAAATCTAGACTAACTAATCACCGTCTTTGAAAATGAAGAGACAGACAGACAGACAGACAGACAGACAGACAGACAGACAGACAGACAGACAGACAGACAGACAGACAGACTTACCTTTTGTGTTGTGTGTTGGTTCAGCCTGGAGAGCTGAGGAGAAAAAAACCTACATGAGCTTCAGTGTAACAACTGGTTGGTTGTGGTTTATCATTATTATTTATTTGTTCAGAATCTGCTGAAAAAACATGTTGATCTGTTCTGCCTCTAATCACTGTCACACATTAAAGTAAAGACTGCAAATCTCACTGATTAAGTTATCTTAAGTATGACAGTAGTTCGGGTTTTAATTGAATAAGCTTTATGGAAATTCAACGAGCGAGCATGAATGCATACATTTTATGGTTCCCTTAATTTGTTTCCTACAGCCCATTTTTTACAAATGTATTACATTTTTGGCTGTTGTAAATAAACAGTTATCCTCCTTACAAGTGTCTGCATTGTCTAGTAGTGAACAATAAAAGACAGTAGGCTATGTTAAAGATCAAACAAAACAATTTTATCATTTCAAAACGTGTGTTGTGAGCTGTTTTCACTAATTCTAATTTCTCTTTTGTAGCATGCCAACCCATTACAAAACACCCAGCATAGAAGATAAATATAAATAAAAATGATGAAAGGGATGAGAGGCCTTTCACAGTAGGCTACAAAGTGTCAAGTTTATTTTGAGCACAGCACAAAGTGTCAAGTGCAAGCTTTTCAGGCCAATCAGCATGTGTCTGGTTAGCAGCTGCTGCTGCTGCTGGAAGCGGGATGTTGTTTTGATACACACCCTTCCACCCTCTCTCTCACCACAGGAAGTTTGTGTGCTTCTACCCCCGGCAAATACACACACGCATGCAAGCACGCACGCACGCACGCACACACAGGCAGGCAGGCAGGTAGGCACGCACACGCTGATATTATTATATTAGACTCCATACTAAGCTGTGTAGGAAGGAATATACAGTATGTGACCAGTCTGTGATGAACCATACAAACAATAACAACAGTGTGTGTTTTATGAACAACACATTATTGTTGCCATCCGTTCCGTAAAATACTGAATCGTCCCGTATTTGAGAATATAGGCCTACAGAACGCCGTATTGAACCAATACGGAACACAGTTTGGTCCGTATTTCCCAAATGCTCCCTAAAGGGGGTCCACCCTATGTTCCCCAGGTTCTATGTTCCCCAGGTTCTATGTTCCCCACTTACCCCCATTAAAGGTTCTATTACCCAGGTTCTATGTTCCCCACCCACCCTCCCCAGTTCTATATTCCCCTCCCCATCAAAAACAGGATCTACTGTATGTTCCTCCCCAAAAAATGTATGTTCCCCACTCAAATGCAGGAAATGGTGGGACATCTTGCCCAGGTGCCCAGATGTCTCCACCCCTAAGTAAGTGCCCACTCGTCTATGTGCCCACTCGTCCAAATGCCCCTATTGCCCAGATGTCCAGGTGCCCACTCGTCCAGATGCCCAGACATAACAAAAGTATGGTGTCCAGAATGTCCCTACTCCCTAGTGCCCCCTGTCCCACTAGTATTCGTGATCTCTCCCCATTATTGGGTGTTTTGAGTTGTTATTAATAATTATAAAGGAATATTTCCAGCATTTTTGGGTAAGTGGGGAACATAGAACCTATTGTAAGTTGAGCGGGGAACATAGAACCTTTTTTTTTGTGGGGGTAAGTGGGGAACATAGAACCTGGGGAAAATAGGACCTTTTTTTGGATAAGCGGGAAACAGAACCTTTTTTGAGGGGGTAAATGGGGAACATAGAACCTGGGGAACATAGAACCTGGGGAACATAGGTACGGTCCCCCATAAAGGTCTGTCACTCAAACACTGGATTTAACAATAATGAACAAAATAAAACACAGGAAATATTAAAGTAAACATCCTGTGGCTCGGTGCCTGCGTCTGGTCACGGTCTGTCACTCAGTGTCCTCTCGTGGCCCGGCCTCTGCCTGTCATTTACGCTGCGTTGCGGTGAGCACCGGGCATTTAATCCACAAGATGGCCGCTCTACAAGCTCAAGTGTTTCGTTATTTAATAACAACACTCAAATAGTTCACAGAAGAGATGTGTAAATTCAATAGGAGACGTTTAAAAACACAAAAAGCACAAGCGCACCAAACTCTCTGTGTGCGCCTTTGTCAGGTTGGTGGGAGGAACCAGCAGCCACCAGCAACCCCTCTACCAGGTCAGGATAAGATACAATAAGGTGACATGAGATGAGATAAACCTCTATTGATCCCGGGAAGGAAATTCAGCTGTCAGTCAGAAGTTGGTCAAAATAACACAGGAGAGGTATTATAAGCTCACAACTTGTTGCAATATGACACGTTGTGAGCTTGTAGATCTGACATTTTCAAAATGTCTTTGAATTTGAACATTTTAACAACACAAATTTTGAATGACCTGGAAAAAAATATATATATAAACTAGAAAAGGTGCTCCTCGGAGCATAGGTCTACACCAGGTCAGGTAGGATATTCATACAATTAAAAATGTCATATATCGGAAACAATTGCCGATTTCAAACTGCAAAACATACATAACTTACACAATATTGTGTGTTAGTTATAACTATTCTATGCATTTCAGGGGTTCGTTTCAGGTGGAAACCCTACCACGCATACAATAACACAACAGTGTGTGTACCATGATGAACCACACATACAATAACGCAACAGTGTGTGTACCATGATAAACCACACATCAGCAGATCTCACACATACACTTATAGATGATAGATCACTGCCACTCCCAGCACACAGCCTATTTGAATGAAATGTTTTGAAATCTATTTGAAACCATCTACAGTTAGATAGATAGATATTACCTTTATTACCCCAAGGGGGAAAATCAGTTGCCCAGATGCAGCACAGCAGTATAAGGTTATTTACAAAGTTACAGAGAAGTAAGAAAAAATAAAATAAAAGACACAAGAACAGAGTACAGTAAAGAGCAAGGTAAATCAAGAGAGTGAACGAATAATATATAAATGAATATAATTACATCTAACGATGATTCTCCTCCATTCACGTTTGGTGAATGTAGCCTTGGCCAGGAAAATTTTATGTCTTCAGGCGGTAACCATCGATCATCAGGTGTTTCGACCCGTGAACCCTCCGCTACACCCTCCTGATGGCCGGGTCGGCAGTGGTGGCCAAATCACTGCCCATCTCCTCCTCCTGGCCAAGGCTAAACTCCCCTCTCCTGCTCTATTTGTTTTTTTCCCAACAAGAGGCTCCTCTGGGGAGGTATTGGGTGGGTCCCTCCTGAGGTCTTGAGGTGACAAAGGTGCGTAGAGTTCTCCAGTACTGTGGGGTTATTCCTGCCTGGAGTTCTCCTTCATCTCACCAACTCACCAACCAAGTTGTGCACTGCACCTGTGACCCCTCTTCTCCACACTTGGTCCTGGCTTGATGTATTTTTACCTTTTGTGTTCCTGCAGATGTTCTCGCAGTGACACTTTACTTCCAATTTCTCCCCAGCTGATGTTGTTTAGGTGAGCCATCTCGATAGCTGTGATTAGTTAAGGGCTGTTACCGTTATGTTAATGTTATAAATATATATACATAAAGTGTCCTTAAGCACAACTATCAAAATAGTACAGTGTCCAAAACAAAGTGACCATAGCAGTTAATGCTAGTTAGTGCAACAAGTATCTCACTGTCATGTCAAACACAAGCAAAAATACTCAAAAAATACTAACACAACCTAATAGTGCAGTGTCAAATAATCTGTGGGAAAAAAAAAAAAAAAAAAAACTTGAAAGAAAAATAAACTAGAAAGGGTGTCACAGCCAGTTCGCACCCTGGTTACTTCCTCCACCCCCTGCAAGGTGGTTAGCCTCGCTCCACTGCACAAAGTCCCTTACCACACCATCGTGCTCAGCCGTGTTGTCACCCGAGATCTGGCTGACCACCACGGTATCATCTGAGAACTTCTGCAGATGACAGGTCTTGGAGTTGAAGCGGTAATCCGATAGAGAGTATAGAGAGTGAACAGGAAAGGTGAGAGCACAGTGCCCTGAGTCGCACCCATATTGCTCACGAGCACATCAGACCGACAACTCTGCAGCCTCACATACTGTGGTCTGCCTAAAAGGCAGTCTGTGATCCATGCCACCAAGCCCTTGTCCACCCCCATCAGCGCAAGCAGAGACGGTTGGATAGTGTTGAAAGCACTGGAGAAGTCAAAAAACATGATTCTGACCGGGCAGCCCAGATCTTCCAGGTGGGTGAAGGCCTTGTGGAGCATGTAGGTGATGGCGTTGTAAACCCCAATGTCAGCCTGGAAGGCAAACTGAAGGGGGTCTAGGTGTTCACTAACCGCCGGTCTCAGTAGGTTCAGTACCAGCCGTTCAAAGGCCTTCATGACCTGTGATGTCAGGGCAACTGGTCTGTAATCATTTAGGACCGAGGGACGGGTCTTCTTAGGCACCGGGACAATGCAGGAGGACTTCCACAGCTGTGGTACCCTCCCCGTCCTCAGGGAGAGGTTGAAGAGATGCGTGAGGGGGACAGCGAGCTGCTCCGCACCAACCTTAAGCACCTTAGAGTTGATGTTATCGGGTCCCGCCGCTTTCCTGGTGTTCTGCGAGTTGGCGCCTCACTTGCTCGATGGTGAGAGTCAGAGGAGATGAAGGTGCAGAGGAAGAAACAGGGCGGCTGCCGAGGTCACCATTTCTCCTGCTAGCGGTTGACCCAGCAGCTGCTTGTTGAACACTATCAGGAACTCCGTCAAACCGGTTGAAAAAAAGGTTCATCTCGTTTGCCAGCTCGTATTGTTCAGAGCTTTGACTACTTTAAGCTCCTCCACCACCACCCTCACGCCCTCCAAGTCTCCTGCCTGGAACAGATCCCTTTTCCTCTTAAGGAGGTGAATGATTTCTTTTGTCATCCACGGTTTGTTGTTAGAGAAGCAGCAAACCTTCTTAGTAGGAACACACAACTTCTCGCAAAAACAGATATAGTCAGTGATGACCTGACAAAGGCTATCTATATCATCTCCATGTTCACTGAAAAATGAGTCCCAGTCTGTCATCTCAAATTCGAACCTGAGTCTCTCTTCCACCTCCTCTGACCAACACTGAACATCCCTGGTGATAGGGGCACTCTCTTCACAACCGGAAGATAGGAAGGCACCAGCTTCACCATGGAATGGTCAGAGCCGCATACTGGGGGGAGGTAGAGCTACAGCTGTATGCATTCCTAACATTAGCATACAGTAGATCAAGGGTGTTCTCACCTCTAGTTCTACATGTGACATACTGGGAGGAATCAGACAGGACATTAGAGACCTATAGAGCTATAGTCAACTTTATCTTGAAAAACGGACGCTAAAATAAAAATTATGTTTCGAAAATATTTTATAAAATATTAAGCTTCATAATATGTGTTTCTATTAAAAAATGACCACAATAAGCATAACATAATTATGAAATAATCATTTGTTTATATCCCTCTTCTATTATTTTATATGGATTGATAAGGGATGTAAACAAAGTCAGTCTGGCAATGGCCAAAATGATTATTTTATCATTATTTTATGCTTTTTGTGGTCCTTTTTGAATAGAAACACATATATGAAGCTTAATCTTTTATAAAATATTTTCAAAACATAATGTTTATTTTAGCGTCCTTTTTTCAAGAAGAAGTTGACTATAGCTCCCTTAACATAATGAATAAGATATTAACATTAACGTAACATTATAGACCACGACACAACCTAATTCAGTATGATGCTAACAGTCAAGTAGCAGCATAACACTGCTGCTGTGAATTCACTGTTAGTGTCACCATTCACCTCCATCACCAACTCATATCCACAACACCCCCACCCCAAAAAGCAACAGCTTGCCCCACCCCTCCTCTCCCTCTGCCTAGGAGAAGAGGCATGGGGTGAAAGTTTGTCCTGGTGATTTTCATCTGAACTGTCCAGAATCTACTGAAAAACTACTTTGATCTGCTTTGCCTTTAATCAATGTCACTCTCACAAATGCACTCAGTCATTTACAGTTGAACCTGCAGAGCTGCATTCATCCATTCATAAGGACTGATAAGTAAGAATTTCACTCTGAAACTCTAACTATAACTAATAAGAATATGATTCCAGAACGGTGATGTGTAGATGTCCAAGCGTTTATTTTAGAATGGCAAACAGCATAGCAAAAACCTGTATAGAGTCACAGCATAGAGAGCCCATGAGCAGAGCACTGTCCCCTCCACGGTGCGACAGGCAGGTTACTGTCTCTAACATAATGAATATTGACCTTATACTGTATAGGTCCATAGAGATGGACCATCCTAAAAGTGACACCTGTGACCTGATAGACAGACGTCATCTGACTCAAGCAATGATATGACATAGGAAATCACATATCAAAGCTTAACATCAAAGGACTGGAAGAAGTCTACACACACCAGAACGGCCTGATTGATCAGAGCTCTTCCAATATACACTGTAGGTGCGACCTCACGACACCTTTAGGCTGCCAGACCCACAGCTGGCCGAGAGATAATATCCAAGCAAACATTAATACAGCATTGAAGCAGTGACTCAGGAAACACAGAGGGTGATGCTGTGACTTGATAAGGCATTATAGAGATCAGACATCTGAGTTCATTATACATTTTAAGATTACTTTGACATTAAACAAAATAATACATGTTTAAACAAAAACATCCTATCTATCAAGGACTATACACAGGCCTCACATAAATCACCCAGTTGGAGCCTGCCTATAATAGTCAGAACCCACTTCAACCCCATTTGGGCAAAATGGGGCCCATGTAGAACCTGCATACAAGCCCACTTGGGTCCCATAATCTCAGCCTGCGTTTAACCCTTAATATGGACATGTTGGCTAATAATATATCATTATATTAGACTCCATACTAAGCTGTATCTGTGTACCATGATGCACCACACATACAATAACACACCAGTCCACATGGATAAAAAACTCAAACAACCAAATATCATAATTAGACCTGATGTTTGTAGTGGTTCGCAAAGCGGGGTCTGAGGACCTCCAGAGGTCCTTGGAGGGGTCCACGGTATTCCCAGCTAAATGATGGATAGTTGTAGAAGGAACCAAAGGGACGGATGTCCCTTTGGTGTACAAATGGAACTCTGAGAGTGTACAAATGGAACCAAATGGACCTGTAAGATCCTCTCAGAGTTATGAGGGTCTTTGGAATCAAAGACATTTGATAACCAACGTTGTACTGCAAATTAACACACTAATTTCAACCATGAGCATCACAACAAAACAAATCAAAAAGTCAAAACAATCATGACAATATGCACTGTACATACATAGCTGTTACACTGAGCATAATTCACACAATGTACATCTGTACATCATTTAATCCACTATGACCCATGTCACACTGTCTTTCATGAGAGGCATGATGACACAATCTACTGTCAATCAAAAACATATCAAAAATTATGTAATGAAGCCACACTCATGGAAAGACAAGGGAAAAAAATTGCTAGAGACAGAGGTGTCTGTGTTGAATATGTGAACATTTAGGGGCCATGGATAGCTGAGTGGTTAAGGTACCACGTAAACTTTGATTCCTGAGCCCGGTGGAGCTTTGCTGCATGTCACTCCCTAACTCTCAGTCCTTGCTTACTATCAATAAAGAATGATTCCGCCATGTATTTTAACTTAACATTTTGAATAGGCCCCAGCAGGCCAGCACAACTCTAATCAGCCTAATTTAATCATGCCTGCCTACAGAGTCAAGTAAAAAAGCGTTTGCACCGTGCGTACAGTGCATGCTAACATGCAGTGACTTAGACAGCAGTACTGATGTTGTTCCACCGTCATGTTGTCTTTCACATCCACATCAACCAACAAGTGTTTACCTGAGCTGAAGAGCAGAAGGAACATTATCCCTGTTAGAGCCATGTCTGGATTCACTCACACTGGATTCTCAACTGGAACTTCACCGATCTTCACCGACTGGTTCTGATTGAGACTGTGATCAACACTCTGTGGTCTGTGTGTTTATAGTGACACGTCAGCTCATCATATCTCTTCATCACATGGTTTTGATGGAAATTCACACCTTTCTTGTACACGTCAGCTCATCATATCTCTTCATCACATGGTTTTGATGGAAATTCACACCTTTATCACATGGTTTTGATGGAAATTCACACCTTTCTTGTACACGTCAGCTCTTCATATCTCTTCATCACATGGTTTTGATGGAAATTCACACCTTTCTTGTAGACAGGAAGCTGAAGCTCCTCCTGCCCTCTGTAGGGACTGCTAGCCTGATAAATCAGTCCGCACATTACCACCCCCTGTTGGTGGGTGGTGTGTAGTGTGGACTGACCCCGGAGATTAAATATTTCATTTCGTCTCGCCCGAAGAGCGGGCGAATTGAATGGGCCAATCAGGGCTGTAGACTTGGGGCACGTGGTAGGCTGGTCCGGTCCCAGCCCCCCCAGCCCCCTCCCTTCAGAGCTCTTCTGCCCACGTGAGAGTCCCTAGCGGACTCTGATTGGTGCTCTTCTGCCCACATGAGTCGCTAGTGGACTCTGATTGGTCCATGAAAACTGTCATGGCAGAGTCAAGCGGACGCCCGCTCGATTCGAATTCTTTTAATAAACTATACAATAGTGCAGTTTCATTACGTTTTAATACCAGTGAAACGAGTGTGTGAAGAGTCTGACGCTTGCAGTCAGGCAAAGGGACTGCAGCATGAAGACACACACGCACGCACATGGCTGCACACATGCACTCACGCATGCTCTTCGGAGAGCATATCTCCACCAGACCAGGGTTGCCTACCCAGGGCCCACACATTTTGGAAGTCAGTCATAGCCAGGACAGGAATCTCGGAATTTCATGGAGGCCATGAAGGCCATGGCCGCCGTTGCCCCTCAGTTTGGCCTTGTGACCCTCAAACCAATGGCATGACCTGAGGCCACAGTGACCTTAATGCCCCAGCTAACTGTACCACTTTCTCCTCTTCTTCTTTCTTGTCAACATATATAGACAGTAGACACCAGTGTGTCTTTCTTGTCATGTAGACACCAGTGTCTTTTGTTGAGATTCTGAAGACTTAAGTTAACTCCCCCGAGTCCCCATCTTTAAACCAATCCAGTGACTTTGATTGGTGCTGGGCTGAGCATAGATCAGATTGTAAATACCATCATTTATCTATTTCACTGCAGATTAGGTTATCATCCCTAATCCTTATATTCAACAAATTCTTTCAATTGACTAAAATCGTATTTTATTTGATGGCCTTCCTGCCCTGGCATTTGGCCTTTGTGCCCTAAAAGAATGGACAACATCAAAGTCCAAGTGGCCTTAACCCTAAAATGATGAAATTCTAGGCCTGGTCATAGCCAGTCGGAATTGTATATGGAAAATCTGACTCGTAGGCCTACATCTTGATCACATGACTCCAGAGATAATGATAATGAACTGATTTCTGTGAGTTTTGGATCAAATTTGTTTGTTTGATTTTACAAAACGCAAAATAGTAGAAAATCTTGTAGGGGGTAGTCTGGCAGTTGGCAGTAAGGTAAAGGTACGTAACAGTTTTATTAATTTGTTACTGTAGGCCTACGACCTACCTACGGCTCACACTTTTTTATTTATTTCAAGGACCACCCATAATTTCAAGGAGCACTTACACCACCAGTGTAGACAGGACCTTGCGGGACAGTCACTAAAATGGGACATTTATCCCGCCTCCCACATGAACCAATCAAAGTCCCTCATTTCAATAATCATGGATTTTGTTTTAAATCAAGAATGACAGTTCAAGTAGTTACCATAGTAAGAACACATTCATTAACAAGCTTGTTTAAAATCAGCAGTTCAAAATGCAACAACGTAGGCCTATCCTGATTGTAAACCTGTTTGAATAATAAATAAGGGATAACGTCTCGAGAAATAAGGTCCCAACAGGCTGATAATCCCTGAGGCGAAGGCCTCTCGATAAAATGTATAATTTGACTCAAAACTAAAACAAAAACAAGCTATTTCCTTGTTTACAGACGGCTGAAAGTGTTCCACAAGTGTTGCACTGGGCGTCCCCCCAGCGCAAGGGACTGGGTCGCCTTGGAAAACTAGTAAGTGCTGATCAAATAGAATCCATTTTCTGATACTGCATTGTCCATTTCTCGCTTCAAATGTTTTTAAAAAAAATCTTGAGAGCAACGTTTAGTTCTAAATGTTGCTGTGTGTTTGTTTTTGTTTACATGGCTGTCATGTTGGATATGGCTCTAAATCCACGCAGTGCAGCCTGAGTGCAGCAGGTGCTCTGAGCCTTTGAATAGGCAGCAGTCCGTTATACAGCGGAGCGGTCATTATATGGATATAATTCACTGCTGATTTCAGCGCTTGATCAATCAGAATCAAGCATTCAACCAAGCCGTGTAATAATAAGATTGATTCCATACTGTTTACAACAGCAGGGAAACAAAATGTGACTATCACCTCACATTAATAAAGGAAATAATACATTATTTTTCATCTGTCCAGAGATTGCACAAAAAAGAATTTCAGACACTTTTTTACACCTGTAAACCTTAATGTGACAGTGAAGCTGGTGTAGTTTTCCAAAGTCAGAAAACTACAACATTACGTCATTAGCCGCGGTGAAGCCTCTTCTTTATGGCAAGTGGTTATAGCTGAACTTCATAACTATAATATTGTTAAATAATTCTGCAAGTACAGTACTTAAGTACACTTTTGAGTTATTTGTACTTTACTTGAGTAATTCCAATTTCCAATACTTTTATTTCTACACCTTACTTACTTACTTAGGCCCATCGCTCCCAGTGGAGCATAGGCCATCTACGACTCTTCTCCATCCAACACGGCTTTGGGCCGTCCTTTCTGCCTCGGCCCAGCTGGTTCCCAGTCTCTTCAGCTCCGCCTCAGTGTCCCGCCTCCAGGTGTTCTTAGGCCGCCCTCTCTTCCTCTTCCCTTGGGGATTCCAAGTCAGGGCCTGGCGTGTAATGCTGGTTGCCGGTTTCCTCAAAGTGTGGCCTATCCATCCCCAGGATCTGTTGTTCTATCTGGTTCCTGTCTTCCTCTCAGCCATAGTTCCTCGTTCTTGATTTTGGTCGGCCATCTTATCCTAAAGATACGTCTCAGACAGCTGTTTAAGAAAGTCTGTATCTTCTGCAATGTTCTTTTTGTCATTCTCCACGTCTCTGATCCGTAGAGAAGGACGGATTTTACATTTGAATTGAAGAGTTGTACTTTAGTTGTTGTAGCGATGTAGCGATGTTTTTCAGAATGATGAACACTGCTCTGGCTTTGCCGATTCTGGCTGTGACGTCGCTGTCTGTGCCACCCTGCTTATCTAAGATGCTGCCTAGGTAAGTGAAGGAGTTGACTTCCGGTATGGATTCACCGTCTACTGTGACTGGGTTGTTGATAGAGTTATTGATCATCATTAGGTTGGTCTTTTTCCTATTTATTCTCAAACATAACTACACTACACCACTGGTGACGTCAGCTCATCTTATCTCTTCATCATGTGCTTCCTGCTTGACAGGAAGCTCAAGCTCCTCCTGACCTGCATAGAGAGAGTCTGCAGCATGCACACACACACACACACACACACGCACGCACGCACGCACGCACGCACGCACACAGCCACGCAGGCACGCACGCACACTCAAAATACCAACACTTGCAGGTGATGTTGGGGGGGTCCCCAGATGATTAGCATAATGTGCAACATTGTTTTCTCACTCAGCAGTAAACATATCCACATATAAGTGTATCGAGGGTATCTGCACATTTCTAAAGAGACAATTTAAGCACTTTTAAGACCTTTTCTTTTACATCGCTATAATAAAATAATAAAATAACTTAGAAGAATTACACCATTTCTTTGTCAAAAGTAACCAACAAACTCAAGTAGATAAACAAAGAAAATTGCTCACTTGCTGCTAGATAAGACCAGTTTTATTGTACTAACATTCTCTACTATTCAAATTGTATAAGATTGTAAATTGTATACTCTACCATAGGCATATAGATTGTCAACTGCTGCCATGTATTCTTGAATACGTTTTCAGGGCTTTTCACATGGGAAGCTAATGACACATAATTCATTAGAGGCGAGGGGGCAGGTAGGGAGGAGCGGGCAATCAGCCAGACTGAGACATTGACCTACTGTAAAATTACATCCTACTTCTGACCTCTTTCATTTCAACAGGTACGTTTGCGGGATTCGAACCCAGGTTTCCGACATGGGAAAGGACTCTATCGCTCTAAATACAAACATCTCATCCGCTAGCCTAAAGGGGTCTTCAATGATATTCAGGCCCAAGGACCCCCTAGCTAGAGAGATGAAGCAGGGACTCCCACCATACATATTGTATAAAACTCTGTTCAAAATTAACACTTTTCATAGATTTCATAGATAGCTTTATAGACTTGACAGCACTATCATCAGATATTATTATTATATTATTATTTTTGTTTGTTTGTTTACTTGGTCTGCTCTTTTTTCCTCCTCTACGCCAAACCTCTTTGCCGAATACTGTATAGTAGATCTACAAACACACAACATGCCACAGCGAGATGCCTTGTGAGTTTGTAGATCTGGCATGCTACCTTTGGTGACTGTTCCCCCCAGAATAGGGATGCGATAGGGTTCAAGACAGTGATTCACGTAAAGAAAGAAAGAAAGAAAGAAAGAAAGAAAGAAAGAAAGAAAGAAAGCCCCCTTGTAGTAACTCTGAGGACGCCCCAGGGCTCCCGGACCACCTGTCGAACACCCCTGCACTAGCCTAAAGGGGAATTCCCCCTCTGGTCTTCAGGCAGAGCTTCTCAAAGTGGGGTCCGGGGACCCCCAGGGGTCCTTCGGGGGGTTGGATATGTATTTAATTATTTTAAATGTTTTTATGGATTAGTTTTTCCACTCCAGAAATGTCAGGTGACTAACGTGTTGAACATACCGGAAGCTATGCGGGAATAGCCTAGTAAACAACCAACTTCCGAGAAATGGTTTCCGGAAGAGGGCGGGTACGCCTACTGAATGGAAAAATATATAGGCCTATATATATTTCTGGCCTTGACAGCCATACATCCAAACAGAAAAGTCCTATCTGATTGCATTAAATTACGTTAAACAATGTTAAACTCACTTTGCCACTCACTTTGCCACTCGATTTGCCATTCACGTTATGCATGTGCATACCCTCTGTTCAATTGGAGCTCCAGTAGTAGCTGTGTGCTTGTAGATCTGCTGTTGTCACTACTTTTGTGTGACGGCTTTGTATGATGAAGCAGGGCTTTACTTTGCGAAAAAAAAACATACAAATTTGAAACTTGGAGATACGAGGTTTCCGCCTGACTTTGATTGATTGATTGATTGATTGATTGATTGAAGACTTTATTAGAAGTTTGCATAGGAAAAGGTACAGTTCCACGACGGTACAGTTCACTGGTACAAGGTCTACTAAAAGGAGATCCTAGAAAAGACTAAGCTTATTTCCATAGGAAACCATTGAAGTATCTCATATAACATTGAATGACAGACGGATAGAACACAGTACTATGCAGTAGATATAGTCAGGAAAAAAGGGGAAAACTATTTAAAAATAAAAAAAATAAAAACATACAGTAGGTAAATACAAAGAGGGGTCAGGGGAGGGTCAACGACGATATGTTCCCATCTCCTGCTGTTTAACTTATAGACATTATTGACTTTGACCCCTAAGGACCTTCCAGGGAGAGTGCTCATGTGCGTCTTGCGGTGACACGCTTCCTAGTTTCTTCTTCTCTGAGCTGTTTTTTTTTTTTTTTTCGCACTGATTTATGACATTGCACTATTAGGTTGTGTTGGTAGTTTCTGAGTATTTTGCTTTGTTTAACAATGACAGTGAGATACTTTTTGCACTAACTAGCATTGACTGTTACGGCCTCTTTTTGTAAGACACTTTATGTATATATACTTATATATTATTCGCCCCCTCTATTGATGCACCTTCTCTTTATTGGTACTGTACGGCTCTTGTTTTTTTTTTCCTCTTATCTATCTTTTTTCTTACTTCTCTGTAACTTTGTAAATAACTGTATACTGCTGTGCTACAACTGGACAATAAAGGTATCTGTCTATCTATCTATCTATCTATCTATCTATCTATCTATCTATCTATCTATCTATCTATCTATCTATCTATCTACTTAAAGTATATCTTCTCTCTTTCCAGCAACATGCACAAACACGTCGACAACCCGCAGGCGAGGAGGAGGATGAGGAGGAGGATGGAGTGTGATGACATCGATGACAAAGAAGAAGATAACTGTGTGTCACAGTGGTTGGATGAGTTTTTGCTTGAAAATAATTCATTGCCAGTGCTGTTGCTTCAACAACTGATTGTGACAAGACAGTTAATAATTGGCTGAATAAATTAATAAGCGCTGCACCCGTACTTATTTATAACGCCCATAACTGGATGTACACTGCATGTCATGTATGATGGATTACCATAATGGCTTTGATATTTACATTTGGTGTTTCTTAACATTTTCTCCATATACTCATAAAAAACAATGTTGGTGCTTTAAGCAAGATGTAGCCTATATTTGAATTTTGTTTGTAAGTCAATCTCCAAGGGCTATTTTCTGTGAGACAACCCATGTTTTAATTGCATTAAATGCAACAATAGGCTAAAATAAATAATAATAATACAAATAATAATAATAATAAAACAAAAATTGTTGCCTATAAGGACATATACAAAATAGTGCTACCAGGTTTAAAGTCATTAATAAACATAATGTTGCATACAGGGTTAATTTTGTTCACTAAAAACCCTGATGAAAAATGTTCGTAGACTACCTTTTTTCAGCACTGGCCTAGCAGTCTGAGCACCTATAGCCTCTAATGCCTGACAGTGCGTCACATGTTCGAGTCCCATTCCAAAAAAATTAAAAGAAAGAAAGAAAATACTTTCATACAAAGATTTGGCAGCAGCCCTGAAGTAACCCTGAGGACCCCCTATGGGTCCCGGACCCCGTGTTTAAGACCCTTGGTATGAACCATATAAAGCCAATGGGGGCCTGGCAGCCTGGATGCCTAAGGAAATGTCATGTCAGTCATCCTCCACTAAGGGGCGCCCATAATCAACTGCTGACTTGACTCACACCCCTCCACTAACTTACTGTCAGTAGCTGACTGGAGTGGATACAGGTCTGTATACTTGACTTTTGTGCACAACATATCACGTTTTTTAAGTCAATTTTAATTGCTGGACACTTTTTTGTGGCTACTTTTAGTTTTCGTTTAGTTATTTTCTGTTTACATGTCTGTTTTCCTCGTTGTGTCTGAGGTTGTGTATTGTTTTTATCTCATCTCTTCAAACAAAAAGGCACATTTTCACAACTCACAATTACATTTCTGGTCTATTCTGTAGCTAATGTTTAGTTTAATGCTAGATTAGATAGTGCCTCAGAGTATCCTACACGTGGACCCTAAAGCCTCTAACATAGTCCAGGGTGAAGAGCTATTCACTTCACCGTGGTGTAGTTTTCTAGCTATCACCTAAAAATACATAACAAAGCCTAGGTGATAGGTAGGAAACTACAACACGGTGAAGTGAATAGCTCTTTATGTCGGACTATGTTAAGCCCCTATCAGAGTCGGTACTGCGGTGAAGAGCTATCCACCGCGGTGTAGTCTTTTTAAGTCATAAAACTACAACATTGCGTCATTACTCGCGGTGAAGAGCCATCCACCGCGAACCCAGACACATCTCTCTGTTTTTACTATCAGACAGATCGACCCATCACCCCGTTCACTGATTGCCTTGGTCGATCAAGACCAGTCAGTCACAGTGATAGGACTTTACCGTGAGTGGATAGCTTTACACCTAAAATTTGCGGTGAATAGCTCTTCACCCTGGACTCTGATAGGGGCTTTACAGATCTGTAGTAGCTAGGCTAACTCTGAGAAACGCTCCCACTCTGAGTGTCTAAAATGGAACCAAATAATGGACCCTTGCATTTACACTCTCAAGAGATGGGGTCCTTGAAATAAAAAAAAGTCATTTTAGAATCACTGCACTAAACCACACACATTAGTGGTGTTGTGGTGGTGAGGGTACACATAAGAACCCCTCATCATCGTTTTTTTTTTGAGTGGTGCAAACCGCTCCTAAGTGGCTGTGCGTGTGTCTGTAGCCTTTTTCCTCAGCGTTTTGCCATAGTAAAATGTGTGTACGTAGCATCATGTTTGTCTAGTGATGTCATATGTCGTATGTCTGTAGCCTTTTTCCTCAGCGTTTTGCCATAGCAAAACGATGTTTTGCAAGCACGACCACCGCTCACTTCACATTGGGTGTGATTTCTTTATTTTTTATACATTTGAAAGTTTGAAAAGTTCTGCAAATGAGTATTTTCAGTACATTGTTTATACCTTGGGGCGGCATAGCTCAGGGGTAGAGAAACTGTTATTAGAGCACGAAGGGTTCCCGAAGGGTTCCCAGTTCGAATCCGGGCTCCCCCTGAGTTAATGTCGAAGAGTCCTTGGGCAAGACTCTGAACCCCTAATTGCTCCCGGTGAGCAGATTGGTGCCTTGCATGGTTTCCTCCACCACCGGTGTATGAATGGGTGAATGTAATGCACAATCTCTGTAAAGCGCTTTGGATAAAAGCGCTATATAATAAATGCACCATTTACCATTTTACCTTTTGGACTTTTACTCATGTACATTTTTTATTCCGGACTTGTAACAGCAGTATTTCTGCATTGCAGTATTGATACTTTTACTTGCGTAAAAAAAGTATAAAAGTGTACATTCTCTACCACTGATGTGTTCATCATTTATCCACAGGAGTGCTCCCTTCGGTTGCATGTTGCACTCGCTGAGCAGCGTAACATTCCCACTGAGGGTTTTTTATTGTGCATGCGTTTCAGCGTGCTCATTCAGAGGCCCCCAAACAAAGGCCTTTCACCCCCCCTGCCCCTCTCCCCCTGCTCCCATTCCTTCGCCTTTCTCTCCCTCATGCCAGCTAAAAATACCTCTTTTTAGGCCTTGCACATACAGGCCTTTGATGTAGCTGGCCACTCCAGGCCCACGTGCGTCATGTCTGACGTCAATGCAGCCGGATGGAGGGGTTTCTGTTGGGGGGGAGGAGCTTTGGCAGGCGTGGGTGGGCTAGCCCACAGCCTATTAGCCCAGTGCTTAGCGTATATTCATTCAAACCGGTGGGTTCAGCCAGCCAGCCTGCCACAGTAGCATAGTAGTAGCCTAGTGTATAGCATGCATGTGCATTGTGTGAGACGACGGACCAAATGGATGGCACGATGAATGGAGCATGTGAGGGAGGAAGCGAGGCAGAGAGAGGGTGGGAATCAAAGAGGGAGAAGAGAGAGACACACAGAGACACAGACAGAGAGACAGACAGACTGAGAGAGAGACTGAGAGAGACACACATAGAGAGACAGACGAGAGAAATAGAGAGAGAGGCAGATTTATAGAGGACGACTATGTTCCTAAAGTATGCATCACAAATTACAATTCATGTTTTATGCAGGAAGCTTCCAATTGACACACACACACACACACACACACACACACACACACACAGACACACACACACACACACACACACACACACACGGGCTGCAATCAGTTATCAGCGAATCAATGCGATTTCTTGATCATCGACTATAACAATTAGTCTGATTAACCACTTAAGCCCTATCCTATCCACAAGTTTCCAACGTCCCATCGTGCATTGCGCAGAATTGGTGTGCGGTAGTTTCCGGCGTCGCAGCTGAGAGTGATCTACAAGCTCACAATGGTTGCATCTACGATGCGACGAGAGCTTGTATGTCTGCTGTTCTCCGGAAGTGTCCCACAAATAATTCTACAGTAAATTATCGCTGAAACAGGTGGATACTACGTTGTACAACGGTGTCGCACAAACATAACCGATCTACAAGTTTGAAATACTCTCTTCCATTGAGAGATTTAGTCGCCCTGTGTCAGTTAGGACACCTAAAAGTAGTAGGTTACTGCCGGAATCTCATACGCACAATACTACAAGGCATTGCCTTTTGGATGAGAGGTAGACATGTGGTCTTGCAGAAGATGACAGACCACATGTCTACCTAGTAGACATGTCTTGTCTGTCATCTTCTGCAAGAGTTTGAATCCCAGGCAGGACGTAAAAGTTACAGATTGCAGCTTTAATAGCACTTACTGTTCCATCACATTTGTCGCTGTTGGGTGGAAACTAGTCTCGCGAGACCAGACTGTTGCCTCACACGATTTGCAAATGCTCCCGGCATACATTCGGAGATTGTGCAATAGTTGTCTGGCTACACAAGACTAGGTGGAAACAAATGAATAAAACAGTAGTGCTGTCGCCTCACAGCTAGAAGGTCCTGGGTTCTATTCCCTCTTGGGGCGTGTTCTCTCCTCTGCGTCATCAGTGTCCATATAGCAGAGTAATTCACTAGGTGGGGTTGGCCAAAGGGTCTTTTTGTGTGGAGTTTGCATCTTCTTCCCGTGTCCCCTAGGGTAGGTAGGACAAAAAACATGCAGTAATCTGGTCTCTATAGTACAAAAGGAACTGGTTGGAATAATGTGTTCCTTCCACACGCTTCTACAGGGAAGCTTCCCCCTGTCAGGTGAAAAGAAGCGGCTTGGACTCCTCAGTTTGGCAGAGGGAGAGTAGCGAGTGCCCAGGATTACACTTCGCAATTGGCACTGTGTGGGAAAAAAATGGGTTACTGAAATCGTGGATAAAAAAAGAGAAGTAAAAATGCTTTGATAATATTTGGAATTCATCAATATCACTTCAGTTAAACCACACATACTGTAGACCCTCTATGCTTAGTAACAGATCTTTGCAGACAGAGTAGCACTGTACTTGAGTTCCTCTGAGGAACCAACCAGAAAGAAGCTCTCATGTCATGTGATCTCTGAGGAAATGAAACCAAACTGATTGATTGATTGATTGAAGGCTTTATTAGAAGTTTGCATAGGAAAATGTACAGATTCATGACGGTACAGTTCACTGGTACAAGGTCTACTAAAAGGAGATCCATGAAAAGACTAAGCTTATTTCAACAGGAAACCATTAAAGTATCTCATATAACATTGAATGACAGACAAATAGAACACAGTACTATGCAGTAGATATGTAAAGAAAAAAAGAAAACAGTAGGTCTATACAATCAGTAAGTACAGTATATACAATATATACAAGGAAGGGGCAGGTAACAGTAAGTCTAAACAATCAGTATGTACAGTATATACAAGGAAGGGGCAGGGAGGGTAGGGTTGGGCTAGGTTTTTACCAGTTGTGAACGGCTGCTGCCTGTAAGTGGTTTTTTAGGGCAATTTTAAAGGATGCTAGTGATCCACACTCCTTTATGGCCTTCGGTAAGGCATTCCACATTTTTGTGGTGTAGCAGAAGAACGAGTTCGACCCTTTCTTTGAGTTGACTCTGGGTTGAACGTGATCTGTGGCACTGCCTCTGGTGTTGTAATTATGGACATCCTTAACTACTAAAGTCAAATCCGACCGACCGACAGACAGACAGATACACAGACAGACAATCGTTCTAAAATGGCACAGCAGGGAGTTCAACTGGATTAGGATCAGTTGTGTTGTTCTATCTGTCTGGATCTACAGAGGGATCCAGTGTCTGTCCTCTGTGGACACAGCTACTGCAGGATCGAGGGATTCTGGGACCAGCATGATCAGAGAGGGAGGTTCAGTTGTCAGACACGGTGCAGACACACGTTCATTCCAAGACCCGTTATGAAGAAAAACACCATGTTGGCTCAGTGCAGATGGTGGAGAGCCTGAAGAAGAAGACAGGGCTCCAAGATGTTCCTCATGAACACTGCTACGCTGGACCTGGAGATGTGGTCTGTGATGTCTGCACTGGGAATATGCTTCACCGGGAGGAGGTGGAGTCCATCAACCACTGTGGTTACAGAGCAGTGGAGGACAGTGACACCATCTTGAGAGACGTCTCAGAGATAGTGAACAGATCCACTCTGTTCGCTGTCGTGTTGACTGTTTCTACTGGCCACTGTTTTACTGCCAACACCAGTGGAACCCAGTACTGTAACTAATTACATTTACTTAAGTACACTTTTGAGGTATTTGTACTTTACTTGAGTATTTCAAATTTCGAATACTTTTACTTCTACTCCTCTACATCTTGGATTCAAATATTGTACTTTTACTCCACTACAATAATTTGAAAACTTTAGTTATTAGTTTGTAGGTGTAAATTATAATATTATAACCCACTTTAGCCTATTTTATACCTTGGCTATTTGCTACAAGCGACGCATTGTGAGCTTGTAGATCTTCTATTTTCAAACATTTAGTACTTTTACTGTTGGTACTTTAAGTGCATTTTGATGCCAATACCTTCATACTTTTACTCAAGTACATTTTGAATTCTGGACATTTACTTGTAACGGAGAGTAGGCCTACATCTAAAGTGCAGTATTGATACTTTACCTAAGTACAAAACGTGAGTACCTTTTTCCACCTCTGGACCCAAGACCAGAGCTGACTTCTTACAATATTCACATCCAATCACAGCTCATCAACTCCTGTCTCTGTCTAAAGGGAACAGAAAGGTAACATTGGTGAGCAAACGACACTCATATCCTGACCACTCAGAGAGATTCACTGAATTGGGTCATGGTTCTGAGTAGAGAGGCTCTGACTGGACGCAGGTAGAGTGGAGTGGAGACAGTGTACTTATAGCAATTTCATATAAAGATATCAGCAGAAGAGGGTCTCTTGATGATAATGCATTTGGATTCAATGACAAATCGTGGTCTTTACATTGTACCAATCTAGGTTATTTTTTCACGGTTGGAAAAAACGGATACAGAGACATTGAAAACACAGAGGTTTTTGAGTCCTGCCGAGTATGTCATTCACTGTGTGAATGACACCATGACTCTCCTTCACACAGTCCACACACCACGCTCACACACAACCTCCACGCTGGATTTAGTCTTTATTCAGCGTTTTCATCTGGAACCACAACTGCTCAGTTGTGTGACCTAAAGTAGATCTGACTTTTGTTTTACTTGGAAAAAGAGATTTTATATTATTTAACCGCTTAAAGTGGTTAATAATCTATTTTATTTTGTATTTTGTTCTCTTGTATTCGTATACACCTTATCATCATGGATTTGATATTCCATGCAACATAAGCCCCGTTTTCACTGAGTCAAACTTCTGGAAGTTTTTTCCAAAATTACGGCAATTTTGAAATTCACGCCATGTGAAAACGGCCACTTATTTTGTCTTCCGTGAGTTTTGGTGTCCCAAACGTGACGGGAAAATACCTAGTAATTTTTGCCTAAAGTCCCGGCAGAATAGAAATATCCCCACAGTGAAAACGGCATACCGTGATTTTTACTTTTTTCGGACAAGCAGGTGCACGCAAGGAGCCAATATTAACAGTTAAAGCATTGTAATTGGGATTGAAAGCTTCAGAATCCATATTGCATTCGAATGTTATGTAAGCCAGCCAAACACAGAAGACAGACTCGAGAAATGCAAGCTTAATGCTAGATCAATGCATGGTTCAAAATTATTCTATAGCCTATTTGTAATTAAGCTGTGTGGGTTTTGATACAAGTCCGCTCTGGAGACAGGAGCGCGATGCGCTCGTAATGTGATAAAAGCTGGAATCTTTACCAACTTTTTTTACGGTGCTATAGCCTATTTTTTGTCTGAGTGAGACACAATGCGCTCATTTGGCCTATGCTGTGATGAAAGTTGGAAGCTACCAACTCAAAGAGCGTAACTTGTTAAATCCATTGGTCACCAATGGATTTAACAAGTTGATGATTGGTGAGAGAGAAAAGGAGAGACGAACAGACGTGACTCGCTGCTGCTTTAGCAAGCGATCAAGCGTCCAGACGCAGACGGTGTGGTAAGCACTGGTTGCCATGTTTGGTAATTATAAGCGACTATGGTCTTGATTTCCGTAAAGTTGCTTGTATGTATTGATCGTTTCTGGCTGCTTTTTATTTGTTGTGATCTTTTAGATCGGTAATTGTCAAGTAGCTGATGTGGCGATGCTTATAGTTTTAAATTGCTTTTGTGGCCTAGATAATATCACTTTTTGGGGCTTATTTTCGTACACCTGGTTGCTTATTTCTCTCGCAAAGTCTGGCAACACGGATTTTCATTCCGTGACGGTTTAGTAGTGAAAACGATGTATTTTATGGCGATGCCAGCATTTTTGCTCATGTGAAAACACCCAAAAAACAAAACTCCCGGCAAGTTGAAAATGATTATGCTAATTATTTTGCAGGAAAAATTCCGGAACTGTAGTGAAAACATGCCTATATTGATTTTATTTTTCCATATTTCAAAAAACAAACATTACAGATGAAATGTGGCAGACCTGTTACAATTAATAATTGTATTATTATTAATTTATAATCAATAAAAAAATTAAACCAAGTTGTGTGTGTGTGTGTGTGTGTGTGTGTGTGTGTGTGTGTGTGTGTGTGTGTGTGTGCGTGCGTGCGTGCGTGCGTGCGTGCGTGCGTGCGTGCGTGCGTGCGTGCACACGTGTGCGCGCGTGTGTGTGTGCGTGTGTGTGTGTGTGTGTGTGTGTGTGTGTGTGTGTGTGTGTGTGAGATGCAACAGCACCACTTGGGTCAGCAGCGGTATTGCAGGCTACATACCGGTACATACAGACACACTCGCATACACACATACAGACACACACGCACACAGTAAAGGAGTGGTGTGACCACCGCTCAATGATAATAATGGTAGAATAAATGTTATGGTGTGTGTTTGAGTGTGTATAGCAGGGGTCAGCAACCTTTTTTGACATGAAGTGCCATGTTTTTATTTTCTTGATTGTCAGTGAAAAAACACAACAAACGTTTTTTAATTGTATTCTTCTATTGACATAATATGTTCTTTCACATCAGGATGTAATGATCAATAGACAATAACCACCTATATCTCCCAGACTCTCTCCCCATTCAGAGTCCAGAGTTTGAATCAATGTAGAATTATGTGCAGGATGTCATCTACATGTACATATACTGTATATCGTTGTTGTTGGGTGGAAAGTTGAAACCTTGTATATCCAAAACCGTTCCTTTTTATCATCATCAGCTCGCACTGCGAGGCGTTGTGTGCTTGTAGAACTGCTGTTTTCACTACTTTTGTGCAACAGCCTTGTCTGATGAAGCAGGGCTTTACTTCGCGATAAAAAAAACGTACTAATTTGAAACTAGGAGATACAAGGTTTCTGCCCTACAGTGACCATATGTTTATTTTATTTTAAATAAAAAGATCTGTTCTCTGACATTTATGCCATGTGTGACACCCTCCCCACAGTTCTTGGGTTAATCTGATGTCAGCAAGTGATAAATGAAACGGTCAGTTGCTTCAATAGCCAAAGCAATCTAATGGAACGCACACAGGTGCACACAAACACACACACACACGCATGCGCGCGTGCACAAACGCATGCACGCGATCACACACACACACACACACACACACACACACACACACACACACACACACGCACACACACACACACACACACACACACACACACACAAACACACACACGTGCACGAGGTCCTTCCCTGGCAACCACACGGTTACTAAGAGACTGATTGCAAAAGAGGCAAGGTTTCCATGGTAACACTGGTGGCTGAGTCATCTGCACCGCAGTGCGTGTCCTTGTGTGTCAGTACACAACTGCAATTGTTTCTGTGTGTGTGCGCGCGCGTGCGTGTCTGTGCGCGTGCTCGTGCGTTCATTCATTGCTACGGCGTGCGTGTGTCACCAAAACAGTGATTGTTGATATGCAAAGCGAGTGAATTTCAGTGTTTCTTTTTATTGACCTTTTTGGGTACACCAGTATTATACACCCCCCCCCCCCCCGCATTGACCAGAAATAGTCGATCTACAAGCTCTAGTCCTGAGCTTCTAGATCAGCTATTTCTGCCAGAAATGTCCTTGAGCATTGTGTTTTAAAAAAATATATATACTGTGTTCTATTTGTCTGTCATTCCGTCTAGTCGGCGACCTGGCCAACTCGGAACAATGTAAATAGGGAATGAATGCCCAGCCCTTTAATGCAAACCCCATTATACCTGTTTTCATAGGACCCGTTTTGACCATCTGTCTGCCTGTGTCCATTTATGCCCATATATGGAGTTATCTGTATCTGTCTGTCTGTATGTCGCTGTCCATTTTATGTCCATATATGGAGATCACTGCAGTTATAGTTCTGGGTCTATTTTATGCCCATATATGGAGATATCTGTCTATCTGCGTCCATTTTATGCCCATATATGGAGTATCTGTCTGTGCCTCCAACTGTGTTGCAGACACAGTGCCGGTTCCCCCTTTAATGCAAACCTCATTATACCTGTTGTCATAGGACCCGTTTTGAACATCTGTTTGCCTGTGTCCATTTATGCCCATATATGGAGATATCTGTATCTGTCTGTCTGCGTCCATTTTATGCCCATATATGGAGATCTTTGACCATCTGTTTGCCTCTGTCCATTTATGTCCATATATGGAGATATCTGTATCTGTCTGTCTGCAATCCATTTTATGCCCATATATGGGGGCATTCATTTCATGCCCATATATGGAGAACGCGCGTGCCCGTGGGACGAACGGTTCTCGAGATACGCGGATTACATACATACATACACACTCACAGAGATTTTTTGTTGACTCATGTGGCGTACGTGATGTCAGAGCCTTTTATGAAGTGATGTCACAATGAGTCAGAGCTTTCGCCGATTTCCTCCGGAACAGCCTGATGTCAACAATCAACCAAATAAACCAACAATCAAATAAGGAGATTCCGAACGTTTCGCGCCGGTTCGGGAAAACCGCGCGTCGAGTCGGGTCGAGACCCGGCACTGCACTCCGTGCCGCGGCGGGGAACGCGCGTGCCGAATCTGAAGCCGGTGGGACGAACGGTTCTCGAGATACGCGGATTACAGACACACAGACAGACAGACACGCAGAGACTTCTCGCATTTATAGATAGATGTGAGTTAAAAAACTACACCAATTTAAACAAGCCAAAAGCTTTTTTTGAGGTATCCTTTCAGTTGGCCTTGTACCAGTGAACTGTGCTGTCATGAAACTGTACCTTTTCCTATGCAACCTTCTAATAAAATATTCAATCAATCAATCAATCAATCAATCAATCAATCAATCAATCAATCAATCAATCAATCAATCAATCAATCAATCAATGTTTTAGAAGGAGAGCAGACCAAGTGTTGTAACTCAGGCCTGTTTCAATAAGAATAGAGGGTTTAAAGGAGTTCACCCACATTTATTTTCTATCAATTACACACCCCATGAAGCCTTCAAAGATATTTGTTGGTTTATGTTGCATTCTTAAAACAATAATTTGTCTTTGAGTCTCCTACCGGAAACTCTGCCGGTCATCAAATTATTGGCTCAGGAATAACAAAAAAAAGTCATATTTTGGCTACTCTTTTAAGTGTGATCCTATGAACCCCTTCTTCAGTGTGTTCAACATCTGCGATATAGCTGCACAGTAAAATGATAGCCGGCGTTAATTTCATCAATTTCAACCGGGAGCCCCTATTTTGGGCATGTCATTATGGGACAAAATTGCAGATCTACAAGCTCACAGCGACACATTCTGAGCTCGTAAACTGGATATCTTCTTCTTTTCTTTTTTGCACAACACAATTGTACAACGACATATAAAAATAGGATTTAAGTGGTTATAACCACTCCAGGATTGCACAAAACATGTACAAAAACAAAAGTGTCCATTAACAGTGCTGGGGCTGAGCACTGTGCGTGGAAAGCATTCATTATCTATCATAATAGTCCAAATCTATTTTAAGCGTTTGGCCAACACAGAGCAATATGATGTAACTTGTGCTATCTGTGTGGAAACCCACTTTATACAGTCCATTTTAGACACTCCACATAAACCCTAGACTATACTTAGTCAAACTGACCTGAGTTGGCTCTACTTGTTCTGTTCTGTTCTTGCCTCCTTCTCCTTCCTACAAATAGCAGACTATCTGGAGAACAATCATAGTTATATAATCGCCTAATCGCAATTATTGGAGATATACACAATTATTTTGCTTATTTATGTAATCTTGTAGAACAGCTATTTCCACAAATTTAGATTATTTTAGAAGTATTTTATTTAATATGTTAGTAATTTAAGTTATTTGTCATATATTTTTTATTATTAAGCCTAAAAGACAAACGGAAATAATATTATTCACAATGTTCTAATGTTCATTGCCAAATCACAATTAAATCATTTAGCTTAATTATTTGTGTGACAATTAATCGTCTACTTAATGGTGACAGCCCTACGAACGTTCCCCCCACAATAGGGCTGTAAGTGGTTAATCTGTGTTATGCTAACACCGTGCCTCCACTTCTATAATACATGTACCGGTATGTATTTATGTATGTATGTATGTATAATATCTCAGCTTACGGCCTCGTTTAAGTAATCTTCTGCTAATCGCAGGACAATCTTTCTAATGATCCAATTAGAAGCACATTAATGTTATATTATAGGTTATTATGTGCTAATGGATAGGGTGTTTGAGAATGTCACTGCAAGCTCTGATAAGAATGTACGTATGTCTATAAGGACAGTATTATCTTCGCCGTCGGGTGGAAACCTTGTATGTCCAAAACTGTTACTTTTCAGATTATTAAAAAATAAGGGGGAAAAAAACTGTGTTCCAATTGATCCAGTGTACAGTTTTTATTATTTATTCACAAGCTCGTGTTGATATTTGCTATTGGTTCAGTATATTTATATTACCCACAGAAGCAAACAAACAAACAAACAAAACATCTCAAATAGCAAAAACAGCCACATGTTTGTGTCACGCTGCTGTAGTATGACAAAGTAAGGCATTCATTTGTGAAGAAACATAAAAAGTTGAAATACGGAGATACAAGGTTTCTGCACGACAGCAACGATAAGACCCACACTGATCGTGTGAACGTCTTACTGCATTGTTTATTTTAAAAATGTAAAGACGTTCTGTGATGCAGACATCAACCCTCGACTGCTGTCATATCACAGAAATGCGGGCAAGATAGTTTGTCTGTCTATCATATCTCTGCTGTTGTTCCGAAACCTCCTATGAAGCAAATGTTCATTTTCGGGAAAATGAGCTCAAGTGGAGTTAGGGCTTTTTACTGTTTTTCATTGGTTCAATAACCAACTCACAGACGTAAAGGGTGTTCAATAGCACATATTTATGAAAAAAGAGAGGGCCAATCAGGTGGAGTTAGAGTTCTCAACTGGCCTGGCTGAAAATGTAGGCCCGGCTCTAACTGGGCCGGGGCCGAGGCCCGGAACTTACTAGTAGGCATACATTTTAGTTCCTACCCGGCCCGAAAACGTTGGGTCGGGTCGGGTTTGGGAAGAATTTGAGAACTCTAGGTGGAGTTAGCTGGTTTGGCAGAAAGTGTGGAGTTTTGTCCCAAGCACCTTTTACTACTTTCCATTGGTCCAATATTATGTTAACCAACACTCAGATGTAAAGGGTGTTCAATAACCCAAACAATCTAAAACCTCAAAAATGGAGTTAAGAGGTTTTGGCCAGACAGTGACGATACAGTATGTATCCGAGACGCGTTGTAGGGACACATACTTCCCACAGATCATGACCACCCAAGGAGAGTTTGAAAACATTACCAATGACAAAAAACAAACTCCCATGTCTGCTTGGTGAAGTACAACAATGCACAAACAGCAGCAAGATTGGTGAGCTGATGTGATAGGAGAAGATTATCAAATGGAACACTACTAAGACTACTAATCAATGTGTATTTCCCTGCACTGGCTGCATGCATTGAGTAACCTCGATACATGAAAACACTTTTACTCCCTTCAATTGTACATATGTTGTATTGATTGATTGTATTGTTTTATGTACACTTCTGCTTTGGCAATGTAAACATATGTTTTCTCATGCCAGTAAAGCCCTTTGAATTGAATTGAATTGTGTGTTTGTGTGTGAAGGCATGAATAATTTTGCTGACGTCACCGTGAGCTGCCTGACACAGAATGGCACGGAGAGGCCCCAGCCACCACCAGCAACACGCGCACGCACACGCGCGCGCACACACACACACACACACACACACACACACACACACACACACACACACACACACACACACACACACACACACAGTTGAATACACCATCACACACACTGGGAGGGGGGGATCAGTGTCTGATCTATTCCTCTTTGATCCTTATACTGATATGAAGCTTTACTTCCTTGTGGTGCAAGTACTCAGATTTATTTCTTTTACTTGTAATAGTAGCAATACCACAATGAAATGGTGGAAGAACAAGTCCTGTATTCAAAAATGTACTTGAGTAAAAGTACAAAAGAATTGCCATCAAACACGTTGGGAGCTTATATTGTCTATTTTCAAATACCGAAGGTGGTAAAGTATGTTTTGTAATTGTGATCCAAGTCTACAAAATAACTTGTAAGTGTAACTAATTAAAGCTGTCAAATAATTGTAGTGGAGTAAAAAGTACAATATTTAATTTGTGTAATGTAATGGAGTAGAAGTAATGCAACCGTAGTACCGTACTTTCCCCCACTGCTAATCCGGCACTCATTATTTTATCTCCTTTATGAATGAGTTTTACAAATACACAGTGTTTTAGCAGTTTTACTGCTGTTGCTCTAGTGACCCACGGTCCCGGGAGAGACATAGAGTTGAATCTCTCTTAAGACCGGCTCAGTGGCCTTCTGTTTAGAGTGTCCGCCCTGAGACTGGGAGGTCAGGGGTTCAATCCCTGGCCGAGTCATCCCAAAGACTATAAAAATGGTAGCCGATGCCTCCCTGCTTGGCTCCCAGCATCGTGGGTTTGGATTGGGGGTCAGTCCCCGTGATAGTGTTGTTCATCGACTACCTTTTTTTCACTGACGAAAACTAAATAAAAACGAAACAAAAACGAAGCAATTGCGTCAACGTATAAAACTAGACTAAAATGTTAGGGAGGGACTAGTGGAGAAGAGATGTGAGTTTGTAGATATACTGTATAGCTGAATGGTTAGAGCAGTGGTTTTCAACCATTTTTGACTCAGGGCACCCCTGTAAATAACCTTTTCATCCACAGCACCCCTGAATTACACTAGCTGCGTTTACATGGACACTTTTAATCAGAAACAAGATTTAACTTTCCAACATCCCATTGTGCATTGCGCAGAAGGCGAGCGGCATTTCCAGCGTTGCAGCCGAGTGTGATCTACAAGCTCACAACGGTTGTATCTGCGACGCGACGTGAGCTTGTATGTCTGCTGTTAACCGGAAGTGTCCCGCAGATAATGCTACAGTAATCTACAAGCTCGCAGCGCGGCACCTAGTGCCGCGCTGTGAGCTTGTATATCTGCTATTTTTCACTGGTTAAAGCATTCACTAATTCTAGGCCTAAATAGAGACCTTTTTCCTGACAAGTTGATGTCCCTGGTTTTGAGCCCCGTTCCTGGCATGCATCAACACTGAGGTAGAGTGCCTGAACGGTTCACATTTTAACCATATTTAGCTTCATTGTCTGAGACGAGTTGCAAATGCCCAGACATCTACTGTACATACAGTCCACCCAACACCAAGGCATCCTGTCTGCTTTCCTTTGACAGAGGAGCCTCTACTCGTGTGTGTGTGTGTGTGTGTGTGTGTGTGTGTGTGTGTGTGTGTGTGTGTGTGTGTGTGTGTGTGTGTGTGTGTGTGTGTGTGTGTGTGTGTGCGCGTGTGTGCGGGCATGCGTGCGTGCATGTGCGCATGTGTGCGTACGTGCATTTCCAGGAATCCCGGGATGGAACCTCCCAATTATTTTATTTTAAGTGTGCGTGAACGCCAAATCACAAAGATCATATTATAAGTGGAACAAAATGATCCAATATTTTAATAGACACCAGGCAAGAATAAGTGAATTAAAAAGAGGTCATTCTAAAGCCTAATTCATATTCTACCGTACCACTGCATCGCTCACCGAAAATAACAGTTTTTCTGGGTCACATTTCCCCTTAAAATCTGTTATTTTTTGACGACGCCCAAATATAGACGAGGAGGGTTTTTATGGGGGTCTGTGTTGTGTGGATGCCGAGAGGCTGTGTGTGTGTGTGTGTGTGTGTGTGTGTGTGTGTGTGTGTGTGTGTGTGTGTGTGTGTGTGTGTGTGTGTGTGTGTGTGTGCGCGCCCCCTCCCCCGCAGCCGTATCCATCACAGGGAATGCTCCTCCGCCTTCACTAAAACTATCTGAATTATTGATGAAGGGGGGTGTCTCCACTGTGTGCACACACACACACACACACACACACACACACACACACACACGCACACGCGCACGCGCACGCACACGCACACACTATACTGTACCTCTGTACGGATAGGGTTTCTCCCTGTGCTCTCTGAAATACTGAATTTTCATTTAACCACAATAGAGTCCCTATTCTGGGACTCTATAGGGTGCGCACCTTCACATAAAATAGCCTCTCTACAAGCTCACAACGCGTCCCATCGGGGCGCGTTGTGACCGGGGGCGTTGTCACCGGGGCTGGATTATCAATAGGGCCGGTGGGGCCGGGGCCAGGGGCCCTTGGCTCTCAGGGGCCCTTGGGGGAAATGGGCCGCGTGGTCATCGACAATTTACTAAAATGAAATGTATAAGTTAATCAAATATACTCTGTTGTCTTCAGGTGCTTTCATGACCCACAGATGATGATCATGTCTTAAAGTCTGAGCTGGGTATAGTGCACGTTGGGAGGGAGGGGAGGTTAAGGGGGGCCCTAAAAAATGATCGGCGCCAGGGCCCTCGCGGCGGCTAATCCGTCCCTGGTGTGCACAGTATGTGGCTTCATGAGAGTTATCCTCCATAATGTCATCTCTCTCCTTTGCATTCTAACGCATGTGTTTGCATGTATACGTACAGTATAGTGGGCCCATATACTGTATGCATACATACGCACATACGTGGGTTGTTTACAAGCGATCCTTTGTGTGCCCCGTCTCCGCTGCACTTTACATCTCATGCATGTCATCACTGTCGGGCAGAAACCTCGTATCTCCAAGTTTCAAATTCTCCAAGTTTCAAATCACTTTTGTTCACCAAGTAAAGCCCTGCTTCATCACACAAGGCCGTCGCACAAAAGTAGTGAAAACAGCCGATCTACAAGCACACAACGCCTCGAGGTGCGAGGCGTTGTGTGCTTGTAGATCTGCTATTTTCACTAGTTTAGTTCATTTTTAAAATGATAAATACAAAACGAACGGTCTTGGACGTACAAGGTTTCTACCCGACAACGACGAGTGTTTGTGTGAAAACTGAAAATGGATGAGCGCAGAGTGTTCCTTTAATTCTCAGAGAGTCTAAAAATGGAACCCCCCCTTTTGGGTTCTTTTGTGTGGGTTCCTTCATCTGCACTTTTATCTCTCTCTTGCATGTGCGTGCGTGCGTGCGTGCGTGCGTGTTTCTGGGTACACGTTCAGAGAGCACGTGGATATTAATGCGTCTCTGTGTGTCTCGGTTCATGATGCACGCGATGCCTTGTGCGTGTGTTTTTGTGCCTCCATGTGGGCTGTTCGAGGATGCTTTGTGCGTATCTGTGTATGTGTGTGTGCACATCCGGATACGCGCTTGTGTGTATGTGTGTGTATGTGTGTGTGTGTGTGTGTGTGTGTGTGTGTGTGTGTGTGTGTGTGTGTGTGTGTGTGTGTGTGTGTGTGTCGAGAGGGGGTGGGAGTCTGAACAGGCGGCTAGGCCTCTATAAATAGAAGACTCGCTCCCTGGCTCTTTGGAGAGACACGTTGAGATACAGAGAAACAGATGAGGAGAGAATCAGAGGCGGCTTCTCTCTCTTTCTCTCTCTCTCTTTCTGTGTGTGTGTGTGTGTGTGCGCGCGCGTGTGCGTGCGTGTGCACGTTTGTGCGCGCGTGTGTGCATGCCCGTGCCCTGGGCAGATGCATAACAAGTGCTGCAGAAGCAGGAGGTTCTGGCATCTGGGATGATGTCCGGAATAGAACCTCACGCAGTAAACATCCTGAGTATTGATTTAACTCTTGGGGGTGTAAAGATGAACCTGTAAGGGTTGCATATCGTCGTTGTCGGGTGGAAACCTTGTATGGCTGTTTTCACTACTTTTGTGCGACGGCCTTGTGTGATGAAGCAGGGGTTTACTTGGTGAACAAAAGTACAAATTTGAAACTTGGAGATACAAGGTTTCTGCCCGACAGTGACGATATGCTCCAAGGCACAGCACCATATCAGACTCTCTATGCTTTTGATGGCTGAGCCCTAATAAACAAGGAGAGAAAAGGTGGCTGCCAGTCAAATATACTGCATAAATGGATGGAAAGGTGAAGCCACTTGTATGAACAAGTACAATGTTTAATAGCTCAAAAGGGTTAGAAGTACATTAACCACTTCCAAACCCTACTTCTTTGACCGGAGTACCCTTAGGTCTCTATTCTATTTTGTCACACTCCTAAGACAATAATTTGATTACAATAAAATTGATTCCGGATGCCATCCGGAATCGATGGGGATACATTTACCATAATATTTGTTTTTTGTCTTAGGAATGCGACAAATACAAAAAGATATTATTGAACTAAAGTCTGCGTGGCGTGAGTAATCAATAGAAAAACAGTCAATTTGGAGGTGAACTACTCAATTAAGTGTTCATTTAACTCAGAGAGAGTACAAATGGAACCGATTGGTCCGTTACGAAGTATTTGAGATTTGCCATACTGATCGTGCAAAGGTGGAGGCTGGGGTGGAGGAGGCAGCTAGCAGCGAATGATTCAGAAGCTTCAGAAACCAAGCATATAGGTAGAGAAAGCAAGCCGTATTTAAAGGAGCCTTCTCTACTGATTGAGAGCTTTGATTGGAGTATGGCAGTCATGTGACGTAATGACCAGCAGATGTGAGAATGAGGAACAGAGCTGACTGACAGCTGACATACAGCTGGGCGGGACGACTCCCATGTCCTGCATAAACTAACGCGGTCGCTTCAATTTCTAGGTCAAGGGTTCCCAAACGTTTTAGGTTGTAACAAATAATAATCATATAGGCCTATGAACTGTGGACCCTCCAAAAATAATCATATTTGAACTGGGTGGGGACCATACCCACCCTGACAAGCACTTTGGAGTTGTAAGAGTTGAGGCATTACATTTAGTTTGACTCCGTTCCCACAGATAAATGTTGCGAAAATAGCAGATCTATGAGCTCACAAGCACCACAAAGCTGCCATTTTCAAATGTTTTTCCTTTTGACAACCAGGCCAATGTTTGAGCAGTTGTGAGCTAAAAAGCTCTCTTCCTCAGACTATGTCAGGTACCGTAAAATGTAGGATTTGATCCAAAAAATATAATCCGCAAACTGTGAAAATAATCAGTGCAAAACAGACGCCGCAGCTTCCTTGATGGATTCCGCTCTTCCCTCTGCATCATAAGCCTGCCTTTTGGACACGTTCCCCCCATCCCCTGACAGCGGGCGGACGCCTTTTGTTTTCCTGAACAAAAGCTTGGCCTGGGACAGCCACTCAAGCTCTCTGCTGGACTTGGCCATTCAAGTGAAGCCAAGTCTAGCTTAATAATACTGTGTAGCATATTATTGCATGTACACTGGCAACTTAGTATGCCTGACACGAAGTGAGAGGAAAAAAGAATAAAATACTGGAAAACGTCACAAACAAAATACCAAGAATATTCACATTGCAAAACAAATGTTTGCCATCCCTTTGTAATGTGAAAATATAACATACAGTAGAAGAAGCCACCTCACTACATATGTTTTTAGGCCTAGTATGTTCTTGCAGGCACGTGCAGAGAATGTTGCAGCAGGGGCTGACATTTCTAAAAGGTTCTTTTGGTGAAAATATTGAAAATAGCAGACCTGGAGTCGGCTATTTTCAGTACTTGATACCACACAAAACTAAGCATAAAAAAGGCAATACTGGAGATGTGTTCTACACAGAGAGGGCAATTCTTTCAACATAAGATGCTGCATTCAATTTCAATAGAGTTTGAACAAGGCAATTCTCTTGAATGCTGCCTTCATGTATAAATATGAAAAGAGGGCATTTGCATTTCTTTCACCATAGTGAAAATTGCATTCATGGTCTGGAGAAGAGGGCACTTTTTACAGACGAATAAAAGGGCAGGGGCTCAAGCCACCTTTCATGTCTATGTGTGCACGTGCCTGTGTTCTTTGTGTATTTGTTTGCATTCGTGCGACGTGCATGTACGTGTGTGTGTGCGTGCGCCACATAACCTCCTTTCTCTCACATTTATCACAAGAAACCCTCGTGCCTTCATCTCCACGTCAGGATGGGGAACATCTTTATTGCCACTGATACATCTAGCTTTTTAGTGGGGGTTTGACTGACGTGATCTGGCAGCAGACGGTAGTGGCGAGGAGAAGAGCCCTGTTGAGGAGTGATTACATAACTGACGACGAGCTATAATGGGTAACAGTGGCACCGTGTGGCCCTGCAATCTCCCCGGGGGGCCTTATAGGAAGCAACACATGGAGACACAGATGAACTGCCTAGTAGTGTGTCTCCTGCTACACACACCAGCACATCATGTGTAGACTATTATAGCGGTTCCCAACCTTTTCTGGATCAGGGCCCCATATAGCTTGTGAACGTCTCAACAGTGTACGCGGCCCACCGACGGACGGGCTTTTGCAGAGCATGTTTATTTTAATGATCAATCAATCAATGCTATAGGCTATACTGTATCAGGGACGTGCTGGCCATTGGGAAAAGCGGGACAACTCCCGAACGGTCGGTTCATTCCCGGCCGGTCCAGGCCAGCCATTAGGAAAAAAAAAAAATGCCATTTTGGGAGCTGGGCAGTCAACAAAGTAAATCGTCACTGTCGGGCAGAAACCTTGTATCTCCAAGTTTCGAATTTGTAAATTTTCTTCATCGTACAAGGCCGTCGCACAAAAGTAGTGAAAACAGCAGATCTACAAGCACACAACGCCTCGCACCGCGAGGCGTTGTGTGCTTGTAGATCGGCTGTTTTCACTAGTTTAAATCATTTTTTAAATGATAAATAAATACAAAACAAACGGTTTTGGACATACAAGGTTTCCACCCGACAACGACAAAATATAACTCATGTAATTGGCCCACTGGCTTGTCACTTGTCACGATCTGAAATGGCAAATCTTTGAGTAGCAGCAGCGCTAGAGAGATCTCTCTCTAATAGCGCACAATGAGGGCCTCTACAACTATTTTTCCCGGGCTGAATCAGGGGCCCAGCACGTCCCTGTACTGTATAATGTATTATGTAGATATATGTTGCCTCGTCTTGACATGTTGCTTTTCCTCTACTGTTAGATTTGTTTTCCCTTGCTCTCCCTGTCCCCCCCCCCCTTCATGTTTATCTTTCTGAAAACAACAAAAAATGATGAGCTTGCAGAAAAAACTAATTTCACCCACTTCTTTCTTTGCACCTGTAAACGTGTGATGTGACAATGAATGAACGACATAACCAAACCTGATATATGCCCATATATAGGCATGTCACTATGACTCCATAAAATCCATATATTGGCAAAACAGACGCTGACAAAAAAGGCAGAGTTGTTCGGATACGATTGATGTGTCCATCAATCGTGTGGGGCATATATGGATATCCAGTTGTCCATAGTAAACTAGACTCCTCCTGACTTCTGATGTCCAGAACCATGGGCATGCCAATATATATAGGGTATGGGCATATACTAATGACATATCTCCATATATGGGTATAAAGTACATATTGGTCGGATCGGCACTAAGGTAGGTGTGAGGGCCAGGTAGTGGCCAAAACTCTAGATCGAACTGACCTCTAGAAGTGAGGGCCACATAGCGGCTCCAACTCTAGATGTGAGGGCATAAAGCAACCACATAGCAGCCCCAACCTCTAGCTGTAAATATAGGCCTACTTACTGATAATACAGATGTGTTTTGACTTATATTGAATGGTATAGGCTCACGTGCAAGCTCAATATTTTGTCACACATTTGTGTTTGAATGATGAATAAGCTATTTCATCATTCAGTTAATAATAAGATATAGATTACCCCTGGTACTGTATATGAATCAGTTGGGGGTATTTGATCATAACAAACAGGATTAATACCACTAACAATTAAATCACTGATAATTTATGTGTTGACATTTCCAAATCAGTGTCTATTCTGATTTCTGTCCAGTGAAGAGCTGCCAGCCAGCTATAGGCCTATAGCAGGCCATGGTGCCATGCAGGTTACATAAGAACACAGAGAGAGAGAGCCCACAGTTCCGATCGCACTGCGGACTTCAAGCTCCCTTTAAAATAGACGCCCAATTCAATGCTCAACAGCCCACAGCGATGCGTTTAAACTGATATTCCAGCGAGCGCGCCTATCTCTTTAAGTGGGACTGGTCTGCCCGTGCGTGTGTGTACGTGCGCGTGTGTGTGTGCGTGTGTGACTGTGTGAGAGAGAAGGGGGGGTGAAATTACGAGACACAGAGAGAGAGAGAGAGGGCTGCTCTTTTGTAGAGAAGGAACCAGGACTCAGCATCAACCAGAGCAGAATATTTGACCGTTTTTTTATTTATTTACACAGAATCTGGGAAGGCCGCTTAAATGCTTTTCTTTCCGCACAATTGAAACGCTTTGTTCGCCTCGCTCTGAGCTTTTGGATTGTACGATTATTATTTTCCTCCCGTATCCATGGAATCGGCAGCAGATGCGCCTGTCTCTGTCGCCTCCCCGTTGAAGAAGAGAATATAACGGGGCTGGGTGGGCGCTCCTTTATAATAATTTATTTATTCTCATACATACGCGCTTGCCTGCCTAGCTGTAACAACGCTGGGAGAAGAAACGTGATATCGGCTACGGACGGAACACACCAAACCACCCAAACATCGAACTGATCATGGATTAATGGCTCGTGTGAACATCTTCTGAAAAGGTAATGGGATATATAGGCCTATAATATGCCGGGGAAAAAAGGCCAACAGTGACTAATGATGATTATTGTTATTATCCGTTCGTTTCTGTTGTAACGGGGGGCGGGGGGGGGGCATCTGCGGTTACAGTTGGGGTGGCTTGTGAGGTAACAGGCAGCGAAAAATAGCCGATCTACAAGCTCACCGCGCGTTGTGGTGCAACGCGCGCCGAGCTTGTAGATCGGCTATTTTCGGTGCGCGTTTACTGTGATGGCTGGAAGGTTGCGCACTGGATCGTTCTTCTGTCTATCATATAGTCTCAAAGCACGCTAGACGAGTGAACCAGATTCAAGTCTAATGTGGAAAACACATAAAACACGAGATAGCTTGCAGATATCCCCCCGTGTGTTGTTGATGTGGGTTTGTCTGGGGGGGGGGGGGGGGGGGGGGGGGATCACCGCATCGCTGTTATATAGCACAGCCTGCTACGAGGAGGAGTGCATTTTTGCAAATAGAATGACGCGAACGTGTTTCAATGACGTAACCCCACTCTGGTTCTCATGCATTTGTGCAGCATCACTAGTAACAGCATCCAAATGATCCGAGATGCAGACATTATGTCCTGCAAGACAAGGCAAGGCAGCAACCAGGATAGCATGGCTATGTGCTGTGTGTGTGTGTGTGTGTGTGTGTGTGTGTGTGTGTGAGAGAGAGAGAGACAGAGAGAGAGAAAGGTCTATCTATCTATCTTATGTATATCTATCTATCTATCTATCTATCTATCTATCTATCTATCTATCTATCTATCTACATACCCTAGATATATACTGAACAGTAGGCCCTACATAATAACATTAATTCTATAAATGAAAAGCCATAAATGAAAAGCCATATTGTATCACACCAAATGTATGGGGTACAGCGTGTGATTCAATACAATGATATACACCTACGCAGATGAGCTATGTAAACTTTTGTGGGGCAACATTATTATGCGTATGGTGCAAGACAACGTCTCGTTTGCGTTTAAAGAAGACGATTCAGTGCAATTTACCATTTAGCAGATATATATAAGAGTGACTTATAGTATACAGTAAGTGTGAAATCGGAATAAGTACAATAAGCATGAGCTCTTTTGTCTGGCTGAAGGCCAGGCATGAAGAGGGATTCTGGAGTGGCTTAAATAAGTGAGCATGCCGGGTGGCCAGTAAGGATGGAGATCCAGTAGTCAAGCTTGGAGATGACTGGGCCTGGAGAAGGAGCTGGGTGGACTCCTGGGTGAGGAAGGGTCTGATCCTTCAGATGTTATAAAGTGTAAACCGGCAGGAAACAAGTGGCCGTTGCAATTCATAATTTGCAATGTAGCCATTTCTTCATCCAGAGTGATTTACAGTAAGCAATGTAAACACAACATCAAATGCATAGAGACGGTGTAGAGACTCACTAATCTAGGATTATAGTAAACCAGACGGTATAGTGCCTCAGTAATCTAGGATCATATAGGTAAACCAAGAACCCAGCATCAGTCTAATACATTGAAACTAAACGACAAATAGGATGCCAAGTCCACAAATGAACCTGGCATCCGTCTAAATCAGTGGTTCTCAACCTTTTCAGGCCACAACGACCCCAAAAATAATCATGTTTTAACATTGGGACCCCCCACCCTACGAGAGTTACATTACGGTTCTATTGTGAAAATAGAAGATGCTCACAAGCAAGTTGCGAGCATGTAGATCGGCTATTTTCACAATTTCTGCCTCTAATATTTGACAATTTGGCCAATGTTTAATTTGTCATTTTAGAGGTATTGAAAAATCCTTAAATTGTCACTTTAGAAATGTGCAGATACCCTCCCTCACACTTAAACTTTATGTTGATTTGTCTACTGTTGAGTGAGAAAACAATGTTGCACATTAAGTTAATCATGTGGGGACCCCCAAAATAATTTGGCGACCCACAGGTTGAGAACCACTGGTCTAAATAACATGCTACGTACATTTAATGTTTACCTTTGCACACAGCAATGTGCGCCTTGAGGGACAGCAGACGGTCCAGGACAACAAACCCCCATGGGGCTCTTGGCAGATGGAACACAAGCAACCAGGGAGTTGTCAGTGGAAATATGCTGCATGCATGGGGCAGGACTTACCTGGGAAGGAGAGAAGCTCAGTCTTATCTCAGTTGAGCTTGAGGAAGACGTTCACTGTGAGATGTCAGCCCAGTATAGCATTCTAGTGGGAGCAGGTTTGGTATTCTAGTTGGATCACATTGATGGGTTTTCTCAGATCAGTGAGTGGCTGAGAGACATACAGTATACACCCCCGACCCATGACCTGCTCTATTCTCAGTTGGTTATTGCTCAGCCAAAAATGTATTCTCGTACTGTACTTCTGAGGCTTGTAAATATGAAGCTATAGCAAGTTTGTCAGCAGTGATATATTTCCCCCCTTCTCTCTTCCCTTTGTGGGTTGGATTTGCAATAATCTTATAAGGTTAAAGTCATTGAGATAAATTCCCACTGCTGGCACTGAAGCACAACGTTTCTTAATGTCACTGCCGGAAACTTTGCACCAATTCCCCCTCAACAGCGGAGTAGGTTGGAAGTCACCATGTAATGTGACACATCTCGTTCAATATCTGGTTTACAAAAATAATATATAGGGATCATTAAAGGCTAATAATATCTACGCGCATAGCAATGCAGTTCATCCAGCTGAAAATGGCAGAGCCCGTTCCAAATGACTCACTTAGAGCTGGAAAATAAATGCAAACATTGGCTACAAACTCAGAGGGATGCAGTATTATCAAGTGGCTATTTATTTGCTCAGTGTCTCTCTCTTCTATTTTAGCCATACAAATAGTAGTGTGCATTGTATATTGCATATCATATAGTTTCTAGCTATTTATGCGTACCTTTATTTGAAGATAAAATATAAATATAGTAGGTGTGTGTAATTGTAATGTTTCTTTATTGCTTATCACCAACCTAACCGATTAAACAGACTTAAAAAAAATCTACAACAGTCAATAACAACAAGGTATATTATTATTAATTTGTAACAGGTTAGTTGCAGAGACCAACAGCTTCAGTATATTGAAATCATTTGAGGCCACTAAAAACGTTTAAATCCATCCACAGAGCAGACTGAGACGAGAAGTTAATGAAGAATGCTCTTTTAGTTATTTAAGTATTCAGAAGCTTGCATGACCAAGTAAAATAAAATTGTACATTTCAGCATTGCATATGCTATCATTTCTAACTATAGTAACACCCCACATGTGATTTATATATTTGGGCTAAAATACTTGCTACTTACTTGCAGATTAGTGTGTGAACGGTCACAGCTTGTCCGTATGTATCTCTGTCTCTCTGTCAATCCTGACACTGTGGTTCTATGGGTTTGTCGCTCTGACATCATGCTCTGGCTTCCCTGTGATGTCACACTAACAGAATCCCTTTTATGCCCATATGGAGTCCCCTGATGTCATCAATATTAAGCCCATTTCTAACAGGACTTCATATGGGAATGACCATATATGGAGGCCACATCAGCCACATACCACACTAACAGAATCCAAATATGGCCAAGACAGATGGCCAAGACAGCCCATATCTGTGTGGCTGGTTCTACAGACAGGGATCTCCCATGTAGTATGATGTCCGATGTCCTAGACATCATAGGACTTTCACATAACGAATAATAACTGAGTAATTAAGCATATGCATGTTTGGGCTCACAGCATATCTCCATATACAGTACATGGATCTCCATATATGGGTAACTTGTCCGATATACATCACTGGCCAGATGGCCGCCCTGAGGCGTCTTACTATTACTATAGAGCATCGCAGTTGAAGCCCCACCCCGTCCTCACTCTGGTGTCGGAAGCGTTTTCCGCATTCATTTCTTCCATAGACGTTTCATAAAGTATTTATTTAAACGTTTTTAAGCCTTGGACAAAGCCACCTCGGCTGGAGAGGGATCATGTCAATATTCACATTTTTTTGAATGCAAAGATTAATTAGAAAGCTGAAAAAAAGGGCAGGGTACAAGACTGTGTACATCCTTATTTTTAAAATTGCGGAAACTACATTCCCAGAATGCATTGCGAATGTTGTTGTTGTTTCCTGAAATATAGCCCTTAAATCACGCTCAGTTTAGTTATCCAGGCCAGCATATGGCCTGAAATGTAGTGATTGTCATCTCTGTGGACGCTCTTATCGTTATCCTTAACATAGTGCATCATATTTGTAAAAGAAAGACGATCGCTCACGGAGTTCTGCTGATGTGCAATAATCCGCCGGGAAGACAGGGGGCAGTAGCTACTTCCGCGGTAACCGCAAGATATGTGAAAGAAGAAGAAGCTAGACCAATCACAGACGTCGATTTCACCGGCTGTACATGTTTAGCAGTATGGGAATTGCAGTTCTTCTCCGTGCGATCTTGATTAAAACATGTTTTTACTAAAACTAGAGTGATTGCATACATACTCGGGGGTTCTACAGGAGCATATAGAACCATTTTACAACCACCAGCCTAGTGGCAAGTGTACATTGAATTGCTACGACTTTGTGGCTGATAATGAAAAACCCTATGGTGAAAATGAATGGAAAATGGACTTCCGACACCTCACTGCGATGCTCTATTCCAATCCTAGTATTTACAACACTGAGGAACTCTATTAACCAAGATGCAACAGGAAACTCATTACTGTAGTTTTGCACTCACTGAGGCACATTGACTCTGCTGATGATAATTAATCAATCATTACATGAGATCGTGGAAGTTGCCCGTAAAATGCTTGACCGTGAGTTTGGCATGAAAGGGCCCTGACTGATCTCTGAGTCACTGCTGTTAAATAGGGGTGAAAGTTGTCTTGTATTGCTGTTTAATACATATTTGGAGTGCAGTGTGAGAACATTATGAGTCATTATTCCACTGAGCACCACCAACAAGTGGGATATGCCAGATGGGCTCAGTCTGATAGCACTAATCACCCATCCTAATCCCCCCGTCATTTCTGTCTGTCTGTCTGTCTGTCTGTCTGTCTGTCTGTCTGTCTGTCTGTCTGTCTGTCTGTCGGTCTGTCGGTCTGTCTGTCGGTTTGTCTGTCTGTCTGTCTGTCTGTCTGTCTGTCTGTCTGTCCAATTGTGTCCTCTCTGAATAAGACAGAGCATGCAGAGACACTGGACAGGACAGATGGAGAGCTGACCATATCTTGTCAAGGATGCTGCTCTGCCAACCACCATTAAGCCTAATCTTAAACTGTCATTGTCTATCAATTCCCACAACTAAATGGAGGACAAACAAACTAGCGCTCTGTCTCTCAGGTGTAATATGTAACCTTGATGTACTGTAGGTGTGTGTGCGTGCGTGCGTGCGTGCGTGCGTGCGTGCGTGCGTGCGTGCGTGCGTGTGCAGTCCATGACATAGTCATTTGTGACAGTACTCTGACCTCAGTCATCTCAGTCAAACATTTAGTGAAAATGGCAGATCTCAAAGCAAAGCACACGACGACGCAGCGCGACATGATGTGCTGTGTACTTGTAGATCAGCTATTTTCGGTGAAAAAAACGGGACCAAGACAAAAAACTGGGGTGACTCTTTTCATAAAGTATATACTGTAGTAGGTGTAGGGTTATGTATGTTTAAAGCAAAGACAGTAAAACATCCAATCTATCTATAAATCCAGGAATCTTTTTCTGTCTGTCTGTCTGTCTGTCTGTCTGTCTGTCTGTCTGTCTGTCTGTCTGTGTGTACCTTTTGACCATGGAGATCTCTAATCTCTCCCAAGACAGGCCTCCAAGTACTCTGACAACAGGTACTGCGCTATTTATTCAAAGTTTATGACTGACTTTATGGCTGACTGGAGGCTGACAGATAATGAGCTCTTCAAAGTGGTCAACAAACGCAGTATAAGTGGCCTAATCATCATTGCCTTATTAAGTACTTTCCCCAACTCCTCTGTGTGTGAATCTGGTATACAGTTCGTACTGGCATTATTGGTGTGCTGTATGTTGTTGACCCGACTGCAGTGGCAACATCTTTGCAAACACCCTTACCATTTCACCAGTGGCGCCTAGATTATGCTGTCTAGGTAACATTCGCTCATTACACATTTAAATCAGAATAAAGAAAATAAATAAAGAAACTGTTGAAGATGACTATAACACGAGAGCAAGCATAACAGTTTTGACTCGGCACCTGATTTCCGAACCCAAGTGCCCCCATTACCCGACTTCAACTTGCTTATTTATTTTCGTATTGATTTGCGCAACAGGAATCGTATATATATGCATACTATACTACTACTTATTTCCTAGGAAAGATGTCAGAATAGTGTTGTGCTGGTGAGGTAAGAAACCCTGAACCTCACCGTTTACATTACATACACTTTGAATTTATTAGTACATGAAAGCAAAACAAGAAAATAGATCAATAAAAACAGATAAAAAAGTATAAGAAAATAAGACGACAACAACAAAAATCTAAGAACATACTGAGTAGAAAATACAAAAGAGCTAAATAAAATAAGACAAAAAGTGACAGAGGGTGAACAGGAGCATCAAATCTACTGTTTCTACTTTCTACACATAACAAAAGATGCAGCAGGTATGTACTTGAGGTTAGATATACAGCAGGCTAAGGGGAAAAACAGGTTAGATATCGTCGCTGTCAGGCAGAAACCTCTTATCTCCTTATTCTAACCTCTTCAGTTCTTTCGCAAATGTACGCCCTACTTGATCACACTGCAGCGTCGCACAAAAGCACCAAAAAATTGCAGATCTGCAAGCTCGAAGCGCGGCACGCTTGCGCTTGTAGATCTGCTGCTTTTGCCGTTTTTGAATTCGAATCCTGAAAAGTAACAGCTTTAGACGTACTACGAGGTTTCCACCCGACAGACACAATCTACATAGTAACGTGCCATAATGTGACCACATATTGGTAGGTTCAGATAGCAGCCTTTATGTACATGAGGTTAGATTATAACTAAGGTGCAAGACATAGCAGTATGTATGTAAAAGTATAGCGTCTACACTGCTGTAGTCAATGTTCAAACAGTGCTTTGCCCACTATTAAAGCCTCACTAAAAATGTTTAAAATGAATAGAATGTAATTTTGTCCAATCTGTTTTTAGTTCAGTCAATTACTTGCAACTACTCTCTTCCTTACATACTTGGGCCTTTTGACTCAGAGGCTTTCAGCTGTCAATAAGTAACCAAAAATACACAGGGAATACATATTTGCATATTATAATTACACCTGGGGGTCTATTAGAGTAATGTTAACTCCATAGACACCTACAAAACAGAAAAAGTACAAAATATGGCACCACCTCTTTCATACAATATGACTTATACGATTGGGGTGGTTGTATTCTGTCTCCCTGCTCTTCTATTGAGACATTTAGATCGTGTCAAAGGTCATGTCTCACAGTGGCGTCAGTTCAGAAAAAGCTAAGGTATGGCAGCATGACTGGTGCGCCTTCGCGCGCGTGCAAGACACCAGTCATGTTGCCATACCTTAGCAAGAGGCATGATAGATTTATTTTAAGAAGTACATTTTATTTTTCACCCCGTTTCTACGATTTCTTGGGCTGGATATGGCAGCCTGGAATGGTTGTTCAAATGCAGCTAAACTTGGCATGTTAGTAAACGTGCCACAATTAACAATAATGCATTGCACCTGTGCAGCTGACCTGCGGAGCCTGGGAATATACCATTTTGTCAAGATGGGGAGAATACAAGTGTGGAGAATATAATTATAATACCTTGTTAAAGTGACCATTTTGTTACATTTTGCACTTTATTTTACTGTAATTTAACAGCATAATAACCAGCACAGATAGATGTCTCATCTGACATGAATTTTGACCTGATGGTCAAGATTCAATTTATCCCCTGAGCAAGCACTGGGCAGGCTCTATTAGCTCAATGGTAAAAATGACAGCACAGGAAACCAAAAGTTCAAATCCGGGGTAGAAGAGGAAAGTGACATAGTGCTGCTTTAATGCAGCTATACCTGTAGCCGGGGACACCTGCCAAAAGGACGAACATAATGACAAGGGGTGTCATTCGGTAGAACAGATGTGAGACGATTATTGAGGCATCACACAGCATCATGTCCTTGTTTGCCTCGGTGAGCAAAGTTAATCAAAAGGCAGCTGGATGCCACCACTGTGTTGTAGTTTTGTGATCGAGGAGAGATTAATTATTGATTGTTCTCCTTATTTGCTCAGATGCAACCTTACTCCTTTATTAAAACATACACGGTTTGGACGAGACCCATGAGGGATGGAACACAGGAACATGAAGGCCATCTGTCAGTGGCCTAGTGACGTTTTTTTATTTTTTTATATTTATTTCAAAATGTTCTCCCAATTTAATGATGTCAAGTCCCCCCTAATGTTAGTCCCTGTCACTGCTGACCCCTACTGGTTGGTCTGGGGGAGGGAGTTACAATTTACAATTTAGGCATTTAGGCTGACACTCTTAATCCAGAGCGATTTACAGTAAGCAAGGAAAAACATCAAGGAGGTAATACATCAAATGCATTGAAATGATAATCTAGGATCATACCGGTATAAACAAGAATCACTACAACCACTTGTGTCCTTTGATTGATAAACATGACATTGCTGCCTCTGTTTATTGGGGGTGTAACCTGTACAGCAGTGGTTTTATTTCAACAACCCCCATAACTCTTGAGAGTTACAGAGCTGTAAGTGTCCGTTCAGAACCTTAAGGTACCCCCTGAGGGTCCCTGGACCCCACTTTAGCCCCTTTTCCACAGGCCCAACTCCACACCACTCCACACCACACCACACCGCCCACTTGTGCCAGGTTTTCCACTACAAGGACCTGAGTAGAGTGGTGTGAAAGTGGTACTAAACGTGGTACTAAAAAGTATCCACTCTAGAGTAGGTCTGAGCTAGGCCAAACAGGGCCAAACACTTCATAATGACTGATCACTCACTGACTTTTCATTTGGACCACCAGGATATAGTTGTAATACATGATAATAGATTCTATTGTGTTATAACCACTATTATAATCTATTATAGTGTATTATAATTATCATAGTAATACATTAATACTTTATAATGTATTATAATCACAGTTATAATCAATTATAGTGCATTATAATTAGGATAGTTGTAATACAAATTCATATTGTATTATAATCACAGTTAAAAGGGTCAATTTGTTTCTTACCGATAGGGGTACTTTTGTGTAATGGAAAATGTAGATATTTGTATGTGGTGTGGTGTAGTGTGGTGTGGTGTGGTGCTAAAACTGCAGTCGAAAAGGGGCTTTTGAGAACCACTGGTGTATAGGAACACACTTATCCATAGACATAGAAAGGTAGACACCTTCTTCGGCTCTGGTGCATATGCATCGAGGGACCAAGGGAATCCGTGTGCATGCATCGCTTCCATGTGCGTCACACATACGCGGACATTGGTAGGCCAAACAGAGGCAGGTGGGGGCGGGTCTTTACTTACGCAGCCTATAAGAACAGCTCAGCCGCGCAACATCGGAACTGGCTCTGTTGAATTGAATTGTAGTCCTTGGATAAGTCCCGGAAAAGTCGCACTGTGATTGGCCAGTAGTCACTTGACTGGCAGCGTTCCCTTGGTTTTTCCAGGATGTCCAGACTACAATTGTTGCACGTCACTCCAATGAACTGCAGAGGCGAACAAGGCATCTAGCTTTTTATATCTGTGCCCTTATCCCTCACAGTTCCAGAAACAACCAACCAGTAGGAGTCGCTATAGTGCCACGGCGGCAGAGAACAGAGCGGTGTGTGAACAGTAAACACAGCCAATTGTGTTCGCTGGAACAACTCTGGAAGTTTGGAACGTTACCCCTGAAACACCTGTGCTCTTTTATCATTTACATTATTTAAAGGAGCAGTATTTACTTATCTTTTTCTTTCTCGAAAAGATATGTAGCTTTCACTTAAGTATCCCAAGTAAATCCTCATCTCACTCTTCCTGCAGCTCTGTTTTTACGGAACTCGCTCTGTTTAATTGCCTTGACTATTATGTCAGGGTTTTGCTGTTCAGAACAGGGGTGTTGTTGCCTGGATTATTCATGAAGCTTTCCCGGAAGAGAAAGATCCCATGATTGGCCGCTAGTTGCGCTGTTATACCCACGCGAGGTACCAAAAAGATTTTTTCTAACCTTAATAAACATCGTCATAAATACTTTATGGTTCCAATCGCTTGAAAAACTGCCTTTCAATTACCATGATGATGATATGCGTTTTGTGCAAATATGGTCCCATTTATGTTAAAATTGATGATAAAGTTGCGGGGGGCGTGGCCAACTAAACTGATACCAGCCATACCAGCCGGCTGTGTTCTTCTTCATGTGCTGTATTTCGGGAGGCTCCGACCACATTCTCCCATGTACCGGTATCCCTGCGGTTGCATGTGACCGTTGGCAGCCAATAGCATTCCTTCTGATTCCTGGGGTACCATTCAAACAATGATGGTGACACCCATACAAGGGACAAAAAAACGTCATTTTCGCCGCATATAAACCAATGGCTTCGCACCGTACATATTTCTTTTACAGTCTATGGTTCAGAATATCACCTATAGTACCTACAGTATATACACATTTATCTGTATCTCAGAACGAAATTAACACTCTGGGATTTGTTGTGTACCACATATTACAAGCAAACAATGTTGTGGTGTATGAGCGTAAAGCTCCATAATCCATAATGTTAGGTCTCTCTCTCTCTCTCTCTTTCTCTCTCTCTCTCCGGGCTGCACAATAAACCTCTCCCTTCTACCCTAATAGCCCCCCCCCCCCCCCTCCTCCATCCCTTCCCCTACCTCTCGTTTCACACCTGTGCCTCCTTCTTTCCTCGTGGATGTTTTCAATGAGATGTTTCCGTATCCCCTGAGAGAGCCATGCACGCAATTAGACAGGAGGTGATTAGGACGCATTGTTTGTGGAGGAGCTTGCGCTCTGCACAGGCCTTTCACTTTGCCATCTTGAAGGAACAGGAACTTGTGAATGAAAGCGGCAAGAGACCTTGGCTTGTACAGCACACACACACACACACACACACACACACACACACACACACACACACACACACACACACACACACACAGCCTGAGCATCTGTTGCGTATGGAAAAGCCTTCAAACAAACAAAGGCGAGGCTACTTGCTTCTTTTAGTTAGGCTACTATGAATCATGTTTTCCCTGGGATGTTGTTGTGGAATAAATGAGTATGTATTTAGTTGTGTTTATAGTAACTTCACGTACTGGGTTGGTACTATTACAGTATACTTGGTGAATGAATGTATTACCGGACCAGCAGTTAGGCTAACTATGTGGTGGACAGTAACTAAGTGAGCTTGTAGATCTGCTATTTTCTAAATATTCTTTTATACATCTGAAAACTTGTGAAACAGGACATTGATGAAAATGAGTACTTTAGTACTTAGTATATTTTGATGCTGATATTTTTGCGCTTTTACTCAAATACATTTTGAATACTGGACCTGTACTTGTAACAGAGTATTTCTACATTGTGGTATTGATACTTTTACTTGGGTACAAAATGTGATTACTTCCCCCACCACTGGGCCAGTAACTATGTGGTTTCAAAGCCTGGGATCTTGCTTCCTTTTCACATTTACAGTATTTTTCGAAGTCTGCTATGCTATTTATTACTGTAACTATAGAACAGATGTAGCTATAGCCTTGTTGTCGGTGCAGAGTGAACTCGATGATGGTGAGAAGTAAACATAAATTGCCATGCAATGTAGGACGTATATGTATGAATAATATTCAGACTCAGAGGATATACTGAATAGTCTACTTTTGAATTACCTCTATGTAACCTAATAGGCCTAGTAACCTAAAATCTAAATGTGAGCTTGTAGATCGTCTATTTTCTCTATTTTTGTGCAAGTATAAAATCGGGCTTCAGTGGTCAATCAGACAAATCAAAAATAAATTAGAATTATTGCGACCGAAGGTCGCATATACTCTGAAGAACCGTGTCGCTTGAGTGACCTTCCTTCCGTATCCCTGTGACCTTCCTTCCGTATCCTCTGTGATGTCAGTGTGATGCCAGCGAGTTGTGACATCACTTCCTGTACAGGGCGGCTACACGAAATGTGGATAACACTATATATGGAGATAGTCCAGTCCATCATGTCATATGGGACTACCGTCATAGAAAGTAGCCATTGTTAGGCCGGAGTCAATGGCTGTCTAAACATGGAGATGTGGATAACACTATATATGGAGATAGTCTAGTCCAATATGTCATATGGGACTACCGTCATAGACAGTAGCCATTGTTAATCTGGAGTCAATGGCTGACTGTCTGTACAGGAAGTGATGTCACATGACATACTTTTTATGCCCATATATGAGTCCTAACATGGAGATGTGGATAACACTATATATGGAGATAGTCTAGTCCAATATGTCATATGGAACTACCGTCATAGACAGTAGCCATTGTTAGGTCGGACTCAATGGCTGTCTGTCTGACTGTCTGTACAGGAAGTGATGTCACATGACATACTTTTTATGCCCATATATGAGTCCTTCTGTACCACATCTCCATGTTTAGGCAAACTCCACACAGAAAGGCCCTATCGCCAACCCAACCTAGGGTGTGAGCGATAGGGCCTTTCTGTGTGGAGTTTGCATGTTCTCCCCGTGTCTCCTAGGGTTGATACCCTCACAAAAACATGAACAAACTCCCCCCAGAATGACAACAACTAGAATCGTCAGAGAAACGCTGTGGTTGGCCAGATGGTCAAAAATTGGCGCGACCTCGCCCTTTAGGGCGAGGTTGCATGTCACCCTGAGGTCGCATTCCACCCTCAGGTGTCTTACTAGTATTGATAGATTACATATTAAACAATTAAACAACAATTAAAATGAGTCTTGATCATTTGATACATCGTAAAAGTCCAATATAACCAATAGTTAATCATAGTAATCGATAGTTGCCCTTAACCCTAAAGCAATGTTGGAGTTAGCATTAACCTAATGCATTGAGACCTTCATCTTGGCACCAGTTGAGCTCACTTGGAACAAAGCGACATCCGTAGAAAAGAGGAAATTAGTGGAGGAGCTTAAAGTGTTGGCAGAGGAAAGGAGCAGTGCTTGTGGAAGCAGTTTTTCAAGCTGAGCACTGGATAAACTGTGGAGGAGAAGATAAAGATTCATAGCTGGACAGAATGTAACATGAATGCAGCATCTATGATTACCAACGAATTTCGTTGCTGTCGGGCAGAAACCGCTCATCTCCATATTTTAACGCCTTGTCCCCTACTTGATAATACTACAGCGTCACACAAAATAATCAAAAGTAGCAGATCTGCAAGCCTGAAATGCCATGCGAAGCAATGAGTTTTGAGCTTGTAGATCTGCTACTTTTGAATCTGAATCCTCAAAAGTAACAGTTTTGGACAGAGACAATTTACTTTTTCATGTCAAGGAGCCTCAAATGAATGAGTATTTGGACCACGGACCCATTTGAAAAGATGTTGCGGCAGGGACCTGCATGCATACAAGATTTGTGTTGTTAAAATGTCTCAGAAATCCTTGATAATATAAGACGACCAAAGCCTGTGATAGCCTATAATGTAATTCTTACAGTAGCACAATTAAAGGACAACTTTGGTTTTTTACAACAAGGGTTCATATTTTAGATTGTAATTAGTGAAAAGAAAAGGTGAGTGTTAAAATGTTTTCATTTGCTTCGTTCTATTGTTTTATCGCGTTCACCATGCTAAAATGTGGGGCATGTGTACGCATTGGGGCATGCGTACAAGTGGCTAAATATGTGTTTTTAGACACAATAAGCCAGCAGTTTCTTTATTGCTGTTTACAGTAACATTTCTAGCCCCCATAAGTCACATCCAACCATGAAAGGTTGCGTTGTATCTTGGGAATGGGCTTGTATATGTAAAATGACATATTTAGCCACTTGTACGCATGCCCCCAGCCACTGAAATTAGAATCTCTAAAACAGTAGAAAGAAGTAAATGAAATAATTTTAACACTCATCTTTTACATTCTTTAATTACAATCTAAAATATGAACCCTTGTTGTAAAAAACAAAGTTGTCCTTTAAGGGCAACAATGGGAATGAGATTGTATGCAAGCAACTAAACATCTGTCTTGGAATCATGGTCCAAAACCCAGTGGACACTTTATTTTTGTTGAGCTTGCTATTCCTTGGGTTGAGTAACAAAGGTACTTAGGTACAAAGGAAGAAGCGCAAAAACAACAGACGATCCAAGCCCTCAGGAGTAAATCCTCGCCCTGATGAAGACCTTCCGAGGTGGAAACATGTAGGCAGTTGCCTTTTAATAAATAAAGGCTGTTCCTTCTTTTCACTCGTGAGGGCCCGGGTGATCATCTGTTTTTTTGGTAAAATCTCGATATGTCTACGTTTCATTTGTTCGACTAAAGATTGGGTTAGGTTTTAGGGTTAGGTTTAGGCATAGTTTTACTGAGGTTAGGGTTTGGGTTTGGGTTAGGTTTAGGCATAGTAGCATTCACCAGGTTAACATTCACCAGGTTAGCATTCATCGGTGTCGAACTAATGCGACGCCGAACAAATTTTACGTCGCAATATCGTCACGTTCCCGCTTGTTTCACACGTTTGATGCTGTTTGAGCGGCGTTGACACTTTTTGTTGTTGTTGCTATTGTTACCTTCTCCTGTGAGCACCTGCTGGTTGTTCTGTTTTTTGTAGTTTTTTTTATAAAGAAAGAAGCTTCGATACAATGAGCTAGAGGTTGAGGCACAACAGTGAGCCCAGTGGCGTCAGTTAAGAAAAAGTTAAGGTATGGCAACATGACTGGTGTCTTGGACGCGCGCCTTCGCGCGCGTGCAAGACACCAGTCATGCTGCCATACCTTAGCATAGCAACAGGCATGATACATTTGTTTTAAGAAGTACATTCTATTTTTCCTCCGTTTCTACGGTTTCTTGGGCTGGATATGGCAGACTGGAATGGTTGTTCAAGTGCCGCTAAACTTGGCATGTTAGTAAACGTGCCACAATTAACAATAATGCATTGCACCTGTGCAGCTAACCGGCGGAACCTGGGATTATACCATTTTGTCAAGAAGGGGAGAATACAAGTGGGGAGAATATAATTACAATACCTTGTTAAAGTGACCATTTTGTTAAATTTAGCATTTGTTGTTATTTTACTGTAATTTAACAACATAATAAGCAGCACAGATAGACAAAGAGACATTCATGGATTTATATATGTAACTTTATTTTTCCCCCTGGACCCAGGGTATGGCAGCTGCATACCCCTGCCATACCCAATTGACGCCCCTGAGTGAGCCTGGAAAGCAGACTTGCGGTGTGCAGATGTTGTTTTTGAATTAACATCTATGATCAGTTGCCTCGTTTGCCTCAGGGCGGCAGCGGCTCAGTCAGGAGGTGGAGAGTGGCTGCTCGAGAGAAACGGAAGGTTCCTGCTTGGATTCCCAGCTATTCCTGGGTTATAGTGTTGATGAAGTGTCTTTGAGCAAGACACTGAACCCCCAACTGCTCCTGATGAGCAGGTTGGTGCCTTGCCTGGTTAAAAATAACGTGTTTATTGTCCCCTCGGGGATATTCATCTTCACAGTCTGTTCAACAGAAAAACACACAACCATATAGCACAGAACAACATTACCCCAAGACAATACATGAATTCCCTAGTATGACACGAAAACCGTCCCATCAGTGAGGCAATTTGTTTAATGCCGCAATGAGTCTGACTGAAGGGAGAAAACTTCTACTAAAACTAACCTTTTCCCAATTAAAAGTTTGGTATCTTTGTCCAGGTGGCATAATTCTCCTTTTGCACAAATTACTGCAATGCAAGATAGAGGGCGCCAGATCCCTTTGAGTCACACCCTACCACTACTTCCTGTTCATCCACAGAGCATCGAGTCTAGTCATTTTCTCCATTAGATTTCTTTTCACTTTTTTCAACTTTTATTACTTGGGATGGTAAAAAGGTGAGGTAGACAATGTATTTTGACAAGTAGCCTAATAAAAGTTGAAAAAAGTGAAAAGAAAGCACTTTAATCTAATGGAGAAAATGACTAGAATCAATGCTCTGTGGATGAACAGGAAGTAGTGGTAGGGTGTAACTCAAAGGGATCTTGCGCCCTCTATCATGCATTGCATTACTTTGTGCAAAAGGAGAATAAGTTCAAAGTGCCGATGTAAGGGATGATCAGTGTCTCTTGCCATTGTCAGTGCTAAGCGTATGATGATGGCCTTAAGGGTCCTTCAGATGAGCAGCGGTTGCCGTGGGGTCTCCCGCTAGGATCAGCGGCGGCCGCGCCGCGGTCATACACAAACACGCTCGCTCAGTGAGTAAACGCTGCGCGGTATTTCACAAAGGGGAGCATGTCGCTGTTACTACTTGTCATCTTTTCGACACCCGACTCTAACCCTCACCCTGACCCTAACATCCGTGGAGTGAGTCGCTAACCCTCCGGTCGAAATGATGGTCGTTCGAAAGAGCGCGATTTTACCTTCACAAAGATGAACAAATCCATCTCTCACGCATGCACGAACGAGCACGCTCGCGGTGATTTCACGGGACTGCGCTCGCTCGCAGCCTCTAAACTTCTCCCTGCGGCCGAAATAGCCGCCCGCCTCCCATTGAAAATGAATTACAAGGAGGCGGTGACCGCATACCGTCTGGAACCCCCTTTATTTTAACAGAACAATGTGTTGGTATGGAACAAGTCTCTTGGAGGGAATCAGGGTAATACTGAAAAGTTTGTTTTTGTCAGACATGGACAATAGTGAAAAAACATGGGGAACAATACAGTACAGGTTGAATAATGCTTTTGTACAGTAATTACAGAAGGTGAGGGCTTTCCTCCGCCGTGGGAAAGGGTGAATGAACGCACATTGTACGGTAAATCACTTAGTTTGGACAAAGGCGTTATATGAATGCACCGTTTACCTCATGGACGTTCAGGATTCGTCACACAACAAAGGCAGTTCCTGAAATGGACTAAAGTAGAATATACAGTACCATGGCTCTCGCTACAAAGCAAAGAAATTTGACACCATAGCTTTGATCGACGGTATGGAAATCCATCCTCTAAGTGAGAGAGAAGAGGATATGATGGCTTCAGCTTGACTAGCAGAAATGGGCAGATATACGTTTCCCTTAGTTTCTTGTATTGCTTGTTTTTATTTAATTTTGAGCTGCTCTCACCAAAATCCTTTGGTTATTGCTGATTATTGGAAGAAAAAATAGATTTGAGGTCTTTTAGGGTTTAGTCAGATTACAATTAGACATGGTTTCTGGCTGCCAAATCTTACTTTTGACATATACTGCTACTAGAGACAAAATCCTTGAAACAAGTTTGCCTATTATCCACACGTGTCGTGATAATCCACAGACCATCAGTGGTCCACGAAACACCATTTGAAAGCCTCTGATCTATATGACTGTGTCTGCAATTTGTCCACTAGTTGGTACTGAAAACACCAAAACATACTCTAGTCTAAATAGTTATGAAAACTACGTTTGTCAATAGCTCTTGATTTGGGCATTGTTGTTTTTTTTTTCGTCGTCATTCTTTCCAACTTGAACACAGGACTTGCAGAAAAATATAAGTGTTTAAGCTTAATATTTATCATGATGAAACAGAAAGATTCCCAGATAGATAAATAAATAGAATATTATGCAGATTGTTCTTTTCACACATTCAGCATACTGTAGAAAGACTCTTGGGATGTTTTTTTAAAGCTTGTAGTGGCACAGAATGTTCAGCTGATGAATGGCATCTAATGCCAGAATGGGAGGATAATGTTATGTTATGTTATGTTATGAAATAAAGGTCAGAAAATCATAGATAATTTCAAAGCATGTCTGCTTTATTAATTTGCAAAGCGAGGGGAGACCGTGTATCACAGTTCTTGAATGTAATTGAAACCCTGGTTATGACTCACAGTGACAAATTAATAACAAAACGAATGGTTTAAAGTGTGTACCGGCCAAGTTAGGTAGCCTCCGTTGGGTGCTAAAATGTAATGCCTTGCCTTTGGCCTCCACAGTAAACCCAGCAAGCACCCACTAGACAAAATGATTAATGATCTTGTAGCTGCAGGGATACATTTTTTACGTTTTAAGTTCAAATGTCCGAAAACTGAGAGAGGACCGCGACTTCTTTTGGAAGATGAGTGACATGCAACAAAGTAGCCTGGGGCCAGCCTAGATACTAATGCATCTACCTTGTTTTAACATGGCTGGGATGTCTAGCTCAGCTAGGCTAGCAACAAAGTGCTCTTCGGTGCAAATGTGATGAAGCTAGCTGATGCAAAAAAATAAAACATGGCGACCAAGGCACTATTGTTGTGGAAATATTATATTAAGCCTTTATTACAGGGTTCTTCAACAGGGGGTCCGGGACCCTTAGGGGGTCCTCAGAGTTACTACAGGGGGTCCTCCAAATCTTTATGTGATAGAAACTTTTTGTTTTCCTTTTTTATATTAAACACTTGAACCCTAGTGTCCATATTCTGAGAACTTAAGCTAAAAATAGCAGATCTACAAGCTCACAACACCTCGCTATTTTCGGGAAAGGTTTGGTGTAGAGGGGAAACAAAGCAGACTAAGTACAGAGTGAAAGGTGAAGTTTATTAAGTATTGACGGTTCAAGTGGTTAAATATCTGAAAACACAAATTGACATGAATCCAAAATGCACTGATGTTCGTGCTGTCAAACAATGAAACTATATGGAATCAGGTTGTGGGGGTCCCTGCTTCATCTCTCTCTCAACTAAGGGGTCCTTGGCCTTGGTCCTTTGCACGTCTTTCAAATATTACTCTAGTAGGATTATTAGGGTGCTAACGTCTTTAACATCTTTCTGTTCCTTTCCATTTGTTTTTAATTTCCTTTTGTTTTTTTATTACATGTTTTTTAAAATGTATGTGCAAATAAACAAAACTAAACTAAACTAAACTAATTTCTCGAAAATGAGATGGCGCATCTCAAGGGGTTTATCCTTCTAATAAAGGTACTTTGTATACAAACAACAACTAACACTTTTATAGTGTATACAGTATACCAGTAAATACAACAAAATGATTTGATAACGAATAAGGCAGAACAGCTCTATGGGGACATTAACACAGAACATAACATTGGAATTATATATAACAACATAACGTTGAACCATTGCATATTATGCGCTGTGAGTTCTCAACTCCTCACTTCCGCCAGCTAAACTCGTTTGTGGCAAGCTCACCCTTGAGACGCAACAACACTCTGATCAACACTTATCAAGTAAAAACAACACTTAATCACACTGGAAGACGGCTGTGTTCTCACATCTGCCGGGAAGACGTAAGGATCAAAGAGACCATCAAAGAGAGTCCATAGAAGGCAGTTGTAGTGTCTATAGTGCTAAAATGAATCATTCATGTTCAGGGAGAACATGCAGACATGTGGTCTGCCCAGGCTTGTTGTCAACAAAGTAGCAATATGTCATCATACACTGAGATGAAATTAATTAGGATTAATTAACTGGCTAATGAGCCTTATACCGGTATGCCTTAATGACAGTGGTTCTCAACCTGTGGGTCCCCACGTGTTTTTTTGGGGGGTCCCCAAGCAGTGAAGTGACAATTTAAGGACCTTTTTAATACCAACTGCTGTAGAAAATCTTCTCTTATGGGGGTCCCTGTGGCGTATCTTTTCAAATGGGGGTCAATTTGGGGGCCCTTGACACGAAAGGGTTAGAGAACCACCACTGGGCTACTCCATCATATCGTTGCTGTCGGGCAGAAACCTCTCATCTCAAAAGTAGCAGGTCTGAAACGTGTCGCTTCGAGCTTGCAGATCTGCTACTTTAGCTGCATTCCTTTTATTTGAATCCTGAAAAGTAACAGTTTTGAACATATTGAGGACACGGTTACCACCTGCAACAGAGACGATATACCAAATTGTGAAAATAGGCGATAGTCACGATGTGACGCGTTCTGAGCTTGTAGATCGACTATTTCTGTTGTCTTTTTATGTATTTTCGTATCTATTTTTTCTGCCTTTAATTGATAGTTGTACAGTGTAGAATGTAGATGGACAGGAAACAGGGAGAGAGAGAGATTGGGAGGGACGGGAAAAGGACTCGAACCCACAATGTCAGGCTACTTATGAGCATCGGTGCCCGGACCATCTAAATTTATAGCAACATGCCCAAAGTAGGGACAGTAGATTTAAAAAGAAATTCAAAAACCCACAAAAAAACTGAAACAATTTGACTAAATATAGACAACCTTAAATAACCCTAACCCTTTTTCACATTAACATCACCATTAAATCCTATTGTTTAGTATTATGATGCCATTGGCCACGATATTTGCATATAAATACCCCCCACAGAGGGTGACATTCACACCTCCCAGAGAAGTTGAAATTCCAGCGTCTGGACGAACAACATCTCACTTTTTAACTGAAGCTATTCCTCACTAAAACATAAGTTAAATGCCTGTAATATTGTTTTTCGTGATCATTAGAATGTCTAGAACATGTACATATGTTATTATTGTGAAAAATATCCCCAAAATGCAAATTAGAGCATGATTTATGATTTATGATTTATGGCTATAAAACCTTACAAAAACATTATTAATTTTTTAACATTACATTTTCCTGTGATTAGGACTCCTACAACACCATCTGATTTTTTTCAATTTCTTTTGGCCAGTAGAAATTAATTCGGGCCTTGCAGGGTTCTTAATCACTATTGCTTTAGCCTGCACACTAAAATCACACATTCCTCTCCAGTTACACAAACATAACAGCCGTAAAAATGTTTCTTAAAATCTGAAAGATAATGGACTTTACAGTGCCTAGAAATGGCCTAAAGTTAAATCCTACACTCAAGTTATTTATATAGTTATTTAAATATACCTTCAATCTCACAAGCTGTGAGATTGTAGCTCTGCATGCTACTTTTGCTCTTTTTAATTTTCTTTCTTAATTCCGTACAAAATGACATAATGACATACCCAAAATAGGGACGTCAGGTTGACATGTGTTAACCCTGACGCTGGTGTGTACCATCAGTGGTTTTGAACCTTTTCACCCCGTGACCACCCCAAAACATTCACATTCGAACTGGGGACCACCACCCTGACAAGCACTTGGAATTGTAGAAGTCAAAATGTACAAGGCGTTACTTTTTCAGTCTGGGAACCCATCGGCCAAAAAATATAAAAGAGATGAGCTGAATCTGTCTTGGGAGATTACATTTTGTTTAAGAAATTGCACAAATGCGCACAACACCTCGTGTTGCGAGACATTGCACGCATGTAGATCGTCTAATACTTTACTTCACAATTTGGCCAATGTTTGACACATTTTTATTGTATAGTTTGCTGATTGCTTTTGACGCAGCAATGGTCTTATTTTCATTTTTAGTGATATTTGACCATTAAAACTGGGAAAGCATCTGTGTCATTTTAGCATTGGCTATTCAAAAATTGCAGATATACTGTAGGCCTACAAGCTCACAGCGCGACACTGCAAGCTTGTACATTTTAGAAATCTTGAAAGAACTACTGGTTTAGAAGGCATTTGTAGAATCGGGCCCTATACCCACAGGTAGAGAACCATTGTACTAGTCTAACAGTACATCAGCATCTTGCGTACGATGTCAGAAGATCATTGACAATATGCTATGTTTATACTTTGTGACAAAATGGATGACAAAGCGGTGGAGGCATATGGACGGCTGACTGGGCTGACAACCACCACCTTGTCTTCTGGCAAGCAGCCGAGGACAACGGGTTCCTGCCGCCAGTCTCCAGCCAAACTAAGGATAATTACAAGTTGGTGCATGTGTGTAAGCAACACTAATCTATTTATGTGTGTGTGTGTGTGTGTGTGTGTGTGTGTGTGTGTGTGTGTGTGTGTGTGTGTGTGTGTGTGTGTGTGTGTGTGTGTGTGTGCATGCGCATGTGTGCGTGTGTGCGTGCGTGTGTGCACGTGCAGCCGTGCAAGATGCGATGAAGACAGAATTAGCGCACTTCTTTTTTTTTAAGATATGCTTTTGGGCTTTTATGCCTTTATTGATAGGACAGTAGACTGACAGGAAATGGGGAGAGACACGCGGCAAATCTGGTCGGGCTCGGAAATCGAACCACTGACCCGCTGCAGGCTACACAAAGTCCATGTGGTATGCGCCTGGACCAGTAGGCCAGCAGGCACCCCGAATTAGCGTATTTCTTAGCCTGGCCATTCCAACATTTAGGTTGTAAGAGATATTTTATGGGGGACTGCCACATCTCATTAGTCCTAATTTGGTTAGGGTCAGGTTTTAGGGTTAAGTTTAGGCATAGTTTTACTGAGGTTAGGGTTAGGGTTTGGATTAGGTTTAGGCATAGTTTTACTGAGGTTAGGGTTAGGGTTAGGTTTAGGTTTAGGTATAGTATTGAGGGGGTTCCAGGGGGGTCCCCAGCAGGGACGTGCTGGCCATTGGGAAAAGTGGGACAACTCCCGAACGGCCGCTTCATTCCCGGCCGGTCCAGGCCGGCCATTAGGGAAAAAATAAACTGTTTGCACAAAATACAAAATTAAACTGTTTGCACAAAAGTAGTGAAAACAGCAGATCTACAAGCACACAACGCCTCGCGGTGCGAGGCGTTGTGTGCTTGTAGATCGGCTGTTTTCACTAGTTTAAATCATTTTCAAAATGATAAATACAAAACAAACGGTTTTGGACATACAAGGTTTCCACACGACAACAACGAAATATAACTCATGTAATTGGCCCACTGGCTTGTCACTTGTCACAAATCTTTGAGTAGCAGCAGCGCTATAGAGAGAGATCTCTCTCTATTACGCGCAATGAGGGCCTCTCCAACTCTTTTTCCCGGGCTGAATCAGGGGCCCAGCACGTCCCTGGTCCCCAGCTAAATGACTGGTAACTCTGTGGGTGTACAGTTGTACACCCTCAGAGTTATGGGAGTCCATGGCCTCATGCATAGTAATGCATGAGGCTGTACGTGGGGCAATAGGGCTTTTGCTTTTTCCGCCCCAACCCCGTTGAATGCACTCCCCAAAACTCTCTGACAGGGACATGCAGAGAATGTTAGAGAGGCAGGGGCTACAGGTAGAAGAAGAGAGGTAGGGGCTGACATTTCTAAAAGGGCCTTTTGGTGAAGATATCAAAAATAGCAGACCTCCAAGCTCACAACACGTCGCACTGCGACGCGTTGTGAGCTTGGATGCTTGAATGCTGCCTTCAGGTATGGCATGGAAAGAGGGCATTAATTTGCATTTCTTTCACCATAGTAAAAACTCCATTTATGGTCTGGAGAGGGCACTTTTTACAGATGGATAAAAGGGCAGGGGCTCAAGCCCCCTTTGATGTCTATGTGTGCACATGCCTGCTCTGAGAGAAGCCCTCCAACCCTCCAAACAAAAGAGGAGGTTGTGAAACCTGTGATGTGACAATAATAACGTCGATTCAAGTTGAGTCAGTGGGTTTAAAAATAAATAAATACACCACATTGTTGCATTTATACCACCAGCATTGTGGTAGAAGAGTCTGTCTGTCCCGTGGAAAATAACCGACGCTTCCTAACATTTTGTGAACTCTGTGTATCTATTATCCTCTATGGCCATAGAGCACAGAAAGCCCCAGACTCTGTGGCTTTGTGTTTTATTCACAGATATTGTGCTACATGATGCCTCTGAAAGCACACTGGCCAACTCTGCAGCAGGCAGGGAGGGAGGGAGGGAGGGAGGGAGGGAGGCCTTTCTTTCTGCCTGCGCAGTCAAATCTGGATATAATATGGTTACATTGAAGCTGCAGTCCGGGAACTTTATTTAAAACGTTGTTTTAACCCATCTGTGTGGTAGACAGAGCAGTGATAAACAATATTTTGAACACTTCAAAGACAATCAGCTTAACTCATGGGATGCCCACGAGGTGTCTACACGCCAATCTCTTTGATGTCGCTGGAGGCCCACGACGTTTTGACGTGTTTACTGTATTTACAGTATTAACTTTAAATCTCACCGTTAGGTTTGGGCTACGCATGGATGTAGCCCATTAGCCGCTAGTCGCTTCGAGTCGACGCTGAGAGCATCGCGCGGCCGTTTTTCTCCATATACTCCAATGCATTTCCCCATCTTTACTGCAATGAACAGTTATGATCAACACTGGTCCATACAGAAAGTTACACAACAACATCCTCTCTGCGCTCATGTGACCAAGTGACGTCATGACGCATGCATTGACGCAGCAGGGCCGATTTCAAATACAATGGTGGTGGGCCTGGGCAGCGAGAGGGGATAAATGGGGCTCAATCCAGGGGCACCCGATGTGTTAATAGGCCATGGAGCCCATTTTGATAATCCTTTTCATAGATTTCATAGATAGCTAGCTATATAGACAGCACTAGTCTTGTATCAATGTGTAGCGTTGTGTTGAATTCATGTTAATGTGTCATTTAATTCCCCTCTACACCAAACCTCTTTGCCCAAAATAGCTCTGCGAGGTGTTGAGTGGCCTCCACTGTAGTAACTCTGAGGACCCCCTAGGGATCCCGGAACCCATGTTGAAGACCCCTGTAGAGTATGTTAATAAAATATAAGTACATGTGCAGTGGTTGGATGTGGTCTCCATACTTCTTCAATAGAGTCATTTTAAGCCCTGGTGTCTGGTGACCACTGGTTGACAAGCAGTACTGCCCGAACCTCATAAGTGCAAGTACCTCCCCAGACTACAGTAAGTGGGGGATTCTGTCTTGGAAGAGAGGCTTGGTCTCTTACCTCATGGCTGACTGGGGTTTGAATCCTGGGTAGGATTATAGCAACATTATTTATAGTATACCGGTATTTCAATAACTATATACTACCCAAAACATGAATAGTGGAAATAGATGATATTATGTAGCCACAATTTTTGAAAATGTTCGTAAATAATTGCAACCAGGCGATTATGTTAAAATCATGACAGGCCCTTCACTCTCAAGGCTCATGCATACTCCAGGTGAAGTGATAGCTCTTCACTTTTTTAGGTGAAAAGCTATCAACTTTTGAGGTGATGTCGGAAAGTAAAAGCAGAGGAGATGAGTCCTCTTCACCGCGGCTTATGACGTAATGTTTGTCGTTTTCTGACTTTAGAAAGCCCACACCGCGGTGATAGCTGCTCACTCCACCCTGGAGTGTGCATGAGCCTTCATTCTTTACCTTAAGACTGCAAGTCTGCATTCCATCCCCCACACTGTCAATCATCCACCCACATTCTGTACTCTCTCTGCTGTTCTGTTCTGCACGCACACGCACGCACGCACGCACGCACGCTCACACACACAAACACACAAATGATGGTCTGTGCGATGGATTCCGCAGGAAGTTGAACTATTTCATATTCATTCTTTTTCCTCTCTGAAACTTGAGTTCTACTGAATCTCCTCATGCAGGAGTGTGCTATATAAAGAGAGCACATGGCCAGTGGTCACTGTTTTGACTGCAGTGCTGTGCTGCTATCCTTGGTGCTGAAGTTAAAGTGAGAACGGCATCGTTGTAAAGGAACTCTGTACATTATTATTAGACCTGGATCCCCTGGAACAGCAAGGAGGCTTCAGTGCCTTGCTTTACGGCCCACTGGGGTTAATCAAACTAATTGATTTATTAGCTTATGGCAAAGAATCAATAATTAAATACAAATAAATAATCATTACATATTGTCACTGTTGGGCAGAAACCACGTATCTCCAAGTTTCAAATTTCAAGTACGTTTTTTCACCAAGTAAAGCCCTGCTTCATCAGACAAGGCCGTTGCATAAAAGTAGTCGTTGTGTGCTTGTAGATCTGCTGTTTTCACTAGTTTAGTTCATTTTTAAAATGATGAATACAAAACTAACGGTCTTGGACATACAAGGTTTCCACCCGACAACGACGATATAATCAGTCCCTATTTTGGGGATGTCATTATAGGCAAAACGTTTAAAAACGTCTAGGAAATAGACGATTTACAAGCTTTACAAGTCGCGATATATAAAACTGTCCTTTGAACCATTGCTGCTACCATATTATCGCTTCCTAAGCCAGTGTGTCCCTCTCATCACCTTAAGCCTAATCTGTACTTCTATACTTAAATATGGCTCAACCCATGCACATCAAAGCTACTCATCAGGAAGCACGAATTACTGTATAGAATGCACGACTACTGCATGCTAAGGAATTAAACAGCACATATACATACTGTATGTTTTAATTGAACCCCATGGCAATCTGTGGTTATTTGTTGTGTTGTGTTGTTTGCGATGCCTCTAGCAAAGTGCGCTTACACAACTGTATTGCTTCAGTGGAACTGCTCGGCAGTGGTGGAAAGTAAAGTACATTTATTCAAGTATTGTACCTAAAAAGTATTGACACTTTTTTGGTATTTTTACATAATACTTTACTGGAGTATTTCCAATGTTAAATACTTTTACTTCTACTCCACTACAGAGGCAAATATTGTACTTTTACTCCAATACAATTATTTGAAAAAGATGTTGGTTACTAGTAGTAACTTTGTAGACTGTAGATTTTTATTACAAAACATGCATTAAACACTGGAAGCTCACAACGCGTCGCTTTGCGACACATTGTGAGCTTGTAGACCGTTACATTTTCAAACTGCAGAAAAGTTTGAAAATTGGACATTTCTGCATAACGAGTGCTTTTTAATTTTGGTATACTTTTAAGTACATTTTCATGCCAGTACTTTTGTACTCTCACTCAAGTGAATTCAGAATACCAAACTTTTCCTTGCAAGGGCACGATCACACCGCACGTTTATTCTACCTACTTGTATGAGGGTGGATTCTGCCAATGCATTGCAATGGGAATGGAGCGGTTTGCTGCCTTTTCTGATTTCAGCAACAACTAAACCGGTAGAAAAGTGCGGTGTGACTGTGCCATAACAAAGTATGTTTTACTTTATATTGTGGTATTGATACTTTTACAAAGGTAAAGATCTGAGTACTTCTTCCACCACTGCTGCTCGGTGGGGCCCAGGGCAGAAGACCCTTTTGTTTGTGCTCTCAGATTAGATTAGTGCAGAACTATCAGTGTTAAAGGAGTAGTAACCCCCAAAATGACTTTTTTTCTATTGATTACTCATGCCATGGAGAGTAGAGTTCAATAATATTTTTAGTGTTTTGTCACATTCCTAAGACATAAATGTGATAACAATAAATTTACCCCCATTCATTTCGGATGGTGACCCGTTTCGAAACGGGTGACCATCCGGAATCAATGGGGGTAAATTTACTCAAATCAAATTTTTGTCTTAGGAATGTGACAAAAACCAAAAAATATTATTGAACTGTACTCTCCATGGCATGAGTAATCAATAGAAAAAAAGTCATTTTGGGGGTGAACTACTCCTTTAAGGCAAGGCAGAGTTGAACTCGTACATGCATGCTCGAGCTATTTTACTTATCGTTGCTGTCGGGTATAAATCTTGTATGTCCAAAACTGTTACTTTTCAGGATTTGGAAAAAGGAACCTGTGGTTCCAATCCATCTAATGTAGTTATTATTTAGTCACAAGCTCTTGTTAATACTTGGTCAAATATTTGTGAATCCCACAGACACATAGACTTTTGCTTTTATTTTCAAAATGTTTCAAAAGAACAGATATTTACACACTCACAACGTGGCTATGTTTGTTTCAATGTACCTTTGTGTATGTCACTGGAGGAGTGGAGGGCATTCATTTATGAAGAAAAACATAATTACAAAATATGGAAAGAGATACAAGGTTTCTTTCTTCCTGACAGTGACATTAAATAAAGGTGAACAAATGTTAGAAAAATGGGACAAACAAATCCCGTAAATGACTGGGATATTTATGTGGAGAGAGAGAGAGAGAGAGAGAGAGAGAGAGAGAGAGAGAGAGAGAGAGAGAAAAAAAAGAAAATAAGACGAACAGAGGATCAGTTCAGTGACCTACAAATAGCAGCCGATGGCAAAATGACAAACACTAATAATGTTTAACTGTAGAAAGGAAAAAAGATACAAAAAATACTTAAAAATAAAAGAAGTGATTTTGTTTGAGGTGAGAAAATGAGGAGACAAGACAATTATATTGGTGGTGGTGTGGTCAAGTTTATGTAACATGATATCATGGACAGAAGTACAATTAACACTCTGGGCAGTGGTAAGGTAGTTCTGCCCAGAAGAATGGTCAGGTACTAGAGTTATACATGTGGCTTCAAGGCCTCTGGAACGAGCTGTACCATAACAAGATAGGCTTTACCAAAACAATAGCTACTCAGTCCTAGGTAGACATTAGACTCTTACAAGCTTTACAGTATCAATAATGTGTCATTACATTAGGATAGATATTAATATAATCAATGGACACTTGATCTACTCTATAACGTTACACATAATCAATCATGATAATCTCTAATCTACGACAGTTTGTATCCATGTAAGAGAGAAAGTATTTAAACTGCCTTCATTAGGGCATATAGTACAGTACAGTTATGTATTTTGAGATAGATAAGGCAAATAAAAAAGTTGTTAGATTTCTCATATAGATTCACATTTAAGACTGAGCACATTGTCAATAGATAGCTACACTTGCTGGTTATACACGCATGATGATCCAACATTATATCATGTACTGTATTGTATAGAAACAATGTCAAACCAAGTGGTGAACCATATTCACGGAAGGTCAACATGAGCAACAGCAGTTACTAGCAAATAAAAGGCATGTCGGAAGAAGAAACAATAACCTGTTGGATATGATCCAGATGAGATCTGTGCCTATGATGGCTATTCTTATTTGTTTTTCTTATTTATTTACTCGATTTTATTTTGTTTTGTCGCATTTCAGCTTTATTTCCGACGACCAAGTGAAAGAGAGAAAGGCTGTGGAGAGAGAGAATGACATGCATCAAAGCGCCTTGGGCCATTCGAACCCAAGGCCAGCTGCGGGAAGGACTGTAACAGAGCTTGAGGGCCAGGGCCCACTGGTGGGCCGTGAGGGTATTGCAAACTCCAAATAATTGCCAAAAGAAAGTATGGTCTGACAGGCTTTAACCTGTTAAGACGTGAGGCCGATACTACAAAATGCCTTCCAAATCAGTAGATCTCAGTAGAGCCTTTTAAAATAAATACAAATAAATAAATGTTTCAATAAATAACAGATGTACGAGCTCGCAGCGCGACTTAATGAACTGGTGGGTGTGGCCACATGAAAACATCATTTTAACACTTTCTGTACACCTTTTTGGAGAAAAGAATCTTCCTCCTAGTATAATCATAATACCTGATCATCATGTCAAACTCAAATGCGTGTGTGATGTGATTTAGATGTGATTTGATGGACCCTGTGTTCTTGTTATCCATTTGTAACTCGGTCGGTACAAATAAAAGGAACACTGGGGATATTACTGTCATACTGTGGGGTAAAAGTTTGTTGGGAAGGAATGTCTAAATCTAGATTGAGTTGGCAGAGTGAATGAAAACTTCTCTTCCCAGTTCCCACCCTAAATCTAAATCATTCCTAGAGGTGCCTTTTAGCAAGGTGCTTAACCTCTGTTGCTTCAGTGGAGCTTGTCACCTGATTTACTCTACTTTTGTTGTGCACCAGTGTCTTGCATGGAAAAGAGCCTACACTCTGAGAAATGATTCTGCGGCCGAGTATATGGCACTATTAGAAAAAGTTATATTTACTCAATAAAATCACTGAATATCATGTATGTGATTGTTTGAGTAGGTCACACCAAACGAAATGAGTAAAAATCCAACTGTTCGTTTTGAGTTAGATGTACATATATTATTTGAGTTAATTTCGTGAGAATAAATTAGTATTTGACCAACTGATTTTATTCATGAATTATACTCAATTTGTTTTGGTAATTTTCCTTCATAATATTTGAGTATGGAGTACTTATATGGATCAATTTAAAAAGACCCTTAATTATTATTCATTCCAACTAAATAATCTTTCATCTCTCACAACAACCTAAACAATTGAGTAGATATGACTAAGATTCAAAATTGTACACAAGGGTTCATGGGAAAAAAAGGGTTCATGGGAAAATTCTACTGGAACATTCTGTCAACAAACAACAGCAGCAGCAGCAGCAGCAGCACACATCTTTTTCAACAAGAGACCTGGAGAGTGTTTGCAAATATTGGTAAGTAGATTTACTGTATCTTTGTGCATATAGGCTACATAAATGTATTGGGTATAACTTGTGTTCTTTACAAAGGTTTGCAGCTAGTTAAAGTCGTACTATGTAACTTTTTTTATAAAACAAATCTTAAAATTCTCCTAACTATTAAAACACAAAAGTTTTAGAAGATCCGCGCCGTGAATTTCAGCCTGTAAAGCCTTCTCTATATGTAAACTGAGATCCTTGCCGTGGACCGGATCTCGCGCCAAAATTGCGTCATCACACTACCGGCCAATCACAGCGAGGGTTATACAACTGCCGGCCAATCACATCGCATCTTGAAGTGGGGTCGCCATTTTGTTGTCGCCGGTTTGTACCATCCAGTCTCTAGGTAATTTCGCCTACCAGGCAGGGTGAAGGAGTGTATCTCTGGAATTACTGAACGCACAGGAACAAGGGACCCCTCCAAAGATAGATCTCAGCGAGGTGGAGGCAGACGCGGGGGTCTGAAGGTACGAAAAACGGCCGAAAGACGCGGACGCGACCGCGGTTCGCTATAGGGCTAATGACCACTAGGTGAGCAACTTACACAGTATGGCTTTAAGGTCACAGTGAGGGTAATGTGCAAGCCCTCTAGTCATGACTTTTTGCATTTATTACAAGCTATGCACAGCTGCATACAATGGTGTGTACAATGAAGATAAAATGCACAGGTATGCCTACATATTATCTACATGTATCTATTATGGTGTTCAATGAGGATTACATGTGTAAAAGACTTGGAAAAAGTATGAAGTAAATAAGCAACATGATTATACGGTATTCCTTGATTTTGGTTTGGCCAAGTAATTATTGGAATCATAAATTGACTAAGCCTCACATGGTGTCAGTTATTTGAATTATTATCTTTTTTTTTCTTCAGAAATGCTCAAATGACCAATTTACAAGCTCAAGATTGTGAGCTGTAGATCAGCTATATCCACTATTTTTTGAAGTATACAATTATTATTATTAACTATATCCCTGTAAAATTGGGTTGCAGATATTAAGCATTAGATGACATGATGTTGTCAGCCAGCAGACATCAAGGATAGTTGGCCTGCCTTGTTAGATGTTTACAGAAATGGTTACAGGAATTAGACCTGAATGTGGCAGACATCTTGTCATTGTAGTTAACCACTTGTATACCCTAGCATCCCTATCCTGGGGGAAAATACCAGATCTATAATCTCACGTCTTCTTTTTTACTCTCTTCCCCTCATCTCTGTCTTCCAGGTTAGTGCAAAGTTCAGGATGATCACCACACTGAATCTTGAGCCAAAATGTATGGCAATGTTGGACTTCTATACCCCCAAACTACTGTCCATGTTCCAGTCCAAGAAGGGCAGTTTGGGCACAAATGAGTATTCTACTTCAGGTATGAAACTTTCATTTACTCTAACTGCTTTAATTATATTTCACCTGGCTAATGACAATAATGACTACATTAATTTATGCTAAACTCATCTTTATCCCCTGCAACTCTCTCTCCTGATTATTCATTTCTAAATGTATGTCTTAATAGCTACTAAGGACAGTCTCCCAGCTTCCGTTGCTAAAACTGGGTTGTGGAAACAATTGTATTGCCAAAGTTTATGTTAGTTTATGAAAGTGCAGTCATACTTTTTCTTTATTGTTCAAATAATTATGTTTCTATTCTGCAGAGAGGAATCCCCAATCAACGAACACGAGAGGTCATCATCCGATGTCTCGTCGACCATCTGGAAGAAGAGAGTGTCAAGATCAAGGACTTTCAAGTTAGTAAAATATTTTTTTTGACGTTTTAATGTGATCGTGGATGAGACCATCACATGCAAAGGAACAGCATAGTGATGTCCAGAGAAGGTTGTGACATTGGCTGAATGGCTGTTGCATCCGTTGCATGTCTGGTCCAACTTATTCAAGATTATGCCCAGGGCTGCATGTGTGGAGACAGCTAGGATTGCTCAATGTGTGTATGTGTGTCTTGTAACATTTAGCCTGAAAGTGAGCTCTAAACAATTATCTTCACAATGTGTGCAGGAAGGAAGCTGCTGGTGCACCTGTCAGAGTAGAAGAGAAGTTGACAGAGGAGGTGATGATGAAGAAGATGAAGATCTACCTGCTGCAGAACCAAGAGGACTCAATGAATGAACCTACTGATGTAGGTATTGTGATTAAGGGCATCACTGCCCTCAACAATCTTGGGGATCTGCTGCTATCTGTTGGGACTGTTCTATGCCTTTAATCTGAGATACCCCAAGAACCTCAGATATGGTCTTGAGATGTTCCAAAAAGTACTAGTTGAGTTGGATCCCGGACACCTTTCAGCCAAAGTTCAGAGACTGAAAAAATGTCTGCTTGCCGACTACTGTTCAGCAAGATGCTCTCAGAACGTGGGTATAACCAACTGAAAGTGGATTTATTGTCAAAACAGCATTTTTGCAATGGTATTTGTTGCTGATAGTAATTAGTTCATGTAAAGTGTTTGTTTCTGGTGCATTCGAGTCATAATGCAAACAGGTCAGTTTAGCATATAGACATTACACGTGTGCATAGTCAATATGTTTAAATGTTGAGCTACTGTAAATGCTTATTTATTATTTCATATTCCAAGTTGTGATTTCCTTTCATGCCAAATGGCCTCTGACTGTCTTCTTTAATGTATTTTGTGGTTATGACTTACTGTTTATTTGATGGGCTCATTGTTCTTATGGTGCATAATGTTTGACAGACTGCTTACTTACAGTATGCACAGTTCAATTAGAGGTACTTATATACAGTATTGTGAACACACACTGCTCTTTAGTAAACTTTAAAATTTTTAAAAGTGTCAGGGATACCCCTTTCCTGATCATTATCTTTAAACATATTGTTTTTGCAGGCATTGTTGCATGTCATTTACATACTAAAGTATGTTGAATGTTCATACTTGATGTGGTGTTACAATGGTCGAAATGAGTTGATTAAAAACATAATTATCTGCATAATTATTTCATGTGTATTCATTTGACATCATGTACTCCTGGAGTAAAAGGTAAAGTAAATGAAAGGGGTAAAATGGTACTATATGAATTAAATCAATAAAAGTAAATGAATAGAGTAAATGTGACATATTTGTTTTGTTAAATCATACTCTAATATTCAATTAGATCTACTTAATATTTCAATGTATTTACTTGTAGTCTTTTGTGGCATTGACTGAATCATTTAATTAAATCTACTCAATTTCTTTAGGTCATTGTACACAATTTTAGTTGTTAATAAGTACGTAAAAGTTTTGGTTACTTTTACTCAAATTAATTGAGTTTCATTTACCTGATTTCATATCAGTAATATTTACTCAATATTTTTGAGTGTAAAAATGTTTCACCAATAAAATTGAGTAGAGCCTAGTTTTTGTTCTAAGAGTGTATATAATTGTCGTTGTCGGGTGGACACCTTGTCCAAAATGGTTCCATTTTCTATTGATCATTTTAAAAATTTAAAGTAGTGAAAATAGCCGATCTACAAGCACACGCCTCTCACCGCGAGGCGTTGTGTGCTTGTAGATCTGCTATTTTCCCTAGTATTGTGTGACGATCTTGTATGACAAAGCAGGAATTTAGTCTGTAAGAAAACGTACAAATTTGAAACTTGGAGATACAGGATTTCTGCCCGCCAGTGACGATATACAAGCTCACAACACGTCGCACAACACTAGATCTTGGGGTCTATATAATATATAATGCCAGCCATCATAACTCTGGCTGCCTGTCAGTGGCCAACAGTCAAGAGACTGTGGTTGCACTGGGCAGCTTCCACGTCATATGTGTTGCTAAATGTGTGTAATTGTACGAGTTAAGACTCTCCTGGATTCCGCGATCGCTGAATCTGTTTCCAGCAAAGCTGAATATTCCATGGAAAATGTACAAAGACCACGGAATTGTGGAGTAATGCAGAAGCGTGATGAAAAGCACTGCATATCTGCCATGGCTCAGGTGATTGGTTAGATATAAACAACCAAGAATATCAAGAACCTGATGTTCACAGCTATTTGGAATTGGAACCCACCCTGTCAAACATAAAACGTGTAAAAAGAAACATCCAAATATAAATCTGCTAGTTTGTCTGCTTATGCCTGATTGATGTTCTGTCATATGGTGGTGGTGCACGCCAAGAAGAGGAGTTCTACAATCTCACAACACGTCGCAGATGGATCAGCTGTTTTCACATCAGCAACAAGCCAGCATGTGAGCTTGGAGATTGTCTGTTTTCAGCGTGCAACGCTAATGATTATAATAATATATTATTACATTATTATTAATTATAATAATTATTATTTTGGAAAATTGAACAAATTAAATACAATGAAAAATATTAAAAGTAAATGAAAAACGTTATCAAAAAACACGGCCATGCTCACATATTAGGAGGACAGTATGAGTCACCAGAAATAATAATGGGTGTTTTTAATGAATCTATCATTGTTAAAATGGAGTTTGAAGTTACAATGGGTGTGTATGGGGCCCTCCTCCTGGAGGAGGAGGGCTGATAGAATTTACATCAAATATCGAAATATTGAATCAAGCAAATTAAAAACTATCCAGGGTGTTCATAAAAGCCAGATGAAACGATAAAATGACCAAAAGTTTTAAATAGTTGTAAATGTACTTACTTTCCACCACTGACTACTATATTATTTTAATGTGAGCCCTCTTACCTGGTGTTTAGCATTTAATTTAGCCTGAGTGGTGTTATAGATAGGCTATATCTCCTTTTCTTTCTATTAATGTTATGAGCCAGTTTGTTTTGTTGGTTGCTATCTTGTTCAAATGGCATGTTTGGCCATTTTATTTGACCTACAGTATAGAGTTGAGGTCTGAGGGCTAATATAACAATGTTATGTCATTAGCTTTTTAGCATTTTGAGTGTGGAATAAGTACACGTTGTATAATAGGCATAATAATAATTACGCCTCAATGATTCTGTTGTCTCTCTCCCTGGGTGGGTGAGTGAGTGAGTGTGTGTGTGTGTGTGTGTGTGTGTGTGTGTGTGTGTGTGTGTGTGTGTGCGTGCGTGCGTGCGTGCGTGCGTGCGTGCGTGCGTGCGTGCGTGCGTGCGTGCGTGCGTGCGTGCGTGCGTGCGTGCCTGCCTGCGTGCGGCTGTGCGTGCGTGCGTGCGTGCGGCTGTGCGTGCGTGCGTGCGTGCGTGCGAGAGAGAGAGAGAGAGAGAGAGAGAGAGAGAGAGAGAGAGAGAGAGAGTGATGCTGTGGTGAAGGTGATGGAATGTAGAACATGAACAGATCCATATACTGCAGTGAAAGATAAAGCAAAGAAAAATACCATACCAACTAACTGGTCAAACATTGAAAGAGGCAAGAATTTCCAGATCTACAAGCTCACAATGCTTATCAGGGTGGGGAGTCGCCAGTTCAAATATAATTATTTAGGGGGTCACAGCCTGAAAAGGTTGAGAACCACTCTTACATATACAGTATATTATACTGTATGTAAGAATGTCTATTTCAAATATATGATCCCTGCTTGAATGCCATTATACTGCATCCTTCCGAATCCAAGCTGTCCTTCTGGTACAAACCTGTGGCGTGAATGGATTGGAAAAAGGAACAATGACTGACTTTCTATCTCCAAGTCAAATAGTAGAATTTGAACAGGGCTCATACATATAAATTGTCAGTGTTACAATGTGTATGGATTTTAGAGTATATGTAACACAATATAACATTATATAATATAGATACAGTAACAGTAGCACATATGCAGTGGTTGGAGGGTACGCTCGTCCCAAAACACACTTGGCCCCATTGTTTTACACGGATGGCTCGCCCCCAGCGGTTCTTGTGTTCTTGTATTCATTTTACTGATCTTATGTTTAGAATAGTTTATTAATTGGGGTGCCTGCTGGCCTACTGGTCCAGGTGCATACCACATGTGCTTGGTGACGGTGTAGTCAGTGTTGTGTTGTTGGTTCGATTCCTGATCCAGACCAACTTTGCTGCATGTCACTCCCAATCTCTCTCCCCATCTGTAAAGGCATAAAAGCCCAAAAACATGTCTTAAAAAAAGTTATTTTTAGGCATAGTTTTACTGAGGTTACGTTTAGGAATACCCGGTGGCGACCGTTCCCCGGATTAGACCCGGGGCGAGGGTGTATTGCGGCAAGTGTTCTTGTATTCGTTGGAGGTGGTCCCCCTACTCATTCATTAAGAAACGAGCTTATAGATAGACCTGGTGTCAGGTAACATCTTCTGGTTGAAGCTCATCTTTCCCAACCAAGCAGAGAATGCCTCTTATACAGTATGCAACAACGAGAGGTATGCTCTTGCAGGAGACCTGGTTTCAAATCTGGGAGGACAATAAAAGTAACATTCTAACACTGACAACTTAACTCTCAAAGTGGGGTCTCTGGACCCTCCATGGGTCTTTGAGGGGGTTCCACGGGAACCACTTTAACCTTACAGTGTATACATGGGCCATTTGGTCTACAAGATCACAACGCGCTGCTTGTTGTCTGTCTCCTATTTTCTAAACAAAAGTGAAAAAACGTGAAATATTTGAACAACACAAATCTTTTATGGGGGCTCCTATCCCTTCATCATGGCACAAATAATTACAGAAGGGGGTCATATTAATATAATTAGTGGGGGTCCTTGACATGAAAAAGTTTTAGAAGCACTTGTTAGGTCAGGTGTTTGATGAATGGCAACTTGTGGGGGATTGTGGTGTGTGGATGATGGTCCCTGCCCCCTACAACCAGTGTTGCCATGTCTGCTAATTATAAGCGACTTTGCACTTGTTTTTCTGTAAAGTCAAATATTGGTAGTTGCATTTTTTGGGGGTCTTGTTTTTAAAGTGTTGGGCTTGCTTACTAAATGTTGTTTACTTTAAACCAGTTTAAGCAAGTAAGCCTTAAAGTAAGTCTTGCCGAGCCATGAGGCCCATAGGGCAGCTCCTGTTTCTGGAAAATGAGGCAGCTTGATGTACAACAGGGGTATTCAACTAAATTTTCCAGGGGGCCACACTGACAGAAACCCAAGGGGCCAGGGGCCGCACTAATGTCCCCCCCCCCCCCCCCGAGCTATTGTACACTTGAAACAACGGCACGACCACATTTTCACTACATTTTCACAAACAACCACATTTTCATCTAACTACATTGCAAAGCAGAATACTTTTCAAGTAGAATACTTTTCATGTTAATGTGCTTAATTTCTGTTCAACAAGTTGACAACTGTAAACATGCTTTCTTGGTAAAACCTAGTGCTAACTACATCACACTAGTGATGGCCAACCTGGCATTGATGTCCTTATTGACAGTGCACACACAATTGCCTTCTTTGATGCTTTAACGATGCTCAACGAGGATCAGGTGGGTCGCAGCAGACACACACTCCACTCTGCTGCAGTGCTCTGACTGGAGTCACTTCACTTGAATATGATGGAATATGATTAGGGATTGGATTACTGTGATTATGCTCACGTTTCTTATCGCGCAAACCATACCTATAACGTTCATTAGCCTCCACAAAAAAAGATTTAGGATTTTATTTTTATTTTATTTATTTTTTTCAAAATCTTTTTTTTTTTCTTTTTTTTTTTTTTCCCAAAATTGCTCCAGGGGCCACAAGGAAGGTCCCCGCGGGCCGCATTTGGCCCGCGGGCCGCCAGTTGAATACCCATGATGTACAAGTATAGCCTATACATCCCCGCCTGGACATAGTATGTCGCAGGGACATATTGCTGAGTGCCAAGCAGGGAGGCATTCTGGCATTGGGTCCCATTTTAGAGTCTTCACATGACCTGGCAGGGGATCGAACCCTCCCAATCTCAGGGCGGACGCCGGACACTCTACTACTGTAACTGCAAGGCCCGCACAAAGCATGTCAAGGAAGGACCCCCCCTTGACAGGCTTCCCCTTAACCCCACCCCCATCTACATTTATTTTGTGAGTGACCCCTGCCCTGTACCAGATTAGAGTTTTTATTTTAATTTTTTTTATTGTTGAAAATAGCAGATCTACACGCTTGTGAGCTTATATTCTTTTGTGCTTGCTTTTGCTTATTTCTCTCACATTCTGGCAACACCCTGCCCCAGCCTACCCTGGCTACAACGGGATGTTATGTCGTTGTGCGGTGCAATGCTCGGGTTGGTTTGGAGGCTCGTCGTAGCCTAGAGAGACCGCATCGCAGCCTGCTCTGCCTCCCCTGTCGCTCCCCTCAGTTCCGCTGATGTCAGGCAGTCTGCTGGTGGCGATGCCAGTCAGTGTCGGGCTTCTATTTATGGAGCTTCGCCCGTTTGCCACTAGTTGGCGATTCAAAGCAATCGGATATATCTATTTGCTGACGTTGGGGGGAAAGATGAGACCAGGTCTGTGTGTGTGCGCGTGTGAGTCGTTTGGTTTCAACAACAATGAGCTTTACTGTGAAATTAGGCACCGCTGCTTGGTGCTGCTTTGCTGCCCCGGTCGCGTCTGTTGTTGAATAATATACAGCCATAGAGACGCGCATCGCAGCATCATCACCGCGCACCACCACCTCTTGTTTTCCGCCATTCGTCGCCGATGGATGCCGATCGCAGCAGCCAGCAGCATGGCGATCGGGACCGGGTCGATAATATTGAGCTTGTATTGAATGAGCGCAGATATAGCCTACACACGCCGGGCATAACGGCCAGGTTCAACGGTGGGAAGGTAAGAAGAGCAATGCAATGCGGATGATTCACAGTTCACACACACTGCTACCGCTGAGCCACTTTCTCCTTTTGTGCTGTTACTGACTGACTGACTGACTGACTGACAGAGGGAGCATCTTCTGTACTGAGCCCAGCGACCCGATGATGATACCGAGATGATGATGATGAACAGGCGTGTAGACAGACTGCTTTTTTAATAATACAGAGATAATAAAGGAATAAAATAATAATACATTGGCAATAGCTCCGTCTATTTTAAGACGTAGCGTAAAACTATCATTTTTATGCAAGCAATGATGCCATTTCCATGGCCATGTATAACGTTAATCTCTCGTAGTTGTTCTTGTTCATGGGACTACTACTATACCATTATTTATAGACTGTATATTGTATTCAATAGCCATGGTGGCCCATGTCGTTTAGGCCTATAATTGCTATAATAATAATACAACATTGCACGATATTACGTAATAGCAGAGCCTTGAATTATGCTTGGCTTCTAGAGTCAGTATGCATAGCCAATATATAGGCTACCACATTACTCTCTCTCTCTCTCTCTCTCTCTCTCTCTCTCTCTCTCTCTCTCTCTCTTCTCTCTCTCTCTCTTTCTACTGTTGAAGCTATTCTACTTAGGGTCGGAGGGACCAACGATAAATGGTACCCAAATCAATGTAACATCATGTGTTTTCTTTTTTATTTTATTTTTTGTTTTGCCTGCCCTGCAACAACGTTAATTTAAGTTAATGTGCATTTTCAGGGGCGTGTGCATGCAGGCTACTGTGGGGATGGATGGCAAGGTTTACTTGGCTGTGCTGCTGGGGAAGCTTTGACAGTTTGCCTTATACACACGCAGTTACATAACTGGATGTCTGAGCGCTATCTAGACTGTCCACCTGCTGTAGCCTACTGATGCAGTGCTCATGGAGAATAAACGAGATGAGGCCACAGACAACAGGATTAATCAGATTCATGATGAATGTGTCCATTTGATTTGGATGGATGATGATAAAGCACTTTATAGAGATGTAGCACAGAAAGATAGTAACCCTATTATGACCTGGCTGAATGCCTTCTAAAGCAGTTCTCAAACCTTTTTGTGCCAATTAAGAACCCCCAATGTTAGGCCTATATGTATTGTAGCAAAAATATATTTTTTTAATCCTGGTTTTAATTGGTTAAAACCCAGAGAAGAATAGAAAGCCTATTTAATAAATAGACCTGTTAGCTATGGGGTTACTGTAATTACATGGCATCTTACGCTTTTAGCTCAATGGTAAACATTTCAGCACTTGCAATATTCAGCTAAGATTCATAGCACTTGCTATATTCAGCTGGTGTAGGTACAAAAAAAAGAAGACGAGGGGGCCTACAATAGACCCCTGGGGGACTCCAAGTATATACTGTAGGCTTCAAGTGGTTAAACACATGGGCAAACTTAGGTACATTTCCTGAGGCGTGTTAGTGTTTGGTATTTGTGGGTCTCGCTGTGTGCAGATGTGAGAGGTTGGAGGTGCAGTGTGGGGTGTGTCATTTGCAAATCAGCAGCGCACTGCAATTTTGTTGTCAACGACTATCACGATTTTCTCCATCCTCCACCCCCGTGCTTCTTGGACCTGGTCTACCAGATATAGCGAGATGTGCACACTGTCTTTTGTGCTATTTTTATGACTTCGGTTGGAACGGAGGTGCACCCAGATAGACGTGTACAAAATCACACAAACACACTTTATATTTATCATCGTTGTTGGGCAGAAAACACTAACACTTACCTCCATATTCTAACTTTTGGTGTTTTTTTGTTTGTTTGTAAATTAACGCTCTACTCGATCATACAGTACATAGAGCGTCATTCAAAAGCATCAAAAGTAGCAGATCTTCAAGCTCGTCGTAACATGGCTCAAAGCGACATGTTTTGAGCTGGTAGATCTGCACAGTATACATACGGTATCGCAAAAGCAATGTACATATCATATTTCAACAATCCAGGTATAAAATATGTTTTTGTTTGGATTAGAAGAAAATCCAGTGTGAGAAACCGAATTGCTAAGTCGGTGGTATACTGTTATATTAGCAATTGCAGCTGTAGCCACTAGCCAGGTGCAAAGTTTTCAGTAAAATGGAAAAATACAGTAATCCATTTCTTTCATTCTTTTATTATTTTCAGTGTGTTCATACAGTAGGCTATTCATTGTCTGCATTATACTTATAATGTGTACATTTTAGCGAGTGGAGTGTGGAGGGCTAGACTCTAGCCAACACTCCTAGATCGCTGCCCTCCACACACTCCCCTACCTAACATCACGGTCATGAGCTCTACAGTTGTTAGCTAAGCTGTCATGCTGCAGTGCTTGTCTATGTTGCCATGTTAGCAGGAAACCAAAGGCAGAAAGATATTCAAACTGTATACTTTGGGGGTCCATGAAAATGTTTGAGAACCACTGGTGTTTATTTATTTGTAGCCTGCAGTATAGCACTTTTAGATCACAAACTGCTTTACAGAACAAGGTACTGTAACAGAGCAGCATGATTATAACCATAAGAGATAAAACATCATAATAGAAGACCATTGAACCATTTCTTACACTGAGAAATGCTTCTCACTTCTCACAGGATCGGTGTTATTTCCTCCCAATCGAATTTTAGGGTATATCTGTATTTGTTGTAGATTTGTTGTTGACCATGAACTGGTAACTGACAAACCTCCCTCCCGCTCATGAATCAGTTTGGCTTTTGAGCGAAATTATGGTTTTAGACCTAGAACACTTTTGTGCTGAAAGCAGATCGTTGCTCTTAAAACATGAGCCCTAGCAGCCCTATTCTGGGCAGGTAGCTGAGTGAACATCAGGTGAAAATAGGCGAACATTCAGCAGTAATGACAGATATATAAGCTCACAACACATCGCGATTGCAATGCGTTGTGATTGTGAGCTTGTAGATACTATATGTTATTTTCCAGCGAAGAGATTTGCTGTAGAGGGGAAAAAAGGAGGGGTTTGAATGGTTAAAGCAAGGTAATGAAAAGCGGTAATTTCATTGGCCATGATTGAATCCATCCAGTTCAGCTTATTTTCAGCCCATCTCACCATGGGTAGTCTGCTCCTTTTCTGCTCCCAAAAATACCAAAGGTCTATTGCACCATTCACACATTTTCCCAAACATAGGGCTCTCAATAAACTCCCACCCTACTATGACTGGTAGAGAGAGCAGTGGTTCTCAACCATCTCAAGCCACGAGCCCCCAAAATAATCACATTTGAACTAATTTGCTCATGTTGTATGCTTCTGTCCTGTGCTGTGCTATAGACTCATTATCAGTCCGCAGGCAGGTTGTACACAATGGAAAAGATGTAACCAAAACATGCATTCCATCAAACTTTTTACAACATGGAATCTGAGCATACAACAATCCCACCTGGGGACATGTATGTGGTGTCTGTATACAAGTTTATTTCTGTTGGTGTGCGTGCGTGCGAGTGTGCGTGTGCACAACTAGATGCCGGTTATTGTGTCAAGGGCTCCTTGTAGGGAAAGCACGATGAGGGATGGTGGTTTCAGGTTTCAGCTTCGGTTAACTAACCATGTTGATTATTCCGTCTTCAGTTCACCACATAACAGACTTTTTCTTGTTCTCTCAGATAGCTCTGTCCTCATCTTCCTCCATACAACCAGTGACGAACTAAGGCTATTCAGAAACAACCCCCACTCACTTGAAGGCAAACTACGGAAAACAACCTAATAAGTTCAATAGGAAATGTCCTTATCCGAAGGGCCCTAGCTGGCAGCTCTCCGGATAAGGACATATCCTATGATTAGGTTGTTTTCCGTAGTGTGCCTTCAAGTGTTATTTTAATTTTCTATAATTTCCTTCCTTCATAACCCCTTTATAGGGAGTGGATCCTATCCTACTACATGTGAACTAGTACTTATTGGTACACCATTAACTCATATGACGCTTCAGAGTAATTTAAAACAGAGTTCCATCACATCTTACCAACCAATTCAAATCCATTCCCGGCACCCATTCACTCACAAGACATATTAAAATAAGATTTCTCTGAAACATGAAACAGAGCACCCCTCCTCCTCGACTGCACTTGGCACCCTCCCAATCTACAGAGGAGTGCCAGCACTGCAGAGTAGAGACAGGTGACCAACAATCAATTTATTTCCCACAGTTCCAATAAATAAACATTTCAAACTTTGCAGTCCTTGTGATGTTACTTACAAAAAATGCAGTCAGCTGTACACATGATTTAAGAAACATGCACTACAGACACTATTGAAAAGACACTAACAAACATGGTGTTAGTTAGACACTGCCGTGTGGTGTGTGTGTGTGCGTGCGTGCAATGTGCTAGTATTAGGGCACAGGCATGCCCCAACATTCGCCCCGCGCTGAACGCGTTCACCGACCATGCTCTCCCTTTTCTCTGCAGGTTCCTGATGTTGAACATGTCCACCCCCAGTGAGCTCAAGTCTCCTTGTGTGACTCGAAACGGCATGGTGAAGCTCCCCCCCAGTCAGCCCAATGGCCTGGGCAGCGCCAGCATCACCAAAGGCACGCCCGCCGCCAAGAACCGCCTGTGCCAGTCGTCGTCGGTGCCCTCCATCCTGCCTCCGCCGCCGGCCTCCCTGCCCTACCACCACCACCACCACCTGGACTCGCTCAACCCTCCCGGCATGATGCCCCACACGGCCGCCTCCCTCCTGGGCCCCGACCTGGAGCCCGGCGGGAAGCCCCTGGCGGGCCTGAAGCCGGGGGGCCTCCGCCAGCTGCCGCCCCTCACCCTCCCCAAGCCCCTGCTGCTAGTGGAGCGGCATCAGCTGGTCCTGGACGAGAAGCTGCTCAACCGCCTGCTCTGGTACTTCACCACGGCCGAGAAGTGCGTGCTGGCGCAGGTGTGCAAGACGTGGCGCAAGGTGCTCTACCAGCCCAAGTTCTGGGAGGGCGTGACGCCCATCCTGCACGCCAAGGAGCTGTACGCGCTGCTGCCCAACGGGGAGAAGGAGTTTGTCAGCCTGCAGGCCTTCGCCCTGCGCGGCTTCCAGGCCTTTTGCCTGGTGGGCGTGTCGGACCTGGACATTTGCGAGTTCATCGACAACTACCCGCTGTCCAAGAAGGGCGTGCGCTCGGTCAGCCTCAAGAGGTCCACCATCACGGACGCCGGACTGGAGGTGAGTCTGAGAGTGGGCTTCAGCCGGTGTTGTTTTTGACAGCAAATTTTGATTTAGTTTTAGTCATAGTCTTTTGAATAAAATGTCATTTAGTTTTAGTCATAATTTAGTCACCTGAAAAGTTTTAGTTTTAGTCAAATTTTAGTCGACTAAATATCATGAGATTTTAGTTTACTAAATCTACAGTTGTTTTAGTCAACTAAAATGTATTTTGGCAGGCCTTGATGGCATCGTAATGACTGATTTTACACTTGGTTGCATGCTGAAAATAGCTGATCTACAAGCTCACAACGCGTCGCACTGCGACGCGTTGTGAGCTTGTAGATCTGCTATTTTCAGCAAGCAACACCTGAGAGCAACCAAACATAAAATTACTTTCTCCTCCACTAGTCCCTCCCTAACGTTTTAGTCTAGTTTTTATTTTGTTGACGAAATTGTCAATATATTTAGTCTTAGTTTTAGTCATCACAGCTTAGTTTTTATTTAGTTTTCGTCAGTGAAAAAAACTTAGTCGACAAACATTTTTCGTCATAGTTTTAGTCGACAAAATCAATACTGGTGGGCTTCAGCTGGTGAGAGTAAAGTAGTAGTAGTAGTTCAGATCAAAGATTCGCGAGGAGACCAAACCATTTATAGTACTTTGTACGCAGTGCTGTGTTCTACCTGTCACGCTGGTATACGGAGTATGCTGTGAAGATTCTTTTTTTGAAAAAGCGTATGCCCTCGTGAACCTTTCAAAGTAGTATATCTGATAGGCATTATGCACTGGCGTATGCCCTGGTCACACGAATAGCCGCGGATCATAGGTTATAGTATGTCTAGAACACACCACTGTTTGTACGACTGTGTCGTACACTGAACATTTCCACAACACGTTCACAGCAGTCCGAATTACCCCTTAGATCTTTTTAGATGAATGGAAAACTACTCAAAGCCGATATTGTAAATATGGAGAGTTAATATTCAGTGAATCAATAACCCTATCTTTTAGAGCTTATCGGGTATCATCTTTCTTTGCTCTTTATGTTTGCAATGTTTGATTGACAACTCGACAAACCAATCAGAGTATGCCGGATGTTTACTCCCTTTTGACATGGGAATCATAGAGTTACTCAATTTCTCCTTTTTTAGAAAGCCTGGGAATGAGATTAGGTTGGGGTAGAGAAACAGTTGCTTCTGATGTAAGCCTCTGGTATTTTTGGCAAATCTATTTGTACAATAAAATCACACCCGTGTGAACTGAGCGGTGGTTTACCCACCAACCACCCCCCCTCCCCCCTTCCCCCCTGTGTGTGTGTGTGTGTGTGTGTGTGTGTGTGTGTGTGTGTGTGTGTGTGTGTGTCTGGCCTGGCCTGAACAACAGCGCCCCTCCCTTAACATGTGTGGTCATAAAAGGTACTGCAGGCCTGCAGGCTACATACAGACAGACACACACGCACACACGCACGCATACACACACGGCCACGTATAGGAGACGGTGTAACCACCGCTCAAAAAGAAAAGACAAATAGCCTAAAACTGTAGTATTATTTCTGTGTATTAAATGTCAATATCAGACTTCAAAAAGCATAATAATCGATTGACTTCTGCTTAAACTACAGTAGGGCCCACAGGAGAGATAACCTCTCATACTGTAGCTCTGTAGAATGCTTCACAGAATGTTGTGTGGGAGTATCTACTGTAGAAGGAACATGTGGAAAGAAAAATATCAGTTTACAGTTGTACAAATTAACATAACAGAGAACTTTGTTTTGTGGATGTCACGATAACACAATTTTACTTGACGGTTAACTGTCGCTCAAATAATTGTGTGTAAAAATCCTTACACGCAATTATTTGAGCAACAGTGAATGAAAAATAACTTTATTAAATTAACAACTTTATATGAATAGTGGAAAGCCGATCTACAAGCTCAAAACGCGTCTTGAGCTTGTAGATCGTAGACTCTTCTTTTTAAATGCTTTTTTCTACTTAGAAGTGTTTATGCGAAAAATAATTGCGATCATCTCAAATAATTGTGATTAGACTATTATGTAATTCTTGTGACAGGCTCACAGCTGATAGTCAATGTATTTGAAGCAATCAAATTCTCACCGCGTACTATTATAGACAGAAATCTGAGTTGTTCAGCTCGCATAGCCTTAAACGACAGTGCCTGCATGAAGCTACATTACAAGTATGCATTGCAGAGATGTATAGGCCAAGGGTCTTCATCAGGGGGTCCGGGACCCCTAGGGGTCTAAAGGTGTCTCCACACCAAACAGCCTACTTCCAACAGCTCCAAACTGCCAGTCTGTTGTAGTCTGCTGGCATTAGTTGGCAAACTTGGCATTTAAAAGTCAGGCGACGAACATTGCATTCATACGGCTGGCAGACGCTGGTTTGACAGTGTTGCCAGGGCTGCTCATTATAAGCGACTTTGATCTTGTTTTCCTATAATGTTGCTAGTTGTGGGTTGCTTTTGTTTGGGCTTGTGTGTGTAGTGTAGTTGCTTATGTGGCCTTGCTTTCAACATTCTTTTAGAAAATAGCGTATAGAGCTCAAGAGCTGGTCGCTTCTTTTGGGATTGTTTTCTTATAGACCTGGTCGCTTGTTTCATTCACAGAATCTGGCAACCGGAGGCTCTCTGTGCTCTCATGCAGGGAGGGGAAAAAAAACAACACAGCACAGTAGCACACTATTACTAGCCTACTAGCTTTGCTTTGGATCAGACTGGTATAGGAATTCAGAGTTGAGATTGAGAATATGGTATTTAGTTAAAACGTGCAATGGAAAAATGTCTCTTGCTTGTTTAGGCTTGCGTGGTTCTGCATCAGTTGCAAACTGTCCACTCACAACCCCCTCAATCCTACCGACTCCTAGAAAAAGATGGCTCAAGGCTGAGCAAGCCCGGTTCTCCATCAACGGGTCCCGACGGTTTATCGGCGGCAAGCGTCTCTTGCCGAAAAGCTGTCGATGACTCCCTTTCGGCAGCAAACGCTTTCCGCCGCCGATGTCGTCCAATAATTGGTGCAGTTAAAAGCTACCTTTAATCTTTGTGTGATTGAAACTTTTTTCTCCTTACATTACATTACATTTGCATTTTTTTTTTACATTTTACATTAACCACTTGAACCGATCTTGTGAGCTTGTAGATCGGCTATTTTCGGCAAAGAGGTTTGGTGTAGAGGGGAAAAAAAGCAGATTAGTGAGTGATAGGTCAAGTTTATTAAGTGTTGACAGTTCAAGTGGTTAAATATCTGCAAAGTGAACATTGAATTGACATGAATTCAAAATACACTGATGATTGTGCTGTCAAACAATGAAACTATATGGAATCTATGAGAAGGTTGTGGGGGTCCCTGCTTCATCTCTCCCTGCTAAGGGGTCCTTGGCCTGAAAGCGATGAAGACCCCTGGTATAGGCTATTGTCGAATAAGGAATGCATCGCAAAGGAAGTTGAGCATCCATCCTCGCCGTCACGTGGAAACCTAGTATGTTCAAAAGGGTTTACTTTTCAGGAAATGGAGAAAAATAAAGAACCTTGTTCCAATTTACAGTAATCAAAAGTAGCAAACATTCTCAGTCACCACGAATGACACGTAGCTTGCGAGGTTAGGAAACAGTGCTAGTTTGGGGGGGCTCCTTTCTCAAATCACACACCAGCCCAGGCCATTTGTTTTATTTGTTAAAAATAAAAAATAGGCCATCTACAAGCTCACAACAAACATGGAGATACAAGGTTTACATCAACTGATATCAGGGTTCCCCAATTAGTTTTCCCCAAGGGCCGAATTATGTCTAGGGTACCAAGCCGAGGGCCACAACATTGCAGGGGACGACGGTGGCGTTCCCGCTACTCCAAAACCGTTCGTTTTGAATTTATAATTTTAGAAATGATTTAAAGCTATACTGTGTAAGTTGCTCAACTAGTGGTCAGTAGCGTCCGCGTCTTTCGGCCGTTTTTCGCCGCGGACCGGGCCTCACACCCCCGCGCCACCCCCGCGTCTGCCTCCACCTCGCCGAGATCTATCTTTAGAGGGGTCCCTGGTTCCTGTGCGTTCAGGCATTCTGGAGAAACGGAGTGTTTCACCCGAGTATAGAGACACGTTGTGGCGTTGTGTGCTTGTAGATCTGCTGTTTTCACTACTTTTGTGTGACGGCCTTGTATGATTTGCGAAAGAACATACAAATTTGGAGATACGAGATTTCCACCCGACAACGACGATATACTAGTGTTGTTGCTGCTCTTATACCACCATTATTACTGGGCTTGGTGTGGGCCAGACAGTAGCCCCCTGCGGGCCGCAAATGGCCCGCGGGCCGCCTATTGGGGAACCCTGCTGTATATGGTTTGTGAGCTGGTCAGGTTGGTTCTGTTCTGTGGTCTGCAGCCACATGCATAGAACCTCTATCTGTAGTTCTTCCAGCTACCCTGCTTCCAGGGACGTGCTGGCCATTGGGAAAAGCGGGACAATTCCCGAACGGCCGGTTCATTCCCGGGCCGGTCCAGGCCGGCCATTAGGAAAAAAATAAAAAATAAAATGTTGGCCTTCGTTCCATTTTGGGGGCTGGGCGGCCAACAAAGTAAATTGTCACTGTCGGGCAGAAACCTCGTATCTCCAAGTTTCAAATGTATAAAATGTTTCGCAAAGCAAAGCCCTGCTTCATCATACAAGGCCGTTGCACAAAAGTAGTGAAAACAGCAGATCTACAAGCACACAACGCCTCGCGGCGCGAGGCGTTGTGTGCTTGTAGATTGGCTGTTTTCACTAGTTTAAATCATTTTTAAAATGATAAATACAAAACAAACAGTTTTGGACATCCGACAAGGTTTCCACCCGACAACGACGAAATATAACTCATGTACAGTAATTGGCCCACTGGCTTGTCACTTGTCATGATCTGAAATGGCAAATCTTTGAGTAGCAGCAGCGCTATAGAGAGAGATCTCTCGCAATGAGGGCCTCTCCAACTCTTTTTCCCAGGCTGAATCAGGGTCCCAACATGTCCCTGCCTGCTTCATCTCACTACAGCAGGGCTTTTCAAACATCTTCATGTCAAGCCAAAAGGACCCCCATATGTATAGTTGTTTTGGCCGCGGACCACCATCTGAAAAGATTTGGTGCCAAGGATCCCCGTAAAAGAATGTCTATGTTGTTAACATTTTTAAATTAAAAAAAGATACTTCAAAATGTAAAAAAAAAGCATCTAGGCAGCACCTGCAAGATCTGCAATTTCTGAATGGCCAAGATTCTTTGTTTATTACTAGGACCCTGGACCCTACTTTGAGAACCACTGACTGCACTACAGCACAGACTTCCAAACCTTTTCCATTCGAGTCACAAAAGAGACATTTGGTGTTTTTTTCCCGGGAGCCAAAGCGTTAAAAAATCCAGAAATTCTCAAACATGTCAAAATATCTTCAAGCTCACGCATCACATGGCAATGCGTTGTGAGCTTGTACGTCTTGATTCACTATATGACGTACAGCAAAATATATAGGGTTCAGTATATCATCCTGTGGCGTGACGTCTGTGTGAGTGCGGTGATGGATTTATCACCATGACTTGATCAATGCTGCTGCTGATAACGTGTGGGGATGAGAATGAAATTATGGAGGCAATCAGATGAGGTACAAGCGTGATAATGCACTGTGAGCAAGAAGTCAGTTATGACAAGACAACTGCACTTCAGGGTGTAAAATGACTCGCTCGCCATCCGTTGCGCCATGCAGGGCTCTTCAACTAGATCAGGGGTTCCCAAACTTTTTTGTCTCAGGGCACCCCATAAATATTGTTTTAATCCGAGGCACCCCTACATTATAATTTTCACTCCCAGCACCTTATATTTATGGCATCTCGTCGTTGTCAGGTGGAAACCTTGTATGTCCAAAACCATTCATTTCGTATTTATCATCTATAAAATGTACTAAACTAGTGAAAACAGCAGATCTACAAGCACACAAGATCGGCTGTTTTCACTAGTTTTATGCGACGGTCTTGTATGATGAAGCAGGGCAAAAGACGTACACATTTGAAACTTGGAGATACGAGGTTTCTGCCCGACAGTGACGATATTTTAGTGATTATGTTGCGTGGAAAACGTTGAGATAACAGCCATTTTGGTTAGAACTGACTGAAAATGACGTTGTACTTTGTACAAGTTTAAAATTATACAAAATAATATTTTTTCAAGTGTCCAAATAAATTCAAAATATTATCAAATGATCTCGCGGCACCCTTGGACTGCCGCCGCGGCACCCCAGGGTGCCCCGTCACCCACTTTGAAAACCCCTGAACTAGGGGTCCTCAGTTACTACGGGGGGTCCGCCAAATCTTTGTGTGATAGAATAATTCTGTTACGTTAACCACTTGAACTCTGTAGCATCCCTATTCTGAGGAGAACTTTAGCCAAAATATATCTACAAGCCCACGCTGCTAGGCGTTGTATGCTTTAAGGGAGGGGAAAAGGAGCAGACTAAGTACAGTTGTGAAAGGTCAAGTTTAGTTTAGGGTTTGAAGATACAAACGTCTGAAAATATGCGTATCCAACATGACAGTGCTGTCAAACAAGTTTACGAAGCTGTCAGTGAAATCTATGAAAAGGTTTAATCTGCGACACAATTTTATACAATACTGCAGTGTTTCTCACCCTTTTTTCTGCATGGGCACACTTTTCATGTCCCAAGAATCCATGGGCACACCAACATAATACGGGGGTGTAAATATCGTCACTGTCGGGAAGAAACCTCGTATCTCCAACTTTCAAATTTGTACGTTTCTTTGCAAAGTAAAGCCCTGCTTCATCATACAAGGCTGTCGCACAACAGTAGTGAAAACAGCAGATCTACAAGCACACAACGCCTCGCGGTGCGAGGCGTTGTGTGCTTGTAGATCGGCTGTTTTCACTAGTTTGAATCATTTTTAAAATGATAAATACAATTCTGGCTTTCAAGCAGTTTCAAGGGGCACACTTGACCCTTCTCAGGGGCACACCAAAGGTCCCCAGGCGCAGTGTTTCTCAACCACTAACTAGTATTGAATACTGTACGTCCCTTTAAAAAAAATGTGTCAGCTAAGTGGTCCTTGCCTTGTTTGCGTCGTTCTTTATAAAAAATGCCACAACGGTCGAGTTTTTGATCATGTTGCTTCAGTCGTCCTACTTTAATGGCAGAAGTAGACTAGAACATCCTGCGACAAAAAGACAGTAATAAAACATGAGGTCCAAGACTGGAGGCTATACCGCTGACCCTCCTCCGCTACTAAAAATACCTCCTCAGTAATAGGACTGCTCAATCTGATTAGACTGTAGACATGTGTTTGATGTAAGAAAAATAATCACTGCCTTTAGAAATGTCTATGGTAAATATACATTCATTATTTGAGATAATCGCAATTTCCTCCCCCCCATAACATCATAATCGTCATGATTATTTCTATGTTTTCATATATTTTCAGACATGTACAGAAATAGTGGGAATAGCCGATCTACGAGCTCAAAGCACGTCGCATGGCTATAACCACTATTAATGTAAAGTGTAAAGTTATTAAATATGTTTGTTATTAATCTACTGTATACATCTGCCCTGTGCAGCTTTAGTTTACAAAGCCTAAAAACCAAAGAAGAAATTTAATATTTATTCATAATCTTCCAATAATGTTCAAGGACAAACACAATAAAATTGTTAATCACAATTATTTGAGTGACAATTAATAGTCAAGTAAACTTTCACAGGCCTAACCTTAGTTGCATTGCAGTCAATCTGTGATGAATTTGTATGGAGTCTATTATCGTAACCTCGGCTGCTTGCCCCTCAACTGTACTCCTGAGTCTAAACAAAGTTGACGTCACTGGGTTTCACCTCCCAGGGGACATTTAGTAGGGAGCTCCCGGGTGAATCCCCTGCTAAATGATTGATAGTTAGGAAAACAAATGGAGCCGTATGGCCCTGTAACTCAGTGTGTCTACAAATGTCACATGCGTAGTGCGCACTCTATCTACAGTGTATCTTGGGGTCCCAGGGATAAAAAAAAAGAATGATATTTAGAACAGGTACACATTATTGTGTATTATTATTCTATGCTTCAACTATTGAAAAATAGCAGATATACAAGCTCGCAGCGTGCCACCGAGTGCCGCGCTGCGAGCTTAAAGATCTGCTATTTTTTAAAAAAATGAATTTTTACACGATTCTATAAGTGTCTTTTGAATCCTTCTAAGGTTTTTTGAAAAACCTTTATTGCTATGTCAGCAATCTGGCCAGCCATCATCAAAGAAAAGGTCCTTTTCACTTAACTGGAGCTCAGTTAGTCTGTTCTTGAGAGACTACTATGTCAGTGGTTCTCAAACCTTTTCATGTGAAGGACCCCCAAAATGATATTTATTTGGCTACGGACCCCCATCTCAAAATATTTCGTTCCAGGGACCACCCAGAAGCAAAATTTGAGTTACAAACGTTCGCTTTGAAAATACATATATTCAAAGATTTGCACACATTTTCATGACTTAAAAAAAAAATAGCAGATCTACAAGCTCACAGCGCGGCACCGAGTGCCGCGCTGTGAGCTTGTATATCTGCTATTTTTCACTGGTTAAAGCATTCAATAATTCTAGGCCTAAATGGGTTAAATGGGGGTCCGTAGCCAAACGCTCGAACAGGGGGTCATTGAAATGATAAAAAGAAAACGGTTTAGAATCACTCCTGTAGAGAATCTGTGCTTTGACCTTGTCCTACTAAGCTACATAGTAGTATTATGTTGATCGGCACCGTTTCATTCCCCTTGCAACATTAGTGCATTTATTTATCTTCGGTGCAAGTTTAGTTTTACAGTTGTAGTTTAGGGAGCCATTAATGACTCAGTCTGTTAGTCCCTTGTGTACCTCATTGGCAGCCGAGACCTTACACTGATGTCATGGTTTGAACACCAGCTCATGACCCGCATTGCATGTTAAACGCTCTCTTCCCCCGTCCATATCCCCCTTCTGGTCATTCACTTTTATCACCATATCGTTGCTGTCGTGCGGAAACCTCTTATCTCCATATTTTCGTTATTTTTTTTGCCCTACTTGCTCACAAAAGCATCAAAAGTAGCAGATACACATGGTTTTGAGCGTGTGGATCTGCTGCTTTTGTGATTTTTGCATTTGAACCTTGAAAAGTAACAGTTTCCACCCAACAGAGACTAAAATGTTTCAATCATCTCTGCTCTTGCTCAACCTGAATTTCCTAAATCCTGCCTACCACCTCTCTGTGCACTAAACGGTATAAAACGTCAACAGAAAAGGCTCAATAATCTTCCCTAAACGAAAACAACCAAAAACACATTCCCTCTATTGCATAGGTCTTCAACGTTTTTCAGTCCAAGGACCCCTTAGCTGAGAGAGAGAGAGAGAGAGAGAGAGAGATGAAGCAGGGACCCCCAACTATTACACATTGGATTCATGTTGATGTGTATTTTCAGACATTTAACAACGTAATACCCTGAATGTTTTTTAAACTTGACCTTTGGCTCTGAGCTCGGTCTGCTCTTTGTCCCCTGTACGCCAAACCTCTTCGACCAAAAAGAGTGATTTTGTGAGCTTGTAGATCTGTCATTTTCGGCTAATCCCTATCCCACAACAATTTGGTGATCCCCCCCCCCCTGCAGTATCTATGAGGACCCCCTGTTGGCTGTTGAAGGCCCTGTATTGTTGATCAGAAACGATCAAAGCAATAATGCTTGGATTTCAGCCTCCCAGTTTGAAGCCTGTGAACTTTTCAGGAGGCTCCTCACACCTGCTAGGCTGCTATTCTGGGAGCTGAGTGCCAGGTTGCCATGGAGATGCTAACTCTGTGGTATTGTCGGCACGGCGGTGGCCCTGTGTTCTTACACAAATATATTTTATTAAAGCAATAGAACTGGGACCCAACGTTTGCATGTCGCTCTTACAGCTACTACGCTTTTAGACAATAGTGTGTGCCAGCGGCTATACGTCATTGTAGTCCTTAGCGGCCATTTCTTGGGTCAAAACACAGGTGTTTCAATTGTTTGATTGCGTAGAACTAATGCTATAGTCTAATCAGAACACCTGTGTAAGGCTGTGTTTACCCAAGAAATGGCCGCTCTTAGAACTACATTTGGCACACCCTATACACTATGCCCCCTCCCTATGTGGACACCTGTCGTTATCATCATCACATATGAAAATATGTAGATGTATGTTGGTTACAATATAGGTTTGGGAGTAGAGATCTCACACTGAATATCACAGCTACCCCTGCTCATTCATCTCATGAGTCCACACACCTTCTATCACAGCCACTCCCCCTCTCTCAATCATCTTATCAAAGTTACCTGCCTCCTCTTATCAGCCAGCCAATCCCCGCTGTAGTCACCACAGTATAAATACACCAATGAGCTATCACTTAGTCGTTCCTACTACTAACGTGGTCTCGAACTACTGACACTGCGCTTAGTGTTCTCAACCTTGCTAAAACTAGCTCATTTTCGTTCATTGTTTTTCTCATTCATTCGCTCATTTTCGTTCATTGTTTCTCTCATTCATTCGCTTAAAAGGTAAGGAAGGAATCAGGCAGTTTAGCCATTTACTTTTCTATATTGTAAAGCACGCTGCTAGCAGCGCCGCTGCTACAACAGCTTAGCAGCATATTTCCTCTTACCTGCAGTGAAATGGAGCGAGAGATCATCATTTATGCTTCGGACGAGGAGCTCTTCTCCTCCCCAGCTCAAAGCCACGTCTCACGAACGCAGAGCCCGGCCGTCGCGCCGGATTCAAACAATACTCCACCATCACGATCAGGTTCTATTCCGGCAGCTCAGTCGAGCCCGAGACCTAACCAAATCCAACACGTCGCTCAGGTTCACAACAGCAGAACAGTCTCGCTTTCCAGCCGCTCCAACGCCTCTCGCCATGACGCAAACGCTTCCGCATCCGAGTCCAACAGCAGCCGTATTAGATCCAACATGTCCCAGCTGACAATGGCTGACTGGACAGTACGCGGCCTGAAACGGGTGCTAGAACAGAGAGGCGTCCTGTTCCAGAACACCGACCGAAAAGAAGTATTGTTCCAGCTTTACAGAAGCGAATTTCCACGCTCCTCTTCTGTCAGATCTGGTGAGGCCCCGCCCACCCGGGCCACTCGTTCTAGTGTCGCCGCCCACCAGACACGCGCCCGGCCCACTTCCCTCCCCCCCCTCCCTCACATGCTCGCTGGCCGGCGCGCTCTTCATCAGCAACTAACCAACCTCCCCCCCCCCTCCCTCTCGAGCACGCTGGCAGGCGCAGAAATGCACCTGACCCTCTTCCAACTCACCCTCCCTCCTCCTCACACCCCCTCCCTCCTGAGCACGCTGGCAGGCGCAGAAATGCCTCTGACCCTCTTCCAACGCACCCTCCCTCCTCCTCACACCCCCTCCCTCCTGAGCACGCTGGCAGGCGCAGAAATGCACCTGACCCTCTTCCAACTCACCCTCCCTCCTCCTCACACCCCCTCCCTCCTGAGCACGCTGGCAGGCGCAGAAATGCACCTGACCCTCTTCCAACCCCCCCCTCCTCCTCAAGACACCAGCAGGGGCAACGCCCCCCATCTTCCAACCCCCCCTCCCGCCCTCCTAGTCAAAGCCGACGCCCACATCCTTCATCTCCATCTCCTCGTGGGGCGTCACTTCAGCGCACGCCAACCGCTTCTCCGAACCATCATCAGGCTCGCCACAGAGATGACACCTGTACACCTACTCGCGTGGCTCCGCCCCAGCTGAGAGTCCATCGCCCGGATCATGAGATCTCGCCTTCCCCCTCCCCTTCACCTCGACGCGTAAATCCGCCATCATCTGCACGCAGCGTAAATCCTCCAGTACGCCGCGTAAACCCTCCATCACCAGCACGCCATGTAAACCCTCAATCACCAGCACGCAGCGTAAATCCTCCAGCACGCCGCGTAAACCCTCCATCACCAGCACGCCATGTAAACCCTCAATCACCAGCACGCCGCGTAAATCCTCCAGCACGCCGCGTAAATCCTCCTCCATCAGCACGCCTCACCAGCACGCCGCGTAAATCCTCCAGCACGCCCAGCACGCCGTCACCGTCCAGTTGCATCACCATCTCCGGCCAGGTCGCCACGTCGGCGCACGCCGCCTCCTTCTCAATCTCCTTCCCCCGTTCGCGCTTCACCGCCCCGGGGCCGTGCACGCCGCAGGGGCCGCCATAATTCTCCATCCCAACTCGCACATGCAGCTCCTCCCCAGCGGAGAGCTCGCCACCACTCGCCTCAGTCTCCCCCGCCTCAGTCTCCCCCGCCTCAGGCGCCTCAGGCGCTAAACACTCCTGCCCCCCAGTCTCACCACGCAGCACACATCTTCACGCAGAACATTCCGACTCAAGCGCCCGTTCCATCAACCAGTTCCACCCCCGCCGCCCAGGACCTACTGCCTGCTGGTGCAACCGCCACCCAGGCTACGCCTCTACCAGACCCAAGCCAAGTGTTGGCGCTAGTTTCCTCGCTATTCTCCCAACTCTCCCAAGCATCTGCTACTACTCCTCAAGTCCAGAATCCGTTCAATCCTCTTCATCCAGCCCCCACCCATACACTCGCTTCAGCCGTTCCAGCAACCCCTCCACAGTCCGTCGCCGTCCGACCTTCTCCAGTTCCAGCAAACCTCAGACAGCAGATCATCAACGGTGCGTATGTTGATCTAGCAGAACTCATTCTACCATCCATCTCAGACCCTTCACGCAATAGGCAAATACAGACTCCATCCGGCTGCCTAGCACAACTCCGCCAGCCCCTCCCCTCCCGGTCCCATGATCTGACGCCACCAGAGTTTGCGTTTGCTTTCTCCCTATACAGGGACGTTATTTGTGCAGTTTACCCCGACCGCCGGGCCGAACTTGACCATTACCTCACCTTGGTCTTAGAGTTGGCGATTCGGTTCGGCGGTACGGGGTACTATAATTACCACATTTTATTCTCCACCAAGGCTGCTGCCTGCCTTCAGCAGTTCAATCAAGCCACCTACTGGGGGGCCCTGGACCACGAACTCTATTGCAGGGTGTTCGCAGCCAGGGCCTCCCTGGCCTGCGAGATGTGTGGTGCTCCGTCCCACCCCGCCTCAGCCTGCACCACGGCCGTCCAAACGCCTCCTACCAAACCAGCCTACACTCCCACAGCACGCCCTCCACCGCTATTTCCTCGGGTCCGTTCCGCTGCCCCTCCTCCCCCCATAGTTCCCAAGTCCGACCGGATCATCGCGCCTTCCAACACCACTGACAAGCAAGGCAGACCAATCTTCTATCAGTCTGGGCGAATGATATGTAATAATTACAATCACTTGGGCTGCGCTCTGTCCTCCTGCAGACTCCTCCATGCCTGCTCCTTCTGCGGAGGAGCCCACTCCAAACGCACCTGTCCGCACAACCCCACCTCATGACTGATCCAGCATCTAAACACCCCCATCAAAATTCCAGCACTCGCCCACGCTCTCCGTAATCACCCTGACCGGCCATTTGTCCACTTCCTAATAAACGGTTTCACTAACGGATTCAACCCTGGCATGCTAGCCACTCCCTCCATATCTCACACCTGTCACAACCTCCTGTCCGCAACAAACGACCCCGAAACCGTCGACACACTTCTCGCAAAAGAAGTTAAGGAGGGGTTTATGATGGGGCCCTTCACTACACCACCCTTCCCAGTGTACCGCATCAGTCCGATCGGCATCGCCACTAGGAAATATTCTGGAAAAAAGCGACTCATCGTGGACCTCTCCTCCCCCCACAATTCATTCATCCCGAGTATAAACAGTCTAATCCCCAGTCATGATTTTTCTATGCACTACTCCACCGTCAAACACGCCATCAACCTCATCCACCTCACAGGCCGCGGATCCCTCTTATCCAAGGCCGACATCACAAACGCATTCAAAGTCCTCCCCATCCACCCCGACTACTGGCCATATTTTGGAGTCCTCTGGAAGGGCTCTTACTATTTCGCTGTCCGGCTCACTTTTGGGTGCAAGAGCAGCCCCAAAATTTTCAATTCCCTTTCAGAGGCGCTGTGCTGGATCCTCACCAACAACCACCCAATTCCCCACCTAGTTCACCTCCTGGACGACTTCCTAATAGTCGAGCCCCCCTCATCCCCCCCAGCACGCGGTCTCTCCACTCTCCGGACAGTTTTCGCAGAAATCGGAGTTCCCCTCTCAGCAGAGAAGACCATCGGCCCCTCCACATCCATCGAGTTCCTAGGGATCACTCTGGACTCTGTGGCATTTAAAGCTTCTCTCCCGCAAGAGAAATTAAACCGAATCACACTGCTCATCCAAAACTACTTGTTAACGCCCAGCTGTACCAAACGCCAACTACTCGCCCTCCTCGGCCACATCAATTTCGCCCTCCGCATCATACCACAAGGCCGCCCCTTCATATCCCACCTCCTCACAACCGCCTCCTCCGTCCAATCCCTTCATGACATCGTCATCATCGACGACTCATGTCGTACAGACCTCCGACTCTGGTACCACCTTCTGTCAAAATGGAATGGCATCACTTTCTTTTACGACACTCTGATCACCAAACCTGATGATATTCAGCTCTACACAGACGCCGCCCCCTCCATCGGCTATGGAGGTTACTATCAAGGCCGCTGGTTTGCCTCCGCATGGCCTCCCGAATTCGAAACACTCTCCCACTCCTCCCGTCACCCTTCCTCTGCCCTTCACGAGATCTATCCAATTATCATAGCCACGCTTCTTTGGGGGCACGAATGGTCGCAAAGGAGCATACTCATTCATTCAGACAACACCGCAACAGTAGACATCATCAATAAAGGTCGATCTAACTCACCAGACATCATGCCCCTACTCCGCCGACTCATCTGGTCTTCTGTTACTCACCGGTTCATCATCCGAGCAGCTCACATCCCCGGTCATCTTAACCTAATAGCAGATTCCCTTTCTCGTTTCTCATTTCAGAAATTTCGTCAATTAGCCCCGGAAGCGGATCAACACCCCACTCCAGTTCCTCAGTTTTCGCAGACGATATTCGCCTAAGCCCACAGCTCCATCAACTCATCATTCAAGCCCGTCACCACATATTCAACGGATACTCACCTGGAACCCTGTCAACTTACCTCACTGCCTGGAACGCCTTCAAGAGGTTTCACGCCATCTCCGGCACCCTCTTCCCTTCAACCCATCTCTCGGTCATCGTGGCCTTCGTCACCTATGCCCAGTGCCCACTCCCATCTTCATCTTCGCACCTCCACCATTCATGTCTACCTGAGCGGGATGCATTTTTTCCATAAACTAATTTATGGACGTCAATCCTCTACTATCACTCACCCCCATGTTTCCATGCTGCTCCGAGGACTCCAACGCAGCGAGATCCCCCTAGCTCCTAGTCGCCACCCACTCACCGCCGACCTACTCAACCGCTGCCTGAACACCATCCGTTCTGGTTACATATCCCCTCTGATTGACCTGACCTTGGAAAGCATGTTCTTGCTAGCTTTCTTTGGATTCCTTCGCTGCTCAGAGTTCACATCCCCTACCTCCAGATACAACCTGACTCGTCACCCTAGCCTCTCCGACATCACTTTCTCCACCGACTCTCTCATCTTCCGCCTCAAACACAGCAAGACAGACCAGACAGGGCATTCAACACCCATCCACCTTTTCAAAACCGGTCCTCCTCTCAGCCCATATGCAACACTATTCAGATACGTCTCCATGAGAAGATCTCTCAATTCATCACCTCAAGACCCTCTATTCATCACAGAATCCGGCTCCATCGCCACCCGGTTCTGGTTTCATAGTCACCTCCGCCAAATCCTATCTCTGACTGGCCTCTCACCTCAGCTATACTCCGGCCACTCATTCCGCATCGGCGCGGCTTCCACCGCCTCCAGGCAAGGCCTCTCGGACCACCTGATCCGTGTTCTTGGCCGTTGGACCTCCCAAGCCTACCACTCGTATATTAGAACCAACGTCCAAGACATACGAAACGCCCATCTCCACCTGAGTCGTCCGTAATGGTCACACTCTTCCACTCGCGCCCTTTCAGAAGTTCTTCTGGTGAGGAAGAACTTCTGAAAGGGCGCGTCTTCAGCCATTTATCTCCCAGTCAGCTCTTTTTGGGGGCATTGTCGGAAGAGAGACGGCCTGTCCATCCAACCATCGATGGCCGTCTGCTCCAGAGACTACACCCCCACCCTGAGTCTCGCCCTACCTGGGTTCCTCATAGTACACAATCACATTCAAACTTTCCTCATAGTACACAATCACATCCGCCCCTTATCATTCAATATACCTATTAAACTTTATTCAGTTGTGAGGTCTCTTACTAGTGAATATTGTATAATAAGTCGCCTCTGTCCGGTGGAAGTCTCATATGTCCAAAAATTGTTGCTTTTCAGGATTCAAATTCAGAAATAGCAAAAGTAGTAGTAGTAGTGTCTTCAATGCCTTTGTGTAACGCTGAAACCTTGGACCACATTTGGAGCCCTACTGTACATCATACTGTAGATGTGTCATAGATACGTTGAATGACATCATACAGGAGTAGTAGGCAGGCACGTGCACACATAGACATCAAAGGGGGCTTGAGCCCCTGACCTTTTACCCCTCCGTAAAAAGCCCTCTCCAGACCATGAATGCAGTTTTTACTATGGTGAAAGAAATGCAAATGCCCTCTTTCCCTGCCATACGTGCAAGGCAGCATTCAAGAGAATTGCCTTGTCCAAACTCCTGAACTTGAATGCAGGATCTTATGTTGAAAGAATTGCCCTCTCCCTATAGAAATAGTTGTACACCAAATCTCCAGTATTTACTTGATTATGGTTTAGTGTGGTTGTGGTATCAAGCACAGAAAATAGCTGAGCTCCAAGCTCACAACGCTTCGCAGCGCGACACGTTATGAGCATGGAGGTCTGCTATTTTTAATATTTCCACAAAAGGAAATTTGGAAATTTCAGCCCCTGCCTCTCTAACATTCTCTGCACGTCCCTGGTAGTAGGTGACTAATGTCACAAAGGTTGGCCCCATGAAGTCTGCCACACTACTTGAGTAAAAGTATCAATGCTGCAATGTAGAAATACTAGCTGTTACAAATAGACGTCCAGAATTACAAATTTACTTGAGTGAAAGTGCAAAAGTATTTGGTATCAAAATGTACTTAAAGTTCCAAAAGTAAAAGAACTCATTATGCAGAATGTCCCCTTTTAAAGTTTTCAGGTGTATAGAAATCGTTTGCTTTTTTCAAATGGACAAAATATACATAGGGCTGTAGTGTTTATGTATGTTTAGTAGTAATACATTCTACAAAGTAACTAGTAACTAAAGTTTCCAATTAAATTTAGTGGAGTAAAAGTACAACATTTGGATCTGAGATGTAGTGGAGTAGAAGTAAAAGTATTGGAAATTGGAAATACTCAAGTAAAGTACAAATACATCAAAACTGTCTAATCAGGCATTTGTGAACACCCTGGACAGATTTTAATTTGCTTTGTTCAGTATTTAGATATTTAATATTCATTTTATCAGACACGCCCCCTTCCTATACAAACCCATTGTTACTTCAAACTCCATTTTAACCATGATATATTCACTGAAAACACCCATTATTGTTTCTGGTGACTCCTGACTCCCTCCTATAAAATAAATGAAAAACGTTATCGAAAACACGGCCAGCTCTATCAGTGAATCTGTCATGGTTAAAATGGAGTTTGAATTAGAATGGGTTTGTATAGGAAGGGGGCGTGTCTGATTAAATGAATATTAAATATCTAAATAGTGAATCAAGCAACTGTAAATCTGTCCACGGTAGTCACAAAATCCTAATTAGACGATAACATTACCAACATTTTTTTTAAAGCGAAATGTCCCTTTAAGTACATTACTTAATTACAGTACATGTACTTATTTACTTTCCACCACTGAGAGCCACGCTGTTCCCATGTGGACCCAGAGATCATGTGATTCTATTTTTCCCCCCACACTATGATCTCCTCACCACAATCGGTGATGTTTCCTTTTAACACTCCAAATTCTACTGTGGATAACTGTGCTAACCTCAAGCAAGACCAAATATGAAGTTAGAGTGAGCTGTAAAGTAAATAGTCTCTCTCTCTCTCTCTCACACACACACACACACACACACGCATGCACGCACACGTGCCCCAGCTTGGACACATGGTGCCTAACAGTAGGAACATTATATGATTGATATGCTTTGGTTTGTGTCTAAAAAAACAATAATAAAAGACACGCCGTCTTACACGTAATCATGTATGAATGAGCTGAAGAAGTAGTTTCCGTTCATGTTGGCATCAACATATACATAAAACCATGTTATCATGTAATCCTGTCGGTCATTTAGCTGATGTGGCTAAACATGAAAATGCGGTTTCCAAAATATTAGATCCGTTTCATTTAATCTTTTAATCTGGCTGTTTCAGGCCAGCGAAGTCAGCTTGTGGTAAGGTCATTAGTTGAGGCGCTGTTGTGGCTACACAGTGCAAATCCTCGGCGTCGATTTATCCATTTGTAACTCTGTGTGTGTGTGTGTGCGTGTATATACATGTGTACAGGGGCGTCACACCAAATTCTGGGCCCTGGGTACAAGGATTCACTGCGGGACCCCCATGAATGTTAACTATTGAAAAATAGCAGATATACAAGCTCACAGCGCGGCACCGAGTGCCGCGCTGTGAGCTTGTAGATCTGCTATTTTTGAAAAATCGTGAAAATGCGTGCAAGAAACCTATGTCAAGGACCCCCAAGATGATATGTATTTGGCCACGGACCCCGATCTCAAAATATTTAGTTCCAGGGACCCCCAGAAGCTACTTTTTAGTTAGAAATGTTCGCTTAAAAAATACTTATATTCAAAGATTTTCACACATTTTCACAACTTTTCAAAAATAGCAGATCTACAAGCTCGCAGCGCGGCACTCGGTGCCGCGCTGTGAGCTTGTATATCTGCTATTTTTCAATAGATAAAGTTATTAGGGCGCCTCCACTTTGGGCCCCAGTAACTCAGTCCCACTTTCCTTACCCTTGTGACGCCCCTGCATGTGTAACCAACCGGGGCCTTTTTCAGGGTCCATTTAGTTACACTTGTACACACAGTCAAATTAACACTCAGGATTTGTCTGTGTAGGTGGAGGCACAGTGTGTGACCCCCATTAGACTTTGTTGCTCAATAAACGTAATGGGTTTTTTTTTTCAAGTGAAAAATTGAGGCTTGGTTTGATTGAGGATCTGGGATTTCTGCTGCGCCAGAATTCATCCTCTTCATTAGGGTTGGACGGTATGAAATGTTCATGGCACGATACGCATGGCCACAACAATTGCGATAAACAACATTATCGCGATCATTAAAATATAAATATGCTTAAAAGTCTTAAAATACCACTTTTGTTAACAATAAAGTGAACCCCAGCGCACAGATTCTGGTGGGGAACATAAAATATCAGATCTGCGAGAGAGATTTGGTGTAGATGGAAAAAAAGCGGTCCAAGTCCATAGACAACTCAGGTCCTGTATAATATAACGGACAATATAGAATAAATCTGCGACAGGAAGTGTTCTCTCTCACGTTTGAACTGGATTTGTTTATGTACGGTATGTGATGACGATCCCAAACTGCACAAAGCAACGTTCTGCTACCCATTGGTGAGCAAAGTACTGAGCCGCTGTACTACTTGAGTCAGAGTATAGATAGTGAGTATAGATAGTGCTCAGTCAAATTTGTAATTAATTGAGTTTACGTACTGGCTGGGGTAGGCCTACTTGCTTTCAAAAGTACTGTAGTAAGTACTAGTTATGAAGTACAGAACCCTCGCTAAAACCCCCAAGACACAAATCCTCTCGTCCTAGACAATTTGCCCTCCTGGCTCCCAAACTGTGGAATAAACTGCCTGTCGCACAGAACTACAGACTCACTCCCCAGCTTCCGGCGTGGACTGAAGACTCACCTCTTCAGACTCCACCTAAACCCATAGCACTATATTGTAACACTCCCCTTCCCTCAATGACCATACATGAAGCTAGATAGCATTTTTTAGGTTTTTTAGAAGCGTTGTGATTAGGTGCGTGGTCTACCTATGTTATTGTTTTTCTAGATTGATATTCCTATGCATTAGTTATATTGTTGTTGATGTACTGACATATTATCTTGCTTATTATATTGATGTATTACCTGCTTATTGTAAGTCGCTTTGGCTTTGGATTAAAAGCGTCTGCTAAATGCATAAATTGTAAATTGAAGTAGATTTCAATGCTGCATTGAAATTTCCCCCTCAAGATTTTCCGAGTAGTGAACATAGTAGATCTAAAAGCCCGCAACGTGTCTCATCGCGGCGTGTTTTGATCTTTTATAGATAGGCTGTTTTCACTATATTTGAAACAGAATGTGATTTTCCCTTCCTGGAAATGTACAACATTTGTCTTTGAAATGTAGTGGAGTGAAACTCGTAAGTAATCCCAAAACACAAAGGGCCGATGCATACTCCACTTTTAGAGACAAATTTATTTCGGTTCGGTTCGGGGAGTCACAAAATCTCTGTGGCACCGAATTAATGACGGTACTCCCCCCCCCCCCCCCCCCCTGAACCTCTGAATGACGTCATATTGTAGTTTAGACAGAGCTGAAATAAATTTGTCTCTAAAGCTCTGTCCACACCGGCGAATTAGCGAAAGCGACGTGAATAAGCGAACCAAAAAGGCGAAGAATTCGCCATTCGCCCTTTTCCATACACACCAAAAAGCGACGCGAATATGCGTATAATATTCGCTTAATTCGTCTAAAAACGAGGGGGCGATATCTGCCTGCATAGCCACAGGAAAAAGGAGAAGAAAGGAGAGAGAGGAGAGGAGAACGGAGACAGGGAAACAAATAAAACAATGGAAACTATATCCTCAAGTGATGATGAGACCTGGCCGTGGTTGTTAGCCTATTAAATAAGAAAAAGAACAGAAGAGACAAGTGACAACACGCGTTCTCCGTTCCCCCTCCCCTCAGCTCCGGCCGGGGGCAGAGTAGGCCTAGACACTAGACAGGGTCGGTCAGTGTTTTATCATGTCAATCATTATGTGTATTACCCGAGAGGACCCAAGAGGACCCGTACTGTGTGTGTACTTTCTGCTTTTTATGCAAACTGTAAAGCAATCAATCAATGTGTGTGTGTGTGTGTGTGTGTGCGCGCGCGCGCTGTTTAACGTGTGTGCTGTGTTTAGGCTGGCCTGACCTAGGATCATGGTCTGTTAGCCGTGAGGCAGCGAGATGAATGGCTGTGTAACAGTGTGATGATAATGCTGGTCTAGGATCAGTTTAACAGCAGGGGGAAAAGATATTGGTGCGTGCGTAGGCCTAAAGGCCCATTCCCACTGGGCCAGATAACAGATATCTGGAGATATTTCTCCAGATATTTTTCCATGCAAAGTGGATGGTAGATACAGATAAAAGAAAAGTCTACCACAGATATTTGCCACAGATACTTTTATCTGTGGCAAATATATTTTTTATCTGTATCTACCATCCACTTTGCATGGAAAAATATCTGGAGAAATATCTCCAGATATCTGTTATCTGGCCCAGTGGGAATGGGCCTTATTGCATGCGTGATGCGTAGCCTGCTGCCAGGATGATGAGATAGCAGCCGCGACCGCGTACAAGTTAAACCATGACTTACTTACTTCTCTGTAGTTAGAAAATAGCCTAAAAGTATTCCTTTTAATCTCTGGCTTTTGTTTCTATCTTAATATTATAGATTCCTTGGTAGCCTTCTTCTGCCTGTCAATCAGTTAACAGCGCACGCTGCACGGCTGCAGTGAAAGAGGGTTTTAATAATGATTAAATGGTCGGGTCTCTCGGAAATAAAAGGATCTCGGTCTGTAAAAAAAGAGTCAGTGTAAAGTAACTAAAAGTAGCCTACATTTACTTGAGTAGCCTGTACTTGTAGGTATTTGTACTTGAGTCGAATTTCCAGTACTTTCCTTCTAATCGACTCATTTCGGATCCTATTGTTGTAGGCTATTTAATACCCAGCGATTTATTTTTAAACATTAGTCATTTTGCAGATATAAAGTAGCCTACAATAACAAACACATAAACCATGTTTTTACCAGTAAGACATTCGAGTAGGCTACTTTTCCCAAGCAGCCACGCAGACGAGACACGGAAAAGGAGAAAGACACTGTTCCCCTCGGCCTCAATGTAACGTGAAGGTCCCTCCACCATTCTCTCTCTCTCTCTTGAAATAGGGTAGAGTGAGGTTACTTTGATACAGAGAGAGAGAGGAATTCGCCTTTGAACGTTCGCTTAATTCGACACAAGGGCGAATAAAAAACAGACGCCTTTTCGCTTTTTTGAAATTCGCGTTTGGTGTGGATGCTTCCATTGACTTTATAAGGTTTTAAACAAAAGGCGAATAATACGCTAATTCGCTATTCGCCAATTCGCCCTCTGTGTGTACGAACCTTTAGGGTGCCCACACACCAAAATACCTAGAGTGGAATCCGCCAATGCATTTCAATGAGAATGGAGCGTTTTTTTGCCAGTAGAGGATTTCTGCAAAAGAACGCTCCATTCTCATTGAAATGCATTGGCGGATTCCACTCAAGGTATTTTGGTGTGAGGGCACCCTAAAAGTGGAGTTTGCGTCGGCCCAAATACTCAAGGTTAATGTACTTAGTTACTGGCCACCACTGTTACTGTTTACACTGATTTATCCTCATTGTTGTGACCACCTGGATCTAAAGCCTGGGTTTCCCACATGAGAAACAGAACATGTAGCACTCAGGGGGATCCCCTCCCCATCCTCCTGGCCTAGAGAGATATTATTTAGGCTTCTGGGATTCAGGTATAGGGCTATTAATCTGCACCGTGAGCATCAGGGGCGTCACTGGGGGGGGGGGGGGGAGTGGGACTGAGTTACTAGGGCCCAAGGTGGAGGGGCCTTAAAGGACAACTTTCGTTTTTTACAACAAGGCTTCATATTTTAGATTGTAATTAAAGAATATAAAAGATGAGTGTAAAAATGATTTCATTTACTTCTTTCTATTGTTTTAGAGATTCTTATTTCAGTGGTTGGGGGCATGCGTACAAGTGTCTAAATATGTCATTTTACACAGAATAAGCCCATTCCCAAGATAGAACGCAACCTTTCATGGTTGGATGTGACTTATGGGGGCTAGAAGTGTTACTGTAAATAGCAATAAAGAAACTGCTGGCTTATTGTGTCTAAAAAGACATATTTAGCCACTTGTACGCATGTTCCCATGCGTACGCATGCCCCACTTTTTAGCACTGTAAACGTGATAAAACAATAGAACTAAGCAAATGCAAACATTTTAACTCTCACTTTTATTTTTCTCTAATTACAATCTAAAATATGAACCCTTGTTGTAAAAAAACAAAGTTGTCCTTTAATTATTCTATAGCTATTGAAAAATAGCATATATACAAGCTCACAGCGTGCCACCGAGTGCCGCACTGCGAGCTTGTAGATCTGCTATTTTTGAAAATGTGTGCAAATCTTTGAATATATGTATTTTTTAAGTGAACATTTTTAACAAAAATTTTGCTTCTGGAACTAAATATTTTGAGATGGGGGTCCGCGTGGCCAAATACATATAATTTTGGGGGTCCTTCACATGAAAAAGTTTGAGCACCACTGACAGGTTTTTCAAAAAAAAAGATTTGAAATACTTGCACAAGTTTTCACGATTTAAAAAAATAGCAGATCTAGATGCTCGCAGCGCGGCACTCGTTGCCGTGCTGTGAGCTTGTATATCTGCTATTTTTCAATAGTTAAAGTACCCAGGGCCCAGAATTTGGTGCGACACCCCTGGTGAGCATCATTCTTTCTAATTCCCCATCAGAAGAGCTCAGAGTGCATTCGTATCGCGCTGTGTTTACCCACGTATTTGACAGTGTGTGTGCTTGCGTGCGCGCGCGCGTGCCTGCTTGCATGCTAATTATACAATCCATGCTGATCACACAAAAGCTTTCACATAAATTCAACAGCACCTGCGCTATGTGTACAGTCAGTATTATTTCCATCTGCTGCAGGGCGGAAGATTATTCTCCCGGGTCTACGACGCGGCCATTGTCAAAATACATTTCGGGTTTATGCTGTGATATTAAGATTTGTTTTATGCACCACTCACTCACTATATTACCGCTTTATCATGTTTGAATTATCGCTCCCTCGCTATTTCAACAGATGATAAATGACTGCCGTAACATTAACTGTAACAGTAGTAAAGGTAATAGTGAAATAATGTAGCCAGCTAGTGAGCTGAGGAAAACAGTTATTGCATTAGAACACAGGCAGAGTACACACTCAGAACGGAATGATCAGTTCTTTCATGAATTAAGATATAGGAGAGATGGAATGGAGCTGTAGATCAGATGTAAGTCGGGTTATAGTTAGTTATGGGATAATGGCGTGCAAATAAGTATAAAGCTTGCTTGGAGGGAAGCGTCGAAAGGAAAGCCAACAACAGAGATTGCTCGGTTGGCTTTTACTTTCGACCATCGGATAGCAGCGGGCTTGTTGTTGAAAAAGACATCAAGACAAAGAAGTAGGCAATGTTTAGCACCATAGCAGCCGCCTGTTGTTTCTTCTCTCAGGCGAATTCAGCAACATTTTGTTCATACCTTCTAATCGGCTGGTTTCTAATCGATTTGATTGGACTGTCAGTCTGCTGTAATCTGTAGTAGTCTGTTTATTGGAGAGGTGGTGGCATAGTTTTTTACTTTTTCTGTTTTGTATGTGTCTAAGGAGTTACTCTAATAGACCCCCAGGTGTGGTTATAATATGCAAATATGTCTTCCCTGTGTATTTTTGGTTACTTCCTGAAAGCTGAAAGCCTCTGAGTCAAAAGGCCCAGTTGAAATACACTGCTATAATGTCATCATAATATCATCCCCTCCCCTTTTTACCATCCAACAACATAGATAGATATACAGTAGACATATGTGGGTGTGTCACTCATCACTCACCTGACAACCAGGTATACTTAATGAACATGAAAAAACATAATTTTAACACTTTCCGTGCACTTTTTTTGAAGAAAAAAAGTATAATCATAAATTATATCTGACGATTATGTTGTAGGGGGGAAAAATCTTGTCTGCAGAAAGTGTTTTTGGAGTGGAGTGGCGCTTTGGATATCGTTGCTGTCGGGCAGAAACATCCTAATTTTAATCAACGCCCTACTTGATCACACTAGTGTCAGATCCACGAGCACGAAAACGTGGCCTGAAGCCACGTCCAGAGTGCTCTCGCACACAGCGTTTATTGACGCATGCAGCGTTCGAAGAGTTCAGCCGCTGCTTTCACATCCTTGTCAACCTGGGTAATCATTAAAAAAAAGGCACTTCATTTCAAAAAGGTTGCGCTCAAAGGTCTGCAGCACTTCTAATTGCAATGGGGAGTTTGTTCCACAGTTTGGGTCTGGGAGCCTGACTCCCAAACATGCACGCACACGTCTGTGTGTGTGCATGTGTTGATCATGAGAATAACACATTTAGGCCTGAACACAAATCTGTGTTGCTTTAGATTTGAACCACTTTAACCATCATTTTATGCTTTAACTATAAAAAATAGCAGATATACAAGCTCACTGCAAGCTTGTAGATCTGTTATTTTTGAAAAATCGTGAACATTTGCGCAAGTCTTTGAATATTTTCTATAAATGTCTTCTAAATCAGTGGTTTACTCAAACCTTTTCATGTCAAGGATCCCCCAAAATTACATGTATTTGGCCACGGACCCCCATCTCAAAATGTGTTGTTCCAGGGACCACCCAGACGCAAATATTTGAGTTACAAATGTTTTAAAACTTACTTTTAAAAAGATATATTCAATGACCTTTTGGGGTGTCTGGTTGCAGGTGATGCTGGAGCAGATGCAGGGCCTCATGCACCTGGAGCTGTCGGGCTGCAACGACTTCACGGAGGCGGGCCTGTGGTCCAGCCTGAACGCCCGGCTCACCTCGCTCAGCGTCAGCGACTGCATCAACGTGGCGGACGACGCCATCGCCGCCATCTCCCAGCTCCTGCCCAACCTGTCGGAGCTCAGCCTGCAGGCCTACCACGTCACCGACACGGCCATGGCCTACTTCACAGCCAAACAGGTGAGGTGACCCCCAGCTAAATGCCCATGGCCTACTTCACAGCCAAACAGGTGAGGTGACCCCCAGTCCCCAGCTAGGTATGGGACGATAAGCAATATTATCGTTTATCGTGATAAAAAACACTCACGATAATCGTATCGGTAGGGAGTTTTAATTTATCGTGATATTGGCCTCCGTCATGCAATGGGATCAATTCATCTTTTAATTGCCTCTATAATTGGTAAAAGGTATTATAATATACATGATACAGTCTTTTTTCACTCTCTATCAAATGTCTTTGCCAAAAAATTGCCGATCTACAAGCTCACAACGTGTCGCGTCTTGTAAATCCGCTATTTTTTGGCAAATGTTCTGCCCCAGGATAAAGGATTTTGATTATGCCCATGGCCGCCCTACTTCACAGCCAAACTGGTGTGGTGGCCAAGCTACTGTAAATGCCCTGCCTGCCTGTATATACAGTATACTGTTATGCATGTTCTGAAAATGTGCTTGTGGCTACAGTGCTACACTTTTCTGTCATCCTTATTTTTGTCGAATATTCACATCCACAGTGGTGAAATTGAAAAGTTCACCAATGTAGAATGAACTCCCTGTTGCAATTAGAACTCACTCCCAGTCCCGAGCTTCCGCCGTGGTCTGAAGACTCAACTCTTAAGACTCCACCTTAGCCCATATATATGATGGGGATTTAAGGGGAGCAAATGCTAATTTCGTGCAAATTTGTCTTAAAGCGCTAAATTTATAGCTAGTGCGCCCGAGCTGACGACCTTCGGGGTCGCCACAGCGGCCAAATCAAGTTGGGCTCCCATTGACTTTCTATACAGGAGGAAAAAAGTAGGGTATTAAAGTAGGATCTGAGGGGTCTAACTAGGGGTTTGTCATGATGCTGAATCCATTGCAGGCATTTGTTTTGCACAAAAAACATTCCTTGGGCTGCAAATGGCCCCAGAAAACGATGGTTTAGTGATGAAAAGTGATGAGTCATCACTTTTCAGAGTTTTGTGGGTGTTTTCTGGAGCTGTGGTGACCCCGAAGGTCGCCGACTAAGGCGCCCTAGCTAAATCATTAGAGCATGCCCTGAGCTACATCTGTGCAAAATTTTGCACTTTTAGACTGAGTAGCACGAGAAAAAAAACCCTAAGTCCTCCGACTAACATGACTGCAATGGATTCAGCATCATGACAAACCGCAAGTTAGACCCCTCAGATCCTACTTAAATACCCGGAAAAAAAAAGTTTTTCTGGGTATTTTCCTCCTGTATAGAAAGTCAATGGGAGCCCAACTTGATTTGGCCGCTGTCGCTGTGGCGACCCCGAAGGTCGTCGGCTCGGGCGCCCTAGCTAAATCATTAGAGCAAGCCCTGGGCTACATCTGTGCAAAATTTTGCGCTTTAAGACATACTAATAGCACTTACCTTCCTCCCAACATGGTGGAGTGGGGGCGGGCCTTACACGCACCAAGGCCTGCCCCCATTTGATCATGATTGGAGGAAGGCCCCCGCCTGTCACCTACATGAAAACTGAAACTGAAACTTGAGTGAAATCACTTACCCTACCTTTAATGTTGATGTATTGATGTATTCCTATGTGATGTCCTGGCCTATCGTAAATCGCTCTGGATTAAGAGCGTCCGCTAAATGCCTAAAGTGTAAATGGTAAATAGTTTGTCTCCACCACCACCCGCAGGGCTACACCACCCACACGCTGCGCCTGCACTCGTGCTGGGAGATCACCAACCATGGCGTGGTGAACATGGTGCACAGCCTGCCCAACCTCACCGCCCTCAGCCTGTCCGGCTGCTCCAAGATCACGGACGACGGCGTGGAGCTGGTGGCGGAGAACCTGCGCAAGCTGCGCGTGCTGGACCTGTCGTGGTGCCCGCGCATCACCGACATGGCCCTGGAGTACATCGCCTGTGACCTGCACAAGCTGGAGGAGCTGGTGCTGGACAGGTCAGTATAGGCTGTTTAGACCGGTGGTTCTCAACCTTTTCAGGCCGCGACCCCCAGAATCATCATATTTGAACTGGGGACCTCCCCACCCTGACGAGCAGATCTACATGCTCACAACGCCTCTAATATTAGACAGTTTGACGATTAATTGTCACTCAAATAATTGCGATTAACGATTTAATTGTGTTTTTGTCGTTGACAATTACATTTCTGTTTGGCTTTTAGGCTTTGAAGTTGCACATGGTAGATATGACACATAACCTAAATAGACAAAGAAATTACTAACATATTTGACAACTTTATACTCGCGATGCGAGGCGTTGTGAGCTTGTAGGCCTGCTATTTCCACTAGTTTTGACTTTTTTTAATATATGCAAATCTTTCAACATGGAAACGATTATGACGATTATGAAAAATCATTGCGATTATGTCAAATAATCGCGATTAGACGATTATGTCATAATTATGACAGCCCTACTCAGGAGAGTTAAAGGGAGGATCGCAGGATCATCAGCTCATCAAACTGTGATGAGAAATGTAACCAAACGGGATGACATCATGCGGTGACAGCAGTTCTCAATATGGAGATCATGTCATCCAAGGCAGCACATTATCCTGTGCAGCCTGGTGATAGTCAATAATGTAATGTGTCATGCTGACATAGCTCGCCATGTACCAAAATAATACCACAATATGTCATGTCATTAGACCGCTAAGTCAATAAGCTGAGAACGGATACAAACCCAGTGCAAAACAGATGAGGAGGGGGGCCAGCTTGTACAAGTTAGCTTGTTATACGGTACACATCCAGTCCTCCACATCTGGGACATAGACTGACATTTTGGAGGCTGTCGTCGACATAAATGCTTTTAGTTTCAATATCGTCGCTGTCGGGCAGAAATCTCTCATCTCCATATTCAAACTTTTTGTGTTTTTAACACCCTAGTCAACACCCTATTTGATCATAATACAGCGTCACACTGGCAGCAAAGAGTTGTTTCTCCAAACGCGTTGCCTAGTAGTCTGCATGTTTTTAAAGAGGTGGTGCCATAGTTTTGTACTTTTTCTGTTTTTCATGTGTCTAGGAGGTTGAAAGTACTTCATTAGACCCCCTGGTGTGGTTTTTATGAGCAATTATGTATTCTCTTGGTATTTGTTTGTTTTCTCTTGGAGGCTGCCACCTTGTGGTCAAAAGTGTCAGTTAAAAAACACACATACTTATTACATCACAGAATCAACTGTGGCTAACTTCAGCTGGGTCACCACCCACCATGACATCCATGCATACTTAATGAACTGGGGGTGTGGCCACATAAAAACCCAATTTTAACTCTTTCTGTATACTTTTTTGGAAAAAACCTTCCTCCTAGTATAATCATAATACCTCATAATCATGTTTTAGAGGGGGGGGGGGGGATCATGGCACTACCTCTATAAGTTATTGTCCACGTGCCTAGTTAAGCATTGTAAAAAAGTATTTGAAGGCATTAAAACACTTGTTTTGCATTGTACAGTGGTCTCCCTCCTCACCTGTTTTGTGTAGAAAAAAATAAACATTATCTGACCAAACAAACATGCAATAGAAAAAGTCCTATCAGTTGAAGACTTGACTTTTGCAAATGTAATCAATGAGTTCATACATTTTCCCTGAAATTGGCTTTAACAACAAATTGCCTCAGAACTTTCTTGCCTCGACAGCAACATGGATATGTGCTCCCCAATATTACCGTCGATGACGCCAAGTGTACAGTACGTTGCCTACACTAGGATCTAAAAGTTCCAGGGAGGAAAGTTGCAGTGCTCCCGTACCGTTGCTCCCCATAGATTGCTGTCATTATAAAATATTGCTGCGCCGCACGTGGGAGGGGGCTGAAAATAAATCAGGACGCAGAGTGTCTGGCAGAGTAACAGCGCTCTAATAATGATGATGGGGCATTGCGCTGAGCTCAGGTAAAAACAGCGTAGGCGCTCATCAGTTAGCTTGCGCTGGCAAATGTTATCCTTTTATTTAGCAATGAGTTTACAAGGTAGAAGCACACAGAGACAGACACGACTGGGACCCCAGACTGTACAGCCCTCATTTATATCGTGGGCATTGTGTGTGTGTGTGTGTGTGTGTGTGTGTGTGTGTGTGTGTGTGTGTGTGTGTGTGTGTGTGTGTGTGTGTGTGTGTGTGTGTGTGTGTGTGTGTGTGTGCGTGCGTGCGTGCGTGTTGTATTGTAAGGTAATGGATGTATGTTTCTCCAGAAAACGATTGAATGTCTATACCATGGCTCTTCAACAGGGGCTCTTCCGGGACCCCTAGGGGGTCCTCAGAGTTACTGCAGGGGGTCCGCCAAATCTTTGTGTGATGAGTGGGGAATGTTTGCCAACGCAAACATTATGTCCTGCGACACTTGTTGGCTTGTAGATCTGCTGTTTTCGGCAAAGAGGTTTGGTGCTAGAGGTGAATAGAACAGACCTGAAAATACACATTAACATGAAACCAATATATTCATTGAAAACATAATTTGTAAAGAAACATTCATTTACACTGATGATAGTGCTGTCAAACTCCAAAATTCTAAAAGTTTATGAAGCCATGTATGTAAAATGGGGGGTTAATCACTCTCTCGGCTAAGGGGTCCTTGGCCCTGGTCTATACAATATAATTATTTATTTGTTAATCAAATGCAGTCATATCAAAGTATCAAAGTACTGGAAGGTGTGAATGACAGTATTGTGTCTCTCTACTAGGTGTGTTCGGATCACAGACACAGGCCTGGGTTACCTGTCCACCATGTCATCACTAAGGAGTCTGTACCTGCGCTGGTGCTGTCAGGTAGTTGCACACACACACACACACACACACACACACACACACACACACACACACACACACACACACACACACACACACACACACACACACACACACACACACACACACACACAAAACACATGCAACTAAACATAGAACATGCATTCATTCCAGCCTTCCCACTTACAACCTCTCGCTGATACAGTATCATCGCTGTCGGCATCTCCATATTCAAACCTTTTGTGTTTTTTCATAAATTAACAGCCTAATTGATCACACCACAGCGTCACACGAGAGCATCAAAAGTGGCAGATCCACAAGCTCGAAACAGCTTGTAGATCTGCTATTTTTGCTCTTTTTGAAAGTAACTCCTAGACAATGAGAGTTCCACCCGACAGAGACGTTATGCAATTCCAATTCTTAAGTAGCTTCTTTAGAAAGCTCATGTACGGTATCTCTGTGTGTGTGTGTGTGTGTGTGTGTGTGTGTGTGTGTGTGTGTGTGTGTGTGTGTGTGTGTGTGTGTGTGTGTGTGTGTGTATGTGTGTGTGTGTGTGTGTGTGTGCGTGCGTGTGCGTGTGTGCACGTGCGTGCGTGTGTGTGCACAACTATGTGCGTAGGTCCAGGACTTCGGGCTACAGCATTTATTCGGTATGAGGAGTCTGCGTCTGCTGTCTCTCGCAGGTATGTATGTGCTCTCTCTCTCTCTCTCGTCTCCCGTTTCCATCCCTCTCTCCTCCTCCATATCCTGCACACAGACACGCTCATTTAACTCTGAGTGTGTAAAAATTGACCCGTAACTTGAACACCCGGGATTTTTAGCCGTGCACCATTGCATTGAACCAGTCTGTAACCTGAACTGAATGAACTCGATGAGCATTCAAGGCAAATTGCCATGTATACCTGCAGCTTGCCTCCATCTCTCCACTTGAACCTTATAGTGTCCCTTTTCTGGGCATGTTAGGGAACATAATGTTATCTTATAAACTTCTAAACCCGTAGTTCTCAAACGTTTTCGCGTCGACCCCCAAATTGATTTATATTTGTCCGTTTCTAAATTTAATACGATTCAATATTTTTCAAACACACAATGGTAATAGGCAAAGTGACTCTGTGAGCTTGTATATCTGCAATTTTTGAATATCCAACGTATAAATGGATTAAGTGGTTAAAATTATTGTGATGTTCTATTACTAAGTTTGGCTGGGGGCCTTCTGGAGCCCCCTCAAGGACACCTGGGGGTCCCCGGACCCCACTTTGAGAACCAATTTTCTAAACCTCTCTCCGCTTGCATGTCATACATTTGCAAGCTTCAAAACTGTCGTACTATTCCCAGTTGGGAACCAATATTTGTAAATTTAACAAAAACATTTACATTGAATAGTTGACTAGTTCTGTAACGCTGTGTTTAGTATGTTCTACGTCAGTGGTTCTCAAAGTGGATTCCAGGGACTCTGTGGGTTCCTTTAGGGGTGTTTAAATGTACCCATACAAGTCTGTAACTCTGACAGTGTACAAATGGAACCAAATGAACCCTAACGGGTCCATTTGGTTCCATTTGTACACTGTCAGAGTTAAGGGGGAGACCTTGAAATTTTAAGAAAGTTTAAGAAACACTGTTCTACGTCTTCCTGTCTACCCAAACACCTCGCCTTGTCTCTCCACCCTGATCGTTTGTTAACCCTAGTGTCCTGTTTGCCCCAGCCTATCCCTGTGTTGATTGTCAGCTGATTCACCTGGGTCCTGTTAGTGCTGTGTCTATTTAAACTCCCCCGCGACCATGGTTCTGTGTCAGGTTGTGGTTTTAGTGTCAGTGTGAGTGTATTGTTTAGGCTGTGAGCCCTCTGTATTAGGTCGAGCGCTTGTTTATGTTTTTGTCAGCCCCTTTTTGTATATTAAACCCTTTTGAATTTAACCCAGCCTGCCTGCCTGGGCATCTGGCATTTGGAGTCCTATTCCACACTCACACCCTGACAAAAACAGACATACTGTACAGTCTACTCTACAATTTAGGTTAGTTTAGTTTTATTTCTATCCTCATCAACAGTATCACAAAAAATGTAACACTATAATCCAACATTTCTTTCTGGTTGAACGAAAAGGCATAGGCTGAAGCTAAAAGCTTATTTATGATGATTAATTTTGAGATAGACATACGTCATACAGTACTATTTGGATACATAGCGTCTCTTACTGTAAATGTGTGTTATTAATGTTAATGTTTGTAATGTTAGTTACAGAAACGTTCTTGGTCTTCAATCTTGACTGATCTTACTTTGAAGCAGATTAGCTATTATGGTATTTAGGATGGCACATTACCCGCCTTAAATTGAAAGATAATCTTGCTATTATTCCTCGCTAACAATTAAAATGGCAGCTATGTTATTTTCATTAGGGTGAAACACAATAGCAGTTGAAAGCCAATAGTTTTAACCTCTTTATGCTATACAGTATATGTACAATGGAATGTAACACTAAAGAATCTTGAATCTTAATAGGAATTCTAGGCTTGAGACATTTTTAAGGCCTGAAGATGGGAAGATGTTTGGATGCGAATAATACAGAATGTATAGACATGTCATCCTCTGTGACGCCCTCACAGACACACCAGTATTGTTCTTCACTAAGAAAGCGAATGACATTTAAAACCATCTGGCGTTGACATTTTGTTTTAAAATGACTATCCCCTTATTTTGTCAGGGCCGGTATGGTAGACTACCGGTTTAATGTGGCAACAGTGCCATAGCACAAATCAAATAGCCTTGCTGACTTGCTCTCCCTTCACAAAAACACACAAGTGTTGCTTGTAGAGGTGGAAAGTAACTAAGTACATATACCTCAAGTACTGTACTTAAGTATGAATTTTGGGGTACTTTACTGGGGTATTTCCAATTTCCAGAGGTAGATGTTGTAGTTTTTACTTCACTATAATTCCTTGAAACTTTAGTTACTAGTTACTTTGTTGATTTATATAACAAATCATACATCTAGCCACTTTATCCCTATTGGCTATTTTCAAAGGATTTTCATACATTTTATACATTTGAAAACATGCATGTGAAATGGGACCTTCTGCATTGTAAATAGACTAAACCCCCATGCCCCCCCCCCTTTTTTCTTTCTTTTCTGCCTTTATATTTGATGTTATGCTTTTGAAACTGATATTATCCTAGATAAAGTATGTTCTATCCGTCTGTCTTTCAATGTTATATGAGATACTTAAAGTGTGGTTCCTGTGGAAATACGCCTCGGCTTTCTAGGATCTCCTTCTAGTTGACCTTGTACCAGTGATTTGTACTGTCATGAAACTGTACTTTTTTCTATTGCAAACTTCTAATAAATTCTTCAATCAATCAATCAATCAATCATTCTGAGTAGTAC